>NC_064629.1:934862614-936062614 GCF_023864275.1 Schistocerca cancellata
AGGCGGAAGTGGTGAGGTTGAACGAGCGATCTTTGCGCTGGCCGATCTGACGACCGTGGCACTAAAGGTGAGGTCGCAAGTCTGCATGGCCGCCTCCTTTGTTGGCCGAGGAGAAGCAAGGACAGTGCTGTATTTTCCTTCCCCGTCACCCGGACAGGGAAGGTGTGGAGCAGAGAAGTACGCAGCAATTTTTGTGCCTGGAGGGCACTGTGTGTTTCTAACAACAGGGTGCCATTCCGTAATCTGGAACAAGACTTTACAGGACCTGCAATTGCGTCGACACCTTTCTGAATAATGAAAGGGTTGACCGTGGAGAAGTCGTGACCTTCATCAGTACGAGAAACAACAAGGAACTGTGGCAACGATGGAAGAATCGTCTGTGGCTGAGACTCAGTATACTTACGTTTGTGAGCAGACATAGTGGAAGGTGAGGAAACCATTGCGGAAGAATCCCCCATGATTACCGGCGTCTCCGATGGCGCGCTCCTCCCTTGTGGGGGCCCTCTCTGAGGGCACTCCCGCCTTAGGTGATTGTTCACACCTCAGGTCACACCTCCCGACAAACGGACGGAGGGACCAATCGGCATTTTCGGAAGGTATCAGCTCGGGTAATCACCCCTCCCTGGGCCTGGCTGTTACCAGGGGGTACGTACGTGTCCTACCTGTCTACCCGGGGCGGGGAATTACACGTTGCCCCGTCACCGGCTACGCACAAAAGGCGTGGGTCGGCCTTCAGACACGCACAGGGAGGAAGAAAGAGAAAGGAAAAGGAAAGAAGAGAGGTCTCAAACGCCGCAGCGGAGAAAAGGGAAAGAGAAGAGGTAAGGAAAAGAGAAGGACAAAGGAAGGAAGAAGACATAAAAGCAAGGCAGGCGAAGAATGCAGTACATTTACGAGCGTCCGTCTCCGGACGTAGGCACAAACCATACTCCCAGATGGGGAGAAAGGGGAGGAAAGAGCCAGAGGTGAGGGGAGGAGGGGCGAAGATAGGGATGGGGAAGGATGCGGAAAGGGAAGGTATGCAGCCCGGAAAGGAAGGAAGGCCACATTAGCTCGGGGTCCCGTGCTCGCTACGCACGTATCCACAAAAGAGTTGTGGACCCCCTGGGGGGTTTACTTCGGCCAGTACCTCATATCGTACCTCCAGAGTTCGAGCCTCGGTCCAATTTAATCCGCCAGGAAGTTTCATATCAGTTCACACTCTGCTGCAGAGTGAAAATCTTGTTCTGGAAACATGTATCTCCATTCATTACTACACACATCTAGAAAAGTTTGGATCACACTGGTTCCCAGAGCGCCTGAAGATAGAGTTGACTGTGGATATTGTATCAAAGACACAGTCCCTTTGACTGTTCAGAGATGTCGCTAACACCCCCCCCCCCCCAAAGATGTAAACAACCACGCATGAGCAGCGCAGCCGATCAGTTCCAGTCATTCCACCAGAAAGGAGCTACACGGCTCGTGTTGTCTGTAGTTCAACCAATACCTAGACGGTCAGCACCGCGGTTCGATCACGTCCGCATTGTTACTTTGTGCCAGGAAGGACTCTGAACAAGGGAAGAGTCCATCCGGGCATCTCGGAGGGAACCAAAGCGTTGTTGTCCTGATATGAAGGAGATACAGAGAGAGACAGGAACTGTCGATGACATGCCTTGCTCAGGCCGCCCACGGGCTACTACTGCAGTGGAGGACCACTACCTAAGGATTATGGCTCGTAGGGACCCTGAGAGCAACGGCACTATGTTGAATTATGCTTTTCGTGCAGTCACAGTACGTCGTGTTACGACTCAAACTGTGTGCAATAGGCTGCATGATCTTCAACTTCACTTCCGACATCCATGACGAGGTCCATCTTCGCAACCACGACTCCATGCAGTGCGGTACAGATGGTCCCAACAACAAGCCGAATGGACCGCTCAGGACTGGTATCACATTCTCTTCACCGATGAGTGTCGCATATGCCTTCAAACAGACAATCGTCGGAGACTTGTTTGGAGGCAATCCGGTCAGGCTGAACGCCTTAGACACACTGTCCAGTGAATGCAGCAAGGTGGAGGTTCCCTGATGCTTTGGTGTGGCATTATGTGGGGCCGACGTACGCCTCTGGTGGTCATGGGAGGTTCCGTAACGGCTGTACGATACGTGAATTCCATCCACCGACCGAGAGTGCAACTATAACGGCAGCATATTGGGGAGGCATTCTTGTTCATGGACGACAATTCACACCCCCATCGTGCGCATCTTGTGCGTGACTTCCTTCAGGATAACGACATCGCTCGACTAGAGTGGCCAGCATGTTCTCCAGACATGAACCCTATCGAACATGCCTGGGATAGACTGGAAAGGGCTGTTTATGGACGACGTGATCCATCAACCACTCTGAGTGATCTACGCCGAATCGCCGTCGAGGTGTGGGACAAGCTGAACCAATAGTGCTTTGATGAACTTGTGGATAGTATGTCACGACGAATACATGCATGCATCAGTGCAAGGTTGGTTGGTTGGTTTGGGGAAGGAGACCAGACAGCGTGGTCATCGGTCTCATCGGATTAGGGAAGGATGGGGAAGGAAGTCGGCCGTGCCCTTTCATAGGAACCATCCCGGCATTTGCCTGGAGTGACATCAGTGCAAGAGGACGTGCTACTAGGTATTAGAGGTACCGGTGTGTACTGCAATCTGGATCACCACCACTGAAGGTCTCGCTGTATGGTGCTACAACATGCAATGTGTGATTTTCATGAGCAATAAAAAGGGAGGAAATGATGTTTATGTTGATCGCTATTCCAATTTTCTGTACAGGTTCCGGAACTCTCGGGACCGAGATGATGTAAAACTTTTTTTGATGTGTGTATATGAGCGTGGTGCCCTGCTAGCGCAGTGGGTAAAGTTGTGAGTCTGAATCCTCGAGTTCGGAAATACGGTTCCGAGTGCATGTGTAATTTTTTAAATTTTCTAATTTGTATCTGCCAAGCAATGCTGTAGTATGTACTGTTTTTGACCGATACATAGTCTAAAAATATAGTTGTTTTGACACTTATTCGTAAGATACGTCATAAATAACAGTTAAAAAGAAATTATCTGTCATATGACTGAAACAGCCGCAAAGCTATTCAATGTCGAGATGTGAAACATACTTACTACATTCAGCAAGAGTGGCCTGTTGCTATACTTTAAATATACCATTTCTGACAGAATGTCTTGAGCAAAACATACGGTTTCTTCAATATCTTCAAAGCGACCTCCCACGCATCCATTTAGCGATTTTCTGGCTCATAATTCGCTGACAACATAGCTGCACGCACTGTTACGCGAGAGACGTGGAAGCGCGCTATCAGTTCTACCACATTCTTTATATGTGTAAAATTGTATGTAACCACTTCATTGGTGGAAGTGCACCATTGTCCATAACACACGTATATCCTATTACAGATTTTTTGTGATGTTTTTAATTACGCAGTTGCAGAAATCAACTAATTTACGAGTGCATTTGCTGACACAGAATGATGATCAATAATAGTAATTTGTGAAATTTGTCGTGAAGCATTCTATGTTCTTAGCCGTGATGATAGTCTGGTGTCAGCTGTATGTGCGTGTGATTCATGACATGTAGAAGCACAGCTTTTGGTCTACGTCATTCAACCCAACACCACCATTCGTGAAAAGTCTGAGCTTTGGGTTGCAACGTTTCCCTAGCGGTAATGCACAAGAATTTTCCATTTATCCATCGATGTAGCCAATAATAATAATAATAATAATAATAGAAATAATAGTAATACGTTGAAACCTGAAAACATAACTAATAATTTCATTATGGTGATGAAAATAGTAAGAGTGTTCGGCATGCCTCATGAAGCGGATTGGTCATCCTACTTGTGACGTAATTTCCTAAAGAAATGTGAAGGACATGAAATTGGTAAGCATGACAGTTGTTACTAATCGATAGAACCAGTGACAGAGTTTGTACTGGAATCTGATTTCGAATGTAGCTGATAAAGTAGAGAGTGACACTGTACAAGTTGGATTTGAGAGTTGCACGGTTGCAGCGGAACTACCTACCTTAATGTTCTTTTTTGATTTTTTTTATTTTAGTAGAAGGGACATAACGGATGAAAACGGAAGTAAGGAAGCTAATGGACGGAAACCAATTGAGGAGTTTCTTGTGTGGAAGAGCTATGGTAACCCATTAAAAGTGGAATAATGAAAAGAACTGTGCTTTCATTCTCATGTTAGCACTAAATAATTGCAAGTGTTTTGCATAAGACATACTGCGGTTTGTATATAACAATTAAGAAGCCAGATACCGTATTACACAGTCTAAAATACATAGTTCTGGACTCGAGCTCGCGAACTCGAGTATTATAATGGAAAAGGGCAGTATTGTACTAAATGGGCAATATTGAAATTCAGTACTGAATATAGATAAGTAAATGGCATTACAGTGCTGCGAAATTGCCATCTTTTAACGTCCATTTTCTTCCGAAACTATGCATTGGTGAAATTTTACATCAGAAGTTTTCATACCGTTAGTATGCAAAACAATCTCGCCGTGGCGTCCGAGATGATGATGATGTTGATGATGTTTGGTTTGAGGGGCGCTCAACAGCGCGGTTATCAGCGCCCGTACAATTTCCCAACCTTTGCTCAGTCCAATTTTCGCCACTTTCCTGGATGATGATGAAATGATGAGGACAACACAAACACCCAGTCATCTCGAGGCAGGTGAAAATCCCTGACCCCGCCGGGAATCGAACCCGGGACCCCGTGCTCGGGAAGCGAGAACACTACCGCGAGACCACGAGCGGCGGACTGGCGTCCGAGAGCGAGGATTTTGGTTCACCTTGCGTTAATACACAAGTTCTAATAATTCATTGAGAAATGTACCTCTGTAAATTGACGTTTTTTGCGTTTATGTATATTATATAATTTTACACTATTTCTCAACCCTAAAAATAATTTCAGTGTCATTTTAGCTCATTAAAAGAAACACGAGTAACCGCCATCAATTAATTGCCTGCAGTGAAGGTTATTATGTAGAAGGTCGTTACAAGCAAAACTCTAGCTCTGTGGTAGAAAGACACAGGAATAAATTGCCCTTGACCCCGGGTAAAGACTACATCACTTTAGAAACTCATGGAAAACCTAAATATGGAGTGTACTTTGGAAATAATCTGGAAATAAGCCAAAGCAACGTGTTTGAAAAAGTTAACGAACTATTAGAAAGAGAATACCAGTGGTAATTTTTATTTTATTTTACAATGGAATTTTTCGTAAAATTAGTCCGAAACAGGGTTGGATATAAATGTCAACGCTCTCAGCACCTCACATTATGGATCTTAAATTAATAACAAACAAATCTCCGTTTCACTCCCGTTTCTAAGACTGTAGATTGATGTTTATATGGTCAATATGAGTGTCGGGGTTCGTCCGATATACTTCCCTATCTTCGAACTTGTACTCCGTCCTCTAATGACTTCGTTGTCGATGCAGCGGTACACTTCAACATTCTTACCTTCCTTCCCTCGTTTAGAATGATGTTAACGAGTACCATCGCTGTGTTTAAAAAGCTGTAGGTGCTCGGTTATCACTGTGGCTAATGTTAGGAGTATTACCCTCACAGCGAAATGCTTTCCCATGTATGTAATAAAATACAACAGTGTGCAAAACTTAAGGACTAAAGTAACTTTCGCCATATGTATCAATGCCAAATATCATGTCTCGATGAAACTGGACTATAAACACAAAGAACTGCAACAATATAGTACAGAAGGTATCAAACGAATACGCAATGAGACGAAAGAAATGATACTTTTATTCAAAGACAATAATTACAATGACGCCCCGTAATTCATGACGGTCCCTTTAACGTTAAAAAAGACGACGGGACATGGTCCTTAATGGGCTTTGTGATCACCACGGACGGCAGTGCATGGTCTGCAAGATGCTGCCATGCTGGACACAAGAAATTGTTGGGGTAGGGCGCTCTCTTCCTCCAGCAGCGCTGGTGAATGTAGACGTGCTAAAATACGTCTCAACGTCACCTGCGCAGTTGGATGCGGTCGTGCATTGTCAGCAGGTCCGAATTCAAATGTGAAAAGAGCAATACTGGAAAGGAGTACAATGTCACAACAACGCTTACCACGGAGTATGCTGTGTTGAAAGCTTTGGAAGTCGATACGTCCATACAGTTTTATACGATGTAGCAATGCCAGTGTTATTCCGAATTACGATACAATGTTTCTTCGGACATGCATGCACGTGCAAAGGGACAGGCACTGCGGCGAACACAGCCGTCATGAAATACATGAAATGTATTCGCAGTTGCGAATATCGACAACCGTGAGCTTTAGAATGGAATGACGACTATGCAGATTTGTGGCGGAGTAGGACTAGAACCCGGATTTCCCGCTTATTGCAAGCGGTCGCCTTACCATTGGGGTACGTGAGCATAACTCACGGTCAGACCCAAATTTCCGTATGTCGTCAACCATATATCTACAACCTGTACTCGCATATCCATGATGTATGTTCCCATACAGGGGAGACATTTTATTTGAAAGTTGCTTGTCCGTTGTCGGCAGACAAATATGATATTGCAGTGCCTGTGCTATTTCGAAATTTGACACACGGTTGACGACACGTGGGAATTAGGCCGTGAATCGTAATCGGGTAGCCTAATAGTAAGGCGACAGCTGGAGATACGCGGAAAATCCGGTTCGAGTGCCAACCCGGCGCAAATATTCATTGTCGTCATTCCATTATACAGCTGATGGTTGTGCATATTCGCAACCGTGAACACGTTTCACGTATCCAATATTATCTCTCCCCACACCATAATACCTGGGCCACCAAAAGGATCGCCGGCCGGAGTGGCCGAGCGGTTCTAGGCGCTACTGTCTGGAACCGAGCATCCTGCCTCGGGCATGGATGTGTGTGATGTCCTCAGGTTTAATTAGTTCTCAGTTCTAGGCGACTGATGACCTCAGAAGTTAAGTCACATAGTGCTCAGAGCCATTTTAACCAAAAGGATCATTTTCGATAATGACTCGGAAAGTCATCGAGTAAAGCAAAAGTGATTTCTGGCCTTCCCCAGTTGCAGATCCTCCGCTGTTCCTTATCCATATAAACGATTTAGGAGACAATCTGAGCACCTATCTCAGGTGTTTGCAGATAATGCTGTTGTTTATCGTCTAGTAAAGTCACCGTAAGATCAAAACAAATTGCAAAATGATTTAGAAAAGATATTTGTGTGGTGCGGAAATTGGCAACTGACCACAAATAATGGAAAGTGTCAGGTCATCCACATGAGTCGTAAAAGGAATCCGTTAAACATCGGTTACACGATAAAGCAATCAAATCTAAAGACCGTAAATTCAAGTAAAAACCAGGGAATTACAATTACGAACAACTTGAATTGGAAAAAAAAACACACAGAAAATGTTGTAGGAAAGCCGAACCAAAGACTGCGATTTATTGGCATAACACATTAGAAGATTCAACAGATCTACTAAGGAGGCTGTCTACACTACACTTGTCCGTCCACTTTTGGAGATACGATTAACGGAGAACATCGCGAACGTTGGAAGAACAGCAGCACGTTTTGTATTATCGAGAAATAGGGGAGAGAGTGTCACGTACACGATACATGATTTGTGGTGAACATCAGTAGAAACAAAGGCGTCTATCGTTGCGGCGGGATCTTGTCACAAAATTTCTACCTCGTCTGAATGTGAAAATATTTTGTTTACGCCAAGCTATATGTGGATAAACGATCATCGTAATAAAATAAGAGAAATCACAGTTCGCACAGAAAGATATACATGTTCGTTTTTTCCGCACACAGTACGAGATTTGAATAATAAAATGTTTGTGAATTCCTAAGGGACCAAACTGCTGAGGTCATCGATCCCTGGACTTACAAACTATTTCAACTAACTTATGCTAAGAACAACACACATATCCATTTTCAATGGGGACTAGAACCTCCGGCGGGAGGGGCCGCGCAATCTTTGACATGGCGCCTCAAACCGCGCTGCCACTCCGTGCTGCTTGGAAGAACAGAATTGTGAGGTGGTTCGGCGAACCCTCTGCCAGGCACTTCAGTGTGACTTCCAGAGTATCCATGTATATGCAGATGTACATGTAGACGTAGATGTGCATGTAGATGTTCATGGGTTCATTACGTGTTACCACCTCTCGCCATGTGAGGGTACTTCCAAAAGCGTTGTTCAGACTGAACCTACTCTTACCCGAGAAGAGCATGCGACCCCGCTCCTCGAGGATCCAGTCCATATGCTTTTGGCACCATCGCATACAATGCTGCCGATGTGTGGATACCAACAGAAGATACCGTACTGGTCGTCGTGCAAAATGGCCCACTTCCATGCAGTCGCCGTGCCACTGCGGAGTGTGAGAGAGCGTGCCTTGTAGCCTTGTTACATGTGGTTGCATTTGCAGCCGCTTTTTGACGTGACTCCCAGCTGCGCAATGCAGGCGTCAGCTGCTGCTGTAGCTGACCATGGTTGACCACCTCATCTCATTCGGGCAGCAGTGCCTGTGGTTCTGAACGCTGCCTGTACGTGAGAAGTACCAAACTACTGGGCTGCACTCGTCACACTTCATCCTTATTTCTGATTCTCGACGATTTTCCCCCTGTGAAGCCAACCAAATGTTTTCTCCTCGCCATGTTTTAACGAAGAACACCATCACTGTGCACTGTACCTGCTCGCTGGTTGACACCCTGTCTTTTCCAGTTCCTTTAACTGCTTGTGTTGTGGATCCAGCCGCACATGGCGCTGTACTCACTCTGATTTCACTACAGGTGACGTCGAGCTTTCTGTGCACAAGTTAAAACCTCTGGCAGCACGCTATTGCACTTTCATACATTTCCACAGACTTGTTAATATGTTACTTCATCTACTTCGTCCTTAAGTTTTGTCCTTCACTTTTTCTTAAGTTTTAAGTCAGTAAGCTACTCAATTTTAGATATGGATATATAAGACACGAAAATTAAGAAGGCAATGATACAATAAACAGTGAACTAAGTTTTTAACTACTAGCTATATACTTAGAAAATTCAAAATTGTACTATTTTATGGGAGGGCAGTTCAATATCCGCGGGGACTCCCAAATTCACCAAAGAGTTTGTAAGAGTAAATTCTTGTAATTTGAAACTTCCTGGCAGATTAAAACTGTGTGCCGGATCGAGACTCGAACTCGGGACCTTTGCCTATCGCGGGCAAGTGCTTGCACGCGAAAGGCGAAGATCCCGAGTTCGAGTCTCGGTCCGGTACACAGTTTTAATTTGTCAGGAAGTTTCATATCAGCGCACACTCCGCTGCCGAGTGAAAATCTCATTCTGGAAACATCCCCCAGGCTGTGGCTAAGCCATGTCTCCGCGATATTCTTTCTTTCAGGAGTGCCAGTTCTGCAAGGTTTGCAGAAGAGCTTCTGTGAAGTTTGGAAGGTAGGAGACGAGGTAATGGCAGAATTGAAGCTGTGAAGAGGAGGCATAAGTCGTGCTTGGGTAGCTCAGTTGGTTACAGCACTTGCTTGCGAAAGCCAAAGGCCCCGAGTTCGAGTCTCGGTCTGGGAGACAGTTTTAATCTGCCAGGAAGTTTCATATCAGCGCACACTCCGCTGCAGAGTGAAAATCCCATTCTTATAATTTGAATCATTAAAAAAACTGATACATTAGTTTTGTGAAAGTATATGTTTTTGGAAACAGAAAAACAAGGTAACAATGCAATGAAACTGGTTTGGGAAAGAAACAGTTTTTTTGTGTTCAACTAGTTTGCAGATATCACATTTATTTCTTTAAACAAAATGTTTTCATATGAAACAAATGTAGTATTGTCGCCAGTAATCATTAAACTCTACAGTGAATAATGGAATTCAGTTAAATACTCCTTGAAAAAGAAATTGGTTATTTCATGTGTGTATCGTGTATGTGCTCTTAATAGAAGAAAGGTCAGAGAAGAAAAAAATCCAGTATTGGTATCAGGAACGAGTAAGAACGAATAGGAAAATACCAGCTTGCTTTGTTATACTTTTCAAGTAGACACAACACACACATCAACGAATTCAAAGACATACTTCTGCAACTGTAATGGCTCGGTATAGCACTCACCGAAGTGTAACAGGATTGGTAAGGGAAATTAACATGGAATAATGGCAGTGTAGTTGTGGCAAATCCCAGTTGGGTAAATATAGAGAAAAGCTATTCAATGTGGGACAAGTTAGCTACCACCGTGTCGCAAATTCCAGAGTAACCATGAGAATAAGATGACTAAGATTAGGATGCGTACAATTTCATAGAGACATTTTCCCGTTATTCAGGACGCGAACGGAGTAGGGTAGAAATTCGGTAACGGTGATACGAAGAATCCTCCACTACGCATTATACAGTAGCTTGCAGAAATAGAAGCTATCCCATAGTCAAACGCTGCAGTATGGATAGTATACTGACACGGTTTGTACTAGACTGCGTCAGTCTGTGAATCACAGGTACGCCGGTAGGTGATTTCTTTCATGGTATCTTGGATTTTCTCGGCAGTCTGTAAATTCTGGGACCTCAGTCTGATGCCGAGGCAAGTAAACCCAAAAGCTATCGAAGGCGAATTATACAAGAGAGAAGCCTTTTAGTCGAGAACGAGACTGAACGTTGTTTAGGATACTGCGGCCCAGTAAGTCGTTAAGGGACCTAAATGAGGATTTATGGGGCGCCTCCAGACGTGGTTGCGGCAAGGAGAAAACGTCGGTTAAGTGATCCATTATCGGTTCTCCGTTCTAAGTGGTGTCCACGTGCGGCAGACGCGCATTCAGTGTCTTTTTACGCATTTTGTATGAGATTTTTGAAGAATATTTCTACGTTATTTATTCTGTATGCAGATCTATAAACCCGACACATGGAAATAGCGCTTGTCATCAGTACATAGAAGTGATATAGAAGTTATGCGATGAAGCACTAATTTTTTTTTATTTTTATTAACTTTCGAAACCATTCTTACGCGATCGTTGGACTTATACATTAACACCGTCCTGCATCGTGGAACAAGAGCTACACAGCAATAAAGCCAACACATTTCACTAACAGCTGACAATCTTCCGGGATATTAAGTTATATAAGGGTCATCAACATCTATCTAAATATTAAAATGTTATGTTCAGAAAAAGCAGTATCTCATTCAAACTTACTAGTATCTGTAAGAAAAGGAGAGTAGGACAAATAAAACTATATGTAAAGAGGTAGATGAATAAAACTTTATGTATCTTACTTACCCTCTGTGTGTTATTAACATGTATTCACATAGAGGATCACGTTAAACATGGCGAAGAAGATCACAATGAGTCATTTCATATTTAATAACCAGTCGTAGACTTAGCACGTGCTTTGTTACGCGAGATGTATCAACAAATAAAACATGCAGATCCCAGCATTGTGGTCTTTCGTTGATGGTAGATGGATATTTTATCGATTCTATAGGCTTTCAAGTGGCCACGCGGTTCTGTTGCCACTGCACCCAGTGTGCTGTGCCGACAACTGGAACTGCTTTTAACATTTAGTACCAGAGCTTCTTGAATAGTGTGTGAGAACGGTACAAATTGTCTATGTATGCCAGAAGATTTTTAAATTATTTGACATGTGCGTGGGCACAAAATGCCAAATTGCACACATAAATTCTTAGTCCATCGACTCTCGCCATCACAACGTAACTTGCCCCACTATTAGGTGAGCGACGGCCAGTATGGCTCACTTCTCCCAAAATTGTTCATGTTTCGAAATGAGTCATAACTGTGTATGCCGAATATTCGTCTTTGTGTAAACGGTGAAGAAAAAAGATCTATAACCAAAATTACACGTAGCAGGAAGAAATCTTATAAGATTTCCTGTTGGAGGATTTAATAGTAGTTTCGGGTAGTACGGGCCAAGTAACAACATGCAGGTTTTCGGCCATCTCGCCTTCCAAGCCGCTTGCTTCATTGTAGACACAGACCGCTCCTCTGGGCCCTCAACGCCTAGTGTCTGCATCTCTTGCAACAGTGAGTTGATCACGATGGCGACGGAAGAAGATGTCGAAAGCTTGAGTTACCAATTAAATCAAAAGGATTTCAAGTTACGTACCTAATTCTGTTTGTTAAAACTTCTAAGTAAACATACCTGGACTCACATACTGTGAGCACGTATTTTATTGAGTATGCAGCAGGGTAGAAATGTATCAAGGGTTTTTCCTAAGGTTGAAAAACAAGAAGGAAATAAGGAATCTGCCTTCAGGAGACTTCTGGATAATCAGTTTCAACCAATTGGTGGTTGGGAAACCCATATTGATTCTTACACAGGGATTCTTCCGTCTACGAGGAAGTCATAATATTGTCACGTAGAAGAAGGTGTAATTAGATGAATGACGAACACCAACTTCACTTAACGAAGGTTTATTCAGCACTTGCACGTACAGGAGCGTGGAGCGAACTGCCTCCGGCATATACAGTGTATATACAGCTACAGCACATTCCAGTACAATGATTCTTGACATTTGTGGATACTTCTGGAGTGTACTCGAACCGAATATAGAAATTAAAACTGTACAGTCCAGGTGAATTTTGAACTTACGACACTCTAGTTTAATATCGTAACCACTACACCTCGGTGCTACTTCGCTTCTTCTGCGACAATATGTGAATTGACCATCTAACATAATTCCACAACAAACTAACACCAATAATGTTCTGACCCTATGATTAGAGGAGGGAGTTAATATTTATAGATGTAGTCTATAGGCTCTTACCTTCTGAATGCAAGAGATATCTGAAAAGCTTTTCTCGCTCGTAATTTTCTAGAACACATTTTCTGAATACTTATCATTACATTCTATTCTGTTTCCTATTACGTCATGATATTTGTCTAAATTGTCACCCGTCGCGCACACTGTGAAGACATACATTTTATCAGTCTAACCCATTGTAAGTTTAAAATTGACTGGAAGAAATGATTTTGTTTTTAGGAGTAGCTAAGGAAATGCGAGTACCACATAGCATAGGTTCCGAAATCACTCATCGCGAGAAACTCAACCACCCTCTTGACACGTTATAATCTCAATGCTGTTACAAGTTTCATTCAGCGTCCCTAGACTCAATAAATGCTTTTTATTCAATGCAACATCTACACCCACTAAAGACAATAGCGACTGGATCGAAATTTACGTCACAGGCAGGACGCTGCTTATTATCCTGGACAAAGAGTCGTCTGGGTAGTAATAATGTGAAGAGGGACGTACTGGAACTTACTCGTGGGTAAAGCAAATGACACGCTAATATTCTTTGGTAGCAAACTGGGAAACTGCAACTTCTCTCCAAAAGGGATTGCACGCCCGTTTGTACCGTCCACAGCTGAACAATGCTCGACTTCATGGGACGCATATCATGTTGGATCCACTAGGAACATCCAGCGCATAAGAAAATGATGATATGAATGATTGCCCGCTCTTTTAGCTGGCAAGAGATTACAACGGATGTGTTGAAAAGTTTAACTGGCAACCACACGAAGAAATAAGTCATTCATTTCGCGAGAAGAACGTCCTCAGCAACGTATAAGAACCGTCTTTCACTGTGAAAAAAACGAATATTCTTGAGTGCCCTAAGTAATGATCCGACAGAGATTGTGTAAGTAGAGTCAGGCAAAAAACCGCTCTCACGGGGATGTAAAGTCTTTCTTTCCAAGTTCCATCCGTCAATAGAACTGTAAGAAACATAGATATATGGTGCACCGAGGTCATTACAGATGGAGCACAAGATCTGACTGTGACAGAAAGAGACAATCCCGACATTTGCCTTGAGCGGGCTAGGAAAATCGTGAAACATCTGAATCAGGGAGGTCGAATAATGAGGGAAACGCTGTCCTCCCAAATAACGATAGAAAGTACCTCCTGCCGCACATTTCGCGGTGGTTAGCAGAGCGTAGTGGCAAAGCAGATGTAGCAGATCTTTTCACATCTGAGGAATCCAGTACAAATAATGTGCTGCTATGGCTCCAGAATTCACCCATTAATTCGTGGTTCACCTTAACATCCGTACACTACCTTAGCTCAGATTTAGATTGTTTTCTGTCGCTGTTGATGTTGTTGTTGTTGTTGTTGTTGTTGTTGATGATGATGATGATGATGATGATGATGATGATTAGGAAAATGAGGAATCTCTTCGCAACCAATATTAGCGAGTATCCCAGGCATTAGTATCATCCAGAGTTTGCATGCGACTGAATCTATGTTAGGAATGCTGTCAGTGGATATGACCACATAAAACTAGTTCTATGAAAAGCAGAATAATTACTCGCTAAACATAGAAACTGGGAATAACGTAATAGTGCAATAACTAATACAATTTTATCTATAAAGCATGATTACACAGGATGGCCGGAGCAAGGAAAAATCGGAAGTTTAATGACACTGACGAAGAAGGCTTTCTTCAGTAAAATGGCTCTAATGTTAGTGATATTAGTATGGGACTGAGGAAGAAACTTCTGGGATTGTACGTCTAGAGCATGGTATTGTACAGTAGTGAACCACGGACCACCAGAAATCAGGACAAAAAGAAACTAGAAGCATTTGAAATGTGGTGCTACCGATGAACCTTAAAAATTAATTGGACAGGTTAAGAACGAAATGAAGAAGTTCTGAAAAAGGAACAGGAAAGGAAAGATGTCTTTGGAAGACCTTTCCTAAAATAAGAACAGATTATTGTTTAAATGATATTTCCGCCATTTGACTGCACAGCTTCTTTAGTTTATACAACTGTCATGATTTATTCCTTAAGTCATTATCAAGTACAACCATGCTGGGTATAATTAGACTTTGTTCAGTGTAGTCGTCTTCAAGATTTAAATGTCCCACGTTGTAGATTAACACAAAGTCAACCAAATGTATTGCAGACAGGTAGTAAAAACGTTTTTCAGCCATAAAAGGATTGTTTTGGCTAGAAAACCTGTTCGATACCTGTCTGCCACACATTTTGTTGATTTTGTACTTGCCTGCGACGCACAATTCAATAGATCTTGACGATTACTTCACTTAACAAAGTTTAAATATAACCCAACATTGTTTTACTTGATAATGACTTAAGGCCGAAATCATGACAGAAATATAAAAGAAAGAATCATCATTCAAACATTATTACATGGCTGAGGCCTAGAAATATGAAAAGATTATCTAAGGAGCTTTAGAAGAGGAAAATAGTGGGAACGGACCAAAATCAGAATACACAAGACAGATGGTGGCTGTAGTAGTTGATGGTGGGTGTAGTAGTCACGAAAAGTCTTAAAGATCGGTGCAAGGTAGGAAAGGGAACACGATAGCATCACGTCAGTCGGCACACCACAAAAAGAGAAATCAGATGCCAAACTGAGAATTCTAAGGAAATGTAACTCGTCCTCTAAACAGGCGGCTCACGAAGTACTCGATCGAGTAATTCTCGAGTACTGCTTGTCGGTCTGAGATCTTTAGTACGTAGCATTAATGGAGGAGACACAGAAGGTCCGAAGAAGAGCGTTGTGTTTCCTCATGGCTTTGGTTAGTAAGAGCTTTACAGTTTGATAGGTCGCTGTTTTGTTGCGAGTGCCTTTTATAAATTGTACACCCACGCACCATGCGTACGTCACCTGAAGACCCACCACGATCAGCCACCTGCCAACTGTCTGAAAGAGTGGTACATCTTTACAAGCAGTAAATGGCAGACAGCTTTGACCGGGGCCAGCCAGAGGGCTGCTTCCAGAGTCTAGTGGCAGACGCCATGTAGTTTTAAGGTCAAAGCATTATCTCGTCTCTCACGCCCTCGGCAGGACAGCAGAACAAAGTGATTCAGACTCTTGTTTTGTGTTTTTGCCGTAAGCGTAATCGAACACCAAGTTTCAGTATAATGGTGATACTGCAGCAATCTACGAACATTCGGCTTGTATTCACATGACTGGAAACCTCGATAGTGTTGAAGTTATTTAAAGACGCGTTCTTTTCGCGTTTAATGTTTCATTCGGGCTTCCTATGGTAAATGTTGTGCCATAGCTATCGCTTTTAATGTTATCAGGTGATTGATAACTGATTTTGAGTTAACCATCTGTAAATTTAAGAGACTAACAGTTTGTCACTCTCAAGGCTATTTTTCAAATATTTGTAAATTAACTTTTACGTAATTGTGTGCCATGATATTTCAATGTGTTATTAAATGTTCCACTTCGATGACTGTCATTATCCATAACGGTTCACTCTGTACATGAGACTTGTTCGCGCATTATACTGTTGTTTCCATACGTTTGGATTTCGCGAATTCGTTACCATAGATATTTTATTTGTTCTAGAAATTCCACCACATGTACCCTACTTCCGTTTTTGAATATTTTATATTTGTTTCATACAAAAAGTAATTCGTTAACCCATATTCTAATTTTTTCAGGAGCACCGCTACTTATGCTTACAGACCCTGCATTTATCTTCAGTAATAACTTTCCCGTAATACAGCTTAGGCATCATAAACTATTGTTTCCACCACACGATCTCTTCATTTTCAGGTTATCGTGCAGTGTAGGCAACACATGAAAAAACGTTGCTCCTGCACACATTGAACCTATAAGGCCCTGTTTTATCAGAGTTTGATTCAGAATACTGTGAGGTTCACATCAGTGTTCTCGTTCAAAACTCCCTTGTTTATTTCTGAGTAAGCCCTCTTTTCGTTGCGCTATGCGAGAGCTTTGCCCTCTCCGAAACTTTAAGTTTGAAATCAGGTTACGTTATTAATGGGCCATATTCATTTTCTGGGAATATATTTCTGCGCAGAAACCGGAATCGTAACCTGGTATGAGCACTGACGTACAATTTCAAAAGGACTGGCACGCTTACAGGGTTCTGGAGGTAGAAGATTTTACGAAATTACAATATATATTAAATTACACCTGAGTGCGGCATTTGCATATAATGAGAAATATAATGCTATGTTTGAAGGAGTTTCGTTTGCTGATATCGCAGGAATTAATATTGGAGACGACAGGTTTGGAAAACTTTAAATACCATATTCAAATCCGAAAGATGTTAATGACATAAGCTATTGTTAATGACATAAACTCATTCATTTTAAAATGGCATAAAAGGCTGAAACCTGGGCCGTAATTAAATAAACAACAGTACAGTCAAATGGTGGTGTGTTCACTGAAAAGTTATTGTATGACTGTTGCTCAGAATCATAAAAAATCTGAAAGATTATTTTGGGTATTTGAAATAACATTTCCAACGAATTTTTACATTTTAATAGTCAAAGTACATTTAGAACGACATTTTTCAGCATATGTGCGTTACATCCCCGCAATATACATCAATTTAATGCCAACTGTATGTGGTGTACCGTCATCTAGTTCTGTATAAAAAGGAGCTTAACTTTAGTATAAATAAAAATAAAAATTGTTATGGAACACCCAACGTATCAGAGGTAAACATACCTCACTGCAGCAGACGGTTTAGTGTCGCGTTATACATCAAATGATAAAAAGAGTACATGTGGTACACATTCATAAAAGTTGGTGTTAAAATACATTTTATATACAAAATGAATGTGTATGTACAAAACCTATTGTAGCACCAACATTTATGAATGTGTACCACAACACTGATATTCTAATTTACCCTACTTTTAGCTCGTTAAGGTCAATAAGCATTGTTCCATTTAAAACAGTGTATGTTTGCACAAAAATGCATTTTTAAGCCTTATTACAATCTTTTTATTCAGATGCTGGCTTACCTGCAGTCGTATTCACGCGCACCTTTCGCGAATGTAACAGGAAAATGGGTTTCACAGTGGCACCAGAATTAGTCTCTGTCAATGTGCGTACGATGGCTCGTGGTGTGTAAATGCAGATGTGAACGTGGTGAGTAGTGTACACGTAAAAGCTGGTAGCGTGAAGGTCACTGATGATAATAATACACAGTGGTATATCTGGAGAACTGATTTCAAAGGCCGATGACCTGTGTGTGCAAACCAGTACCACTCAAGGGACGTTTCACCTAGTGCGAGACGTTGTAAGACCCATTCACGCTAACTGAGACTGTTACAACAGCTTCCTTTCTTTTTGTCCTGCTCTCAAGAAACCCGTGAGTTTTGAAGATAAAACTTTTTTCGCTCATTTAAGATCAAAAATGTTTTGATTCATGGATGTTTTCATCTTGTTTTATGCTCGAAATCTTGTGCTAACAGATCAACTTCTTGTGTAGGGGAGTGACATTTGTGTCAAAATATCATTGTGCTAGTGCTATTAAATTCGTTATCTACCCACCTCTTGACCTCAGTGACGTCGGTTATGGTCACTGTTTCACACTCATGGAGAAGAGTACTGCACTGTTTCTCAATTTCCATCATATTCGTTACATTATTACGATCATACGCTTCCGTTCATTGTTAACAGATGGACTGTTTGTACAAGTTCGATAACAGAGTGAGGCCGGCCGAAGTGGCCGCGCGGTTCTGGCGCTGCAGTCTGGAACCGCGAGACCGCTACGGTCGCAGGTTCGAATCCTGCCTCGGGCATGGTTGTGTGTGATGTCCTTAGGTTAGTTAGGTTTCACTAGTTCTAGGGGACTAATGACCTCAGCAGTTGAGTCCTATAGTGCTCAGAGCCAGAGCACCCGGCGAACGGTCTACAGACGGGAGGGTCTAGTCAGACGACATATATATAACTGTATTTCAAACATACACAACGTAATCCCAATAAAATAGTAATTTGGCTGATAAATTTCTGATTTGTTTGATATCGGACACTATAGACTAAATACATATACTCGTATAACTACCTGCGAGTGAATCAAACATTCTATGAATGTGTGTGAATTCCTAAAGGACCAAACTGCTGAGGTCATCGGTCCCTAGACTTACACACTACTTAAACTAACTTACGCTAAGAGCAACACACACACCCATGCCCGAGGGAGGACTCGAACTTCCGGCGGGAGCGGCCGCGCAATTCGTGACATGGCGCCTCAAACCAAGCGGTCACTCTAAGCGGTTAATCAAACATTCAAGTCTAGTTATCGGTTTTATGTACACGCCTGATAACAGTAACATTAATTGGGAGCTAGAAAACAAATTATATTGATATAATGTATCTATTAAGAAAATACTTGCTTATTTGAACTAACTTTCCTGTACCTCTTCTGTGATGTTTTGCGTATGACGTACAGTATCGTTCCAATTTAATTACTTACCAGAGGGATTCGCACAATGTGGACGACACATTGTTCAACTACCTCGGTACGGGCAATCTAAAGTAAGAAAACAGCTATAAATCAGTTAATTATAAATTAATTAATATATAAAGTTGTTAATTACCTCATAAACATAAACCAAAGGAAAATTTTGATGACATAAACAATCTTTATGCACAATATGACTCACACTATCCAGAAAATTACTTCTGTAGTTTTATATTTTGCGTAAAAAGTAGTAATTTTTACTGTTAAGTGCCCCCTGTACTGCATCCTTGTCTACTGATTTCAATCAAATCATCATAAATCGTGATTTCAAACTAATAGGGTAGCATTCTGCAAGATACGCCTTTCGAAGTTTTACTCAAATTTAGCTTTGATTCTAATCTTCAGTAAAAATTACACAAATACTGTTACTCGGTATGAGTTTTAACTCAGGAGTTTTATAATCCTGTCTTTAAAAGAAATGGCTCCAGACGGAGATGGCAATTGTTAAGATGTATATCATTTTTCTCAGTAGTTAGCGTTGGCAACATGTTATTACGCATTATACGGGTATAAAACTCAAAGTGTTTCTGTATATTCATGGCATAACATCCAGTAACTTCGTAATTCTGAAAACAGGATTGTAAACATTCCTGTATTCATGCTTCCTTCTGCGTTACATTTCGGGAGCACCTGCTTAGAGAATTATAATAACCGACTTTAAGAGCTGAATCTATAAATTTTCTTGAGCCCCATCCGCATCTACGCCTAGCTATCGTACAAACAAAATTAGGCAAATGGTTTGCACCGTGCCGTTCAAGCAGTCGTTCTTCTAGCAGCCCACCCGCAAATTGAACGAAAAATAAGTCTTTCATAAATTCATTAATCGATACTATCAGCAATTAAATTCAGGAAGAGCAAGATTACCTACAACTTGTACAGAAGCCAGACCGTAGTTATAAGAATCGAAGGAAATGTGAGGGATGCAGTAGTTAAGAAAACATTTAGACTACTGAGTAGCGAACCTCCATGTCATGAAATCTGTAAACTGAGCAAGCAGAAAATAGGAACGTGGGGCAATTTGGAAAAGGAATTCATGTTCTGGGAGAAGAAATAAACACTTTGAAGTTTGCCTGCGACATTGTAATTCTGTCAGAGGAGACACAGCACTTCGAAATCGTTTGAACAGAATGCGTAGTGGGTTTAAAAGTTATTATAGGAAAGGAAAATAAGAGTGATGGAGTGTAGTTGAACTAAGTCACGTGATGCAGAAATGATTAGATTAGGAAAGAAGACTTTGAAAGTGGGAGACGAGTTTTGCATTTTGGGCAGCAATATAACAGATGATTGTTGAGTGAAGACGATACAAAAAGTAAGAAGAGAGTTTCTAAAAACGATAAATATTTAAATTTTCAACACAAATTTCGGTATTAGGAAGTATTTTCTGAAAATCTTTTCCTTAGGTGTAGATTTATATTAGAGTCCTGCATGACCAAGTAAGCGAGCACAAAATACGAGATGGGGCGAGAGCACACCCTAACTGGATAGGCTGCCCGCACTAGTTCTAGTGACCGAGCATAGATGCCGTGACCGAATACGTAGCACGTAACTTCAAACATTTTACACGTGTCATTATCGGTGTGAGACTGTAGCCAGTACGGTCTTCTCATTTGTGGTTTGTCTCTCTCTGTAATCGTGCAGCGCGAGGAAGCCAGTGCAGTTAAGAGGTAAGATTGAAACTAATGTTTACACATTGAAGAAAGGGAGGGTCTAAAAAGCCAAGTATGGAGTACATTTCTGTTGGTTGTAGACGAAAACAGTGCGTCTACTGGGTACGTATCGTGCATAAACTGCTCAACATTAGTGCGTTTCCTGTCGGAAACCACTCATTTAAAGAAACATAGTTGCAAGAAAGCTCACAAATATACAGCTCCTTCAGGGATACCGGCAGTAATAAAAAATAGTATTACAGCAAAGTGTGTTGCAATCTGTGCTAACGATGTGAGACCTTTTAGTGCTGATTCCAGTGAAGGTTTCAGAGAAACAGGCCAAGAATTAATACATGTAGGTGCGCATTATGGAGAAGTTAACGTGCCAGATGTCAGCCAGTTAAATCCGGAACGCGTTAGTGATTTACTGATCAACAATAAGTATAATTTTGTTTCTGTTGCAAACAAGTGAAAAGTATGACAAGTTACGTCTGTAAATATTGGATGTTCTTTGTACGCTTTCTTTGTGAAGATGGTTGTGTTTTAGATTACAGGTACAGCAGTTATTCAATGTTTCGTGTTAATGAAAGGAAAAATAGATCTTTTGTTTGGAAATGACACTCGTCTTCTATCCGCGATTGTATTGAAATATCATTTTACTTTCCAAATGCTTTATGAATTTAGCTGTGTCACGTACCCGTCCTTGGAAACGTTACTTTTGTCTTAAAAGAGAGAGAGAGAGACAGACGGAAATAAATACATTGTGCGGGTGTGTGTGTGTGTGATTATATATATATATATATATAGAGGGAGAGAGAGGGGGAGGGAGAGAGAGGGGGAGAGAGAGAGAGAGAGAGAGAGAGAGAGAGAGAGAGAGAGAGAGAGAGAGAGGGGGGGGGGGGGCGTTGGATTTGTACAGCAAAGTACAGTGCAGCGAGCCGTGGCGAGGCGAGGTTAGACGTCAGCGGTGGCCGGCCATGCTCGGTTATCCGGACAACAGACATGGGGCGAGTACGTGGCCGAGCCGAGTGGTGTGGGGCCGGACACGAGCGACTCGGTCCCCCCGTCAACAGGCGAGCCGTGACCGGTCAAACATTGATCGTTGCAGTGCTCTAATTTATATATCAGAGGCAGTCAAATGAAAACGAGACACGTGGGGAAAAAGTGAGTAAACTGTTTGTTATTTCAAAAGTAATTACCATATTTGTCAATACACTTATCCCACTCTGAGACAAACCAGTCAGCCCCATTATGAAGAAATCATTTGTGTTGCCTACAGAACCGTCGCCGACCGCGGTGACCGAGCGGTTCTAGGCCATTCAGTCCAGAACCGCGCTGCTGCTACTGTCGCAGGTTCGAATCCTGCCTCGTGCATCGCTGTGTGTGATGTCCTTAGGTTAATTATGTTTAAGTAGTTCTAAGCCTAGGGGACCGATGTCCTCAGATGTTAAGTCCCATAGTGCTCAGAGCCATTTGACCATTTTTTTTTTTTACACAACTAAGATCGTACCCAGGAATGCACCTCTTCGTAAAAGCAAATCTACAGCCATGAATGTCTTTCTTCAGTGTTACAAAAACATGGATATCGCATGTGGGGAGAATGAGATTGTGCTGAAGAAGTGTAAGGGCTTCTCAGTGAAATTTCTGGAGCATTGACGAAAGCACATTAGCAACGTGTGGAAAAGAATTTTTTTGGCAAGTTGTTTCGAACACTTTGCAGAAGTTTCACTGACAAGCTCTTACACATCTTCCACTCAGTCCCGATCTTTCCTCATGCAATATCCATATTTTGGGAGCTCTGGAGATAGACATTCACGTCTGTCGAGATGTGCACACCTGGCTACCGTCATGCAACAGCTAACATCTTCCTATGATGGTCCTGACGGTCTTGTCTCACAATGGGATAAATTTATTAACAAAGTGGCGCCAAGATTTCGGCTCGTGTGCCACGTGCAGGCACAAGTGCCAAAGCGCTCAGCCTCGCTCCACATTTCCCCCACAGCCATGTCACGCTGTATCAGCGCGCGGTGGGGAAAGAGGGGAAGACTGCCAACGAGCCTCATTTAAATGGCAGTTCAGTCATACTGCATAGTACTTGGCTTTATATTTCACATTTCACAACAATACAGGTCACGAACAAAACAAAATTTCAGTGTTCTTCCATTATTTTTGGCGCTCTGAATACAATATAATTTTTATCTGGTATAAACTGTCGGCATACGGACAGAGTTCTGCACTCAAGTTGCCATATAATCTTGACATGTTTAGTTTCATGATCGGAAAAATGTCTTTCTCTCAAATATGTCGATCGTAATATTTTAGCACCTTTGAAACTTCATTATGTTGCCTAGGAAACTCTCCAAACTAAAACTCCTCCCGAACGGGCAATGAAGGACCAACGGTACCGACCGGCCGCCGTGTCATCCTCAGACCACGGCCGTCACTCGATGAGTATATTGAGGGGCATGTGGTCTGCACACCGCACTCACGGCCGTATGTCCCTAGGAAACTCTACCTGAGAAAAATCATCGTAGATGTCTTAGGCAATGTTAACGGAAAAACATTTGTCATTGAAACTGGAATTACCTTGCAGGTCAGTCAGTTACATCTGCACATGCACTGGAGACCTCTGAACTGAAACAGCAAACAGTCGTGGAAACAGATGAAAGGTTGACAGTGACCCCAGAATCTTTATAAAAATATCACCGTAATTCTTACAACGCCACAATGAATTCTTCGAATCTCGCTTTTTTTAACTCCAGTGAGCTTAGGGACCTGGACTGTCTTTGTCAGAATGTGTGCCTTCTACAATGTGATTTCATTTTAAAATCGATTCCCATCAAATCAAAAAGAAGTTACCTTGCAGTATGTTCCTGAGGGCAGCGTGCAGTCAAATCCAGTCAAAATGTGAAATCTGGGCTCAATTCTGGATATTCTATTTCTCGTTCTTGGGCTCCTTTATCTTTTATAAATTCGACAATAGCGAATATTAAATTAAAAAATTGTTCGCCTTGATTCACCAAACGTACAGTGCACTAATATAAATGAAGTCGCCATACTCTTATTTCAGTTCCATTAAAATTTGTTGCAACTGTCAATGGAATAATGCTTGCCACTTCTGAAATTTTCTTATTCGTACTACCAATTTCTTCACGTGCTCTATGCCTGCATATTTATCACAAAGTTCTTTATAATGTACAATACAATGAATACTTTCTGTTGAACAATGTAATTTATTGCTCTTTCATTAAATTAAATCCTTAAATTCTTTATACACGGTACTGTAATGTCGTTTCAGAGCAAATAAGCAGTGCCTGCCGCTGATGCGAGTTGAGAATTCTCATTCCTCTCTTCAGTCACTCCCGTTCATTTTAAAAGATTGCGAATATAGATTGCTACACTACCTCTTTTCCTGCATCCATTGAACCTTTGAGTGTACTTCATACCACGAACAAGTAGCGATCGTTAAACGCCGCTTACGGCACGATTTTGACGAATTCAGAGAGTTGTGACGACCGAAAAATGGAACAAGAGGTGTAAAAAGAGATAGGTAGACCTAATATATTCTAAAGTAACAAGAATGGTTAATTTGGTAATGTAGGGATATGCATGGGATTACAGTACTACATATACCCAATGACTGACGTAAGTAATCAGGTTCAAGAGTTCGTAGATTGCAGTAGTTATGCAGAGATGAAGAAACTTGCATATAATAGACTAACGCATGTGATTGTAAGCAAATGGTCCTGGGTGTATATAGGGGTGGAACAGGGATAGGTGATAGGAGAGGGGGGGAGAGGGAGAGAGAAAGAGAGAGAGAGAGAGAGAGAGAGAGAGAGAGAGTGAGTGTTTAAACGCTCGTCAGGAGTTCATTTCTTTATCGGCTCATTAGCTTCACTTCTACAGGTGTCTAATTCCTTCCCAGCCACTTTCGATACGGAATTCGTCACGAATGTGAAGTCTGTTTCTCCTCTGCACCGAGATAATCAGTTCTGGATATTTTGTACTTATTGGGATAGGAGTTGTGAAATTCACGTTAAGGTGAATCCGTGGTTGATTCGGTAGTGCGACTAACTAATTCATGGGATGTTAATAAGGAATTATATCACATTTCCTGCAAAAGTATTTTCTTTAGCGGTACGTAAATTCTAAACCTTTACATTTTGTTTTTGTTGTACAGAATTAAAAACATCTGAGAATAAGATAGCATGAGCATAAGGATTGTGCAATGGAGCAAAATTTGCCACTTAACCATAGGTCGCAAATGTACCTACGGTAGTGATGGGACAATCGACTTGTTTTAACTACAAATTGACCAGTTGACGGTTTTTCGTGCAGTCAGATTATTCAGTCGAATGAAAGAACCGTATGAAATTAATCTCTGCGGCCATATCAGCTATACGAATGTTTTCCGTCACTCTCCATGTCTGAGTGACTTCATTTACATATATTTTTGCCTTGTTGTGCTAAGGAATCTAAATAGAAGATTATCATATCTGCCAGATATGTGCGTATATTTGGCAGAAGGATACATAATACTGTAAAAGTACGTTCTAGAACGACATAGGCGTTTTACACTGAAGCACCAAAGAAACTGGTATACGCATTCGTATTCAAATACAGAGACATGTAAACCGGCAGAATACGGCGCTGCGGTGGGCAACGACTATATAAGATAACAAGAGTCTGGCACAGTCGTTGGATCGGTACTGATGCTATAATAGTAGGTTATCAAGATTTGAGTGAGTTTGAACGTGGTGCTATAGTCGGCGCAATAGCGATGGGGCACAGTATCTCCGAGGTAGCGATGAAGTGGGGATTTTCCGGTACGACCATTTCACTATTGTTCCGTGAATATCAGTGATCCGGTAAAGCATCAAATTTCCGACATCATTTCGGCCGGAAGAAGATCCTGCAAGAACGGGACTAACGAAGACTGAAGAGAATCGTTCAACGTGACAGAAAAGCTACCCTTCCGCAGATTGCTGCAGATCTCAATGCTGGGCCATCAAAAAGTGTCAGCATGCGAACCATGCAATGGAACACCATCGATGTGGGCTTTCGGAGCCAAAGGACCACTCGCATACCCTTGATGACTGCACGACAAAAAAGCTTTGCGCCTCACCTGGTCCCGTGAACACCAACATTGGACCATTGATAACAGGAAACGTTGTAAGTAGGCTGTTTAGGTTTTCTTATTGGCAACGTTACGTAGCGCTCTGTATGAAAATCACTGGCTGTGCTGTGTGCAGTCTGTGGCTAGTTTGCATTGTTGTCTGCCATTGTAGTGTTGGGCAGCTGGATGTTAACAGCGCGTAGCGTTGCGCAGTTGGAGGTGAGCCCCCAGCAGTGGTGGATGTGGGGAGAGAAATGGCGGAGTTTTGAAATTTGTAAGACTGGATGTCATGAACTGCTATATATACTATGACTATTAAGGTAAATACATTGTTTGTTCTCTATTAAAATCTTTCATTTGCTAACTATGTCTATCAGTAGTTAGTGCCTTCCGTAGTTTGAATCTTTTATTTAGCTGGCGGTAGTGGCGCTCGCTGTATTGCAGTAGTTCGAGTAACGAAGATTTTTGTGAGGTAAGTGATTTGTGAAAGGTACAGGTTAATGTTAGTCAGGGCCATTCTTTTGTAGGGATTATTGAAAGTCAGATTGCGTTGCGCTAAAAAATATTGTGTGTCAGTTTAAGGACAGTCATGTATAATTTTTCTAAGGGGACGTTTCATTACTTGTTGCCTTGTCGGACGAGTCTCGTTTCAAATTTTATCGAGCAGATGGACGTTTGCTGTTACGGAGACAACTTCATGAATCCATGGACCCTGCATCTCAAAAGGGGACTGTTCGAGCTGGTGGGGGCTCTGTAATGGTGCGGGGCGTGTGCAGCTGGAGTGGTATGGGCCACCACTCTGGCTGGTGAGAAGTACGTATCTACATCTCTACATCTACATCCATACTCCGCAAGCCACCTGACGGTATGTGGCGGAGGGTACCTTCAGTACCTCTATCGGTTCTCCCTTCTATTCCATTCTCGTATTGTTCGTGGAAAGAAGGATTTTCGGTATGCCTCTGTGTGGGTTCTAATCTCTCTGATTTTATCCTCATGGCCTCTTCGCGAGATATACGTAGGAGGGAGCAATATACTGCTTGACTCTTCGGTGAAGGTATGTTCTCGAAACTTTGACAAAAGCCCGTACCGAGCTACTGAGCGTCACTCCTGCAGAGTTGGTTGGTTGTTTGTTTCGGGGAAGGAGACCAGACAGCGAGGTCGTCGGTCTCATCGGATTAGGGAAGGGCGGGGAAGGAAGTCGGCCGTGCCCTTTGAAAGGAACCATCCCGACATTTGCCTGGAGCGATTGAGGGAAATCACGGGAAACCTAAATCAGGATGGCCGGACGCGGGATTGAACCGACGTCCTCCCGAATGCGAGTCCAGTGTCTAACCACTGCGCCACCTCGCTCGGTCTCCTGCAGAGTCTTCCACTGGAGTTTATCTGTCATCTCCGTAACGCTTTCGCGATTACTAAATGATCCTGTAACGAAGCGCGCTGCTCTCCGTTGGATCTTCTCTGTCTTGTACCAACCCTATCTGGTACGGATCCCACACTGCTGAGCAGTATTCAAGCAGTGGGCGAACAAGCGTACTGTACCCTACTTCCTTTGTTTTCGGATTGCATTTCCTTAGGATTCTTCCAATGAATCTCAGTCTGGCATCTGCTTTACCGACGATCAACATTATATGATCATCCCATTTTAGATCACTCCTAATGCGTACTCCCAGATAATTTATGGTATTAACTGCTTCCAGTTGCTGACCTGCTATCTTGTAGCTAAATGATAAAGGATCTATCTTTCTGTGTATTCGCAGCACATTACACTTGTCTACATTGAGATTCAATTGCCATTCCCTGCACCATGCGTCAATTCGCTGCAGATCCTCCTGCATTTCAGTACAATTTTCCATTGTTACAACCTCTCGATACACCACAGCATCATCTGCAAAAAGCCTCAGTGAACTTCCGATGTCATCCACCAGGTCATTTATGTATATTGTGAGTAGCAACGGTCCTATGACACTCCCCTGCTGCACACCTGAAATCACTCTTACTTCGGAAGACTTCTCTCCATTGAGAATAACATGCTGCGTCCTGTTATCTAGGAACTCTTCAATCCAATCACACAATTGGTCTAATAGTCCATATGCTCTTACTTTGTTCATTAAACGACTGTGGGGAACTGTATCGAACGCCTTGCGGAAGTCAAGAAACCCGGCATCTACCTGTGAACTCGTGTCTATGGCCCTCTGCGTCTCGTGGACGAAGAGCGCGAGCTGGGTTTCACACGACCGTCTTTTTCGAAACCCATGCTGATTCCTACAGAGCAGATTTCTAGTCTCCAGAAAAGTCATTATACTCGAACATAATACGTGTTCCAAAATTCTACAAATGATCGACGTTAGAGATATAGGTCTATAGCTCTGCACATCTGTTCGACGTCCCTTCTTGAAAACGGGGATGATCTGTGCCCTTTTCCAATCCTTTGGAACGCTGCGCTCTTCTAGAGACCTACGGTACACCGCTGCAAGAAGGGGGGCAAGTTCCTTCGCGTACTCTGTGTAAAATCGAACTGGTATCCCATCAGGTCCAGCGGCCTTTGCTCTTTTGAGCGATTTTAATTGTTTCTCTATCCCTCTGTCGTGTATTTCGATATCTACCATTTTGTCATCTGTGCGACAGTCTAGAGAAGGAACTACAGTGCAATCTTCCTCTGTGAAACAGCTTTGGAAAAAGACATTTAATATTTCGGTCTTTAGTCTGTCATCCTCTGTTTCAGTACCATTTTGGTCACAGAGTGTCTGGACATTTTGTGTTGATTCACCTACAGCTTTGACATAAGACCAAAATTTCTTAGGATTTTCTGCCAAGTCAGTACATAGAACTTTACTTTCGAATTCATTGAACGCCTCTCGCATAGCCCTCCTCACACTACATTTCGCTTCGCGTAATTTTTGTTTGTCTGCAAGGCTTTGGCTATGTTTATGTTTGCTGTGCAGTTCCCTTTGCTTCCGCAGCAGTTTTCTAACTCGGTTGTTGTACCACGGTGGCTCTTTTCCATCTCTTACGATCTTGCTTGGCACATACTCATCTAACGCATATTGTATGATGGTTTTGAACTTTGTCCCCTAATCCTCAACACTATCTGTACTTGAGACAAAACTTTTGTGTTGAGCCGTCAGGTACTCTGTAATCTGCTTTTTGTCACATTTGCTAAACAGAAAAATCTCCCTACCTTTTTTAATATTTCTGTTTACGGCTGAAATCATCGATGCAGTAACCGCTTTATGATCGCTGATTGCCTGTTTTGCCTTAACTGTTTCAAATAGTACGGGCCTGTGTCACCAGAAGGTCTAATATGCTATCGCCACGAGTCGGTTCTCTGTTTAACTGCTCAAGGTAGTTTTCAGATAAAGCACTCAAAAAATTTCAATGGATTCTTTGTCCCTTCCACCCGTTATGAACGTTTGAGTCTCCCAGTCTATATCCGGCAAATTAAAATCTCCACCCAGAACTATAACAGGGTGGGGAAATCTACTCGAAATATTTTCCAAATTATCCTTCAGGTGCTCAGCCACAACAGCTGCTGAGCCAGGGGGCCTATAGAGACATCCAATTACCATGTCTGAGCCTGCTTTAACCGTGAGCTTCAACCAAATCATTTCACATTTCGGATCTCCGTCAATTTCCTTCGATACTATTGCACTTCTTATCGCTATAAACACGCCTCCCCCTTCACTGTTCAGCCTGTCTCTGCGGTGTACATTCCAATCTGAGTTCCTAAGCTGAGTAAGCATCCTGTCTGATCACCTGCAGCCATTCATATTAGTTGCGCATTCCGACGGACTTGGGCAATTCTAGCAGGACAGTGCGACACCCCATAAGTTCATAATTGCTACAGAGCGGCTCCAGGAACACTCTTCTGAGTTTAAATATTTCCGTTGTCCACCAAAATCTCCAGACATGAACATTATTGAGCATATCTCGGATGCCTTGCAACGTATTGTTCAGAAGAGATCTCCAGCCCCTCGTAGTCTTACAGATTTATGGACATCCCTGCTGGATTCATGATGTCATTTCCCTCCAGTACTACTTCAGACATTAGCTGAGTCCATGCCACGATGTGTTATGGCACTTTTGCGGCTCGCAGGGACCCTACACGACATTAGGCAGGCGTAGCAGTTTCTTTGGCCCTTCAGTGTATTATTAATCGTTGTTACGTTTCCATCAATCTCTGCTGTGCGTTACACATATAATACTTGACTGAATGGTGTGTTACTTGAAAAGTATATGCATTCTGGCATTTGAAACTTGTTGGCCTTAGTTGTCTCTTTACACTCACTGTCATTTCATTGTACAGATTCTGCAGTGATTTACATATGGCACTGGTCAAGACAATTTTCGAAGTCAAATGTTTTGGATTTGATAGATTTTAGACATGGGTGTCCACATTGTACTCTGTTTTGCAGATGTAATCGGAACCATCATTAACTGTTCACACCTCGATGTTGAGCGCCCATAAGCCCCAACACACCACCACCACAGTCGAAATAATTCTTGTTTCTTGAAAGACAACATTATTGTCACCGAATTTGTATATTTGAATAGAACATCGTTTACTTAAACCACCGTTTGTCAATTTAAGCTGTAAAGCTATTTCAAAGTGGGCTTAAAATGAAATCACATTAGTCATGTATTCGGTTTTTAGAAAGCTTGTAGTTATTAACAAATTAATTATTACAAGAAATTGAGTTACAAGTCCGTGTCATATGATATATAAACAACAAGACCTCCAATCGTGGGACGTATCTGTCTATTAGCACACGGCATAATGATTATTAGTGCGAGTACAATATATTGTCAATGTGAAATAATAAGCTAATGGTTCTTACACAGTATCATGTGCAAGTAAAATCATGTAACAGTGACCACCTAATCAGTAAACATGTAAGCACGAATCCTGTGAAACTTAGCACAAACATGTTCTCGCTCCTACTGATGGACAGAGAGCGAGAATAATCCCAAAAGATAGCGCACATACTTCAGTAACTTAGAAATGTCGATATAATGTACAGAGATCTAATGTACATATGCATTATAACAGTCTCGAGAAATGCTGGTTTTGATCATAACAACATTCAGAGACTATAAATTTGCTGAACGAGAAAAAAGACTGAAATGTATACGTATTTCAGTACAGTTTGTTGATAAGATGTACGTTGTACAAGACGAAGTGTCGGATGTTTGATATAGTGACACATATTATGATAGCCGCACATTCAAGTTTGTGCCTCTCCTTGTATTGAACTGAAACGATATGTCAGCTTCAGTTATCAGAACTCCACGCTTTCCGCATCATTCTATGACTTCTGTTAACCGTCATGACATCTGCTGCAGAATTTCAATAAATATGTCAGCCATTTGACCAGACTTGTTACCAGCGAATTCCTAAGGATTAGTACGTCCGACCTTTGAGTTTACTGAATGAAGTAACCCGTACTTCCTTTAGAGATGTAACAGTATTCCTTAGTAGCTACTGGACATTTGTTCCTGCGACGCCCGGTATCGGTTGTACTGTAGCTGTTAATGCAAATAAAATTTTTCAATAGATCAACACGAGACCAGTTGGTATTGAGAGTAATACCTGAATAACTTTGCGATCTATACGTGCTCGGATTCACTACGATTTCACCGCAGCTGTTATAACTCCAGTCGATCATTTGGTTGACGCCACCAGCAAATCGACGCTGATTTGCTGTGAAGCTTGTCAGCATCGGACGATGCACTCAGTGTGTAATGACGTCACTTCTGATAGAACAATAAACACCATCGAGAGAGGAAGTAGTAAACAGCGCACCCTAACCGCTTCACATTTGAATCTGGAGAACCTGACGATTCCATGCTGCTGTGTTGCTTCGCCAGAGGTTCTTGGAGGTTCTAATTTTAGAAGCGGGTGCTAAATTTGTTTCGCCACCTCTGGCGCAGTTTTATTATACATTCTCGGCTGCATTTTCTGCGTTCACGGCAACCAGTACTGCACACAGTGTAATAAGGAGTGCATGGAAATGACAAACGAAATCTCGTGCACATGGCTGAATACTTTCCTAGCTCATTTATTCAACTACGTTCATTTTCGAAGCTCCAGATTGGCGCTAGTGAGGTATATTTCTCAAAAATGGCTCTGAGCACTATGGGACTTAACTTCTGAGGTCATCAGTCCCCTAGAACTTACAACTACTTAAACCTAACTAACCTAAGGACATCACACACATACAGGCCGAGGCAGGATTCAAACCTGCGACCGTAGCGGGTGCGCAGCTCCAGAATGTAGCGCGTAGAACCGCTCGGCCACTCCGGCCGGCGTATATTTCAAGCAGGCACTCATTACAGGGGAGTATTCTTGGACTGTAGTACCAAAAGTACCAAAAGCACCAAAAGCACTGCATCTGTCAGAACATTTCCTACAGGTTTGGTACACGTTAGAGAGAGAGAGAACGAGGGTGGAGGGGGGGGGAAACAGGCTTGCTACCTCTTCCATAATCATTCTAGGTACGTCTCCGACGTACAGACTTTCAGGTGACTCTCTGGAACTAGTGCCCACGAGATAGTGGAAGTTGCTCCACACGCCACTTCTGCATATCTCATCTGCGACTCTTATGAATTTCTATCTTTTACATAGTTGATCTGTTTTACCCTACTGCTGGTCCCTTGGTTTTAAGTAGGCGCCCAGTGATTACTTTGGTCTTTGACAGGTTTATTACTTTCTGCAGTAGCACCAATGTTACAGATGTATGCAATGTTTGGTGATTTGAAGTACGACTGAAAAAAAAACTCCCACTGAATAGGATTTTACAGCATTTCTCTTTCTTCTCTAACAAAATAATAATTTCTTTTTCTCATTTTATATTCCTCCTTAATTTCTACCAAGATTTATTAACAGTATATTTTCGAGTGTTCATCTATGTACAATATATTCCCAGTGCTCATAAAACTAGTTGCATCAGTGTCGGTGTGTGACACTAGCTGGCGTTCGGTGCTCTAGCAAACATTTTAAGTTAGTAGTATCTTCTTTCAGCATTTCGTGTGGCTCTCCTTTGTAAATGGCGCAGATCCTTACTTCCTCCTCCTACGTGAAGCTAGTCTTGATAAATAGTTTTGATTTCGTTTGCACTACGCATCGTTCTGTGCTTTTCCTTATTTGCTTTAGTCTCAGCCAAAACAGCAGCGTTAACAATGTATCCTCCATTTTTAACTTCAATGGGTTTTAGTCGAATTAAGTAATGGCATGTTGAGAAAATGCGACTATGACATTAAACACTAAAAGCAGTAAACAAGTTTTGCTTTTTTGGACTGCAAACAAGCTGAAAAAGGGGGAAGAATATAGGATATAAAACGTAGACTATCAATAACAAATAAAATTTCTCTTTAAAGATATTAACACCACATAAATATAAGTGTTATAAGATTTATTTTTCACATATTGGCTTGGAGCGTAACGTTGTGTGGAAGTGATATGTGGGCAATAAATGATACGGACCAGAAGAAGAGGGAAACTTTTCGAAGTAAATGAGAATATCAGATAGCCAATGAAGAGGTGCCGAATCGAAATGAGGAGAAAATAGCTTCATGGCACAGCTTTTTGACTCAGGATGTGTCCAATCAATGTACTCCTTCTGTTATTCAAGGCATAGTTGCTTTGACAATGGAGGGAGCTGGTGTGTGTGTGTGTGTGTGTGTGTGTGTGTGTGTGTGTGTGTGAGTAAGGGTTCATCAGAGCTGTCTTCGGACAGAAGGTTTCAATACAACATATATCCCTACTTCAAGTTTGCGATCCGTTATGTACTTGATTACATTTTTTATCTTAGTGTACGTAAACAGCAAAGATGTCAATCATCACTTAAGCGTAACTGACTTTTTAAGAGGTGTTGTTCCAGTATCACTATGTTAGAGAATGGCATTTACGAATGCTATTTATTTAATGGAAGAACTTCTAGGAATGAGTATAGGGTGGCAGTCTAGTGATTTGAAAAGTTTTCTTTAAGGACTTACCAAAAAAGTAAAACAGTGATTTACCACGAATAAAACTGCCTAATACAACACTGAAGAATACATTAATCAGTAGTACAAAATTTATAATCAGTAATGTAGCATGGACTAATTCTACTGATATTCTCGCAAAAGAAGCTGCGTAACACGGTGGTGTAGTGGTTATGATACTAAACTGTTGTAAGGATGGTCGTGAGTTCAGAACCCACCTGCACTATACAGTTTTAATTTCTATGTTCGGTTCGAGTAAATTCTAGAAGTATCCAAAAATGTCAAGAATCACTGTACTGAATGTTCTGTAGTTTTATATATACTGCATGTGTCCTGGCCGGAGGCTGTTTTCCCTGCGCTCTTGTATGTGCAAGTGCTGAATAAACCTTCGTTAAGTGAAGTCAGTGTTCGTCATTCATCTAGTTATACTTTCTTCTATGTGCCATTATTCTGGTGGAGGCGCTGGGTATTGGAACTTGTGATAGCGCACATTATCGACGACACCGTGGCTCCCATCAGGCCACAACAGAGCCGACGTTTACGTGGCAAGAAGCCCTAGTTCGAGCCATATTCAACAGGTCGCAGTCTACCGGAGACAGTAGAGGAAGAGGACGTTACGATTACAGCAACGGTGTGCCACCACATGAGACATCCTTCCGGGTTCTCTGGTGACGATGGCCAATATTCAAATAAGTGACTAAAGTATATGAGCGTATAGCCAACTTTAACAAATGGGATGACACCGTGTTCTTAGCTAACGTATTTTTCTACTTGGAGGGCACTGCCAAGGAATGGTATGAGAACAACGAGGAGAAGTTTACAAGCTGGGAAGTATTCTAGGCGGAACACACACAACGATAAGTGCAAGGCTGAAGGTAAACTAAAGTGCAGGGCACAGCGTCCAGGAGAAACTACAGCATCCAACATTCAAGACGTCTCGGAACTATGTAAATTAGTGGATCCTAGAATGAAGGAGGAAGATAAGGTTACACATCTCATGAAGGATGTTGCTGAGGACATGAATCAAGCCCTAATCCTGAAGGAGGTTTCGACAGCAGACGACTTCATAAAATGGTGCCAGAATGTCGAGACAACGCATCAAAAAAGAATTGCACGCAAGAAGTTTGAACGGCTTTCAAACGTCGTATCGATATCTGTAATGAACGTAACAACTGATTTCACAACTGTTCTTCGTCAGATAATGAGAGAGGAAGTTCAGAAGGCACTTGGATTGTAGGGCGAGCAAAAAACTGAGACGCGCCAAGAGGTCATAATGGAGGAAGAGGAACAGACATGGAACCCAATCTCTCGTCCTTCATTTCCCTTTAGAACGGCGAAACAGTCGAGACAAAGACGGAGTTACGATCCTACAATGCCGCACGAGGAACCTGCTAGGGCACCAAGGAAGACTGTTGTCTGGAGGACCGCGGATAACCATCCAGTATGTTTCCACTGTGGACGACCGGGACATGTGGTGCGCTATTGTCGAGAAAGGCGGCGGATATTTGATGACGCCCGCGCCAGAAGACAGCAGACCGATCTTAGCCGACACCAACTCCGGGACGACGAAGATAAACAAGATGTGGGTGCAGGACGACGCAGGTCACCATCGCCGCATACTGGCCGCTGGTGAGGACGCTCCCCAACACGATCGCCGTTGAGAAGCTCCAGCCGATCACCCAGCCGCCAAAACCTGGAAAACTAAAGGGTGCGAGATTCCTTGGAGGTGAGGCCGCCGAAAGGAAAAATACTCCGCCGTCGATCACTACAAAACTGATAGGAAACTACGTCGAAGTTCTCATGGATGGCCGAGCAGCCCAAGCTCTTGTGGACTCTGCAGCATTATATTCAGTCATTTCGGAGAAGTACCGTCGCCAGTTGCAGAAAACCGTATTCGTCAACAACATAACATCTCTGCTGAAGGTGGCTAATAGGAAGTACACTACTGGCCATTAAAATTGCTACACCGTGAAGATGACGTGCTACAGACGCGAAATTTAACCAACAGGAAGAAGATGCTGTGATATGCAAGTGATTAGCTTTTCAGAGCATTCACACAAGGTCGGCGCCGGTGGCGACACCTACAACGTGCTGACATGAGGAAAGCTTCCAACCGATTTCTCATACACAAACAGCAGTTGACCGGCACTGCCTGGTGAAACGTTGTTGTGATGCCTCGTGTAAAGAGGAGAAATGCGTACCATCACGTTTCCGACTGCGGCTTATCGTATCGCGACATTGCTGCTCGCGTTGGTCGAGATCCAATGACTGTTAGCAGAATATGGAATCGGTGGGTTCTGGGGGGTAATACGGATCGCCGTGATGGATCCCAATGGCCTCGTATCACTAGCAGTCGAGATGACAGGCATATTATCCGCATGGCTGTAACGAATCGTGCTGCCACGTCTCGATCCCTGAGTCAAGAGATGGGGACGTTTGCAAGACAACAACCATCTGCACGAACAGTTCGACGACGTTTGCAGCAGCATGGACTATCAGCTCCGAGACCATAGCTGCGGTTACCCTTGACGCTGCATCACAGACAGGAGCGCCTGCGATGGTGTACTCAACGACGAACATGGGTGCACGAATGGCAAAACGTCATTTTTTTCGGATGAATCCAGGTTCTGTTTACAGCATCATGATGGTCGCATCCTTGTTTGGCGACATCGCGGTGAACGCACATTGAAAGCGTGTATTCGTCATTACCATACTGGCGTGATGGTATGGGGTGCCACTGGTTACACGTCTCGGTCACCTCTTGTTCGCACTGACGGCACTTTGCACAGTGGACGTTACATTTCACATGTGTTACGACCCGTGCCTCTACCTTCATTCGATCCCTGAGAAACCCTACATTTCAGCAGGATAATGCACGACCGCATGTTGCAGGTCCTATACGGGCCTTTCTGGATACAAGAAAATGTTCGACTGCTGCCCTGGCCAGCACATTCTCCAGATCCCTCACCAATTGAAAACGCCTTGTCAATGGTGGCCGAGCAACTGGCACATCACAATACGCCAGTCACTAATCTTGATGAACTTTGGTATTGTGTTGAAGCTGCATGGGCAGCTGTACCTGTACACGCGATCCAAGCTCTGTTTGACTCAATGCCCAGGCGTATCAAGGTCGTTATTACGACCAGAGGTGGCTGTTCTGGATAGTGATTTCTCAGGATCTATGCACCCAAATTGCGTGAAAATGTAATCACATGTCAGTCCTAGTATATTTATCCAATGAGTACCTATTTATCATCTGCATTTCTTCTTGGTGTAGCAATTTTAATGGCCTGTAGTGTATGTAAAACCTACAGGAAGATGAACCATTCGTGTGGGTATAAGTGGCCATACACAGCCCTTACATTTAATCGTCTTACAAGAATGTAGTCATGACGTTATTCTCGGATGGGAATTTTTGAAAGCTTCTAAGGCAATTATAGATTGTGGTCGATCGAAGATTATGCTAGACGAGATGAGATACTGTGGACAGGAAGATGCGCATCCGAGTGTGTGGAGACTATGTGTGCTGGAAGACGAGATTATTCCTGCAGTCAGACGTGTCAAGCCATGCATCAACCCATGGATCTTGTAGCGAAATGTAAGAGAAGCATACCACTGAAGCATAACTTGGTCATTCCAGCCTCTGTCGTCTCATTTAAGAACGGATTCGGTGAATTGTGGATAGTTAACTGTCGCCGAGAACGGCAGATCCTTCCAAGACGCATGTGAGTAGCAAACGCTGAGCCGTTAATTGAAGAACAGCTGAGCGTCATGAAACATCCCATGCCGAGTCTGTGGGCGAAATTAGCGTTACCACTATGAGACAAGATCTTCTATCTCGACTATCACCAGATCTCACTAAGGAACAAAAGAAGAAGCTACTTGCCATTCTTCAAAAATGGTTCAAATGGCTCTGAGCACTATGGGACTTAACATCTACGGTCATCAGTCCCCTAGAACTTAGAACTACTTAAACCTAACTAACCTAAGGACAGCACACAACACCCAGCCATCACGAGGCAGAGAAAATCCATGACCCCGCCGGGAATCGAACCCGAGAACCCGGGTGTGGGAAGCGAGAACGCTACCGCACGACCACGAGATGCGGGCTGTCATTCTTCAAGAGTTCTCTGAATGCTTCAATCCACAGATGAGGAACAAATTAGACAAATCGACGGTGAAGCACCGGATTAGGATTAGAGACCATCAACCAATAATCCAGAGAGCATACCGTGTGTCAACAACAGAACATCGAATAATTCGCGACGAGGTAGAGAAAATGATGAAGAATGACATCATTCAGCCTTCGCAGAGCCCATGGTCGTCGCTGGTGGTCCTAGTCAGGAAGAAGGATGGCACCTGGCGCTTTTGTGTTGATTGCAGGAAGCTTAATAACATAACTAAAAAGGACGTTTACCCTCTTCCACGAATTGACGATATACTAGATTGTCTGAAGGGGGATAAGCTTTTCTCAACCATGGACATGTACTCGGGATACTGCCAATTCGAAGAAACTGAGGCTGGTCGTGAGAAAACTACATTCATCAGCCCTGAGGGCCATTTGGTTTACCGAGCGAGGTGGCGCAGTGGTTACCACACTGGACTCGCATTCGGGAGGACGACGGTTCAATCCCGTCTCCGGCCATACTGATTTAGGTTCTCCGTGATTTCCCTAAATCGTTTCAGACAAATTCCGGGATGGTTCCTTTGAAAGGGCACGGCCGATTTCCTTCCCAATCCTTCCCTAACCCGAGCTTGCGCTCCGTCTCTAATGATCTCGTTGTCGACGGGACGTTAAACACTAACCACCACCTCCACCACCACCATTTGGTTTGTGTAATGCACCAGCAACTTTTGAACGGGTGATGGATAATTTTCTACTTCACCTGAAGCGGACGATGTGTCTTTGTTATTTAGATGGCATTATAGTGTTCTCAGAGACATTTGTTGAACAAGTAAAAAGACTGAAGCCGTTCTTAAGTGTCCCCAACAAGGCGTACTGAAACTTAATCCAAGAAAGTGTCTCTCTAGAGCAAAAGAAATCAAAATACTTGGACACCTTGTGTCAAACGAAGGTGTGCAGCCAGACCCAGAAAAGGTGAGATCTATAACGGAATTTCCTATTCCTAAAAGTATTAGAGATGTGAGCACCTTTCTCGGATTATGTTCTTATCGCCGTCGTTTTATCAAAGACTTTTGTATTAAAGCCAGGCCACTCCAAGAGGTATCAAAATCTGATACTAAATTTATCTGGGGTGGTGCTCAACAAGATTCTTTCTATTTTCTGCGAAAAGCTCTGACGACTGACCCTGCACTTGGTCTGTATAATGAGAGGGCACCTACAGAACTACAAACAGATGCCAGCGGGTATGGGATCGGTGCTGTTCTGGTGAAAATTTCGGATGGAAAAGAGAAGGTTATAGCCTATGCTTCTAGGACACTTACAAAAGCCGAGAGTAACTACTCAACGACAGAAGAAGAATGTCTTGCTGTGATCTGGGCCATGTGCAAATTTCGACAGTATCTCAATGGAAGACAATTCACAGTTGTTACAGACCATCATTAACTTTGTTGGTTGACAGGTCTTAAGGATCCAACAGGACGACTCGCCAGGTGGGCACTACGTCTTCAAGAGTGTGACATTACCATAGTGCACAAAAGTGGAAGAAAACACCAAGATACCGACTGTCTCTCAAGAAACCCTGTGCAAGATCATCAGGGCTTTAATTTAGATAGTAACAGTCTCGCTGCAATCCAGGATTTCTTTGCTGAGCAGAAGAACGACGTCAAGATATCTCAAATTATGCTTACTTTAAATCGGTCAGAGGATGTGAAAGGACAATTTATGGTAGTTAATGGATTACTTTGTAAGAAAAACTTTGATCGATTAGGAAAGAGGTGGCTACTAGTGATTCCTAAACACATGCGCTTAGATGTTCTACAGAAATTCCATGACACACCTGAGGCCGGACATTTAGGATTCATTAAGACATACGATAGATCCGCAACAGATTTTTCTGGTCAAGTTTATTTAGGAGTGTCCGTCACCATGTGTCGCACTGTCGAGAGTGCCAGAGGTGAAACGCAGTTCCTCAGAGACAACCTGCCCAACTCATACCAATTCCACCAGCCGAAACGCCTTTCCAGCGTGTTGGGATTGACCTCCTCGGACGATTTCCGTCTGCTAGTGGCAATAGATGGATTATTGTTTGCACTGATTATCTGACACGCTATGCCTTTACAAAATCCGTGAAAACAGCCGAAGCATTCGAGGTAGCCAAATTCATCGTGGAAGACATTGTATTATAACACGATGCCCCAAGGTTGTTAATCACCTATCGAGGGAAAGTTTTTCAATCGAGTCTTGTGACAGAGATAAACCATCGGTGCAACATTACTCATCATATGATGACTGCCTACCACCCGCAAACTAACGGGCTTACTGAACGCCTTAATAAAACCTTGGCCGACATGCTACCAATGTCCGTCAATGTTGAACAGAACAACTGGGATGGGGTGCTACCTTTCGTGACGTTTCCTTACAACTCCGCCAAACAAGACACCACAGGATTTACGCCATTTTTCCTGCTGCATGGGCGTGAGGCGACTACGACGATGGACACTGTTTCCGTTCAATCCTGATGACATGGACGACGACTACATCGGCCAGGTGTTAACCAAAGCTGAGGAAGCTCGGCAGTTAGCTCGACTCCTCACGCTGCAGGCTCAAGAAAACGATCGCCGAAGGTATGACGCGAGCCACTTCCCTGTTGTCTACCAGCCTGGTGACCTCGTCTGGATCTTTAGTCTAGTTCGGAAGGTTGGTCTTCTGAGAAGTTCCTCAGGCGCTACTTTGGACCTTATAAGGTTGTAAGACAGTTGTCTGATGTTACTTATGAAGTTGAAGATTTCGACCCCGATACAAGACGACGAAAGATCAGAGATACAGTCCACGTCCTACGAATGAAGCCCGATAAGGATGCTGCAATCCAGAGTAAACTCGAAGCTCCAACGACAGGCAACAAGCGGAAAGATGAGGAAGAGCGTAGCAGCAAAAGAAGTTCTAAGAATAACATCGCCAGGGAGAGCATCAGTCATGGGTATGCAGGACCGATGACTCGTTCCCGGACTAGCACGACGTAACACCGAGACGCTGTTCTCGTAAGGAGAGAGCAACCTCGCAGAAGTAGCTGACAAGGTAACCTCCCCATCGCACCCCCCTCAGATTTAGCTATAAGTTGGCACAGTGGATAGGCCTTGAAAAACTGAACACAGGTCAATCGAGAAAACAGGAAGAAGTTGTGTGGAACTATGAAAAAATAAGCAAAATACGCAAACTGAGTAGTCCATGTGCAAGATAGGCAACATCAAGGATACTGTGAGCTCAGGAGCGCCGTGGTCCCGTGGTTAGCGTGAGCAGCTGCGGAACGAGAGGTCCTTTGTTCAAGTCTTCCCTCTAGTGAAATGTTTATTTTCGCAAAGTTATGATCTGTCCGTTCATTCATTGACGTCTCTGTTCACTGTAATAAGTTTGCCGGCCCTGTGGCTATGCGGTTCTAAGCGCTTCAGTTTGGAACCGCGTGACCGCTACGGTCGCAGGTTCCAATCCTGCCTCGGGCATGGATGTGTGTGATGTCCTTAGGTTGGTTAGGTTTAAGCAGTTCTAAGTTCTAGGCGACTGATGACCTCAGAAGTTAAGTCCCATAGCGCTCAGAGCCATTTGAACCATTTTGTAATAAGTTTAGTGTATGTGTTTTGCGACCGCACCGCAAAACCGTGCAATTAGTAGACGAAAGGAACTGCCTCTCCAATGGGAACCGAAAACATTTGATCGCAAGGTCATAGGTCAACCGATTCCTCCACAGAAAAACACGTCTGATATATTCTATACCACACTGGTGACGGCATGTGCGTCACATGACAGGAACATGTTGTCGACCCACCTAACTTGCACACTTGGCGAATGGGTAAAAAGATGCTTCTACTTTCCCCGATTTAGGTTTTCTTGTCGATGTGATAATCACTTCCAAATAAGTGATGAAAACATAAGAGTTTGTCACATAAACTGCAACAAATGAATGCAACAGTTTCACAGTCGCACAGTTTACCCTGTGCTCTGTCAAAACATATGTTTTTTTACATTTTCAAATGTTTCCGTGTGTAGACCGTCAAATCCTGCATAATTCCAAGCAAATCTGAACATGTCCTGGAATTTTTGAGAGCGAAGTTGACTATGTGTGAGTGCCTGAACTTTAATAATTGTCTGAAAAAAAAAATTTAACTTTTCACTCGCGAGAAGACTTGAACCAAGGACCTCTCGTTCCGCAGCTGCTCACGCTAACCACGGGACCACGGCGCTCCTAAGCTCAAAACATCCTTGTGTTGCGTACCTTGCACATGGCCTACGCAGTTTGTATAGTTTACTTATTTTTTTCGTAGTTCCACACAACTTCTTCCTGTTTTCTCGATTGATCTGTGTTCAGTTTTTCAAGGCCTATCCCTGTACCAACTTATAACTAAATCTGAGGGGGGTGCGATGGGGAGGTTCCCTTGTGAGTAACACCGTTGTGTGGTGGATATGGTACTAAACTGTTACATGGAGGTTTGTGAGTTCAAAACTCACCTGGGTTGTACAATTTTAATTTCTATATTCGGTGCGAGTGCATTCTAGAAGTATCCACAAATGTCAAGAATCATTCTACTGGAATGTTCTGCAGCTGTATATATACTGTATGAGTTCTGGCCGGAGGCAGTTCGCTCCGCGCTCTTGTATGTGGAGGTGCTGAATAAACCTTCGTTAAGTGAAGTTAGTGCTTGTCATGCACTTAGTTACACCTTATTCTACGTGACAATATTCTGAGACTTCTATTTGTTCGTAGGACTATACAAGAAGGCAAATTTGCTCTTCTATGATTAGAACTCAGATAGACATACTTGATGTTGAAGAAATGAAGGTACAGTATAGAGATTCCCAGGTCTCAAATAGACTGAAACACTTTATCGAACCATTTATCAGATCCTATAGATTTTAACTTAGATGTTTGTCTTGGGTATTATCATATGTAAATCAGTGCAACATGAGTAAGATAAATTTGGAATATTTGTACTGTGTAAAGCTTTGCCTCATAATTTTGTTAGATAATGTACTAGAAAGGTATTCTGCTTGCAAGCTAAGAAACTGATATTGCAAATAAAAATTTTGATTGTGCTTTTATAATGTCTTCCCGTTTAACTTCATTTTTTTATGCTTATAAAGTAAAATCATTTTAGAACGTGGTTTAATTTTTTAATTTCAAGCCGTACTCTAGCTGTGAACCTTACATCAGTTGAGGAACTTTTTAGATAAATCCATTCCTTCTTCTCGACGTGGCTCGTGTTCGGATGGATGAGATTTTGAATCCGCGCCCTACCATCGTGATTCTGGTTTTCCGTGTTTTCCCTCAGTCGCTCCAGAGAGACGCCGGGATGGTTTCTTTGAGAAGGCACGGCTAGTTTCTTTCTCGATTCTTAAAATATTCCTAGCTTATGTTCCGTGTCAAATGATGTTGATGTCGACAGGACGTTAAACTTAATCTCCCTCCCTTCCTTTCTTCTTTGGGATGGCAGACGCTACATACAGTCACCGGAGACGATCGGAGAAAAAAATCTGAATTCTAAGTTATTGTAATATAGGGTAACGGCGCAAAGTAACACATACTTTGCGTCAAAAGATATGTGACAGTGCTAGAGTAACATAACAGTGGCACGGTGACAACTTTGTGGCCCTGTTTATTGGCTGGCAGGAACTTGGCGGAAGTTGTGGAGTTTCTCAAACTGGTAGCGTAAACGTCATCTGGCTCAGGCTGGTGCCGAGAAACTGCCGACTGGGCTGTCGTATGGAGCTGATGGTGCTTAGCGAGCTTAACTGACACCGTTTACAGTAACATTCTAGAAGCTCTGACGTGAGTAGTTAACACAACAGCTCGTATTCAAGACGTCGCACGTAATAGACACGCCTGGTATTACAAATAAATGCAAGATTTTCAGTGAGTGCTAATACAACAAGAGGTTTTATCTGTTAGGTTAACATAACTTCATCCGTCGAGGTATTGATGAAAATATGGTTTTAGAATTTTTGGCTCAATGGGCTTCAAATAAAAATGTTCCAACCCCATGAATTTTCTAGCATTTATCGCTCCTTCCACCACTAACAACGAACTGTCAACGTGGGAAATGCCGAGTTGTATCGTGGTTTAGAGTCCGCGCAAAAACTGTAGCCCCCTTTCTCCTTATAACTGGTCTGGTAAGTTAATTCGTAGTTCGGATGATCGCAAGAGCATATCATCCCCAATACAATCATGCCTAGTAAAACAATGTGATGCTCAAACTAATCACAGATTCGAGCTCGGCTTTGCATAGGGATTTAACATTAATAATGAAGGCTTATACATTTTATGATAATAATAATGAGCTGCACGATATTACGTTCATCAGACAAATCAGTGATACGTACAGGAGTTGTAGCTGGTTCAGAAATCCTTATACAGAATTCTGCCGCTTTATTCAAGCCAAGTACTCCAGAATTATGGAGCAGTTGATATCAGCTTATGAGGGTATTGACAAATATGTATTCTTCGTGGCACCCGTGGCAGTGCCTTTCGAATCTGTAGTGTACGCTTTATTCATTCAGATTCTCCGCCTTTCTCACCCTGCAAACTTTTTCTGCAATTTACCAGCTCCCATGATCAAAACTCTTAAAAGCTTGGGCTACTGCAGTTTAGAACCTTTGCAAACGCGACTTGGTACCAATTCACAATGAAACCAGTCTTCAAATGCTAACGTTTGATTTAATACGTGTAGGTTTATTGTAAGTATTCCATCTGTAAGTTATATCAGATCACCCTCTTTTGCCGGCCGCTGTGGCCGAGTGGTTCTAGGCGCTTCGGTCCGGAACCGCGCTGATGCTACGGTAGCAGGTTCAAATACTGCCTCGGGCATGAATGTGTGTGATGTCCTTAGGTTAGTTAGGTTCAAGTAGTTCTACGTCTAGGGGACTGACGACCTCAGATGTTAAGTCCCATAGTGCTTAGGGCCTTTTTGACCATTTTCACCCTATTTTGTGAACGACGCTAAACCTGTTTCGGTTCTAAGTAATTAAGTGGTAGCCCAGGGTGGAAATTTTTTGTTTATTGATTTTATTTATTTACATGTAAAGTTCAGTAGGACCAAATTGAGGAGCAAATCTCCAAGGTAATGGAACGTGTCAGTACATGAACTTACGACATAAAAGTAATAACAGATAAAAATAAATGTTCATGAACCTGAAAGAAAATCAGTCAATAAGTTTAAGTAAACGCTATCAGCAATACAATAAGAATCAGCTTAATTTTTCAAGGAACTCCTCGACAGAATAGAAGGAGTGACCCATGAGGAAACTCTTCAGTTTCGATTTGAAAGCGCGTGGATTACTGCTAAGATTTTTGAATTCGAGTGGCAGCTTATTGAAAATGGATGCAGCAGTATACTGCACACCTTTTTACACAAGAGTTAAGGAAGTCCGATCCAAATGGAGGTTTGATTTCTGCCGAGTATTAATCGAGTGAAAGCTGCTTATTGTTGGAAATAAACTAATACTGGTAACAAGAAACGACAATAAGGAATATACATATTGAGAGGCCAATGTCAAAATGCCAAGACTCGTGAACAGAGGTCGACAAGAGGTTTGTGAACTCACACAACTTATTGCCCGAACCACCCGTTTCTGAGCCAAAAATATCCTTCTAGAATGGGAAGATTTACCCCAAAACATAATACCATACGACATAAGTGAATGAAAATAAGCAAAATAGGCTAATTTACGTGTCGAAGTATCACTCACTTTCGATACCGTTCGAATAGTGAAAATGGTAGTATTAAGTCTTTGAACAAGATCCTGAACATGGGCTTTCCACGACAGCTTACTATCTATCTGAACATCTAGGAATTAGAACTGTTCAGTTTCACTAATCATATGCCCGTTCTGTGAGATTAAAACGTCAGGTTTTGTTGAATTGTGTGTTAGAAACTGTTGTCTATTATTTATTTTCTTAAAATTTTCCTTGGAGACTATTTCTAAAATTCATTAATATAAAGTTTACCATAAATGTTGAAATACGTTATAATCGCGATTTAGTGCATGGGAGTCTGGCACATCGGAGCGCTCGAATGCAACCAAAGTAATACAACAGTTACCAACGGAATACGGATCCTGTTAGTTTCGCATAGTATCTCAGAGAGCAGTAGTATCAACTAATATACTATTTGCAACAAGATTTCTCATCGTAACACGATTCGCTTATGGTAAACAGTGTGAAAGTACGTCCTTTCTCGCATTTGCGTAACTCGTCATTTCGCTTGTTCTTTATACGAAGTAAACGTTAAGTACTTGCAAGTGACAGACAAATGTATTTTCGTAGGTAGAAAATGTTCACAAAGTATTACAGTCGAGCTGAAAATCCTTAGAGTGGTAAGCTGAAGCCAATTAATCGATATAATTTTGTCAAAATGAGTGTGTTTCGACATCGGCGGAACAAAGACGACTGTACGGTGCTGGCATTGCCGATTAAAGTTTTGTTTAGTTTCAGTATTTAAAAAGACAAGTTTAAACTTTAAACGCCCATTTTTTTGTTTTAAACAACATTTTTCAAGTTGCAGGAAGCTATAACTCATGTATTACACATACTGTTGCATTATAACTTTTTGTAACTTGTGAGTCGGCGTTTTTTCTACTGTAATATATAGGATTCTTGTGATATATTTTAATTTCAATTATTGTCGCACGTTTCATAACGACTTTTTTGTCGAAAAATTGATTTTTCTTACGGAGTAACGACATTTTGTAAAAAAGAACATTTCTTTCACAATATTGCTACGTAGTAAGTTGACAGTATCATAAATTTGAAAGCAGGTTTTCAAATTTTATTCTAATTGTGGCGTTCTCAGCTCCCAACAAGCGTCCTCGCACTCCGAGAAGTTCGCTCGTTGATGTCTTGTAGTGTCCTCTGGGTGCAAGTATTCTACTTAAAAAATTCGTAACACAATGTCAAGGGTGTACTATTAGGTCTAAAGTCTGTTTTGTAATTTGTTTGCTATTTTATCGAAAACATTCATAATCACCGGTTCCAAAATCGAATGCCACCCTGATCGTGTTCAAATTGGTGACAGTAGAGATTTACAAGATTGTATTCTCTCATTCACAAGCAGTAGTTTCATGATCATTCTGGCAGATTTCATTCTTTTATAAATGTATTGTAGTAACGAACGATAAATGAAAAATTACTGCTGTTTGTGCATAACAGATTGTAGGTTTTATTACGATCCTTGGGCAAGTGAAGAACAACGCATACAGTGTTAATCAAGTGATTTGCCACAGCGTGTAATCTTGTACATTCGCGACCATTTGTTTCTCAGTTAATTTCAATTTACACATTACAACAAAACTACAGATACGTTGTTTAAGGTCTCCTGTCCCGATAATTGTGCTCTGCGATGGCATGAAACAAACCTTATCATATGAATTAGGCAACATACTCCTTCATGGCAGTTTGAAGGAGACATCAAATTCTGCGAAGAAAGAGTGGTGTTACATGACGAAAAGTAAGGACTCTAAAAGTCTTCTGCCATACAAGTCAATTAAGTTCATAGTGAACTTACGAATTAATTGTTTCGGAAAAAAATATGATGACTACATTCGACACACATTTTGGTAAAATACTGTTAAATTGGAATCTATTATTTGCTTTAATGACCACTGGGAAAATTTTGTAGCTTTGAGATTGTTTGTTTCTCTACGAACAATGGCTTTCCAATGTGGTGAACTGTATTCCTGACTGATACGCAACTTTAGTCCTCGCAGCCACTTGTTGCCGTGCGTCTCGCTAACAGAATTCGGGCTTGGGCAAACAGTGATCGTCAAGCTTCTCTTAGACTTAAAATTCGAGATAAATTCTGAATACGTCAGTGTTCGAAGCTAGAATTGTGGTTTTTAATAACTGATTTTAAGAAATATTCGAGTGGTCTGATCCCATCATACTAACTGGTTTTTGCTTTTGAATACCCTAGTTACGACAACGCTTCGTAAAAATCTGAATACTGACTGCTAGTGGAATTTGTAAGAATGCATTTTTAAATTGCGAGTTTTGACTGCAAGGAAGATCTGCTAAAAGAAGATAAGAAAGGAAAGGAAGATTGAATGCTGTTAAATGACCCGTTCAAGTCGTCGTCATTAGGCAATGGACCAGTCACGTGGAGAGAAAGGATGGGGTACGAAACTGATAGATGTTTGTTTAATTAACGAACCTCCAGTGGTTTAAGGAACGAAAAGGAAAGCTAAATCGGAATAGCCGAACGAATATTTAAAGTCCGTTCGTAGCTCGAGGTTACCAAACCATCGTTAAATTTACAACTGCAGTTGGTACTAATTCGCGGTTTCCACCAATCTACTAATAGATGGTGTTAAACAGAACATTTTGTACTTATTTTGTATGTGACGTACCACTGGCGAAAGTATAACTGTAATTAACTAATGCATACACTGTAAATTAAGATTTCTTTTGAATAAAATTTGGCGGTATAAAATTTACGATGGTTTCGTAACAATGTAATATTTTTCCCCTTTAGTGTTCTAGGGTTAACAAATACACGTTCTGTCTCTATGTTATAGCAGCACCTCATTTTTATTGGTGAGAAGTATTTGTTTTCAGTAAGCACTGTTATTTTTCAGCATGCTAAGGTACTAAGTAAGAGCTACATGCTGCAACATTCAATACAGATGTCTAGTAAGGATGATGATTATATTAAACGATATTTGCAAAATGATAAAAACGGAATTTTTTAAGAATAGACATTCTGAACCGGCTGAAAATGTAAACATTTCAAAAACTTCGTTACTGTTCATATCTAGCTGATTAACTTTTTGTCTTAGAAATGTTTAACAGTGAGTGTGTCAATCATAGAAATTAGGCAGCAGAGTATCATTCTCCTCCTGTAAAACAAGAAAGATGCAGAGATACGGTTACAGATTCTAACATGTATCACTGGAAGAAAAAAGGACCATTTTATCGTTGTGCTTTATCCCTGCAGACTGTAGTACAAGTAAAATATATATTGTGCAGGAATGGAAATTAGCGACAGTAGTTTTAAGGAAGAGTTACTCTCACTACGAATTATAAAATGTTACGACATATTCGGGCACAGAAGAAAAAGTATTTCTTTCAAAAAACAATACATTGAGTTAATTAAAAATGGGAAAGATGTAGTTTCTATTCACAGAGGGAAGTAATTTTGCTTAATATTTTTTGATAGATATTTAGTATCTTCTACAGTAAGTAACATGCGTAGATGATTGCTCTAAAGCTCCAGACCAAGCATGTATAGTATTTTCCAGAGCGTAGAACATAAACTTTTTTTCTACAGCAAAAATATAGTTACGGAATGCCGGACGGCACACTATATACGAACAGAGGCCGGCGCGCGCATTTGACTAGAATATGCGTGTAATGGAGAAATGTAGTTGTGGCTTACCTGCTGTGCGACTGTGAAGGCTCCTCGTCGCTCATCGCGTCCGCAGCTCGTCTTTTGTAAACACGCGGTGAGAACGGTCCCGACTACTTCCGACAGCGCTACGACACTGGCGCGCTTTCAGTAAGCAAGAGCAACAGGCTGGCCTAGCGATCTCTCGTCAGCTGTCGCTTTGCATCACATTCAGACGCGCCCCCTTATCCTCTATTTAGTGATATTAGCTTTTCTTTGCTACTGCGATCAAAATTATCAGGGACCGCCTCGAATTTTCACGACACCGAAACGGCAGACGGAGTTAATAATGAAAATTCCCGCGGTAAACGAATCCGCTGTATTACCGCCTGTCGGCAGATCGATATGAGAAATAAACTATTTTGTAAAAAAAAAAAAAGCAGTAATTTGTTAAGACAAATTAATGATGAGATAATCGAGAAGAGATCTAGCTGTTACTATATAACAATGACGTTTTTCACGAATGATTTTTATATATTGAGTTCCCGTGCAATACTAGAAGTGTGTCGTGTTTTATTTATAGAGATGTTGGGCCGAAAAAAATATTTACTTCGGCGTCGCGACCGGTAACCGCTCGGAGCGCGCGAATCTGTTCAGCGTGAGTCAGCCGTCGCAAATCGGGATCTGAAACGCGTGAGGCGTTTCGTAAATAAACTACTGAGGGGCCGAGGGGCCCGTCGATAGGCGTGAGCGCGGGACGCTGTGGTGAGCGGCGGTGTCCGCGGGAGCCGGCGGTCGCTGCTGCGAGGGCGGCGGAGGCGGAGGCCGAGGTGGGGGCGGCAGGCAGTGTCGGCGGCGGCGCGCGGACTGGCGGAGCTGGCGCGCGCCGCGGAGTCCAGCGCGCCGTCCAGTCGATACACGCAGACGCACTGCCCGCCGCGGCGCGCCGCGCACGGCCGCGCGCAATTTCCTTCTTTCTGTCGAACCGGAGGGGGCTCAGACGGTAAGCCCTCCTCTGTCGCACCCTGCGTCTAATGTCTCCGGCTTCCTTTTTTACATGCCGGTGTCACCGTCTCCCGCTGTCACCTTCCTCCTCTGCTACAGTCTCTGGCTGACACCTCCCACTTCTCTGATAAACGGCCTCAGACTTGTCACCCGTCCTCTGCTCGAAATCAGGAAAATATCCTAGGAAATGCGGAAAGAGTTGGACAAAATTTTCAGTCCGTGTAATGAATAGCAGATGCTATATAATGTCCACAACAAAGAAAAAGAGTCAAATAGTTCCCGATGACAGGATTAGTGGAGAACATCTTTAGGAAGTCATATATTATGACCATTGAAACTGCAATACTAGAAAGACTAGCAGTTAATTGAAATTTACTTACATTGAATACAAAGTACTAGAATTGACGTTCTTTTTGTTGTTGTTGTGATCTTCCCTCCGGAAACTTCTTTCTCGCACTTCTTCACGCTATACTATCCTGAGCAACCCTCTTCGCATCTATACCGGGTGTTCTAAAATCACCCTTAATAACTTCCAGGACTTGTAGAGGGCACTGAGTAGACAATATTTGGAATCGGAACCCGTGTCTGGAAACGTACCGTTTCCGTGCTAAAACCGTTTGAAAACATATTTTTTAGATAGGTATGTAACAGCATAGTCGTGGTGATGATGATGATGTTTGGTTTGTGGGGCGCTCAACTGCGTGGTTATCAGTGCCCGTACAATTACCCAATCTTTGCTCAGTCCAATTTCGCCGCTTTCCTGGATGATGATGAAATGATGAGGACAACACAAACACCCAGTCATCTCGAGGCAGGTGAAAATCCCTGACCCCGCCGGGAATCGAACCCGGGACCCCGTGCTCGGGAAGCGAGAACGCTACCGCGAGACCACGAGCGGCGGACACATAGTCGTGGTGGGAGCTGCACAAGTCGTATCGGCTGACAGCATATGATGCTTATCCGAACTCTCTAACCTGGTTAGACCTTCATTCACGTGTCTGTGAGCGCTAGAGCAACACGGTTGGGGCCGGCCGAAGTATCCGTGCGGTTCTAGGCGTTGCAGTCCGGAACCGCGAGACCGCTACGGTCGCAGGTTCGAATCCTGCCTCGGGCATGGATCTATGTGAAGTCCTTAGGTTAGTTAGGTTTAACTAGTTCTAAGTTCTAGGGGACTAATGACCTCAGCAGTTGAGTCCCATAGTGCTCAGAGCCATTTGAACCATTTTTGAACACGGTTCGGTACACGTTTGTAGAATACACAGACGTGAACCTTCTGTATGGTATAGCATTGCTTCCGGTAGAAAAAATAATAGAAAAAAATTCCAGAGATTTAAGAATGGAGAAGCGTTATCTGCGCTATGAGAATTAGAAACATTATTACCTGTGTTCTTTTGTAGAGGAAGAATAAGTGTTTTTTTGTTTCATTGTCTTATCGAGTCTGCCGTTCTCGCTGACGGACGTTAATTGTTCGCGGTCTCTAACTGATAAAATTATTTGTAGTACAAATACAGGGTGTTACAAAAAGGTACGCCCAAACTTTCAGGAAACATTCCTCACACACAAATAAAGAAAAAATGTTATTTGGACATGTGTCCAGAAACGCTTAATTTCCATGTTAGATCTCAGTACAGTATGTACTGTACTTCCTCGATTCACCGCCAGTTGGCCCAATTGAAGGAAGATAATGTTGACTTCGGTGCTTGTGTTGACATGCGACTCATTGCTCTACAGTACTAACATCAATCACATCAGTACGTAGCATCAACAGGTTAGTGTTCATCACGAACGTGGTTTTGCAGTCAGTGCAATGTTTACAAATGCGGAGTTGGCAGATGCCCATTTGATGTATGGATTAGCACGGGGCAATAGCCGTGGCGCGGAACGTTTGTATCGAGACAGATTTCCAGAACGAAGGTGTCCCGACAGGAAGACGTTCGAAGCAATTGATCGGCGTCTTAGGGAGCACTGAACATTCCAGCCTATGACTCGCGACTGGGGAAGAAGACCTAGAACGACGAGGACACCTGCACTGGACGAAGCAATTCTTCGTGCAGTTGACGATAACCCTAATGTCAATGTTAGAGAAGTTGCTGCTGTACAAGGTAACGTTGACCATGTCACTGTATGGAGAGTGCTACGGGAGAACCAGTTGTTTTCGTACCATGTACAAGGTGCATTCAAGTTCTAAGGCCTCCGATTTTTTTTTTTCTAATTGGCTACTCACCCGAAATCGATGAAACTGGCGTTACTTCTCGACGTAATCGCCCTGCAGACGTACAAATTTTTCACAACGCTGACGCCATGATTCCATGGCAGCGGCTAAGGCTTCTTTAGGAGTCTGTTTTGACCACTGGAAATTCGCTGAGGCAATAGCAACACGGCTGGTGAATGTGCGGCCACGGAGAGTGTCTTTCACTGTTGGAAAAAGCCAAAAGTCACTAGGAGCCAGGTCAGGTGAGTAGGGAGCATGAGGAATCACTTCAAAGTTGTTATCACGAAGAAACTGTTGCGTAACGTTAGCTCGATGTGCGGGTGCGTTGTCTTGGTGAAACAGCACACGCGCAGCCCTTTCCGGACGTTTTTGTTGCAGTGCAGGAAGGAATTTGTTCTTCAAAACATTTTCGTAGGATGCACCTGTTACTGTAGTGCCCTTTGGAACGCAATGGGTAAGGATTACACCCTCGCTGTCCCAGAAAATGGACACCATCATTTTTTCAGCACTGGCGGTTACCCGAAATTTTTTTGGTGGCGGTGAATCTGTGTGCTTCCATTGAGCTGACTGGCGCTTTGTTTCTGGATTGAAAAATGGCATCCACGTCTCATCCATTGTCACAACCGACGAAAAGAAAGTCCCATTCATGCTGTCGTTGCGCGTCAACATTGCTTGGCAACATGCCACACGGGCAGCCATGTGGTCGTCCGTCAGCATTCGTGGCACCCACCTGGATGACACTTTTCGCATTTTCAGGTCGTCATGCATGATTGTGTGCACAGAACCCACAGAAATGCCAACTCTGGAGGCGATCTGTTCAACAGTCATTCGGCGATCCCCCAAAACAATTCTCTCCACTTTCTCGATCATGTCGTCAGACCGGCTTGTGCGAGCCCGAGGTTGTTGCGGTTTGTTGTCAAACGATGTTCTGCCTTCATTAAACTGTCGCACCCACGAACGCACTTTCGACACATCCATAACTCCATCACCACATGTCTCCTTCAACTGTCGATGAATTTCGATTGGTTTCACACCACGCTAATTCAGAAAACGAATGATTGCACGCTGTTCAAGTAAGGAAAACGTCGCCATTTTAAGTATTTAAAACAGTTCTCATTCTCGCCGCTGGCGGTAAAATTCCATCTGCCATACGGTGCAGCCATCTCTGGGACGTATTGACAATGAACGCGTCCTCATTTTAAAACAATGCGTATGTTTCTATCTCTTTCCAGTCCGGAGAAAAAAATCGGAGTCCTTAGAACTTGAATGCACCTCGTACAGCGTATGCAGGCACTATCAGCAGATCATTGGCCTCCACGGGTACACTTCTGCAAATGGTTCATCCAACAATGTGTCAGTCCTCCTTTCAGTGCAAATGTTCTCTTTACGGATGAGGCTTCATTCCAACGTGATCAAATTGTAAATTTTCACAATCAACATGTGTGGGCTGACAAGAATCCGCACGCAATTGTGCAATCACGTCATCAACACAGATTTTCTGTGAACGTTTGGGCAGGCATTGTTGGTGATGTCTTGATTGGGCCCCATGTTCTTCCACCTACGCTCAATGGAGCACGTTATCATGATTTCATAGGGGATACTCTACCTGTGCTGCTAGAACATGTGCCTTTACAAGTACGACACAACATGTGGTTCACGCACGATGGAGCTCCTGCACATTTCAGTCGAAGTGTTCGTACGCTTCTCAACAACAGATTCGGTGACCGATGGACTGGTAGAGGCGGACCAATTCCATGGCCTCCACGCTCTCCTGACATCAACCCTCTTGACTTTCATTTATGGGGGCATTTGAAAGCTCTTGTCTACGCAACCCCGGTACCAAATGTAGAGACTCTTCGTGCTCGTATTGTGGACGGCTGTGATACAATACGCCATTCTCCAGGGCTGCATCAGCGCCTCAGGGATTCCATGCGACGAAGGGTGGATGCATATATCCTCGCTAACGGAGGACATTTTGAACATTTCCTGTAACAAAGTGTTTGAAGTCACGTTGGTACGTTCTGTTGCTGTGTGTTGCCATTCCATGATTAATGTGATTTGAAGAGAAGTAATAAAATGAGCTCTAACATGGAAAGTAAGCGTTTCCGGGCACATGTCCACATAACATATTTTCTTTCTTTGTGTGTGAGGAATGTTTCCTGAAAGTTTGGCCGTACCTTTTTGTAACACCCTGTATAATTGTGCTGAATATAAATATGAGATTAACAATTGTAGTGCGTATTTTTGTCAGTAGCGAGTACCTATCCTGTATATGATTCAGAGCGTAGTGATTAAATGATGCCCTGCCCATTTTTGTGTAGGCTGATTATTGTAGCGACACCATTAATGACAAAAATTATATAAGTTCTTCCAACAATCATATAATACTAAAAGTATAAAAAGAATAATCTTAATAATCTGAAAACGGCGTCTTGTAGTAGTTTTCGATTCATATTAGACCAAAAAAATGGTTCAAATGGCTCTGAACAGTATGGGACTCAACATCTGAGGTCATCAGTCCCCTAGAACTTAGAACTACTTAAACCTAACTAACCTAAGGACATCACACACATCCACGCCCGAGGCAGGATTCGAACCTGTGACCGTAGCACTCTCGCGGTTCCGGACTGAAGCGCCTAGAACCGCTTGGCCACCGCGGCCGGCCTATTAGGCCAGAGGTACAGTTTTTTATTAATAACGATATCAATGAATGCTTATGCTGCCGTTTCACATAGGCAGCTATCTTGGAGCATCCAGCCCCACAGAAAAAAGTAACTAAGAATTGCTTAAATGTATTATCGCCTAATATTAAAAAAGGATCTTTTATCCACCGTGAGTAGGACTGATGTCTTCACGTTGGGATATGTATGCTATTGTTGGTGATAGCGCTTTGAGAAAAAATAATCGTGGCTTTTAACAAACATAAAAAGAATAGGTTCATTAATTCTATTTCTCAAAAGGCACAATTATCGTTGTATGAAGTATTCAGTTAAGAAATGTAATTATTCATTACGCGATAATGGCCAAGCTCACAATAGTGGAAGAATGCTCATCGCCTTTATCAGAATCGCTATTCACGACGTCTGACTCTTGGGCATACCCTTTCCGCCACAATAACGCAACGGCTTCAAAAAGTCATCACTGTGGTGGACCAAGGAGATGCCGCACATCGCAAATGGAAGAAAAAAATGGGAAATTTGTGGTAAATTCCTATAGGACCAAACAGTCCCTAGGCTTACACACTACTTAAACTAAGGACAACACACACACCCATGACCGAGGGGTGACTTAAACCTCTGACGGGGGGGGGGGGGGGGGGGGGGAAGACTCGTGAACCGTGGCGAGGTGCCCTAGATTGCGCGGCTACCCTGCACGGCCCAGAAATGTAAGAGGTTCTGCAGCATATATGAGTGTAATTGTAAAAAAAGTGATGTACTGAGCCGAGCCTAATAAATTACTTGCAAAAGTGATCGCGTCACTAACGTTTTCAAATGGTTGTAGGTCGGAAACGATACGTTTCCAGGCATGAGTTCCAACTCAAAATATTATCTACTCAGTCCCCTCTACAAGTCCTGAAGTTTGTAAGAGGAACTTTAGAAAACCCTTTATAATTTCTGCAATCTACATCAATTTAAAACTGTCACGTCTTGGCCTACTTCTACAATTTTTACTCTCCCGGACTTCCCTCCTCCCCATTACCAAACTGACTACTTGAAGATTTAGGGTGGCTTTTATTAATCGAGCCTCTGTTTTAATAGAGTTCTGTCATAGATTAATTTGTTCTAAATTCGATTTAGTACCTCCTCGTTCCGATTAACCGATCATATCTTCAGCATTTTTCTATATCACCACATCTCGAAAGCTTCTGTCCTCTTCTTGTCTCAGTTGTTTATCGGCCACATTTCACTTTCTGACATGTCTGACATGTAAATCCTTATTCAATGTCAACTAATTTCAATTTTTCAGAAATAATTTTCGATTTATTACCAGGCAGTATTTTATGTCCTCTCTGCATTTACCATCGTTACTTACTTAGCTGTCCAAATTACAAAACTCCTTAATTACTTTTATCTACTTACTTCCTAATCTAATACGCTCAGAAATGCACGAGTTCAGCAGATTGCATTCCATTACTCCTTTTTTTGGTGTTCATTCTTATCAAGGTATTATCAGTTCTGTTGGGCTCCTTTTCAGAGTCCTTTGCCGTCTGCTGCAGAATTACAAGGTGATCAGCCGCCGTGTCATCCTCAGCCAATGACATCATTTCATACGGTTTGGAAGGGCGTGTGGTCAGCATACCGCTCTCCCGTCGGTTGTCAGTTATCGTAATTTGAAGTTCCAGTCCTCTGGCTAAAAAGAAATCCGTGGAAGTACCGGAAATCGAGCCCGAGTCTTCTGCATGGCACTCAGCCGCGCTGACCACTCAGCAGAGAACACGAACAGTCGCGAAACCTCAGCGTTTTTAATTCACTCCCCGGAACTTTAATTCCCATTCCAATTTCTCCTCTGTTTCCTTCATAGCTTGCTCAATATACTGACTGATAACATAGGAGAAACTCTCCATTCTCAACCACTGCTCCGAAACAAAATTATACTTGTAGGCGATTAGAGAATATACAGTATGCGATGCGTAGTACATACAGCTGCGACCTCTATCGTTACCAGTGGAATTTAACTCGAATGGGCGGCGAGTCAAACTTCGATGAAAGATACAAATAAGTCATTTCATGCTGCTTCAACACTACGTCAGAGTTTATCAGCCGTAGTGGCTGGCGAGTGGTGGGGTGGCGATCCGTCTGCATCCCATCACCAGAGTTATCCACTGGACAACAGATCTGTAGAACGTTCTGATAGGGCGACAATAAAACCCTGTGTATCAGAATACGTCGGGACAGCGCGGACAACATTCGGTCTTGCGATGTGTTAAGGCCCGTATGGCACGTCTACTCGGGGCCACCACAGGCAAGTAAGTCCATTGCTGCACACGTTGGACTCTTCTGTGTCCAGTGTTGCCACAGGGCACACCACTATCAGTGTTCCACTCTCCGATATGGTGTCATGCAAGTCGCGACAGTCGTCGTCGTGTTAAGAGTCCGTGGTGCACCAGATGCCGTTGAATTTTCCATGTGTATGCTTGTCTTGTTTCAAACTAACTCATTTCGTGACTCAAGAAACGTGATGTGGCTGTACCATCGTTCACAGCTGAGAAACCAATTTATCTGTCCTCTCGGGTGCCAGTTGCTCCTCTTGAGATCTTACATGGCGTTGAGAATGGCCCTCGCGAGCCCATCGACACTATTTTAGTATACCTGTTGTTGGATTCTGGCCGATGTGAGCAGCAAAATCGCAGAACGATAAATTACAGCATCGCTACGTTGCCATCCGACCACTGTCGAGCTGGTATCTTACGTCGTTCTTACAAGAGTCATAACATGTTCTTCTCATAAAGAAACGGCTTTCAGATCTTATTTCTAACGAGAAATCCATTGCATAATCTTTCCTTATATCTGGAGTGTAGATGGTGTAACTCGTACATATTTTGCGCTGTTGTGGTGAAATGCTAATGGCTGCATGGCAGTTTGACGTGTTTAGCATGCCACCTTCATGGTGTTACAGTTTTAACGACCAGCAGTGTGCATAATATGAAAATCGACAAAAGTGGTACAGTCGTAACAATGTGTGATCAAATTATGTCAGGCAATGAGACTGTAAGTCCGCCTCTGTAGTCAGAGTAGAAGTCCTGGATTCGATTCCCGGTATTGACAAGGCTTTTTTATTGGTGGAAGGGTTGTGTTCAGCCGCGGAATGGCAACTGAAGAGCTAGAAGACGGAGTAATAGCTGCTCCACTGTCTGGAACGTCTACAAAACTCCCAGAGACTGGTGTGCTGACCACATGACCTACATACCACATTTGCATGACGCCGCAGGGCAGAGGATGTCACGGCGACCGGTAGACATTCGTTTGGCCTTTACTGCCTGGCAAGGAGCTTGCTTTCTCTCTTTTTAATGAGACCATAAACGTTCAGGACAAGTTTTGCTATTTCTGCAGTAAAATAACTGTCAAGAGCAGAAGTAAGAAGGGTATATAAATTGCAGAGAGCCATTGTCAAGAACGTCAGTTTTGAAAAAGGTAAATATGTTCGAATGTCAGGAAGTCTTTAACTAGAGTGTAGTGTTGTACGGAAATGAAACGCGGAAGATAACCAGTGCAGGAACGATGAGAATAAAACCTTTGGAATGTGGGACCTACAGGCAATTACCGAATATTACGTAGATAAATTGAGTGTCTAATGAACGAGTTCTGCAAAAAATTGAGGAGAAAAGCTCTTTACAGCACAACTTGATTGATATAACAGGTAAGTGTCATGGAATAGCTTATCTCGTAAGAGAGGAAAGTAGATGAATAGACTTGTGCAGGGAGAATGTCTACACTCTACACTCCGCAAGACAGCTTTCGGGGTGTACATCTGGTACCACTGTCGTTTTCCCATTTCGTATACCATTCTCGTTGGGGCCTGCATTACAATAGTCTTTTAAATGAAGAAAACAACTACAACAATGAGAATAATTCAATATGATATGTTTGTAAAGGAGGATACCGTTTCTGCTAAGAAATACTTCAACTTTGCTGAGGCAAAAATATGTGCCACAAAACCAAGAGAAAAACTTGGGACACACAAATGGAGTACGTTATATTTGCTAATGGCAATTGCTTGAAGCCTCAAAACGATCTAGCACAAGTACTCCATAGCGGTACAAAGAAGCTACAGTTTAATGCTCAGTGTGTGGTAGTTAGTGACGATAAAAATGACATGATCGTATGGTATTTCCAACCGGGAGTCCCCAACCGCGGAAGTTCGCCCGCCGAGTTTCAAGGACCCCACATTGGGCGACTTGTCTGTGGAAGATGAGGACACCACAGCACACAGCTCCCAAGCGGAGAAAATCTCCGAACCGGCTGGCAATCGAACAGGACACGCTGAATGATTGTCAGACGCGCTACCACTCGGCTGATGGGGAGGACGGAATAAATATTAGGGTTTAACTTCTCGTCGACATCTATGGCATTAGAGACGGAGCGCAATCTGGAGTTGTAGACGTATGGAGAAGAATGTTGGACGTACCCATTCAAAGGAATCATACCGAAATTTGCATTAAGTGATTCCCGGAAACCAGAGAAAGCCGAAGACTGGATTACCAGACGCGAATTTGAGCCGCCTTCCTCCAGTCACATAGTGCACCGCCATTCGCTCGTTTCATCACGGACGACTGATGTGGGTAAGTCACTAGGATGTATTCGCAGTTTAAAGGGAAGAACAACGACAGATAATGTTCTTCCAAAGCACTAAGGTCGTTCAAAAAGTAATGCAACACATTTTTTTCTGAAAGCAGGTTGGTTGGTTTTATTCGGGATTCCAATACTCATATAATTCCCGACACTTTTGGGTAAAAAGCCAGTTCTTCAGCACGATCTCCATTCAGTGTGAGGTCCTTACGCCAACTTACTGCGAGGGCATGTATGCCCGCATTGTACCACTGTACTCGTCGATGTCGGAGCAAACATCTTACTGCATCAATAACCTCAATAAATTCATGTACTGCTTGCCGCGGAGTGCATCCTTCGTTGGATCAGACAGATGGAAGGCGGATGGTGCGAGATCCGAGCTGTACGGCAGATGAGGAAGAACAGTCTAATGAAGGTTTTTGAGCTTTTCTTGGGTTTGCAGGCATGTTTGAGACCTTGCGATTTCAGAATGAGATTTTCACTCTGCAGCGGAGTGTGCGCTGATATGAAACTTACTGGCAGTTTAGAACTGTGTGCAAGACCGAGACTCGAACTGGGGAACTTTGCCTTTCCCGGGCAAGAGCACTTGTCCGGCACACAGTTTTAATCTATCAGAAAAGTTTCATATCAGCACACACTCCGCTGCAGAGTGAAAATCTCATTCTGGAAACATCCCCCAGGCTGTGGCTAAGCCATGTCTCCGCAATATCCTAGCTTTCAGCAGTGCTAGTTCTGCAAGGTTCGCAGAAGAGCTTCTGTAAAGTTTGGAAGGTAGGAGACGAGGTACTGGCTGAAGTACAGCTATGAGGACGGGGCGTGAGTCGTGCTCGGGTAGCTCAATTGGTAGAGCACTTGCCCGTGAAAGGCAAAGGTCCCGAGTTCGAGTCTCGGTCTAGCACACAGTTTTAATCTGACAGGAAGTTTCACCTTCCGATTTCTTTGAAAGTGAGAAATTAGTTTTCATTTTTCAGCGATGAACACGTGAAGTTGTTTCTTCAATTTCCTGAGAGTTTATCGTTGCACGCTGAGGGAGGACATTAAACAAAGTAGCCCCTTCAGAGTCCCAGAAGCCCGTCGCCATAACTTTACCGGCTTTGAAGATTATCTTCGGAAGAGAGGTGGTGTGGAGGCACTCCACGGATTACCTTTTTGTTTCCAGTTCGAACGATGAACCCTTATTTGATCGCCTTTGTTGGTCAGTATAGCCCTCGTAACCCGACACACATGACGCTTCGTTGCTCTTTCTTGTCTTCTGTTAGGCGGCCAGAAACCCAGCGGGCACACACCAAGGGATGGGCGTCCGCCGCTCGTGGTCTCGCGGTAGCGTTCTCGCCTCCCGAGCACGGGGTCCCGGGTTCGATTCCCGGCGGGGTCAGGGATTTTCACCTGCCTCGAGATGACTGTGTGTTTGTGTTGTCCTCATCATTTCATCATCATCCAGGAAAGTGGCGAAATAGGACTGAGCAAAGATTGGGTAATTGTACGGGCGCTGATAACCACGCAGTTGAGCGCCCCACGAACCAAACATCATCATCATCATGATCATCACCAAGGGATGGGCGAGTGTGTCAGAGACATTCAGTTGTGTAGCTAGGTGTTTGGTTATGATCCGTCCATCACATTCTTCACGTTCTAACATTGTGGGAGTCACAGCTGTGTAAGGCCAAACGGCACGCGGAAAATCGAACAGGTTTGCGTGACCTCGTTGCGATGAAGACAGTCGCATCGCCCAACGGCCTACGTTGCTTTTGTTCACTTCCAGGTCTCTGTAGATATTCTGCAGGCACATATGAATATCTTCGATTGTCCGGTTTTCTGCCAAAGCTCAGTGAAAGCTATCTACTCGAAACACACATTCTTAACAGAAGCCACTTTGAAGGTTACTTAAATCGCCACCACCTATCGGAACTTCATGAAACCGTAAGTGCTGAAAGTATGCATTTTTCAACCGCCATCGGCCGAGAGAAAAAGTGTTGCATTATTTATCGAGCGCTCCTCGTACTTTAATTTTCTCGCTAATCTCGTGTGAACAGAACGTATCAATTTACAGAAATCTCTACTTCAATCACAGAAATATAATCCTACCTAAAGGGTTCGGTTCACGAAAAGTAGTGATACCTCTAGCATTATACAAAATTTGTTTATTGTTTTAAGGTATTGTAATTAAAGTCTTCTAAGTGGAAATTGTAGGTTTCGCCTACTGTTGTTACCACAGTAAATTTTTTAACGTAATGTCTATACGCCTTAAGCTACAATGTCTATTAAGGCACATCTGGACGTAATGATAGAATGAAAATGACGTCATACATACTTTATTAAGACCAGCTGTACGATAATACAGTAACTCCGTTACTTGAAGGATTCCTATTTTAGTAAGTTGCGGCGAGCGCTTTATTTGTACGTGTGATGTCCGAGAGTGCACAGAGAATGTAATGTAGCTGTCTTCAATCACCTTGCCGGACACCGAGGGCACCGCAGGTTCGTAAGGCGCTCACGTTGTCTCGAGTTCGGTTGTTTAGCACTGGAGAATCCTGCGTGGTCAGCAAGTGTGGAACACAGGCAGAAAGTTTGTAAGATGCCACTGAGAAAGGCGGTGGGATTAGAGGACCAAAACTAAGAGTTCCCACCTCAGCCCCGGCCCTTGCCTCCTTCAGAAGAGAGTGGCATGAAAGTTACGTGGAATGTTACAGCTGTGAAGAACGAGGGCTTTGTAGTTTGGAAACCAGAAGGAACGAGGCGTGACACAGCAGTCGACATGACAAGATATTTCTTTCGACCACTCTAATCGCCTGGCACTGTACACAACTAACGCGTTAAGTACCACTGTTTGTGTCTGCCGTAAACTTTAGTCAGATGTGACACGTACTGCGCAGTGGAAGTAACTACTTTCAGACGGATGTTACGCGTAAGTACTTCCGACGAAGTCCCACTCTGTTAATGGCCCTATGTAGGCCTTAGTTTGCTTCGAGAAAATTGATATCTACAGTGCAAGTCTTATCTGTGCTAAACATAGTTTCTTTCAGTTATTACATCTAGAAAACTATCTTCGCATCCATTCATGTAAACAGCTAAGATGACCATCACCATCATCATCATCATCACCATCATCATCATCAACATCATATCATCATTCGTTTACTTATCATTCACTGTTGCTTATAGGCCTCTTCCATACATCTCAATGCGTTTGGATCTTCAGCTTTTTGCATGCAAGTTTGGTATGCTTGTTTCCTTATGTTTTCATTCTATCTTCCAGCAGGTAGTACTCTGGTCTTTTCTAGCACTAAGAATCCCCTCGTCCATCTCACCTCATTTCGTCTTGCTATATGACCTTCCCATTTCCAGTTCAATTTCGTAACAGCCTCATTAATGTTCTCAACTTCTTACTTTTCTTTTACCGATGTTATTTTTATTTTCATTTTTATTCATTTATTTATTTATTAATTTACTTTTGGGCTGTTAGCTATTCCCAATACGCCACTTTCTTTTGTTCATTGGGCAGCCCTAAATTTTTTAACGGTTTACACATTTAACGTTCATCTTTCACTTTCCTATATTAGTACTGGCATCATTATATACTGGCTATAGACTTTCTACTTAAGAAACATTTGGAATTTATTTCTCTATAAGCATTCACTGTCCCTAATGTTCATCTGTACATAACATAAATTAAAGTCTCCGGCTGCTTTCTTTCTGTCTGAATGTGAAGGCTAATCTCAGGAGCTACTGCAGGGATTTTGGTCTGACTTTCACTGATAGATCGGCCGATGTACAACTGAGGTGGCACTGAGATTTCCGTTTCTTAAGATCTGTCACTTAGAATTTCCGAGCGTGTTATTAACGCGCTAGTCACACTGAATATCGCTCTTTTACTGAAATGTAGATGATCCAATCTTTACTTCAATAACAGGGTGGGAAATGGTTTTTTGTATATCTGGTTTTTCATTTAAAAGTGTGTCGTCAAAAGTAATAACATTTTCGTGAACAAGATTCTGTGTATCAAAAGTATTGCTTATGTTGCTGGAAGATGCAACCTGTACTGTATCTGGTCAAATTCTTTCTGACGTGCTGTTATTTGCAGGAGGACGCTGTGCCATTTCGACTATTTGTACTGTTCTGTTATTTCGTCCTGACGTATTAGGTTGGGGATGATTTCGACTATCTGGTTCATTCATGATAATCTGTTGTTGGGTATGATTCTGCTACCGATAAGACCTACTGTTATTAAATGTATGCTGAAAACTGTGCTCATTACTTTTACGTCTGTCATGATAATCATTACTATATAACGCGTTGCGATAGGATTTGAAATTATCTGTCTTCTGTACATACTGATTTCCTTGTTGCTGTGCATTACTATTTGGCGGAGCCGACGCTATATGTGTAGGCGGTGAAACTTTAAAGCTTGGTCGACCTTGCACATTATATTGTTGGTTATGTATACTAACCGGCTGGTTTTGTTGCTGTTGTGGGGAAAAGCCTCTATTGTTGCCAAAATGTGTTTGCTGTTGTTGATAATTTTGACAATACTGATAATTAAAATTTTGTCTGTTATTAAAGTGCTGGTGGTTGTCATTCCTGGAGCGTCTATCACCTTTGCTATTAAAGTAGCGTGGCTGATCGTAATTACTGTATGCATGTTGGCCTTGGTTATGTTGTGAAAAATTTTTGTTTATGAAGAAATAATCCGATTGCTCAACTTCCAAAAGCTGTAGCAGATCTCTAAATGCCGAAATATTTTCTTTTGCTGTCCTGTTAAAAGTGACACTCTTAACGATTGTGGTAATTTTGGAATACATAATTGGATTATGAGACGCTTAAAGTAGTAAATGAGTTTTGCTATTTGGGGAGCAAAGTAACTGATGATACTCGAAGTAGAGAGGATATAAAATGTAGACTGGCAATGGCAAGGAAAGCGTTTCTGAAGAAGAGAAATGTGTTAACGTCGAGTATATATTTAAGTGTCAGGAACTCGTTTCTGAAAGTATTTGTATGGAGTGTAGCCATGTATGGACGTGGACGATAAATAGTTTAGACAAGAAGAGAATAGAAGCTATCGAAAAGTGGTGCTACAGAAGAATGCTGAAGATTAGATGGGTAGATCACATAACTAATGAGGAGGTATTGAATAGAATTGGAGAGAAGGGAAATTTGTGGCACAACTTGACAAGAAGAAGGGATCGGTTGGTAGGGCATATTCTGAGGCATCAAGGGATCACCAATTTAGTACTGGAGGGCAGCGAGGAGGTTAAAAATCGTAGAGGGAGACCAAGAGATGAATACACTAAGCAGATTCAGAAGGATGTAGGTTGCAGTAGGTACTGGGAGATGAAGAAGCTTGCACAGGATTGAGTAGCATGGAGAGCTGCATCAAACCAGTCTCAGGACTGAAGACCACAACAACAACAATTGGATTAGTGCTGACTCACTGTATGGCTCACATAAATATTGGTTTTGCTGTACCACGTGTTCAAAAAATTGCGTACAGTGGAAAAATTTGAGTTCTCGTAATTCGGTAAGCTAATTAACTGATCCTTGATTCCGCGCTATGTCGTCTTCGACCAATACGCTGATAGAAAAGCATTCTGAAATTCTTCAACCGAGTAACATTGTCTCGCGATCGGTCTCATACGAGTTGCCGGTTCGCCTTCCAAAAAACTGCAAATATATTCAAGTTTGTGTGTTACGGGCCATGGTGGTAAAAAAGTAAAACTAAATTATTGTATCCAGTCCAAAGGGTGTATTTGTGTTCTGTCACTACGTAATTTATACTGGCTGTGTGAGTGTGAGAAATGTTCAGAATGTGGCACATGCTGTGATGTGTTAGAGGCTGAAACATATTACATTTCTGTCGAAACATATTACATTTCTGTCACTTCTTGCTGTAAAGATGACAGTTTTCTACGTAATGTATTGTTTGACGTACCTGTCTCACTGATTGTCTGCTGTATATTTTGGAAGTCGGGTGTTTGATTGAACGAAACTGGTGAAGTATCGTCTGATTTGGTGTCATTGTTATTTTCGATAGCGTCAATAAGACTGGCCAATTCATCAAATTTTTCAGTCAGTGCTTATGCCTGGTTGTCATTTTTAGTGTCACAAGAATTAATTTGTTTTTGCATTTTACGTGTGGTTTTGTTTAATTTCTTAACGTCTGCTTTAATGACATCAGGATCCTGTATAAATTCCAATTGTTCAAGACTGCTGGTCACTGTCTGAAAGTCTACTGTGTATTTATTTCCCCAAGTCTGAATATTAGTGTCTGTTATAGTTTTTAGATTGGATATTTCACCATGCAATTGTGTTCAACTTCGCCTGATAATGTCGCAATGTTGGTGTCTACGTATGTTTTTGCTTTCGTAAACAACTTACGCTTGTCTTCCTGTCTCTGTGCAGTAATTGTTTCTATGACTTGTTTCTTTACTTTATTCTGTTCCTGTATGAATCTACGGTAACGCGTTTCACTGTCTTGTAGGTGGTGATTAAAACGTTCGTCAATTTGTCTGTTCTGTTGTTCAAATTTCTTGACGACTTTCGCATCCAGAGTGCGTGAAAGTTCTGCTGACATTAATTTAAACTCGTCGCGTAACTGTGTTGCGTTTTCTGAAAATTGTTTAGCAACTGCATTGATTTCATCTCGAAGTAATTTTGGTGTAGCTGCATGTATCTCTTCACTACTATTCCTGGCACAGGCCTTAATTTCCTCGCGTAATTGCTTTTTAGTTTCATTATATTGCTCGGCAACGGCTGTAATCTGTTCAGTAAGCTGTTTGTAATTGTTATCTTGTTTTTCATTCGACTTTTTGAAATTTTCATTAAGTTATTTGTTCGATTCATTAAGGTTGTCGTGTTTTCCATTAAGTTGTAGCAATAATACCACAACTGGATCCATGCCAAAATTAGCGACTCTATTCCCTCTGCTGTGTGATGGCGTATCTACATGTGTCACTTTTTTTGTAACCATTTGGTCATTGTCTGATTCACGAAAGGGTTTAGTAATTGGATGTTGGTCACTATATCACTATATCGGAATCAAATAAATCTGACGTATTTTGAGTACATTGTTCATCTTCGTTAGAAACATTTATCTGTTCACTGTGTAAATTTTGCAAATCAGGTGTGTCAAACTGGGCAACGTTCAGTGTAGCGGAACGTGCCACGTCATCAATTGTCGTTAAATTTACTGTGGACATAATTGAATTTGTCTGCTCATCATTTAGATTAGTCATTACTAGTGGTCGGCATGCAGTGATTATCTGTAATTGGAGGATTATCATTATGATACTGAGTGTCGCTAGTATTATCAGTCAAATTATTCAAGTCGGCCTTTTCACTCATTACGCAGTGTTAGCAGTTTTTCGCGGCATTTTCACATGTCAAAAGTGGGCACAAAATCAAACAAAGACAAAGCAAGAATGGAATACATACAATAACAACAAAGAGCAATAAATTGACGATGCTCTGTGAAAGAAGGAGTGACGAATTAGTAAATGCGTTGCGCCAGCTAGATACTTAGGGATTACAATTACAAATAACCTAAAGTGGAACGATCTCAGCCGGCTGTTGTGGCCAAGCGGTTCTAGGCGCTTCAGTCCGGAACCGCGTTGCTGCTACGGTCGCAGGTTAGAATCCTGCCTTGGGCATGGATGTACGTGACGTCCTTAGGTTAGTTAGGTTTAAGTAGTTCTAAGTCTAGGGGGACTGATGACCTCAGATGTTGAGTTCCATAGTGCTCAGAACCATTTGAACCATTTGAAAAACTTTAAATTCAGATGAATGACGGTCAAAAGTTATATTTATGAGAATGGTTATTATTGAAAAATTATTGAAAATTATTTACTTGTAACTTTGATATAACAATAGTACAAAATGACTTGTTGCTAATTAAATATTCGTGCGGCAATAAATATTATTATTATTATTATTATTATTATTATTATTATTATTATTATTATTTTACCTTATACATCGCTCAGGCACCGCCATCGTTCTCCACGACCGGCCTTGGCAATTCCATACAGAACACAAGTACACTCTGTGAGCTATACAATTAGACAACTGCTCTCTAAGAGCGACCTGACCAAACCGCCCGACTGCGAGCTACAACTACTACTGCCGTCGACACTCCTCTCTGGTCTGCGATTCTATTGTAGCTTACATATCGCAGGCAGAGCGTGAGCAATCCATCGAAGTTGCATCTGCTCCAGTACGCTAGAAACAAATTTCTCCGTCATGGACCTCTTACAAACTTTAATTAAAGTACAGCTACTTACGGAGATCCAGAGTCGGCTGTAGCTATCGTATGTTAGCGGTACTTGGCAGATATGCTAATTCGATAATGCGGAACCAATTTACGCTGGAAAATACCAGTTGTAAATCTGGCACTGTACACTGCTTGTATGACGGTATGACACCCATCCTTTCGTTTGACAAGTCATAATGAGAGTGAAGAGTATGGCTATCGCTAAGACGGCCCGTGCGCCGTTAGTGAAACTGTGAAGGGCAGCAGTTGCAGTGCTCCGTTGAGAGAGTATAGCCGACTGGCAGGTCTGAGGAGAGGCCCGTTGTCTTTAAATGGTTGAAAGGCGATAATAATGAAATTCGAAAACACGGGTACACTTAGTGTGTCATCTGGGAGAGGAAAGTGTCCTATACCGGTGGAAGCTACTGATGAGGTTGCTGTTGCTGTAACCGACCGTGCAGTACGTGCCCCGCGTACTGCTGGTGCTCAGGCAGTGCCACGTGTCCCATGATCACCAGCATGGGAAGCTATGCCTGCTACGCGTGCAAGATCCAGTCAGGGTTCACAAGCATCTTAATTATCGGTCCACCCTTTTTGACACCCAGATGACCTGTCAAGTACACCGTGACCTCCTCGGAACAGTATGTGATATCTGCTTTGGAATTGCGTAGTTGCGTGGAAACCGCAGTTTTCGTGCAAGATGGGTCAACACCTCGTGTCACTCGCTAGGTGAAAGATCTGCTTAATGCAACGTTCCACGAAAGTGTTACCTCCAGAGGTTTTCCAGATCCACGTTACTTTTGGCTCTGGGTGTATCTAAAAAAAGCGTTTACCAGGGATACGTTGGGTCTCTATGTGATCTAAAGGCGATTATGCATAACGCCTTGCTCAGATTCGACTGGAATCGCTGTTGACCACGTCGTTTTATGAATACAGCATCTCGTCGACGTCTCCGGTGCTCATATTGAACAAACTGTGAAAGCAACAGTTAGTAATAAAATCAACATTATGTTTTTATCGCTTCTTTCGTCTTTTCTGCCCATATCCAGTGAGTCGGGAGCACGACGGTTGAAATCCGCGCCACATGATCCAGATTTGGTTTTCCGTGATTGAAATGGCATGGCCGATTTCCTTCTCCATCCTTGATACAGTCCAAGCCTGTGCTCCGCCTCTAATGTCCTCGATGTCGACGGGACGTTAAACCTAAACTTCCTTTCTTTTTTTCTGCCCACGCCGCGTTCCTAATCCAAAATATGTAGATACATTTCGATACGTCTTTTTTGCATTCACAGCGCCAGATTTGATCCGGTGGCCAAAATTAGAACTAATTTTTTCCAGCTTAAATTGGTTCTGCATTAACGCATTAGCGTATCTACGACGTTGCGCTGTCATACTGTAAGGGGTCCGTAGGCCCTTACTATAAGTTTGCACTCGGCACAGGTCGATAGGGCGAATAATCGATTGTGTCGTGTGCGAGAGCGAGTGTGAGTTGAGTGAGTCCCATGTTGCGGGCCGAGCTGTGTGGAGGCCTATTGCTAAAATGCGAGGCTTTACCGACAAAGGGAGTGGCCATCGCTGCGGTTTAACCCCTTTGTGCTAGAATAATACGGGGAAAGTGAAGAAGTATAATTACGAGAGTGGTCAGTGATATTTCAGTGCCGATATTTTGGTTTCGCGTCTACCGCGCCGGCATCATTTCGGATTGCAGTGTTGGATTGCAGTGATTGGATTAACGTGTGACGATAATGAAATAATGAAGAAGCCTGTGCTGAGATTAGCCGTAATTAGAAGTGTATGACGAAGGCAGTGGCTGTCTCCTCCTTTTTGTGTCTTTGAGACGAATATAGGTTCTTGATTAGTGAAACTGTCTTGGTGTTCTTCTTGTTACCAGATATTTCATTATTGCAGCATTTGAGAAGGACAAACTGGAAAGTAACAACTCCGTAGCAGTCAATTCCGATTGCCAGCCCCATTAGGTACACGGTCACATTAATTAATAATTATTTGGGCTGCTATTCGGTCAGATCAGATCAGATCGGGTGAAATTTATAAAACGGAGGTGTTACAATACGACAATAACAGCCCCCACGGGACCTCCGTGTGTAGCTTTACTTTAACTATAGCAGACCGGTATAACTGTTTGCTGCAGACGATATTTGTATTCGTGTATATTTAGGATAACAAGTTCTGTTTAACGGCGCGACTGATATTTGGAAACGGCATTTTCGTGCTTTCAGTGTTTGCTATTGATTTTCGTGATTTAATGGGCAGTTAAATGATCTCGCACGTGTTTCTACATTTGATGCTCTGCTCGCGCTACATACATTGATTATTGTTTAATCGTTTTTTTTTCATTTTATAAATCTGCAATTTATGTGACGTTCCTATTCACATCTGTGAGAGCATTATTTCGTATACATTTATCTGATGTACAGTAGAACCCTCTGTATTAGTCAACATCGTTAATCCAATGGAATTTATTGAGCCTTTTCACTTATTTACGTATACTTTTCTGTGGATGGTCTACTTACATAAAAAGGTTAAGGAAAAATTCTGTATTGAATGACTGGGCTTTAAAGTGACAGTACACGACTGATAAAAACAAATGAAGCTAACAAATTAGATATGTATTTCCCAGACCCATATTGGCCTACACCGGCCTTCTCCGATGACAGTTGCAGATGCAAAAGGTTTACGATGTGGCTGGTGCACAATACGGTGATCATCCTTTGTGTTGGTCGATCGAAGTCTGGAGGACGCGTGTGCCTGCCATCACCTTCCAACTCAGTGAAACATCGGGTCACTGCAACGTCCGAATGTCTCACAAGTATGGATATTGCAAGATACGACCAGCCTACCAAACGGAGATCAACTGGTTATTTCTTTCCTTATTATTTCAATTTCCCACTGGAAGAAGGCGTATTACTGTTCGTCAGGTGACTGATATCAAAAATGTATACACCAGGTTATTTACAGTAAAATCGGTTAAAATGCAATAAATTATTTACTTTTAAGAAGTACTGCAAATATCAGGGCATGGTGAAAAGAAATGCCTCTGAGTTTTTTGTGTAATAACTCCTAAAACTTCTTAAATAAAACCAACTTTATTAAGACTATACATATTGGTTATTCTTGTCTACACATTTATTTCTGAACATAGTCACAATGGCAACTAATACATTTCTCTCAACGAGAGACTGGTTTGTTGACACCGTCACTGCAGAATGTTTTGACTTGGTTGACGGAGATTTTTGTAAACGGATGAAAATAGGATGGGGCCAAGTCTGTACCGTATGGAAAACGATCGATGACACTGAACCCTAGCCATCAGATTACTGCAGAGGTTGAAGCACTGGCCGTGTCATGCCATGGAGAGGGTGCTCCACGTGTGGGCCATTTCTTTATATTCGTGCTTTCAGTTTTCTGAGAGTCTCGAAGTACCTTGCAGAGTTTATTTTATGGTGGTATGTTAAGGCGTGAATTCCAAATGTACCTCACTCTGAACATCCCAGGACACAGTGAGCATGAGTTTGCTTGCTCATGGCATGATCTTGAGCATTTTTGGCGTTGGAGACCTTCCGTGACGGAACTACATTTGTCTTAGGGGTCAATATGATGGACCCAGCTTTCGTCACCTGCACAGTATTGTTAAGGAACCCATCAACCTTACGCTCAAAGCGCCAAAGATTTTGTTGATATATGTTCCACATCCTCTGTTTCGTGTCAGGAGTGAGGCAACCACTGTCCGCAGTTTTATGTACCGCAGTTCTGCAATGATAGCCTGTGCGCGGTCTCGTGATATGCCACACTTGCTTGAGAGCTGTGCTTGTGTTATCTGACGATTTTTCTCTGGCGATATCATCAACCTAATTTCGATATGTCTCGTGGGTTGCCGTACGCGATCGTCCACTCCGAGCTCCGCCACACCGTGAGCTTAGCACCACCGTTTCGTTTATTACGACCACTAATAACCCACCGTCGCACATTACTGATGTCGATACGGTCATCACCGTACGCAGCTTTCATTCAATTGAAAGTACGTTTTCTGTGGTTAGAAACTCGATTGCAGCACGCTGTTTCTCGCGCACCGACATACAGCCATGTTACTCACTACAGTTCGAAGCAATTTAACGACAGAGGGTTGCAACCTGCGTCATCGAAGCAGAAAAGCCAACCGAGTAAAATGCATGGCATTTAATACCTAAATCGATATTGAGAACAAAATAAAAAAATTGGAGGCATTAGTTTTTAGCACGTCTTCGTAGACAGATCGCGATGGTGCAGCTGGTGCAACGACGATGACTATGCACTCCGAGGACATCTCTAATGAATTATGTGACTGTCGTAAGTGCGGATGAGATAATGAGGGCCGATGAGGCAATGTAAGTAATCTGGATTGTTATGACTTGGTGCAAGAACGCAGAGTGGGAATGGCGTTTGGATACGCAACTGCTGCGTCCAGATATTATATAGCGTAACATCATTCAGCTCCTTGAATAACTATGTCAAGAACGTCATGAAACTCTGTTTTGACAAGATGACTGAGGGGATTATATATTTTAGAAATAATAATTTTTATTTTGATTCCTGTTGGCTGGTATCAACAAACGAAGATGAAAGTAGAACAGTAACATAGTATTTGTCTGCTGTGATGCCCGGCGCCCGAAACAACTCAATGAGTTACATGCTTTCGACCACTGTGATTGCTGGTAGCCGTGCTAGCGCAGTCGACGTGTACGCCGGCTGATGCTGGAAGCGATAATGTGAGTCGACTCATGTGGGCAGCCTACTTGACGGTTTCAGTCGCCTCTTACTTTTTCTAATGAAGGTTAGTGGTTGCCGAGCTAATACAGAGGCTTTCCAAAACTGCATAATTCAGACACTGTGTGTAACGTTAGGCCACTACTGACCTGATGTGTTATCTGAACCGTATTTGGCTTCTGTGTTCGTTTAAGCGTGTGCTGTGTACTGTTTCGTACTCTCTGATGAATTCTTGGAAGCGAGACGATTGCAGCTATTCAGTAACATGATGGGCACTGGTCCAGCTGCAAATACACCACACTGATAAAGGATATTTCCAACAGTGACCGAAACATATTTCTGTGAACAAACATGACGATGCACATTCAACTAATATTCTGCGAATCACTGTTAAGATGCCGCTGAGGGCTCTGTTTCTTGTACCATTTAAGTATTAAGGTGAACAAGCAGTAATGGAAACTAAGGAGAAACTGGAACTGAAATTAAATATGAGGAATAATAAATAAAAACACTGATATTTGTCGAAGACATTGTAATTCTCTCACATTCGTCAGAGGATCTGGAAGAGAAGTTGAACGGAATGGGTAGTGTCTAAGATAATCGTCATTAAACAGTCCAAATAATCCGCGTGATACTGTGGAAATCGTTAGGAAATGAAACATAGAAAGTAGTAGATGAATTTTGCTACAAATAATATAAAATTCGAACTGGTAGTAGGAAGAAAAGCGTTTCTAAACAGAGGAATTCGTTAACAACTAATACAAATTTAAGTGTTGGGAATTCTCTTCAGGAGTGTAGCCTTGGTTTCTGTGTCATCAGTCTTCTGACTCACTTGATGCGGATCATCTAGATTTCCTCTTTTTTGCCCATCTCTTCATCTAAGAGTATCTCTTGCACCCTGCGTCCTCAATTATATGTTGTGTGTAAAAGTGTACGGAAGTAAAACGTGGAGTACAAGCAGCTCGAAGAAGAAGAGAATAGAAGCTTCTAAAACGGCGTGCTTTTAAGAAAAATGCTAAAGGTTATAAGTGTAGAGCCAGTAACTGTTGAAATGGTATTGAATCCAAATGGGGAAAAATGAAATTTATGGTGCAACTTGGCTAAAACAATGGGACAACGACAGTTACTAAGTGTTCATTCCAGACGACACCACAGGTACCAGACGTGCAACAGCCTACGTTCCAAGTCGTTACTGCTGAAGGGAAGTCGGAGCCAAGAAGAGACACTATCTTTTCGGATTGACGCCGATGCTTATAGGTTTGCTACAAGTTACGAAAATGGGTGTGCTGGCCACTAGGAGCTCAACCGTTAGACGGGTGAAATAGCTGGAAGGTCAGGAATGAAGGCCAGTATTCATTCGTTAGGTTTAGTGGGGCTTGTCGTCCGCCATGAGAGGGAGGTTCAAGCAGTCGCTGCAAAGCATTGATGTAGCCGAGAGCAAAGTGTATGCCACCTCGGTTCAGAGGCTATTCTCGGTCCCTACAGGCAGAACAGTACTCAAAAGTGATAACGATCCTCTGTTTATCGGATTAAACAAAAGGCTCAGACAATTCTGCAGCGATCTTGAATGCGAATTTCTTGATCACTACTATCTGGTGGAAAAGTAAAGCGCCCGTAACATGCTTGACGTTTGCTACTTACAGGCATCAACTACTCAGGTAGCAGAACAAGTGATGCGTGCACAACTGGATATTTTAGGATACATAATTCTATCCATAGACACGTGTCGTATTCTGAAAAGGGAAGATGTCAATCCCAATAATTAGAACGAAAGAACCATCGTCTTTGCAGGTCAGAAAAAGAAATTATTAACATTTCATTAGCTACCTATGGGAGAGTCTACGGTAAGATTCCATTATTATTTTGACTTGTTAATGGTGAAGATATCCACGTAGAAATAGGAAGGTGTGACTTACTCGCCTGATCACAGATCTCTGGCAAGCCATGGGCACATGTAAGACTAATACTGCGTCGCTGAAAATATGAAAGAGATGACACATTAACTCTACTCTCTCCCAAGCTTCCTGTCAGTACAGTCTTCTTAACCTATCAGGTACTGGGGGAAGAGTTTTATAAGGTTAACCTCCCGTAGTGTTTAAACTTAGCCTAAAGAACGTATAGAAAACCACGCGATCGGACCCTAAAGAGCAAACGATAGTCGACCGACTCTCTGTCATCCTCAGCATTCATCATAGGATGAGGAATGGAGGGACATTGGGCCAGCACACCGCACTCTCAGCGGTTGTCGACGTTTCGGTCTTGAAGCCGCTACCTGTAAATCAGATTGCCAGAGGCTGGGAGTACCCTGGTCCAGTCCTCTCACCAAGGAAAAATCCCTTCCAGTATCAGCAATAGAACCCATGTATCCTATATGACGATCTGCCGTGTTGACCATTCACCTACGGAGGTGGATCCTAGACGGAGACGCAGTAAAAAGAAAAGAGTAGTGTCACTGATGTGGACAAGCTATTTAAACACTCATTTATCTGACATGACCAAACATCTCCAAAGTTCTTACAGTCCCATCATTTGGCTCGTTAAGTATGCTGTAGTAACAGAAGTCATCACGGTGAGAAGCAGAAAACGGCGGGTTCAGGCTCAAATATTTCGGATATCTGTACTTTCCCACTAAAAAAATCGCTCATGTCAGCACATTCCTGTGTCAGCATTCCAGAAACTACGCTTTCAATGCTGAACCATTTTTTCCTTCCTATATTCAAAGCCACTGACTTCCCCTCCTCTCCACCGCTTTGTTCATCTCCGATATCATCATGCTTTTGGCCAATCGCTTCAGGCTGGGGGAGGGGGGGACGACGACGACTCTTGGGCAAGAAACCAATGAGAATGTAGCCCCATCTGGAGTGTGCTCAAAAGTACTCGCATTATCTGAATTACATATCACTCATGTGATCACGTACTGTTATACTCGCCCAGTAGCTGTGTGGCTCTGCTTCTCTCAGGCAGTTTTCTCTCCAGTCTAGATCAGTGCTCTGTTGTGAAAGGACCGTAATTCATTTGGCAACAAATCCGGAAGCTGGTAAAATGGTCTCAATATTTGCAGGACAGGCTATAGGATACGCCAAAATGTAGATATACCAGGCTGAAGCGTAAATGCGTCTGCAAGTGCAGAAAAAGATGTGTGCCATTCAGATCTAGCTGTGCGTTGTAAATAATTAGCTGCCTGATAGTATATATAGGTCATCACATTTCAGCATGTCCAATTTTCAGTAACAAATTAGTTCCAAATCCTCCAGCTAAGCAATTGTAACTCATTTGTATTCTGTAGCGAATAGGCTGAGTTGTTATGTACATAATAATAATAATATAACAAAATATCTTATGGTTTTACTAACAATAAAATTATTTGTGAACAATAATTTTCAGTAATCTCCTTTGCACTTTAACATAAATATGTTTATTAAATATTATTTTAGTTTTATTCATATGAATAGCAGCTAGATTTTCAGTAAATATATTTCTATTTTTAAAATTTGGATTAGCTACAAGTTTATCATATACTGAAACTAATTTAATATCTTGTCTATTTCTTATATTTTCCATTGTTTTACCAAATACAGAATTATTCATTAAATTATAGAAATCTTTCTCAAAATGTTTTGTGGCTTTTGTTCTTAACTGTGTGTTTGGATCTATATACTTCGTTAACCAATTAGATTGTTTAAATTTTAAAACTTTATGTATTTTTGTAAAATTCATTCCTAAAGATAACTATTCTTTAAGATTTCTATAATGTGCTACATAATTACATTTTTTATCTAAAGTAGTTATTAATTTACTTTCATTTGTACCTGGAAAAAGTTTTGATTCAGAAGCTAGTGGTAAATCTTTATGTAAATCATGTAATTCTTTTGGATATTCTAGATCTACTTCAAAAATATGTCCATTACTAAGTTAAATAATTCAGGAGAAACATACTTTTTAATATTTTTAACTGAATTTTCTTTAAATTTGATGAAAGTTTATCAAGTGAAGAAGCCATAAATCTAAATGCATCAATAAATCTCCCTTTTAAAGTTTTTATAAGTTTACTAAAAGTAATATATTTATTCTCATTATTCGGTATTAATTCTATTTCTTTATTATCATAACCAAGTTCCTTTACAAAAAGATATGAATCATAACCAGATAAATTATGTAAATAAATAGGTACAAAATCAGGTTGTCATAGTTTTAATTTACACGTACTACATAATGGAGCAATATATTTTCCAGTTAAATGATCATGATGATGTACTTTTTACTCTTTTTTGTATAAGGACATTTACATAGTGTACAAATTAAAGATTTTTAATACATTTTGTATTCATCAAGATCAAGTGGTTTTATTTCTTCAATTTCAGAATAAATTCCCAATTTCTTCAACTTCTTGTTTTATACATTCCATAAATTTTCATGACAATTTGGTCCTTTTATAAAAAAAACAGGATCATTATAATTTATATATATATATATATATATATATATATATATATATATATATATATATATATATATATAACAAAATCCACTTGGTTCATATTTTGATATTTCATTGTATATGGTGTTTCAGGATTTGGTAACAATTGCCCATTTTTAAAAGTAAACTTTCAAAATCAGCATAAATAACAAATGGAACTTTTTGTGTAAATTGATAATTTTTAAAATATACACATTCTCCTTCACCTGGCATTTAAATGGTTTCTGAGTTAAACAATTTCTTGTGTGTCATTAACTGTTCTTTATTTAAAATGTAGTAAACATAAATCACAAATAGTATGTTTAGTCATTTGACTTGATACAAGTATTGATAAATTTTTTATATAACAATAATGTGAGTTATTATCTTTCTTAAAATAAAGTAGATTTACATGTTTTTCGTTTTTTGAACTTGTTATTTTTAATGGATATACTTGATAATTTTCATCTTAATCATGAAATGAATAACCATTAGTAGATACTTTAATTATATTTTCTATTTTTCGAATATGATCAACTAGTACAGGAAATTCAATAATTTCAAGATTTTTATCTAGATCAAGACCAACTTTTTTATATTTTGTTATTCTTTCTGGATGTTCATGTACAGGAAACGAAGCTGCTTTTATAAATAATCAGAACATTTTTGATCATTATTTTTCACATTAGCACATGCCCTTTTTATTTTTAATATTATCTGGTAAATCAATATAAGATGATCCTCTTAGTGTAACATATTTATTAATAGCTAATTGTAAACCAATTATTCTATTTAATGACCATCCAGATCAATGTGCTTGAAAAGTAGATATTTTTTCTAAAATATGTCTTTTACCATATTTGAATTTTTTATTAAAATCTTTTTCTGTTAAAATAATATAGTTTGGTGTCTGTTGTCCAAATTCTTGAACTTTTTCGTTTGTTTCATCTGCTTGTAGTTTATATTCACAATATAAATTAAAATTTATCTTTACATTATGTTGTACTTTCAAATAGTCTTCAACAGTGTTAACAAATTTTGTTTTTACTGCATTTAAGAAATGATTAGGATCAAGTATATCAATATTATTTTCTAAATTTATTGTTTGTACTCTGTTTCCAAATGCCTTTTCAACTAAGTAATCAGTAATTGTTTTTCTATCTTTCGGTTTTACAAATATTTTTGCAGAAAATGGTAATATTCCTTTTAATGGTTTATCTTCTTCAGTTAGAAAAACATCATCAGTACCATAAAATGGTAACTTTTTCCAAGGATTTTCACTAGGTTCAGCTTTATTATTTTTAACAACATTTGTTTGATTATCACTTACTTCTTCAGTGACAGCTGTTGCAGTCCTAGAACTGTGTTTAAGTATACAAATATTAACGATATATTTTTATTTATTTATTTACTTCAGCTATATAATTTTTATTATTTTCACTTATTTTAGATGTATTATATTTAACAATACTTGTATTATTTTCACTTCCACAGGTGTATTACTTCTAACAACATTAGGATGATTACTGATAATAATTGAATGATTACTGATAATAGATCTAGTTAAATCAGCTTTATGTAAAGTTGAATATCCTCATAAATTATTTATTCTACAAAATTCACGACGTCTTACAACAGGAAATTGTTGTAGTTGATTAGCAAGTTGTTCTAGTTGAGCAGCAATGTAACTTTCCATTTTGCTCTTCTATTTATTACAAAAAATATTAGAATTGTAAAAGTTATTTGTTAATAAAAAGATACATATTTAGTAGATGGACAAGGATTATTATTTAATAAATTACTAATCAAAAAGAGAATTAGTTTACTATTAAGTTTAACAATCAATTAGTTTTTGAACAATTAGTTTAACAATCAGTTTGCTCATCTAATAATTACAAAAACAATCATTAGCCTTGTAAATATTATTTCTATTAAATAAAATTGGTAATTATATAATAGATGGATACATAATTAATCATAAAGGATTATTATTTAAAGTTACAGCTATCATATATATTCCTGAGGTAAACTAGTCCCCCATTCGGATCTCCGGGTGGGGACTACTCAAGAGGATGTCACTATCAGGAGAAAGAAAACTGGCGTTCTACGGATCGGAGCGTGGAATGTCAGATCCCTTAATCGGGCAGGTAGGTTAGAAAATTTAAAAAGGGAAATGGATAGGTTAAAGTTAGATATAGTGGGAATTAGTGAAGTTCGGTGGCAAGAGGAACAAGACTTCTGGTCAGGTGACTACAGGGTTATAAACACAAAGTCAAATAGGGGTAATGCAGGAGTAGGTTTAATAATGAATAGGAAAATAGGAATGCAGGTAAGCTACTACAAACAGCATAGTGACCGCATTATTGTGGCCAAGATAGATACGAAGCCCACACCTACTACAGTAGTACAAGTTTATATGCCAACTAGCTCTGCAGATGACGAAGAAATTGAAGAAATGTATGATGAAATAAAAGAAATTATTCAGATAGTGAAGGGAGACGAAAATTTAATAGTCATGGGTGACTCGAATTCGAGTGTAGGAAAAGGGAAAGAAGGAAACATAGTAGGTGAATATGGATTGGGGCTAAGAAATGAAAGAGGAAGCCACCTGGTAGAATTTTGCACAGAGCACAACTTAATCATAGCTAACACTTGGTTTAAGAATCATGATAGAAGGTTGTATACATGGAAGAACCCTGGAGATACTAAAAGGTATCAGATAGATTATATAATGGTAAGACAGAGATTTAGGAACCAGGTTTTAAATTGTAAGACATTTCCAGGGGCAGATGTGGACTCTGACCACAATCTATTGGTTATGACCTGTAGATTAAAACTGAAGAAACTGCAAAAAGGTGGGAATTTAAGGAGATGGGACCTGGATAAACTGAAAGAACCAGAGGTTGTACAGAGTTTCAGGGAGAGCATAAGGGAACAATTGACAGGAATGGGGGAAAGAAATACAGTAGAAGAAGAATGGGTAGCTTTGAGGGATGAAGTAGTAAAGGCAGCAGAGGATCAAGTAGGTAAAAAGACGAGGACTAGTAGAAATCCTTGGGTAACAGAAGAAATATTGAATTTAATTGATGAAAGGAGAAAATATAAAAATGCAGTAAATGAAGCAGGAAAAAAGGAATACAAATGTCTCAAAAATGAGATCAACAGGAAGTGCAAAATGGCTAAGCAGGGATGGCTAGAGGACAAATGTAAGGATGTAGAGGCTTATCTCACTAGGGGTAAGATAGATACTGCCTACAGGAAAATTAAAGAGACCTTTGGAGATAAGAGAACCACTTGTATGAACATCAAGAGCTCAGATGGAAACCCAGTTCTAAGCAAAGAAGGGAAAGCAGAAAGGTGGAAGGAGTATATAGAGGGTCTATACAAGGGCGATGTACTTGAGGACAATATTATGGAAATGGAAGAGGATGTAGATGAAGATGAAATGGGAGATACGATACTGCGTGAAGAGTTTGACAGGGCACTGAAAGACCTGAGTCGAAACAAGGCCCCCGGAGTAGACAACATTCCATTGGAACTACTGACGGCCTTGGGAGAGCCAGTCCTGTCAAAACTCTACCATCTGGTGAGCAAGATGTATGAAACAGGCGGAATACCCTCAGACTTCAAGAAGAATATAATAATTCCAATCCCAAAGAAAGCAGGTGTTGACAGATGTGAAAATTACCGAACAATCAGTTTAATAAGCCACAGCTGCAAAATACTAACACGAATTCTTTACAGACGAATGGAAAAACTAGCAGAAGCCAACCTCGGGGAAGATCAGTTTGGATTCCGTAGAAACACTGGAACACGTGAGGCAATACTGACCTTACAACTTATCTTAGAAGAAAGATTAAGGAAAGGCAAGCCTACGTTTCTAGCATTTGTAGACTTAGAGAAAGCTTTTGACAATGTTGACTGGTATACTCTCTTTCAAATTCTAAAGGTGGCAGGGGTAAAATACAGGGAGCGAAAGGCTGTTTGCAATTTGTACAGAAACCAGATGGCAGTTATAAGAGTCGAGGGACATGAAAGGGAAGCAGTGGTTGGGAAGGGATTAAGACAGGGTTGTAGCCTCTCCCCGATGTTATTCAATCTGTATATTGAGCAAGCAGTAAAGGAAACAAAAAATAATTGAGAGCAGGTATTAAAATCCATGGAGAAGAAATAAAAACTTTGAGGTTCGCTGATGACATTTTAATTCTGTCGGAGACAGCAAAGGACTTGGAAGAGCAGTTGAACGGAATGGATGGTGTCTTGGAGGGAGGATATAAGATGAACATCAACAAAAGCAAAACGAGGATAATGGAATGTAGTCGAATTAAGTCGGGTGATGTTGAGGGTATTAGATTAGGAAATGAGACACTTAAAGTAGTAGAGGAGTTTTGCTATTTGGGGAGCAAAGTAACTGATGATACTCGAAGTAGAGAGGATATAAAATGTAGACTGGCAATAGCAAGGAAAGCGTTTCTGACGAAGAGAAATTTGTTAACATCGAGTATAGATTTAAGTGTCAGGAAGTCGTTTCTGAAAGTATTTGTATGGAGTGTAGCCATGTATGGAAGTGAAACATGGACGGTAAATAGTTTGGACAAGAAGAGAATAGAAGCTTTCGAAATGTGGTGCTACAGAAGAATGCTGAAGATTAGATGGGTAGATCACATAACTAATGAGGAAGTATTGAATAGGATTGGGGAGAAGAGAAGTTTGTGGCACAACTTGACCAGAAGAAGGGATCGGTTGGTAGGACATGTTCTGAGGCATGAAGGGATCACCAGTTTAGTATTGGAGGGCAGCGTGGAGGGTAAAAATCGTAGGGGGAGACCAAGAGATGAATACAGTAAGCAGATTCAGAAGGATGTAGGTTGCAGCAGGTACTGGGAGATGAAGAAGCTTGCACAGGATAGAGTAGCATGGAGAGCTGCATCAAACCAGTCTCAGGACTGAAGACCACAACAACAACAACAACTATCATATTCTTAATATATTCTAAGGTACATTTCTTACATTTATTATTATGTTTATCTTTATGTGACGGACTTGTACAAAAACAATCTAAATCTTTAATTTCTTGACAAATTTTACATTTCTTTTTTCTTCAGTTATAACTTCTTTATTATTCCATGTAGATTCATTTTCCATTTTCGTATGTTCTTCACTTAGATTTCGTCTTACATGTCCTTAAAATAATATTTAGCAATACGTTTTCCACATACACAAAGAATTCTATTTTTATTGTAATTTTCTAAATGATATGTATTTAAACGTGGCCTAGTTCTATAACCATCTTTTGTATACTTTTTATTAGAATTGTAAAAAAGGAAATATTTTTAATTTTAAATTATTCAAATGAATTATTTGAAAATAATCATCACCAATAATCATCATCATCATAATCAATATAATAAGCTGCTTCATCTAGAGCATCGAACATAGCATTAATGTCAGTTATTTCAGATTTATCTGGTACTTTATTTTTAATAATAGTTCTAAAAAGTGAACAATTTTCTATTTCCTTAACCATTCATCAATACATTCTTTATGAAAAATTTGTTTGCAATTTGTTTTAACAAATTGATTATTATTTTCATCACTTAAACAAATAGGACAATCAATATATTTTTCACACACATCAATTAGTACATAAATTTCTTTTAATTTAGTTTGTATTTCGTTTTGGTTCTCCATTTATAAGAAATAATTTTTATTAGATTTATAAATTCTCTAATATAATTTAAACATAAATGTAAACTGCAAATTTCACATAATGCTTCTTGTTTGCAAAACTGATAAAAATATTTCTCTTACATGGAGCCAATAGCAGACAACATCAACAACAAGTTCACATACAACAATAAACAAGATTTAATGATTATTGATGAAGAAAATAATCCATGGTTTAAAGGCAAAGAAGTTGCTATACTTTTGGAATATAGTCAAACACACAAAGCTTCAATGCATATTGATGAATATGATAAGAAAACATTTGCCGAATTAAAAAAATTTTCAGATACAAACACATACAATATCGTACATTGTTCATTAAGAAAAAAAGCATAACTGCATTAGTTCAAAAACATAGAACAACTACTACAAAAAGTGAAATAGAAAAGCTTGTGAAGGAGTTTGTTTTGAAACTAAATTTAGTTTCACAAACAAAAGAACAAGAATTTATTAGCATTATCATCAATTCTCTCAAGAATAAAAAATTTGAAACACAGTTCTCTATTGCAAAATACAGAATTGATTTATATTTTACAGAATACAGAATTGCAGTTGAATGTGACGAAAATGGTCATAATGATCGAAGTATAACAGAAGAAATTGAAAGACGAGAATTCTGTGAAGAGCAATTGAAGTGTAAATTTATTCGATTTAATCCTGATGGAGAAAATTTTAATATTTATGATGTCATCAATACAATACTTAAAATATTTTAAAAAGAGTGAAGATGAATAAATAATACTTGAAAAAATGAAAGTCCTATAAAAAATATTTATCTTAAATTGAATCAATTGGAGATCTGTTCACGATAAGCTTACATACAACAATAAACAAGTTTCTCTGATTATTGATGAAGAAAATAGTCCATAGTTTAAAGCTAAAGATGTTGCTGACATTCTTTAATATGAAAATACTGATCAAACTATCAGAGTAAATGTAGATTCATATGATATAGCAAAATTTGAAAAAACCGTTTCACCTCTATGCCATAAGGGTCTAACTTATAACAAAAAAAGAACGATATTTATTAATGAAGCAGGACTATATTCACTAATCTTATCATCCACAAAAGAAAAAGCAAAACAATTTAATAAATGGGTGGGTTACTCATAAAGTTTTACCATCAATTACAAAACATGGTGAATATAAGATTAGAAAAGAGTTGATTGATGCTTATAAATATCAAATAAAACACAAAGATAATTATATACAACAACTACAAGAATTGAATAAATTAAACATGGATATAATTCAATTAAAAGATGATAGAATTAAAATGGGAGATGATCGTATTCACAATTTGAGAGAAACAGTTAATATTGCTTCAGAAATAATAGGTAAAAGAAATTAAGATATAAATAATTTATTACCACATGTAGTTCCTAAAACAATAAATGAAATCTTAATACCAACATTCATTCTATTAAAATTATTTGATGATGTATGTGAATATGATGAACACAACGAAAACATTTACAGAAAGAACTATATAAAATCGATGATAGACTTCCAATTTGTGAAGAAATGTTAAGACTGAATTATAATCCTAATTCAATAAACCTGTATCAAAGAATGAAAGAAAATTTAAGGATTGACTGTCATATGAACTATTTCAATATTCTGAATAACTGTACACAAGAACTATTGATTCATGATATAATTAGTCTTAATCAAACTGAAATACAATAAAATAACTACATCTTTATTTACCCAACTATTGTGTGAATTATCAAAATCTAACCATTTAATATAAACTTAATTATCTTTCTTTTAAAAACTTTTTCAACATAGTATACATCTGGATATATTGTTTTCTGTAGTTTTTGTTCGTAAAAATTTCCTTTTATATCTATTAATTTATATGTAACTGGTTTATAATGACTAACATCTTCAATTTCAAATTCTTCTGTTGACCAATTAGCTGTATATCCTTTTTCAAAAAGACATTTCAGTTTACTAATTCTCACTTTATCACCTTTTTAAAATTTAGTGTCAGATTCATTAGAGGTAATATCAGTTATTTTCAAATTTTTTTTCATTTACTTCTATTGGTGAATGAACTCTATAGATGTAGCAGTCAGGGCGAACAGGCTTAGATGGTGGGGTCATGTTACGCGCATGGGAGAAGCAAGGTTACCCAAGAGACTCATGGATTCAGCAGTAGAGGGTAGGAGGAGTCGGGGCAGACCGAGGAGAAGGTACCTGGATTCGGTTAATAATGATTTTGAAGTAATAGGTTTAACATCAGAAGAGGCACCAATGTTAGCACTGAATAGGGGATCATGGAGGAACTGTATAAGGGGGGTATGCTCCAGACTGAACGCTGAAAGGCATAATCAGTCTTAAATGATGATGATGATTATTATTTCTATTGGTTCCATTTTTATTGTAGAATGTTTTGTAATATTATATTCATCAATTACATCTTTAACTAGATCGATCCATTTATAATTTCCTTGTAAAGAAAATTTCTTCCACATCTTTAAGTGTTCTGTTCTAGTAGAATAACGATTGATGTTATATTTTTTCATTAATTCTTTAAATTTTTTGTTATATAATTCTTTACCATTATCGGTCTTTAAATTATTTGGTCGTCTATCTATAAAATTTTTTTTTTGAAGATCATCAACTACATTCTTACTTGTTTTATCTGTAATAGGAACAGCCCAAGCAAATTTCGAAAACACATAAATAACAGTCAATAAATATTTATATCCTTTGTTTATTTCAGAAAAACCTTTTAAATTACCTGAATCCATTTCAACTAAATAAGCTTGCCATTAGCTATGACCTACCAAGGCGCCATTACCAGTTACTATTGATGCTGTAACACATGTACTGTCAAGAGCTATGTTTACCATTTATGGATTAAAGTTCAGTATTCCACAGCTACGTCCTTTTTTGCTAGTCTAATTCCCTTGTCCTGTTCCAGACCTCACGCCAGCCTGTGTGAGCTAAAACGCGTGCCTTTCGGCTTCCTCTCAAAACCGGGTTGGCTCTCTTGCCAATCTACAAGTTTTCATTAATGTTATCTTCAATTTTTGTACATTGTTTTATAAATTCTTGATACTTTGTCTGATCTCATCTTTTTGAATTAACATGTAAATGACTAATGTTATTCCAGTTTAACCATCCTGGAGCTAAAATATAATTACCAATCATTAATGTTGTTTTTCCACAACCACTTGCTCCAATTATCGCGCATCTAATAGAATTTGGTAAAAGTTTACCATCTATGTTTTTTAACTTATTTTCTGGAATTCTTCCTTTAGGTTTCCAATGTGTTTTATTAATTTATTTAATAATTTTTCAGTAGTAAATTAGTAGATTATTTCAACTTAGTGATAAATCTTCAATATTTAGAAAAAGATTAACTTTTGGTTTTTATTCAACTTTCTTAACACCAAATATTACAACAAAAAATAATAAACATTATTATGATTAAATCATAGAAATTCCTATAGCTCAAAGTAGTTTTAAAAATTTAGAAAAATTTATTCATTCAAAAAAGCCTAATATACATATCAAAGCAGATGAAATTTTAAACAGAATTGTTATTGAAAGTGATGTAAAATTATATATAGATATAGAAGAGAGTATTGGAAGTTTACTTGGTTTTAGTAATCAAATTATTTTATCAAATGAAAAAGCTGTAGCTAAAGATGTTCCTAAAATAATTCCTTTTCAATTAATAAATATAAATTTTAATCTTGCTGATGGAATGTATGTAAAAAGTAATGATCATTTTCATAAAGAAAATAATATTTTTGCTTCATTTAACCATAATGCAGAATTTGGTGGACCAATAATTTATGAACCAAAATATCCTGTAAATGTTCCTATTTTTGATACAATTCAAGATTTAGAAGTTACTATAACTGATGAAAATGATAATTTAATTGACTTTAATGGTACTACTGTAACAGTTGTTTTAGAAATAACTTAACACCCTCTGTACCAGGCCTATTTTATGCACCCGTCCCTAGAAACCGGGCAATTTTACCAATATTAAAAAAATTACTGCATCAAATCTACTGTTTGGATTGTGGCAAATTTGGTACCATCTTGAAGCTGCACATTTCTACTTTAATTCTGAGTGAAAGAAACTACTTTACAATGCACAGCTTTAAGGTACAGTTATAGAAATCACTTAGATGTTTTAAGAATTTAGAAAAAGTCATACGAATAAGGGAATACAATTGTGATTTATTTTTAACCAAAATTGTGGCACTACATTACATGTTTCTGATAGTATACAGTATTACATATAAATTTCACACAGAATCATATTGTTTTTTAGTGTGGAAAATTTTAAAGCAAGGTTCCAGGCAGAGTGCAACGCCACACTGTTCACATTCGTATCGTGTCTCTTTGCGAGAAGCCTTGCCACTCTGTTTCTTGCTCCTGGAACTGCACACGTGACACACACGAGCAGCATACTTCTTAGTAGTTGCAGGTATGTGCTGCAAAAAATGTCTCTTTGTTAGCCGACCTACAGTTCCTTCATTTCTTGGAATGAATTCAAGTGTGTCGTCTTCAACAAGCTGAACTGCAAGCACTGTTATAAAGTCTGTTATTGTAATTTTCTTCCTGTGCACTGCATTGTACAGCCAAAATGCATTTGATACTCCCATAAGCAGCAAATGGAAATATAATTTTCGCCACCATTTCACAGTTCTGTGCTGGAACGGATTGTACTGCAGGCGTTGGTCTCCAATATCCACTCCAATTTTATTGAGGTTGTAATCAAGTACCTGAAGTGGTTTCAATACTACAGACCCATTTCTCTTAGTATGCGTACCAAATGTTGCTTGATGCCTTGTAGACAATGTATACACATCTCTCTTATCTTTCCACTTCATTGCCAATACATTATCTTTACGCCGAAAAGACATTTCGCCCTTTTTCAGCTTAGCAGATACTAAATCTTTAGGCAATCCTTTCCTGGATTTGTTCACAGTACCAACAGCTCCAGTGCCTTTCTCTGCCAGTTGCTGAAATAGCTCTGGACTGGAATAAAATCGATCTAAATACACAGTGTGGCCTTTGTTCAGCAAGCTGCTGTCAGACAACAATCGCAAAATAACCGCAGACGAAGAATTGTCAACAATATGCTTACCAGCATAAACTTCAAAATTTACAACATAGCCACTACTGGCTTCAGCAACAGCATATACTTTCAGTCCATACTTATGAGGCTTATTTTGCATGTAAACACGGAAACTCACACGACCTCGAAATGGGCAAATTCCTTCATCAATTGTCACTTTTTCTGAGGGACGATATGCCTGGATACATCGCTCCTTCAAATTATTATAATATGGCAAAACTTTGTAAAGTGGATGAAATCCATCTTCGCCTGGTTTTTTCTGATTTGAATTGTCAACAAGATGCAAGCATGACAGTATCTGAGTGAAACGCAAACGGCTCATGACATGGGGACAAAAGTTACAACTAAGAACAGGATTAGTGCTCCAATGGTCCGCAATTTTGGGCTTTTTCGAAACACACATGTGGAAAATAATACCCAAGAAACGCCTCATCTCACTTATAGTCACTGGCTTCCACGAACTCAAAACTGAATGGGGCTTCAGATTATTTCCTCTTCTTTTCTTCTGTATTGTCTGTGATGCATACAAATTTGTCTGTCTCTTGAGTTCATTTACGTCACTGTCAGTAAGGAACACTTTACTGCAATCCAGTACAGAACTCGACTCATCAATATCCACTAGTATCTGCCTGGGTGTCGTGTTGACAGGCAGAGGTCGGTAGGTGTCAACTGCAGTCCACTCACTGTCTTTCGGATACGGCACAGCTGCTGGATTTGAAGCAACACCTTCAACATCATTCTCGTCTTCATCTGAAGACAAACTGTCATCAATCTCGTCTTCTAAAAAGAATATCACATTATGTGTAACTACATACATCGTTTACACATGTTCAACAGATATGTGCGTACTGCACAATTACGTGGAAAATTCGGAAATACGTACCTTCAAACACACCATTGCATTCAGAATCGTCTGAATCACTCTCTACATTATCCAGAGTGTCGCTATGATTGATCAAATCCGCAATTTCTGCGTCTGATAAACCGCGCCGAAACATGATGACAAACAACTGAATGATATACAGACTGAGAACGCAAAGATAAGTTTTAACATGAATTACAGCGCTGCCGTGACATCTATGGACGCATTTTGTTAATAAACATCTGAAAAACGTATAGCGCTGGCCAAACCCGTAGAAATAACGTTGCAGTGTTTTGAATGAAATTAAATGTAGCGGCCCGTAAATTTTACGGGCTTGGTGATTTTCGCGCGATCCCAGGCCCGTAAATTTTACGGGCTTGGCGCTTAGAGTGTTAATAAATTTTTTCATTGATAAATAAGTAACTGCTAAAACACGCTTGGTCTGCATCATGAATAAAATTGAACGTTATCAATTCTATTCACTCCCTGCGAATGAGAAAACTAAAAATAATTTAAATGTTCCTAACAAAGATACAGAAATTTAAATAAATTTGGTGATGGTTGGCTTCATCCAAATCATGCACAATTATACATGAATTTTAGTATTATTGGAAATGATGCCACAGATTACCCAACTATGATGGAAAATCAAACAAAAAGTTAGTTGACAATCATGTAGCAAAACTTTTTGATTTTATAACAATAAAGAAAGGAAATAATATTTTATCTAGAATTGAACATTCTTTTATTTCTTCATCTGTTTTACTTCATCTAACTTCATCTGTTACTGACAGAATAAATTTAGAAGGACATTTAATTAATACAGGAAAAATAAATAGTAAAGGAAATGAAGTACTTTATCCATTATCAACACTTGGTAGATTTTTTTAAAGATTATAAAGAAATTATGTGGGAAGGAGATTTAACTGTAAATTTTTCACATAGTTCATCTTCTGGAGACGTAATTCTTTGTTGGTCTGATAAAAACGATGATGGTGTTGATATAAAAGGTACTCCTCCTAAAGAACGTAAAATAATTATAGAATCTATGGAAATTCGTGTACCAGTTGTTAAATATGAACCAAATTATGAACTTGAACAACATGAAATTATTCTAAAAAATCCGAAAATTCGTATTTCTCTTTATAAACTTCAAAGACAAGAAGTTGCCGGTTTACCTGGTAAAAACAGTTTTGAACTAGATATTACAAATTACTGTAACTCTACAGAATGTGATATGCCATACTTCGTATTTGTTACATTTCAAACAAATCATAAAGATAATCAATTAGTTTATTCATCATTATTTGATCATGTTAAACTACAGAATACTTATTTTAAAAATGGTAGAAATGATGTTTTTCCTCAAGAAATGTGGAATATTAATCCGCCAAATAATTTTCTGAAAGCATATGATGCATTTCTTGATTTTTACTTTACTAAAATCAGATACTGATATTAGTCCATTTAGTTTTATAAATAATTATGCAATTTATGTAATCAATATGACATACAGAAAGGCTGTTGTAGCTACACAGAAAACTACTATGAAACTTTGTGCAACTTTTAATGATAAAATTCCAAATGATGCACTTGCTTATGTAATAATGTATGGTAAAAAGAATATTACATATGATGCACAACATAGATTACTTACTGAAAATTTTCAACTATTAACATTTGCTTCTATATAAATGAATGAGAAACTTAAAAAATTTATAAATGTGTTAACTTCTTGCTTATATACATTTCTCAAACATTTTAAGAAAGATAGAAAAAATAAAAATTGAAAATATTAATATCTTACTTATTAAATGATTTCCGATTTATTTTATTATATTTTTTATAGGTATCTCTTCTTATGTAGATTATGTTAGCACTTTGAATTTTTAAAATCGGTTAATATTTGACTGAGAAATCGTCACTTAATGTAAAGCCAAAAAGTGCTGAGTCATGAAAATCAACTTTTTGTTTATTAAGTTATTTTGATGAAATTCGATATATGGCCTACTGTGAGTATGGAACAAATGTATTTGAAGAAAGAATTCAGTTTGTTGCATTTTAAAACAAAAAATTGGGTTTGTTGCATTTTATATGTTTCAAGCCATCCACTTGTTGCATTTTGTATGTTAACGAGCTGTACTCTGAGACCTGTAGAGACATCTGTGAAAAGTAGTTTGAACTAACTACATTACAACTTCTGTCAACAGGTGGCACTGGTGTATGTTCAATTGAAAAGAACTTGGGAACATACTACACTTTAGATGTAATTTTCTTTGTTTTTGTTTCTAATTTTGTTGTTCAAATCACATTACTCAATTGTTCAGGCTTCTTCTCAAATTTTAAAATGGAATAATTTTAAGAAAATAATGAATTTGAGCCTTAAATAAGTTGATGTAGAAGTTGATTTTTAGAAGATATTTTGTTAGTAGAACTCCAACTATATACACATTCTTGAAGCTCCTTTACTTCGGGCCAAACTTCACACAATCGTTGACCAATGAGAGTGTGCATATCAAAGGTCATTATAACGTATTTGTGTGGAAAGTGCTAGCCATTTGGCTAAAATATCCAACACACTCACCTATGTACTTAAAAACAGCCCGAATAAAAGAAGCAGTTCTGTTAATTCAGCACTTAGTCTTGGTGTAGCGCTGTGTACATAGGGTCAGAGAAGTCCAAAATACAGAAAATGTGTAGGACATTGTGTTGGATGTTTTGCAATTTTCAGATAGTGAAAAAAATGTATTTTATTTAAATGGACAACAGTAAGCGACACCTAAATCAGTCTTTACGCTGTGCCAAGCCACAATTAAGACAGTGTATTGAATATATGATTAAAATAAGTATTTACAAATTTTATAAAGATAAATATCGAACAGGTGGATATAAATATGTATCTAAAGAATGCTGTAAGGAACATAATAAAATTAAAATTACTTATTAATTGTGGTAAAATTGTAAATAAGTGTTATCTCAAAAAACATTTACAAACAACAACTCATAATAATCTTATGGCTGCTAAAGCAGAAAATAAATGATTATATATACTTATTCTTAAATATAATTTTAAAAAACATGTTTTTCACAAAAGTAAAAAATAGGGCATTTTTGGGGCTAAGAAAAAGTTATAAAAAATGCTTTTTTAAAATTTGTTTCAAAAATAATTTTAAAAAACGCGTTTTTCACAAAAGTCAAAAATAGGATAATTTTTGGGACTAAGAGAATGATCTAAGAAAAGCCTTTTTAAAAATTTGTTTCGAAAATAATTTTAAAAAACACGTTTTTCACAGAAGTCAAACATAGAACACTTTTTGGGGTTAAGAAAAAGTTATAACAAATGTTTTTTTAAAAATCGTTTTTTAAAATATTAGTTAATTCTCTAATTTATTTAATTGCATTACATTCACCTATGGGAAATGTATATAAAATAAATGATCTTTTATTATAGCTGTTATTGTATTATTATATTATGTTATTGGGTAAAAGGGATAGTAGCAGGATTTTGTATGTTCTGGGAGATTAGGACAATTTTGTGAAACATTAGAAAATCGTGAGTGGTGCAGTCACGAGAGATTTTTTTATTTTTTATAAAATTGTCCTAGTGTCCCAGAACATACACATTCCTACTACTTCCCCGTTATTTCGTATGCAAGCAACAGCATGAAAAATCATAAAAATCATGTCATTGGTTGCAACGCAATAGGTCAATTTCTTCCCAAGCACTTGCGAAGCGAAGTTGACGCTTGAAATAAATGAAGCGCACAGCTAGCGCACGTCCTGAGACTCTGGCATGCACCTCATGCTGCCTGGGTCAGGGGCTCACACAATGGGAAGGTATGCACAATCCACAAAAATAAACAAGTAACACGTCCAACGCAATGTTACGTTTTTCAAATTGTAAATGTATGTTTATCTAGTGAAATGACAAGTAGAGCTACAATTAGAGATAACATACTTCAATTCACTTTCCTAAACACATAACCGAGCGAGGTGGCGCAGTGGTTAGCACACTGGACTCGCATTTGGGAGAACGACGGTTCAATCCCGTCTCCGGCCATCCTGATTTAGGTTTTCCGTGATTTCCCTAAATCGTTTCAGGCAAATGCTGGGATGGTTCCTTTGAAAGGGCACGGCCGATTTCCTTCCCCATCCTTCCCTAACCCGAGCTTGCGCTCCGTCTCTAATGACCTCGTTGTCGACGGGACGTTAAACACCACTAACCATCCTAAACACATTTACTAGTGTCTTGTCGCCCATAGAAACTGTATTTTTGTGCATTACATTCAGCATAGAAAATACACTCACATCTTGACCAATGAAACTGTGTCATGTCAACATATGTTCGAACTGCCCTCCATTTGCATCAATAAACGATTGCAGACTGGTAACGAGAGAGTGTTGCACAGATAGTAGAGTTTCTACAGTTATTGCCACACACGCTGCAGTAATAAGATGTTGCACATCCTCTACTGTCGTTTGGGATGCTTGATACACTGTCTCTCACAGTACCCCAGAGAAAGAAGTCTTATGACGTCGAGTTGGGGGACCGTGCTGGCCATCGCACAGAACCTCCCTGTCCCATCCCCCTATTTCGGAATGTCGCATCTAGAAAGTCTCTGGCATCTTTTGCATTGTGTGCGGGACATCCATCATGTTGGAACCACATTGATAGACGAGTTCCAATCCTAGCTCCTCCATGAGGAGCGCTAGTGTGTGTTGAAGAAATGAAGCATATCGCTGTCCATTCAATGTTCCACGGTAAAAATAGGGACCAACAATACAGTTAGCAATACCATTGCATCAAACACAGATGCTCCACTGTCGTTGATGAGCAACTTGGCGAATCCTGTGGGGATTCTGCACGGACAAGTAGTGCATGTTCCGCAGATTCGCATCACGATGATCTGTAAATGAAACCTCTTCCGTAAACAATGTATTGCTTAGGAATACTCGGAACTACTGAAGCGCAAAACGACAGAATGCAATGCGGGATTCACATTCATTCCGTACAGTACTTGGTGCAGTGAGATATGGAACGGATGAAACCGATGCCGATGCAAGATTCTGCACTCACTACTGTGGCTTATTCCTTCACCTCGTGCAATTTCTCGTACACCCACGTGAGGATTGTGCGCTACAGCAGCCAGAACAGCAATTTCGATTCCATTGCCAGTCGCTGGCGTTATACGTCAACGTTTTGTGGGAGCCCAGCTTCCTGTTTCTGTGAGAATTTTACAGATGTGTCGGTTAGACTGTCAACGAGAGCGCTCCGTGAGTTCCTGCTACTAATAAGGAGAGTACACCGTTCGCTTATTATATATTTTTACGAGTTTCAAACTGGAGCGACTCATATTCAGTTATCTGTGTAGTTATTAGTATATTTTTGTAATTTCTTACGCGTTCGAATGCTTACTAGGCACAGCCTTTTATTTCAATAACAGTGTAGTGTACAGTACCGCCGTTGCTATCGACTCTCGCATCGTACAGGCTTTTGCTTGTTTGGTTAGAACAGCTCAGTGTCGGTTAAACCGTCAGTGAGAGAGCACGCTGGCCGGTGTGGCAGAGCGGTTCTAGGCGCTTCAGTCTGGAACAGCGCGACCGCTATGGTCGCTGGTTCGTATCCTACCTCGGGCATGGATGTGTGTGATGTCCTTACGTTAGTTAGGTTTAAGTTCTAGGGGACTGATGACCTCAGATGTTACGTCCCATAGTGCTCAGAGCCATTTGAACCATTTTGAGAGAGCACTTCGATTTCCGCTGCTAATAAGGCGAGTACACCATTCGTTTGTTGCATATTTTTATGAGCTTCAAACAGGAGCGACTGCACTAATGGATAGGACCTGTGATTGTTGTGTACAGATGCGAGCTGAGTTGGCGACCCTTCGCTGACAGTTCCAGGCTTGGTTGGCATCCGTCACACAGCTTGAGGCTGCTACCAAGGGGCGTCACTGTGGGGGATCGGACACGGCGATGCGAGGGACGTCGAGCACGTCCAACGTGTCCCCTGATCGGTGCACTGCTGTGACCACCCAGGGTACTGCCTGCACTGAGGTTGACACCTCACCTGTGGTCCAGTGGGAGATCATTCCAAAGTCTGGCAGGCAGCGAAAAACTTTTTGAGGGGCCAATAGTAGGGATTCCCAGGTTCGTTTGACGAACACAGGTTTCGGGCGTTATCTGTGGCTGACGATGTCTCTAACCCGGATGCAGTCGTCCACCCTGTTCCATAGGAAGCTTCTCGGCCCACTAGTTCTGGACATTCACATAGGGTGGGTTTGCTGGTAGTTGGGAGCTCCAACGTTAGGCGCGTAATGGGGCCCCTTAGGAATATGGCTGACAAGGAGGGGAAGGAAGCCAGTGTGCACTATGTGTGCATTCCGGGGGGAGTCATTCCGGATGTGGAAAGGGTGCTTCCGGATGCCATGAAGAGTACAGGCTGCAGCCAACTGCAGGTGGTGGCTCATGTCGGTACCAATGACGTGTGTCTCTTTGGATCGGAGCAGATTCTGTCTGGTTTCGGGCGGCTTGCGGAAACGGTAAAGACTGCCAGTCTTTCTTCCGAGATTAAGGCGGAGCTCACCATCTGCAGCATCGTCGATAGAACCGACTGTGGTCTTTTCGTGCAGAGCCAAGTGGAGAGTCTGAATCAGAGGCTCAGGCGGTTCTTTGACCGTGTAGGCTGCAGATTCCTTGACTTACGATATCGGGTGGTGGGTTTCCGGGTTCCACTTACAAGGTCAGGAGTCCACTACACACAGGAGGGCGCTACACGGGTAGCGGTGGCTGTGTGGAAGGGACTGGGTGGTTTTTTAGGTTAGAGGTTCTCAGGGAACCACAGAAGAGGCGTCTGTCTAAAACGATTGGTATTGTAGTTGTAATTTGTCGTAGCTGTGTTGGGAAAGAACCAGAGCTCCAAGCCCTAATAGAAAGCACTGAAACTCAAATAGTTGTAGGTACAGAGAGCTGGCAAAAGCCGGACATACGTTGTGCCGAAATTTTTCAAACGACCTAACAGTGTTTAGAAAGGATAGATTAAACACAGTTGGTGGTAGAGTATTTATTGCTGTCAGAAGTAGTTTGCCTTGTAGCGAAACTGAAGTAGATAGTTCGTGTCAAATAGTATGGGTAATGGTTATACCTGACAATCGGACTAAACTATTAATTGGTTCGTTTTACCGAACCCCCGACTCAGAAGATATAGTTACTCAACAGTTCAAAGAAAAATTGAGTCTCATTTCAAATAAGTACCCCGCTCATACAATTATAGTCGGTGGTGGCTTCAACCTACCCTCGGAATGCTGGAAAATTTATACGTTTAAAGCCGGCGGCAGGCATAAAACGTCATCCGAAATTGTACTGAATGCTTCCTCAGAAAATTATTTTGAACAATTAGTTCATGAGCCCGCTTGAAGCGTAAATGGTTACGAAAGCATAGTTGACATTTTAGCAACAAATAATCCTGGACAAATAGTGAATATTGTGACGAATACAGGGATTAGCGACCACAAGGCAGTTGCTGCTAAGCTGAATACCGTAACACCTACAAAGATAAAAAAGAAACGCAAAGTATATCTACTTAAAAAACCTGATAAAATGCTCTTAACGCCTTTTTAAGAGACAGTCTTCACTCCTTTCGATCTGATCATGTATGTTCAGAAAATGGCTCCGAGCACTATACGACTTAACTTCTGAGGTCATCAGTCCCCTAGAACTTAGAACTACTTAAACCTAACTAACCTAAAGACGTCACACACTGTAAGGTGGCAACGGCGTTGCATCTTACATGAGTCCATTTAACGTGACACTTTAGGTTATGTTGGAGAAATACTCTGAACTGCGGTGTAGGAAATCTATGTGAAAACGCATCAGCACGCGAGAATCCCGCTATTTTGTAGTTATAAGATTTCACGTTAAGGCTGTACACGAGACAGAGCGCGGCTACGTCCCCCCCCTAACCGCCGAAGGCCACAGCCCACGGTATGAATGGTGAACTGGAGGATTTCTGTAATCCGTTCAGAGTGCCCACAGCGGCCGAAAACTCTGAGGGACGCGCAGCTGCAGGTGTTCAAGTGTTTACCAAAACAGAGCAGTGGTTAGCTGGACAGGCTTTCCTGTGTGTGCTCTCGCCTATGTCCCACTAATTTTACACCTTCGAGTAACTCAAGTGGGGCACGCCAGGAGTTCCGAATAACAAACTTTCAATGCAAGAATCTGTGTTCTCTACCACTCGATTCCCTGAATCCAGAGATTCCCTTTCCACTCAAGTCTGATAAAAAAATTGATACTAAGACACGACTTCATTTCATTTTGTTCTAATGTTATGTTTTCCGTTTATATGTTTTACGAAATGAATTTATGTACAGTGAAAAATAATAACGTATGTAAAATTTTGCACATGACGAATATGGAAATTGTGGTCATCCCTTATTGTAGAAAAATAAGTTCCTTATGTAATGTCATTATATAAATGTGTCAGCAGAGAATTCAGAGGGTGCAAAGTGAGGCGACATGGAAATTGTCGCACCGTACTTTGGATGGCACGGGAACGAGGACGGTGGCAATCGGGAGATGAGAGAACAGCTGGTCGATGGAATGCAGAGCAGCTCCTGCAACGATGGAGGCTGTGGCACACCGGCCACTCACTGAAAGCTCACATGCAGAGGTCCATGACATGCAGCTGGGATACACCTGGTCCCTGTATGCACGCAGTGGATGGGAGGCCAGTTCGAAGAAGCATCATCGATAACTTCTATTTATCGCTCGCTGTCTCTGGCAGTGCAACATTACCGCAGAACCTCTTTGTGTCTTGCGGCAACTTTACTTAGGACCTGAGCCAGGCAACTGCTAACGTCTTATAGTATATCCTCCCTATCCACCACTAGCCAAAGAAGGAGTTCTGTCTTGCTGCCTGTCTGCATCAGGTCTCTGCAGATGAGGACAAATCAGAGGATCACCGGACTCTCATGTGAGGGGCCAGAAAGTACCTAACTACACGCAGCACCACTGTGATCCACACAGTCGGTACTGTTGCCTCTGCATCAAGAAGATATGGGTCGCCAAGGCGACATCTTGCTACCATTGTTGGTCTCACTGGGCTCTCACTGGCTCCTGATCGTGCTAACCAGTTTCATCGCTCCTCCCGTTCCTGCCACCTAAACATTACAAATAAGGGTGTGTGAGTCACTAGAAACAATTGGACACCAATGCGGTGAAGTTGTTCCTCATAAATATGATAAAAAAATTAAATTAAATTAACCCCGACAGTCAGACAATCCTGAAATGAATTATATTTTTTTTTTTTTAACTTTGATGTTTGATAATCTGAGACAATCTATATATTATGTCTTCAGTGTGATTTTAATTATCATTTTATTTCACTTGTACATTTTATCCATATTGTCATGTTTTGAATGCTTTTGTTAGGTTAATACACAAAGTACTTATGTGGTCGTTCTATATTACATAAATATTGAGAGAGCTTGTCAATTTTGCTTCTATGTGGATTTACACATTAGTACACCAGCCTAGCACTGGACCTGGGCAGACATTGATAGAACTGTATAAATAGGACATTTACACCACAAATTAATAAGTGTCCAGCAACAGTGACACATAGTGTGTTTACAGACTGTACTAATGGCTATTTGCCTCACCTTAATTGTAAAAAGAACGACCATGACATTACTGACACTTTGATATACATTTAGGTTATAATTTATTTTATTTATTTCAAATTGTATAGGGACGGATGTTTGAGTTTTCAATGGATCTGCAGTCTAAATCATGGGTTTGCCATTCGGATGAAAAGCACAAAAGTGCATACCTATGTAAATGTTTTTTGCGACGTGAGGCCTTATTTTTTATATTTCCTTTTTATTTTGGCCATGAGTTGTCCATAATTGGCTACGAAATTACAGTCAACAATAACAAAATTAATGACCACATCAATAAATGTAAATTCCATCAACGAAGCCATTATCCCACGGATGAGTGAAAGAATGATTTAGAAAGGGCAGCTGGCAATCAATCGTCCGTGAATAACACTCTCGAAACGGTTTTGAATCATTAAAATGATCAACATACTAATTTTTTAATATAGGAGATGACACAAAATGAGTCATCACCAGTACTCCAAAATTGTGTTGAAGGAAGGGGATATGTAAGGTGGCAACGGCCTTGCACCTTACATGAGTCCATTTAACGTGACACTTTAGGTTTTGTTGAAGTAATAGTCTAAATTACGGTGTAGGAAACCTATGTGGAAACGCATCAGCACGCGTGAATTCCGCGATTTTGTAATTATAAGGTTTTGCGGAAAGGCAGTACACGAGACAGAGCTCGACTACGTCCCTGCCTAACCGCCCAAGGCCACAGCCTGACGATATGAATGGTGAACTGGGGGATTTCTGTAATCCGTTTAGAGAGGCCACAGTGGCTGCAGGTGTTCAAGTGTTTACCAAAACAGAGCAGTGGATAGCTGGACGGGCTTTCCTGTGCGTGCTCTCGCCTATGTCCCACTAATTTTACGTCCTCGAGTAACTCAAGTGGGGCAGGCCAGGAGTTCGGAATAACAGACTTTCAATGCAAGAATCTGTGTTCGCTACGACGGGGAATCTTGCCGGGAAAATCTCGAGTGGTCTCTTGGGAGAAAACTTCCATTAAACGTGTTACTGCTCACAGCTGTGTTTCTTCCCAGCCAGCGAGGACAGAGTTTACTTGTGAAATTTTGTAGAAATAAAAGAATTGTGAAAAAGAGTTCTATTCCCAGGCCGTACATTGGTCGGCACTGGCAAACTGGGTATTTTGAGAGCGTCTACTGATGTGATTCACTCGGTAAAGAGTGAGGAAAGAAAGGTGAAGAGCGATCTTGTTGGACTCTCGGTAGAGGTCTTCCGTTCTGGGCTCTCGTACTGAGAGGACCTTAGCCAAGTCGTCTCCCCTCTTGGTCTTTCATTCTGAGAGGACGTTAGCCACGCCACCTCATTGCTGATGGAATCATTGTCGCAATTACAGAAGTTTATGGACAGCACTCTGGTTTTCGAATACTGTAGGATTGTACTTTTCGAGACGCCACAAGCCGATCGCACGGCCGCACCGTCGCCGTCGGAGACCGCTGCTACAACAGGAATATTACGGTGAGATCGCTCCCGCTTCGGCCTGTGTTAGGAGTGACGTTAAATAGTTGGATCAATTGCAATTGCTGTTTCCACAGAGGTTTCACAGTACTTTGGAGCGTAGTGGTTCGTCGTATATACGTTGTAAGAGATCGCGTTTTGGACCGGTTTTAACACGTTAATGCCAAGGAGGATAATTTGTAAATTGTTCATTGTCTTTTATTCAGCATTGATCTGAAGATTATAATAAAATTATTGTGATTCAGTAGAGCCTTTCCTTTCAGTAGTTGATCTTGAATTCACCCTTTTGCTTTATATTATTTTTGTGTATGTGTTTGATGTCATTGAACACCCTAAGTGTTCGTGGTCGTTCATGTTTGGAAGTAAAAATAGATGTGATTTATCGTCAACACTACCACCGCAGATTAATTAGGGGTGACAGGGCCACATTGCGTACAGTTCCATTCCCATTTTCTCTGTAAGTTGTTTGTCAGGAGCGAACACACCCATAAATTGGACGAGCAACGGGTGGGGTGTTACAACACAAAACGGGTCAGATCGTTGTTGCCGATGCAACGAAAAAAGCATACCAAATTTAAAAGAAGGCAAAATCCCCAAGATTGGCAAAGACTTACAGAAGTTCGAAATATAGTGCGTACTTCAATGCGAGATACTTTTAATAATTTCCACAACGAAATTCTGTCTCGATATCTGGCAGAACCCCCAAAGAAATTCTGGTCACACATAAAGCGCACCAGTGGCAAGACGCAATCAATACCTTCATTGCGCGATAACAACGGCGAAGTCACTGATGTTAGTGCCACTAAAGCAGAGTTATTAAACACAGTTTTCCGAAACTCCTTAACCAAAGAAGACGAAGTAAATAGTATTGAATTCCAATCAAGAACAACTGCCAAGACGAGAAACATAAAAGTAGATATCCCCGGTATAACAAAGCAGCTTAAATGACTTAATAAAGGCAAGGCCTCCGCTCCAGACTGTACACCAGTCAGGTTCCTCTCAGAGTATGCTCATAAAATAGCTCCATATTTAACAATTATATACAACCACTCGCTCACTGAAAGATACGTACCTAAAGACTGGAAAATTGTTCAAGTCACACCAATACCCAAAAAGGGAAGTAGGAGTAATCCGCTGAGTTACAGGCCTATATCACTGACGTCAGTTTGCAGAAGGGTTTTGGAACATATACTGTATTCGAACTTTATGATGTACCTCGAAGAAAACGATTTATTGACACGTAGTCAGCACGGATTCAGAAAATATCGTTCTTGTGATACACAACTAGCTCTTTATACTCATGAAAAATGGTTCAAATGGCTCTGAGCACTATGGGACTTAACAGCTGAGGTCATCAGGCCCCTTGAACTTAGAACTACTTAAATCTAAATAATGCGCCAGGCAGGATTCGAACCTGCGACTGTAGCGGTCGCGCGATTCCAGTCTGAAGCGCCTAGAACGGCTCGGCCACACCGGCCGGCTATACTCATGAAGTAATAAGTGCTATCGACAGGGGATATCAAATTGATTCCATATTTTTAGATTTCCAGTAGGCTTTCCTCATCGTTCCTCACACGCATCTTATAACCAAACTGCGTGCCTATCGAGTATCGCCTCAGTTGTGCGACTGGATTCGTGATTTCCTGTCAGAAAGGTCACAGTTCGTAGTAACTGACCCAAAGTCGTCGAGTAAAACAGAAGTAATATCCAGCGTTCCCCAAGGAAGTGTTATAGGTCCTCTACTGTTTTTGATCTACATTAACGACATAGCAGACAGTCTGAGTAGCCATCTCAGGTTCTTTGCAGCTGATGCCGTCATTTACCGTTTTGTAAAGTCATCAGATGATCAAAACGACTTGCAACATGATTTAGATAAGATATCTGGATGGTACGAAAAGTGGTAGCTGACCCTGCATAAAGAAAAGTGTGAAGTTATTCACATGTGTACTAAAAGAAATCAGCTAAATTTCGATTATGCGATAAGTCACACAAATCTGAAGGCTGTAAATTCAGCTAAATACACTCCTGGAAATGGAAAAAGGAACACATTGACACCGGTGTGTCAGACCCACCATACTTGCTCCGGACACTGCGAGAGGGCTGTACAAGCAATGATCACACGCACGGCACAGCGGACACACCAGGACCCGCGGTGTTGGCCGTCGAATGGCGCTAGCTGCGCAGCATTTGTGCACCGCCGCCGTCAGTGACAGCCAGTTTGCCGTGGCATACGGAGCTCCATCGCAGTCTTTAACACTGGTAGCATGCCGCGACAGCGTGGACGTGAACCGTATGTGCAGTTGACGGACTTTGAGCGAGGGCGTCTAGTGGGCATGCGGAAGGCCGGGTGGACGTACCGCCGAATTGCTCAACACGTGGGGCGTGAGGTCTCCACAGTACATCGATGTTGTCGCCATTGGTCGGCGGAAGGTGCACGTGCCCGTCGACCTGGGACCGGACCGCAGCGACGCACGGATGCACGCCAAGACCGTAGGATCCTACGCAGTGCCGTAGGGGACCGCACCGCCACTTCCCAGCAAATTAGGGACACTGTTGCTCCTGGGGTATCGGCGAGGACCATTCGCAACCGTCTCCATGAAGCTGGGCTACGGTCCCGCACACCGTTAGGCCGTCTTCCGCTCACATCGTGCAGCCCGCCTCCAGTGGTGTCGCGACAGGCGTGAATGGAGGGACGAATGGAGACGTGTCGTCTTCAGCGATGAGAGTCGCTTCTGCCTTGGTGCCAATGATGGTCGTATGCGTGTTTGGCGCCGTGCAGGTGAGCGCCACAATCAGGACTGCATACGACCGAGGCACACAGGGCCAACACCCGGCATCATGGTGTGGGGAGCGATCTCCTACACTGGCCGTACACCACTGGTGATCGTCGAGGGGACACTGAATAGTGCACGGTACATCCAAACCGTCATCGAACCCATCGTTCTACCATTCCTAGACCGGCAAGGGAACTTGCTGTTCCAACAGGACAATGCACGTCCGCATGTATCCCGTGCCACCCAACGTGCTCTAGAAGGTGTAAGTCAACTACCCTGGCAAGCAAGATCTCCGGATCTGTCCCCCATTGAGCATGTTTGGGACTGGATGAAGCGTCGTCTCACGCGGTCTGCACGTCCAGCACGACCGCTGGTCCAACTGAGGCGCCAGGTGGAAATGGCATGGCAAGCCGTTCCACAGGACTACATCCAGCATCTCTACGATCGTCTCCATGGGAGAATAGCAGCCTGCATTGCTGCGAAAGGTGGTTATACACTGTACTAGTGCCGACATTGTGCATGCTCTGTTGCCTGTGTCTATGTGCCTGTGGTTCTGTCAGTGTGATCATGTGATGTATCTGACCCCAGGAATGTGTCAATAAAGTTTCCCCTTCCTGGGACAATGAATTCACGGTGTTCTTGTTTCAATTTCCAGGAGTGTACTTGGGGATTACAATTACAAATAGCCTAAACAGGAACGATCTCAGCCGGCTGTTGTGGCCGAGAAGTTCTAGGTACTTCAGTCCGGAACCGCGTTGCTGCTACAGTCGCTGGTTCGAATCCTGCCTTGGGCATGGATGTACGTGATGTCCTTAGGCTAGGTAGGTTTAAGTAGTTCTAAGTATTGGGAACTGAAGACCTCAGCAGTTAAGTCCCACAGTGCTCAGAGCCATTTGGACCATTTTTGATTACCGGCAGCTAGGATTACGCTTCATTTATTTCAAGAGTTAACTTCACTTTGCAACTTCTCGGGATGTAATTGGCATTTTGCGATGCAACCAACGCCATTATTTTTGTGATTTTTCATGCTATTAGTTGCTTACGACATAACAGGGGGTGTCAATTTAAAAATACTCAAGTTTGTGTTGAAAATAGTATTTGTTTACGTTTTAAAATTTCGCGTAGTATTTGGTTTCCTAAGCCCTTGCCGTACGTTCTTGCTGGTGGAAACCGTTTTTGAATATCTATTGTTATTCCAGTGATATTTAAGTTGGCAGAGTTAGGTGAGACACACTATATACACTCATGATCCTAAATTAACGATAATTGCATAATGTGGTACCACACTACGTGGCACTACATAAAACTGGCGCTAATAGCATAGGCACATAGGGAACACTCACGTTACAGATCTGTAAGTCCACGGTATTGGTGATAAGTTGAGAAAACCGTCCCGAAACACATGTGCTACAAAACGCCACTGTTTCCTGCGCATTGATCCCGTCATTAATATAGGATATGATCACCATTCACGCGTACACAGGCCGCAGAACGGGTTGGCATACTCTGGATCAGGTGGTCGAGCAGCTGCTGGGGTATAGCCTCCGATTCTTGCACCAGTGCCTGTCGGAGCTCCTGAAATATACTAGGGGTTTGAAGACGTGCAGTGATACGTCGACCGAGAACATACCAGACGGGCTCGGTGGGGTTTAGGTCTGGAGAACAAGCAGGCCACTCCATTCGCCTGATATGTTCTGTTTCAAGGTACTCCTCCACGATGGCAGCTCGGTTGGGCCGTGCGTTATCATCCATCAGGAGGAAGGTGGGACCCACTGAACCCCTGGAAAGGCGGAAATACTGGTGCAAAATGACGTCCCGACACACCTTACCTGTTACAGTTCTTCTGTCAAAGACATGCACGGATGTACATGCATCAACCATAATCTCACCCCACACCATCAAACCACGACCTCCATACAGGTCCCTTTCAAGGACATTAAGGGGTTGGTATCTGGTTCCTGGTTCACGCCAGATGAAAACCCGGTGAGAATCACTGTTCAGACTGTACCTGGACTCATCTGTGAACATAACCAGGGACCACTGTTCCAATGACCATGTACTGTGTTCTTGACACCAGGCTTTACGGCCTCTCCTGTGACCAGGGTTCAGTGGAATGCACCTTGCAGGTCTCTGGGTGAATAAATCTGTCTGTTCAGTTATCTGTAGACTGTGTGTCTGGCGACAAGTGTTCCAGTGGCTGCGGTAATGTCCCGAGCAAGGCTACCTGCAGTACTCTGTGGCCGTCTTCAGGCACTGATGGTGAGATACCGGTCTTCTTGTGGTGTTGTACACTGTGGACGTCCCGTACTGTAGCGCCTGGACACGTTTCCTGTCTGCTGCAATCGTTTCCATAATCTTGAGATCACACTTTGTGGCACACGGAGGGCTCGTGCTACGACCTGCTGTGTTTGACCAGCGACCAGTCGCCCTAGTACTATACCCCTCATAACATCCTCAATATATGTTCTTTAAGCCATTTTCAACACACAGTCTCCATTATCACGTCTGAAAACGTTTGCACACTTACTCGCTGCATCGTACTCTGACATGCATCAACACACCTCTGCGTTCGTGGACTACTGCCAGCGCCACCGTGCGACGACCGCAGGTCAAATGCACCGCATGGTCATACCCGAGGTGATTTAAATCCGCAAACCGCCCACCAGAACATTGTTTCACCATGTGTCAGCATTATCCTTACTTTGAGCTCGAATAAACATTAAAACTAGTAAAGAATCTATATACATTATGTTTACGACAGATCATTGCATTTTTACACAATCCCATGTTTTTGCTTTGTAAACGGCTTACACTCTTATATACAATACATATTCCACCTCCGTATGTGAGTGGTCAGCGTAGGTGGCTGCGATGTGAAGCACCCGAGCTCCATTCCTCGTACTGTCAAGAAAGTTTTCCTTGGTTTGAGGACTCGTTCGGGGTGCACTCAGCCTCGTGATGCCAACTTAGGAGCTACTTGTCCAAGTAGTCTGGGAAGTCTGCAAATACGGCTGGGAGAGTGGTGCGTGGACCACATGTCCCTCCATAGCGCATCCGTATGACTCTGCAAGGCAGAGGATGACACTGCGGCCTGTACACTCCTATGGGACTTCACAGCCAATGCAATATGTACAGTACGTGAAAAATGGGCGGACTAGCAGAAGGAGTTGAGGAAAACCTCAAACAAATATTAATATACAGGATATCCCCAAAAAATCGACAAACTTCAAGGGCAGGTTCCTTATACAGAAATAAGTAAAAAAGTCTAGTAATCATTGGATCTAAAATGAATACTTTAAGAGTGCAAGTAGGCTGTTTAGGTTTTTATGTTGGTAAGGCCACGTAGCGCTCTGCATGAAAATCACTGACTGCACTGTGTGAAGTCTGTGGCTGGTTGGCATTGTTGCAATATTCGCTATTGTAGTGTTGGGCAGTTGGATGTGAACACCGCTTTGCGTTGAGCAGTTGGAGATGAGCCGCCAGCAGTGGTGGATGTGGGTAGGGAGATGGCAGAATTTTAAGAGCGAACGATCGGGACGTGTGTCCACCAGAAACAGTAAATTTGTAAGACTGGATGTCATGAACTGATACATATATTATGACTTTTGAACACTATTAAGGTAAATACATTGTTTGTTCTCTATCAAAATCTTTCATTTGCTAACTATGCCTATCAATAGTTAGTGACTGCAGTAGTTAGAATTTTTTACTTAGCTGGCAGTAGTGGCACTCGCTTTATTGCAGTTGTTCGATTAACGAAGATTTTTGTGAGGTATGTGATTCATGAAAGGTATAGGTTATTGTTAGTCAGGGCAATTCTTTTGTAGGGATTTTTGGAAGTCAGATTGCGTTACGCTAAAAATATTGTGTGTCAGTTTAATGTTGATCAGAATAAATAAAGAGAGTAACGTCTGAGTAGGTTCAGTTTTGCTCAGCTGTTTGAAAATCAAATAATGTAAGCGTTTTATCAGCACAGTAATTCATTAATTTTTCTAAGGGGTATGTTTCAAGAGGTAGCAGCACTTGTTCATCTCCGATATTATGAAACAGATCTCTTATACGGCAAGGTCTTTGATTTCCATTTTTTGAGAGAAGAAAGTATTGAATGCACAAGAAAAAGTGTGTTAAACATGGGGTCTAAAACGCATACTTTAAGACTATGTGCGCTTATTCATCTTCGCTGGTGTGAAACCTTCTGAACAAGTGCTCATAGCACCTACGGTATGCACACTGGTCCTTCTTACCTCCTTCCAAGATATGAGAAGCAAAGAGCCTGCAGTAGGAGAAATGTATTTCATAGCATCGAAGATGACTAAGTGCTCATATCTCTTAAACTATGTGCTCGGCAGCCCTTGTCTGCTAGACTTCTTTTCTTGTTCTGATGTAAGCCGCTTGTTCCTAAAGTTTGTGAAATCAGTCATGCTTTCACACACACACACACACACACACACACATACACACACACACACACACCTATGACTAACAGTTCATCGCATACACATATTCCGCATACACATAATAGCAATCCACACACTCAGTGACTGAAGTGGATAATGTGAGAACAGGAGGGTGTCAAAATGGTTCAAATGGCTCTAAGCGCTATGGGACTTAACATCTGTGGTCATCAGTCCCCTACACTTAGAACTACTTAAACCTAACTAACATAAGGTCACCACACACATCCATGCCCAAGGCAGGATTCGAACATGCGACCGTAGCAGCAGCTCGGTTCCGGACTGAAGCGCCTAGAACCGCTCGGCCACAAAGGCCGGCGGAAGGGTGTCAATCCCATCCTCACATATGAACTCTTTTCATACATAACGTGGCAAGTTTTCAGCTAGCGATCGAAAGACAAAATGGCATACACACGTACATACATACATAGATCTGAGTTCTGTATACTCCACAATCTGTAGGTGGTACCCTTAGCCTTAGGGATGGTATACATTTCATTTTGAGGTTTATGTTCGTACTTATAGGAGGCCTCCGATATTTTTTTGATATACAGAGATTGAGAATCTTCTTTGTATTTATGACTATGTGTGGCAGCTACTGTCGTTACATTAATCCACTCAGCACAGTGCAGGTTGGTCTTACATAGGGGTTCTAATGAAGCGCCAAAGGTGACCAGGTGTTTGACGATTTTCATGGTCAATGCATTGGTTTAGTTGGTGAATGCAATTGGGTTTTAAGACAATCTCTTTTATGCTTTATATCGTTAATAAGACTGTAGCTATTTGTCGTACCACACTTAATACGACCTAGGTTACACATATGTAACTTTTGTATTCTGACACGGTTATGTCACATTTTCTTGTATTTTAATTTATTTTATTGTTTATTTATTTTAGTTAATTATTTTAAAAAATCATTCCACTGGACATATGATTGTATGCAGTACATTTGATGATTGTGTTGCATGGCCTATTACAACTGTGTGGTACGGATTTATGAATAATAACGTATACATATGTTCACCTATCGTGTTATATTCGAGTAAAACAGTGAAAGCTATTTACAACAGGATGACATAGGCACAAGCATATTTGCGCTAATGTTAAATGTAGTTTTAATGATAAACAATATGTCTTTTTCAGCCATTTACATAGTTAAGATGAAACCTGTCAATTGTTAATGTATGTTCTATAATTTTTATAATAGTACATTGTTCTACTCATTGTACAGGGGCCTGAAGAGGGCGTAAATGTAATGCCGAAACTGGTAGCACATAAGAAGTTCATAGAATTAATTTCTACAATACATACAGCTGTTGATAAACTATTGCATCAAGAAATACCATTTAGGTTCCATATGGTCAATATTAATTACGATCATTTGAAAAACATTCAGTAAAATTTTTTAAAGCGAGGAACAGACGCTCGTACTCGACTGGGTAGGTCGAAGTGTTACCGGTGCTGGAGACTCTGTATGTCACGAATGGCGTGTCTTGTGATAGGACAAGTGCAAACGAGATACCGACTGTCCCGGCACTGAAACTGACGAACGAGCGGCCGATTCTGATAGCAGCCGCCAGTAAGCTGGACTGTGGTTTCCAGACGTTAACAGTTTCATTCTGTACAATATTTAAACACTGCTGCAAGAAGAAGCAAGCAACTCAAATCAGCTCAAACTCGTCCTTTTCGTAATTAGGAAGTTCAGTCCGCATTAAGAAAAATTTGTAGGTTCGAATCCACACGACCAATATTGTAAGATTTTAGCAGTATTTTCCGTTATACATTTTTTTAAGAAACAAACAAAAATCTCTTTAAAACATCAACGTTTATATGCGAGTTTAGATTATGTTCGCATGTTCTTAATTTCGAAAGTAATACTTACCAATTTCCTGGTTTATGATCATGTAATTGTGTAAGGTGTCAGGCAAATCCAACACCTTCCATGAAAACCCTGACATGATAAGCAAATCCAGTAGTATGTCACATAGCTCCGAATAAATAGTGACATTACACTAACCAAAGTAATACGAGTAACGAGTGAGCAAATGGAATACCACAGACTAACACAAGAATGTCTAAATTCATGTCATACCTTCCCACCGTGAGACAGAGGCAGCTCCGAGGGGAGAAACGAGAACAGAACCCGAGAGCAGAACCGTGTTAAGTTAGAAGGCCCTACGATAAGGGACGGACACCCACGTCGCCAGCTAACCGCTAGGACCACCCCCCAGCCCATGTTAAAAGCTAGAGCCCTCCAGAAGAACAGTATAGATCTTATGATAACACTAAAAGGACCACCCCAGCCGCAAGTTTTAGCGTGAGACTTTTTCGCGTCTCTGTTATGTCAGGACCACCCCCCAGCTCATTTTAAAAGATAGAGCCCTCCAGAAGAACGGTATAGATCTTACGATAACACTAAAAGGACCACACCAGCTGCAAGTTTTAGCGTGAGACTTTTTCGCGTCTCTGTTACGTTGCAAACTTTAAAAACATTGCCCCACCACGAAAAGTATAACGTTTCTCATTGAATAGACAGAATTTTTGTAGGCAGAGCTTAAGGTTAACATTGAGACCCTGATTGGTCAGATGAAAACACAGCCAGATAGTTTTTTTAAACCAACTTCGGTAAATTGTAGTAAGGAGAAGTTAGGAGAGAGTTGCTTCCGAGACGGCGAGGTGAGCAGAGCTTTGCTGACGCCGCCCCCTGACGAACACCGACAAGGTAATGAACACACGCGATGCCGCATAACAGCGCATAAAGCTTCACTCACAACTGCAGAAGTGTCATCTGTTACACACCCTTTTTGCGTAATACTAGTGTCGATCGTCAATTAAACCTCATGGTGTTCACATTTGCCACTTGAAGTAAACATCTGAAACGCGATGATTTTTCTGTTATGTAGTTATTGAGAAGCCACATCAGCCACTGTAATTTACGACAAGTTAGATAAGTAATTAAAGATAATTGAAGGTCACTGTAGACCATTTTGATAGTTTTCCCTTTTGTGAAACTTAATTTAAACCTAGATTATAGATGTGATATGGCATAGGTCATCCTTCGATCCATTGTAGAACTTGGAAACCCATTCAGGGAATATTCGTTCACATTTTTGTTGAACGCAGTTGGTTTTTACCATCCTGTATTATAACATTTCCTTTTATCATCACCGAGCGAGGTGGCGCAGTGGTTAGCACACTGGACTCGCATTCGGGAGGACGACGGTTCAATCCCGTCTCCGGCCATCCTGATTTAGGTTTTCCGTGATTTCCCTAAATCACTTCAGGCACATGCCGGGATGGTTCCTTTGAAAGGGCACGGCCGCTTTCCTTCCCAATCCTTCCCTCACCCGAGCTTGCGCTCCGTCTCTAATGACCTCGTTGTCGACGGGACGTTAAACACTAATCTCCTCCTCCTCCTTTTATCAATAGCGCAATTTATAAACGATGTTTTGTGAGTAGAATAAAATTTCCAATGGTAAACTTAACTGCTTTTTCGACGTTATTTTACCAGCTAACTAAAAATAGGAAAGCCTTGAACCCCTTCCACTAAATTTATTTAGTATTAAGATTCTTTTACAGGGAGTGCAGTGGAGCTGACGCTGAAATCATTAAGTATTTGGTTATATCATCGCTAGTGTCACTGAACTCTTCTGAACTCTACATGTCATGTGTGGTCTGATGTCTCCTTACCATCAACCGGTCCCAGGTTGAAACTAGTCAATTCCCTAAAAAACACGCTCAGAGCGTCATTGCGCGAAAGTGGTAGGGAGACACTATATAGAACAAACAGACACCACGCAGAATGTTAGAGAATGGCGACCCTGCCAGGATGGTAAAATACCATGATTGAAGGTCGACCACATCCACAACTAGGTCAGAAAAATATCCTGTCAAAAATTTTTCCTAATAAAAAAATTTTTTTTGAAAGGCATAAATAGTTGAAAACAGTAGCTGCAACGATAGATAGTGAGACATTCTAGCAGAGACAATAGCATAATTAGGTTATGAATTTTAAAAAATTGTTAGAATTAAGTTTTCTCTCCAATGCAAGCGCACAGGTGGCGGATACATCGTTGACAAGTTGGTTCTGACCCAACAAGTAAGTGAATTAATTGTCAACTCGTGTGTGCAAGAAGTTTATGAAACGCGTGAGATCGTATGAGTGCATGTTGACGCGAAGTAGGGCGCGTGAATTGCTTTTAAAACAGGAAATATGGGATTCGGTAAGATTAGCAATGGCAAATCGAGACATTGACCGAATTGAGGTAGAGACCCAGCATGAAAATGGACAGAGAATAGAGGACAGTACAACAGACGATGCAGTATCGCGAGAAATAGGACATATAACGCACCGTAACGAGGATAATGTACGTCAAGGCATAGAAAACGTAAGTCAGCATACGACAGAGGAGCAGGAAAGTAGAGAGAGAGTCGATGAGGATTCTAACTTGCGTCTTGAATACGTAGAACCCATAGTACAAGTAATCAGAGCTCCCTCACCACAGAGTACAAGGAATGCGACCAGAAACGTGTCACAGCACAGTTCAACGCAATCGGTTGCGAACCAACACATGGGCGAAAACACAGAGCATGGGACGTCGGTAGAAAACGCAATACGACCCACCAATCTGGCAGAATTATGACAACAAATTACGGAAACCATGACAAGGCAAAATAAAGACATAGCGAACCAAATTCAAATTCAAAATGCAGAAACCACGAGACAAATGCGTGAGATTAAAGAACAAAACAAAAAAAAATCAGTTACACCTAAGTCATATTGAAGACGAGGTAAAAGAATCTCGAGAAGTGATAGGAAACTTAATAACAGGTCACAATCAATTGAGAACAGACATTGACAAGGTACAAGTGGACGTACAAACATTACGTAATGACATTCAGGACGAGATGAAAACATAACGTAACAACACCCAGGGAGAAGTCAAGAAACTAGAGAAACAGATAAACGAAATTACTAGACAAGTAGCAGGTACAGCGCGTGAAATTGTTGAAAACAGTGTGTTACACAAACGTATCACAAAAGCAGCGCTGAAAAGATATGATAACCGCATAGTCAAAATAGAAGCGCAAACGAAGCGACAATTTCAGAATTTGCGAACAGAGTTATTGCAAACCATTGAAGAGCGTAGTGAACTAGATCGAACAAGCACTGAGTCTGCAACCACATCCATATCTGTAACAGCACCGGAAAAACAAGCAATTAGCGAAGATATTACGCATTTGCGATTCCAATCACAGGCGGAAAGTAACATACGTGAAATCAGACAGCCTGCACAGCAACAAACACGTTTCGAAATTCTTGATGAACAAACGTCATCACAAACACATGCGGAACCACAAATGTATGTTTCAAGAGAGTTTAGATCGTGCCATGAAGCAGCAATGTTAGACAGACAAGATACCGAACCAGTACCTGACAATGGAAAGCCAGGTAGCGAAGAGTACAGTGCAATGCATTCAGCTACACATTCACAACCGATGGAAGAAAATTATTGCGTACGACTCCAACGATACTACGCAAGGGTAGGCGAAAGTTACAGTGGACAATATCCAATGGATCTACCACAACCGGAAAGAACGACGGGAGAAATGATCAGAAACAAAAGTGGCAAAGAATCGCGAATTTCATATGGAACTATGACGAAGTACGACAACGATCATTTCCTCACAGTCAGAAAATTTCAACACTTTAGAGAAGGAAACTCATTACATCCACGAACTTTTATTGATCAATTCCGAGTAGGTTTACCAGAACACTGGACGCTAGCATGCAGAATGTTGCAGCGACATGCCGATCGTACGAAGATTTAAGAGAGAAGTTTCTCTCACGATACTGGTCCAGCGAAGCACAGAACAGAGTGAAGTACGAATTATTACAAAACCCATATTTTGAAAATTCAGGAGAGAAGATTCCCGCGAAATTTTTCGAATTAATGGCAAAGAAAAATCAATGCTTAGATGTACCATACAGTGACGGAGAGTTGATTAAATTATGCGCGATGAAGCTACCATTGAAATACCAGCAATCATTAGTAGGTCGCGGAGGCAACGACGTCGAAGCATTTAAGGTATTCTCAGGGAACTATAGTTCATATTTTCGGAAGATGACGCAAGAGAAAGACGAAGCGCACGTGAAAACGAAAGCAAAAAGCAGTGGAATCCACAAGACACAGTACGAAGAAACAATAATTACGAACTACGTGGTAACTTCGCACCAAGAAACGACAATAGATTTCAACAAAGAACCGGTTATGGATTTAGAAGAGAATATGGCAATAACTATAATTCACCCAGGAGCGGCAACAACTATTACAGAGGGAATAACGAAAACCGGAATTGGTATTGGAGAACCAATAGACCGATAAATTATCAACAAAGAAACCAATATCAACAAGCTGAACAAGAAAAGAGAATACAGATAGAAGAGGTGGAGGTAAGACCACCAAACCCCGATAAACGTTCTAATTGACAGCTAACTGCCCATGCCAAAGAGAATGACGCACCGACCCAGGATAATTGCAGCACCTTGAACAGAGAAGTAAAAACCTTATCACGAAAATAGAAGAAGGAAGGAACAAATCCGCAGGGACCAGATGAAAACGAAGACAGGAAAATAACAATATCGTGTTGGGACGAAATTAATTGGGCGAATACTGATGAGGAAGATGAATTACCAGAGGCATGCACAACGAATGTAGGAGGAAAGGACGAAGTAATGAGTATTGCAGAAGTATTTGAGATGGAAACCAGGGAAAGTGAATTCAATGAGGATAATGCGCAGTCGACAGAAGTTGAAAATAAGTTACTAGTGGGCACACAACCCAACGTATAAAATGAAAGAACTTATGAAGCGATAATTAGAGCATTTAGATGCGATTATGTGGAAGTAGCGACGGAGAAGGAGAAGATAGACGAGGATGAGGAAAAAGTAGAGGATGTTGAAGAAAGCGTAAATGAAGGAAGAAATAGATAATAGGAAATAAAAGAGAGAGAAGTAGCAGTCGAAGCTTATCCTACACAAAGTTCGAATTCACAAGGGAAATTCCTAAAAAGACTTATGTATGATTCAGTGGAGGATTCGTTGATGCAAGAAGAAGAAGAACAGAACCAACCCTTTCAAATTCAACCAGTTGTGAAGGCCATGGTAAAGCATATCCCAGTCAATATTGTAATTGATAGCGGAAGTGAACTGACTGCGATCTCAGAAAATTTATTCATGCAGTGTAATGCCAATGAGGAATTGCTAGTTCTGAAAACACGTAAGATTAAAGTAAGAGGTCCTATTAACAGCAATGCTGCGGAAGCTACGAGACAAACAAGGTTAACTCTTTCGTGTCAGAGTCAAAAGATCGAAGCCAACTTCGTGATTATACCTAAACTAACTGTAGATTTGGTTATAGGCGCAGATTTTTTAAATGAGGGACGAGCGATAATAGATATGGGGAAAGGTAGCGTAACATTCGGGAATGTCACACTTCTCTTTGAGCAAAAGCTAAAATTAGAAGAAATACCTGTTATAAACAAACAATTAAGAATGACGCGAGATAAAGAGGATGAAGAATTAGAATGGTATGCACAAAAGGGGTATTCGCCTCAACTCATATTAGAAGTTCATAAAGAAATCGACGAAAAACTGCAAGAAGTTCAAGGTATTTCGGAACACACTAAAAGAGAATAAGTGGGTATTTTACGAGATAAAGCAGAGGTATTTTTACCTAAGACTGGCAGTATTAAACACTTTCAGTACAAGTTTGAAGTAAAACAGCACAAACCATTTAGAGTGCCACCCTATACAATCACATTAAGCTACAGGAATAAAGTATTACAGGAGATATCTAAAAGGTTAGATGACGATATTATTGAACCTGCTACCTCCACATATAACAGCCCGCTCCATATTGTACAAAAACGAGATGGGAGCATCAGGTTAGTGCTTGATTCCAGACAGATCAACACAATCATAATCACAGAGACAGATCGCCCAGAAAAAATACACTCCTGGAAATTGAAATAAGAACACCGTGAATTCATTGTCCCAGGAAGGGGAAACTTTATTGACACATTCCTGGGGTCAGATACATCACATGATCACACTGACAGAACCACAGGCACATAGACACAGGCAACAGAGCATGCACAATGTCGGCACTAGTACAGTGTATATCCACCTTTCGCAGCAATGCAGGCTGCTATTCTCCCATGGAGACGATCGTAGAGATGCTGGATGTAGTCCTGTGGAACGGCTTGCCATGCCATTTCCACCTGGCGCCTCAGTTGGACCAGCGTTCGTGCTGGACGTGCAGACCGCGTGAGACGACGCTTCATCCAGTCCCAAACATGCTCAATGGGGGACAGATCCGGAGATCTTGCTGGCCAGGGTAGTTGACTTACACCTTCTAGAGCACGTTGGGTGGCACGGGATACATGCGGACGTGCATTGTCCTGTTGGAACAGAAAGTTCCCTTGCCGGTCTAGGAATGGTAGAACGATGGGTTCGATGACGGTTTGGATGTACCGTGCACTATTCAGTGTCCCCTCGACGATCACCAGTGGTGTACGGCCAGTGTAGGAGATCGCTCCCCACACCATGATGCCGGGTGTTGGCCCTGTGTGCCTCGGTCGTATGCAGTCCTGATTGTGGCGCTCACCTGCACGGCGCCAAACACGCATACGACCATCATTGGCACCAAGGCAGAAGCGACTCTCATCGCTGAAGACGACACGTCTCCATTCGTCCCTCCATTCACGCCTGTCGCGACACCACTGGAGGCGGGCTGCACGATGTGAGCGGAAGACGGCCTAACGGTGTGCGGGACCGTAGCCCAGCTTCATGGAGACGGTTGCGAATGGTCCTCGCCGATACCCCAGGAGCAACAGTGTCCCTAATTTGCTGGGAAGTGGCGGTGCGGTCCCCTACGGCAATGCGTAGGATCCTACGGTCTTGGCGTGCATCCGTGCGTCGCTGCGGTCCGGTCCCAGGTCGACGGGCACGTGCACCTTCCGCCGACCAATGGCGACAACATCGATGTACTGTGGAGACCTCACGCCCCACGTGTTGAGCAATTCGGCGGTACGTCCACCCGGCCTCCCGCATGCCCACTATACGCCCTCGCTCAAAGTCCGTCAACTGCACATACGGTTCACGTCCACGCTGTCGCGGCATGCTACCAGTGTTAAAGACTGCGATGGAGCTCCGTATGCCACGGCAAACTGGCTTACACTGACGGCGGCGGTGCACAAATGCTGCGCAGCTAGCGCCATTCGACGGTCAACACCGCGGTTCCTGGTGTGTCCGCTGTGCCGTGCGTGTGATCATTGCTTGTACAGCCCTCTCGCAGTGTCCGGAGCAAGTATGGTGGGTCTGACACACCGGTGTCAATGTGTTCTTTTTTCCATTTCCAGGAGTGTAGATGAATTGATACAAAACTTCCACAGTGCTAAGATATTTTCATCAACTGATTTACGGAGTAGGTTCTGGCAAATAGAATTGTCCCCAGAATGTAGAAAATTTACAGCATTTATCGTATTCGGTAGATGTTACCAGTTTAAACGATTGCCATTTGGTTTAAACATATCATCAGCAGCGTTTATTAGAGGATTTAATACTATACTCAGTCCTGAAATTTTACAAAAAATTACTTGTTATGTTGATGACGTGATTATAGCAGAACCCTCTTGGGAACATCACAACGCCACATTAAATCAGTTTTTCCAGATCATGAAAGAGCACGGGGTCACAGTAAATATAACAAAATCCAAATTTGGAAGGCGAGAGGTCAAATTTCCAGGACACATAATTTCCGAGAGAGGGGTAATGCACGACCCAGAGAAACTAACGGCAATCAAAGAATTCTGTACTCCATATAATCAGAAAACTCTCAGAGGAGTTCTAGGTCTCACCGGCTTCTATAAAAAATTTATTTGGATCGACTCTCTCGCAACACCACGCCTATGTGCATCGACTGGGAAAAACACGCGATGGGTATGGGATCAACAAGCCAATGAGGAATTTTTAAAAGTGAAAAACGCACTAACAACAGCAACGATTTTAGCACATCCTGATCTAACACAAAATTTTTGTATGGCCACTAATAGCGCGAAAACTGGATTAGGAGTTGTTTTATTCCAAGAATACGAACAGGGCTAAGATCATATAGAACAATTGCATTTGCCAGTCGGGTACTCACAAAAAGCGAAAAAAACTATTCAGTCACGGAGCTGGAAGCATTGGCCATTGTATGGGGCTTCCAGCGTTTTCGATAATTCCTATTCGGAAGAAAAACAAAAGTATACACTGACCACAAGGCATTAGAATTTCTGTTATCCGCCAAACCAACTCATGGGAGGTTAGCCAGATGGATGTTAATACTACAAGAAATTGACTTCACTATTACACACATACCAGAACCAGCGAATGTATTAACATATGCTTTATCACGATGTCCACAGGGTGCATCCAATAACATAGGTTTGGAAGCAGCAGGAGACCAGTTTACAATGTGCTATATGAAACAAGTACCTTTCGAAAACTACATTACGACAGCATTGAAAAACATAGGCAAAGAACAGGACAAGGATCCCGAAATACTAGGAATCAAACACAAGTGGAGAAGTAAGGATTTTCCAGACATTCGACAGCACTATGTCGTAAAAAACAATGTTTTATTTTTTAGACGAAATGTTGCAACGAATGAATGGTTAATTTATACCCCAGATGAACTAATTAATAAGTACATATGGTATACACATTTAAGTAATGGCCACTTTGGACCAAAGAAATGCTTTTTAAAAATAAAACAAACAAGCTATTTTCCTAATATGGGAAGACGAATTAGAACAGTGTTAGTCAAATGCAAAAAATTTGTGAGGGCTAAACATGTCACTTTCCAAACCAAGCCACCTATGTTTCCAATAATCCCTAAAAGATAAAACAAATAGCTGCAACAGATTTGATGGAGGCCCTCCCACGCACAAAAAATGGATATATTTTCATATTTGTCGTTTTGGAAGTTACTTCTAAATATGTTATCTTGACACCATTAAAACGGGCAACAGGCCTTACTACAAGTAAAGCATTTAGACAAGATTTTCTCAGGCAAGTAGGTCGAGTGGAACGAATAATTTCGGATAATGGCCCACAATACAAATCAGTGCAATGGCAGAACACGTTAAAACAACACAAAATAAAACCCATCTACATATCTAAGTACAAATCTAGCGTAAATCCAGCAGAACGATCTATGAAGGACATAGGCACTTTATGCCGATTATATGCAGGCAAAAGACACAACACTTGGGATATATACCTTAAAGATTTTCAAGAAGTAATAAATGAAATGCCACATAGCACTACACTACTACCTGAACTACCTGAACTACCTGAACCCCCAAACATAACCAGAGAAAATGTTAGATTTCCTATTGTACCACGTAGACAGCACAGACAAGTCATAGCAACAGCACTCCCCAACATCAGAAAGGCAGCCATTAAAAGAAAAGAAAGAGGAGATAGAACAGCAATTAAAAGAACATTCTCAGTAGGCCAGAAAGTATTTGTGAAAACACACCATCTCTCCAGCAAACAGAAACACAAAATACATAAGTTTTACGCTGCATACAAAGGACCTGTCATAATTAGTCGAATTGCTCATGATAATGCTGTGGAACTAATAAACCCAAAAACAGGAAAAACCTTAGGACTTCACCATGTGAGCCTTATCAAAAAGTTTGAAGATTAATTTTATTACTGGTAAATAATCATCACAATATTTCCAGATTATGTTGCAGATAAGATCGTCAGAAGAAAGAAGAATGAAGAGAGCGGTAGGTGGGAAAAAGAAAGTAGTTTCAATAAAAGCAAAAACAAAAATAGGACCAATAGTACCATAGATTAAGGTGAAGGGATAAAGTGTAGATAGTCTAACAGCATGAAATACTAAAATACTATACACCACGACACTACAAAAAAATAAAAAACGAATTTGAGGATTTTTGTAGAAGTTAAGACTCAAAATATCTTAGAATTGTAACATGGAAAGGGCGCCGAAATTTGTAAAGCTTTTTAACAAGGCGTAAAACAATGTAGGTACTAGACATATGTTAGATGATTATAAGTAAAACTTTTAGTAAGAATCATTGTAAAAACTCCAACAAAGACCAGATGCAACGACCCACAAGTTGCAACACGAGAAGTATCAAGAAAGAAAAGGACGTAATTAGCAAGACACGATTCCTATAAGGCAGAAGCGTCGAGAGAAGGGAAAGGACAGCAAGACCAACAGAGTGTAGCTGAAGTGGGCAGTAAATCTGCTGAAGCACAGGGTGGCGGAAACCTGCTGGGACAGAACACGGAACCACAGAGTGGCGGAACACGGAAGGGACCGGTGCAGGGACTGATAAGCAAACACCGGACTTCCACCACTCGTAAACCCCAGGACACCCCGACTCAGTGGAGCGAGCAATAAACGACCCAACGAGAAGACGGCTTGGGCAAGCCACCACTGGCAAAAAATATGTGTAAAAGTCACACTACCGCTATTAAACAGCACGCTGATGCATGAAACTGAAGAAAACGTTCATAAAGTAGTAATGAATGCCCAAACCATTTATCAAACTGTTACTAGGAGGAGAACTTCAAAGCGACTAGTTATCAATAAATATCTCTATATCCTGCCCAGAGAAGAACCAAGAAGCAAGTAAGAAGCAGAGAAAAAGCAGGAAGAACAGAAGTTGAAGATTCGCAAGATTGAGACCAAGAAAGAAGATGGGTGAAGAATAGATGACATACCTTCCCAAATCCCTATCCTATTGTAAACTAGTCACTGCGAAGTATTACAACGAAAAAGACCGCTTTCAGCGACACATAACGATGACTTTCACACATACAAAGCCAGTAAACCACGCAATTCTGCACTCACAGCTCCATTCCATTATGGGACCTCCACAACAGCAACACACACCTGCAAAGCCAACAATGAACGACGAATGAAGCGGTACATCAAATACTTGCCCACATCCATCTCGCTCAAGTCCATCACCTTCATGCAAAAAACATTCGCCAACCTCATGCTTAAACATTCATAGGACTGTGTGAATGTGTGAAATCAAATTATGTGATGTAGTAATTGTGCAAAAGAAACGTGTGAAAAACTAAATAAGTTAAGCACACGAGACAGCTAATAAACTACAAAGCAACAGTCATTGACTATGTACTTAAGTAAAAAATTGACTATCGATAAAAATAAGTCTTTAGTTCTGAAATGGGCAGTATATAAAGAACAAAAGTAAGGCATAATAAACACTAATACTATATGCCACTTATTTTCTCCTCATAAAAATAAAAGAATAACATTTTCACAATTAAATAAAGAAAGAAAATAATAAAAAATAATAATTATAACAGAATAAAAATATTCTTCCCTGGTCAATATAAACATATCTTCGATAATAATGTCGAGGAATATAAAAATATAAATTAGTAATACAAACTACCATATAACAGAATAATGTGACTGAACAGTAGGCAACAAAATTTAGATAATGGAATAATTGTTGACTGACTTAGACAACGATTGCCTAACTTCAGTGCAAAAATTAACTTCGAAGGGTGGTGATATGTAAGGTGTCAGGCAAATCCAACACCTTCCATAAAAACCCTGACATGATAAGCAAATCCAGTAGTATGTCACATAGTTCCGAATAAATCGTGACATTAAATTAACCAAAGTAATACGGGTAACGAGTGAGCAAATGGAATACCACAGACTAACACAAGAATGTCTAAATGCATGTCATACCTTCCAACCGTGAGACTGAGGCAGTTCTGAGGGGAGAAACGAGAACAGAAGCCGAGAGCAGAACCGTGTTAAGTTAGAAGGCCCTACGATAAGGGACAGACACCCACGTCGCCAGCTAACTGCTAGGACCACCCCCCAGCCCATGTTAAAAGCTAGAGCCCTCCAGAAGAACAGTATAAATCTTACGATAACACTAAAAGGACCACCCCAGCCGCAAGTTTAAGCGTGAGACTTCTTTGCGTCTCTGTTACGTCAGGACCATCCCCCAGCCCGTGTTAAAAGATAGAACCCTCCAGAAGAACAGTATAGATCTTACGATAACACTAAAAGGACCACACCAGCTGCAAGTTTTAGCGTGAGACTTTTTCGCGTCTCTGTTACGTTGCAAACTTTAAAAACATTGCCCCACCACGAGAAGTATAACGTTTCTCATTGAATATACAGAATTTTTGTAGGCGGAGTTTAAGGTTAACATTGAGACCCTGATTGGTCAGATGAAAACACAGCCAGATAGTTTTTTTAAACCAACTTCGATAAATTGTAGTAAGGAGAAGTTAGGAGAGAGTTGCTTCCAAGACGGCAAGGTGAGCGGAGCTGTGCTGCCCGCTGCCCCCTGACGAACACCGACAAGGTAATGAACGCACGCGATGCCGCATAACAGCGCATAAAGTTTCACTCACAACTGCTGAAGTCTCATCCGTTACACCCCCTTTTTGCGTAATACTAGTGTCGATCGTCAATTAAAGCTCATGGTGTTCACATTTGCCACTTGAAGTAAAAATCTGAAACGCGATGATTTTTCTGTTATATAGTAATTGAGAAGCCACATCAGCCACTGTAATTTACGACAAGTTAGATAAGTAATTAAGATAACTGAGGATCACTGTAGACCATTTTGATAGTTTTCCCTTTTGTGAAACTTAATTTAAACCTATATTATAGATATGATATGGCATAGGTCATCCTTCGATCCATTGTAAAACTTGGAAACCCATTCAGGGAATATTCGTTCACATTTTTGTTGAACGCAGTTGGTTTTTACCATCCTGTATTAAAACATTTCCTTTTGTCAATAGTGCAATTTGTAAACAATGTTTTGTGAGTAGAATAAAATTTCCAATGGTAAACTTAACTGCTTTTTCGACGTTATTTTACCAGCTAACTAAAAATAGGAAAGCCTTGAACCCCTTCCACTAAATTTAGTTAGTATTAAGATTCTTTTACAGGGAGTGCAGTGAAGCTGACGCTGAAATCATTAAGTATTTGGTTACATCATCGCTTGTCTCACTGAACTCTTCTGAACTCTACATGTCATGTGTGGTCTGATGTCTCCTTACCAGCTACAGGTCCCAGGTTGAAACTAGTCAATTCCCTAGAAAAACACGCTCAAAGCGTCGTTGCGCGAAAGTGGTAGGGAGACACTATATAGAACAAACAGACACCACGCAGAATGTTAGAATTGAATCAATAATCAAATGTTTCATATTCATCTTCAGTCTACTGCCTTTTTTTCAGGACACACGACCGCCCGATGGTTGCTGCAAACGCATCTCATACATTTACTGCGTTGTTTACGCGTGCTGCGATCGTGAGGCCTGCTACAAAGAGACCAGCGGCCAACTCCTTCACAATTACGCATAGTAAGTGGTAGGGGTTGTAGGAGAAGCCCAAGAAAAAGTGAGCTTTTTAGTATGATAACTCTGGGCATATTATGCTGCGATATGAGACGCTCAATAGAAGGTCTTGCTAGCGCAAATACGGCTTCTAGCGGATAATGACGGCGGATGATTTTCGTTTTAGGGTTATTCATCTCATATACAGAGTTACAATTATCGAGCTATATTTAAGAAAACGTAAATTAGTTGCAATCTATGACGTGCATACACTTTATTCAACATGCAAAAACCGCTACAGATATCCGCATTTAGGTGATGATATGTTCGATATGCCTGCCTCATTGCCGAAGATATGACGCAGACGAATAGCGAAATTCTGTATGACCCGCTGAACTGTCGGAACATCGATGCTCTCGATGACCTCCTGAATGACTGTTTTCAGCTGAGCAACGCTTTTGGAGTTATTGCTGTACACCTTGTCTTTAATACAGCCCCACTAAAAGGAGTCGAATGCGTTCACATCCGGAGAGTATGGCGGCCAATTGAGGCCCATGCCAGTGACCTCTGGGTACTCCAGAGGCAGAATGTGGTCACCCAAGTGCTCCTCCAGGACATCAAACACTCTTCTGATTCGATGGGCTCAAGCCCCGTCTTGCATGAACTACACCTTATTGAAATCAGGGCTATTTTGGATAAGGGGGATGAAATCGTCTTCCAAAACCTTTACGTACCGTTCGGTAGTCACCGTGCTATCAAGGAATATCGCACATATTATTCCGTCACTGGACACTGCACACCACTCAGTAACCAGATGAGGGTGAAGAGACTTTTAGATCGCGAAATGCGATTCTCAATCCCCCAGATGCGCCAGTTTTGCTTATTGACGAACATATCCAAATGAAAGAGGGCTTGGTAGCTAAACCAGAGCATGCATACGCATACTAATTTCTAACATGCCCCGCGGTCAACCGTGCAGTTTGAACGTCCTAACGCAAGCCGTTCAGAGGCTATGACGATTTTATTTCATATAGTTCAATAGTTGTCACCTTGTATCACACGAACATCTATGCCCGCCATACTGACAAAACTGTAGAGCAGTGTGAGAGACCATCAGCGACTGTTTCGAGTAATGTCGTATTAAAACTCTGTGGGAGTTTAAAAGTGTGTGATGCACCGAGACTCGAGCTCTGGACCTTTACCTTTCGCGGGCAAATGCTCTACCAAATGAGCTACTCAAGAACAACTCACGATTCGTTTGAAAGGTAGGAAGTTTGAAAGGTATTAACTTAGGTAGTGGTGGAAGGAGGGCTGTGATGATGAATTCATGCATGGGTAGCTCAGCTGCTAGGACACTTTGCTATGAAAGGCAATGGTCCTGAGTTTGAGTCTCAGTCTGGAATACAAAATGGCTCTGAGCACTATGCGACTTAACTTATGAGGTCATCAGTCGCCTAGAACTTAGAACTAATTAAACCTAACTAACCTAAGAACATCACACACATCCATGCCCGAGGCAGGATTCGAACCTCCGACCTTAGCGGTCACGCGGTTCCAGACTGAAGCGCTTAGAACCGCACGGCCACACCGGCCGGCTCTGGAATACATCTTTAATTTGCCAGCAAGTTTCAAATCAGTGCACACTCCACTGCAGAGTGAAAACTTCGTTATGTAAATGTCTTATTGAATGCACGTTTTATGCATGATTTCGATGCCATAATTAGTGTGATTATAAAACGTGACGATTTCAGGTTTTAGCCGGCCGAAGTGGCCGTGCGGTTAAAGGCGCTGCAGTCTGGAACCGCAAGACCGCTACGGTCGCAGGTTCGAATCCTGCCTCGGGCATGGATGTTTGTGATGTCCTTAGGTTAGTTAGGTTTAACTAGTTCTAAGTTCTAGGGGACTAATGACCTCAGCAGTTGAGTCCCATAGTGCTCAGAGCCATTTGAACCATTTGATTTCAGGTTTTCCTATACCACCACTTGCTACATCGATTTTAAACGCTGGGCTACACATGTAATCCACACGTTATATCTATTGTTAACTAGGTGAAATACGTGGAAGTACAAATTGTGGTTGTGTACGCAACTGAGTGCCTCTTTCCTGCATTTTGGGAAAAATGTCCCATGGTAAAAGTTCTGAACCACTCCGCATTTGACTCACTCCGTGGTTTCATGGAATTTTTTTAATCCTCTTTTCCTAAGTATGATTGCCTTTTCAGGGGTAACAGACGGTGTGCTTGTGTGTGTGTGTGTGTGTGTGTGTGTGTGTGTGTGTGTGTGTGTGAGTGTGCCGGCCGCTGTGGTCGAGTGGTTCTAGGCGCTTCAGTCCGGAACCGCGCTGCTGCTACGGTCGCAGGTTCGAATCCTGCCTCGGGCATGGATGTGTGTGATGTCATTAGGTTAGTTAGATTTAAGTAGTTCTCAGTGTAGGGGACTGATGACCTTAGATGTTAAGTCCCATAGTGCTTAGAGCCATTTGCACCATTTGAACAGAAGCGCTCTCGTGGTTATCCCACGAACCCTGACTGCAAATTTTGTGTGTCAGTCTGGTGACTCGATTCGTTGTACTACCATTCATGAACAGCATTTCGGGTGGGGGGGAGGGGTCCCAACATGTTGCCTTGGCCTGATAGATCACCAGATCTGTCTCCAATCAAGCAAATATATGACATCATCAGACAACAACTCCATCGTCATCCACAAACAGCATTAAACGGCCCTGTACTGACCGACCAAATGCCACAGATATGGAGCAACATCCCACAAACTGACACATCGTACCTGACAACATGAGGTTTGCACGTTTACATGTTTGCATTCAACATTCTGATGGTTACACCGGTTCATTGCTCGACATTAATAACTTTTTGACTTTGCGATTTTTTCCGTCAGTATGTCTAAAGTAATTACATTACCAGTTTCGGAGTAATTGACACATTGAGATTTGCTGAATCCCCTTTAATGTTTCATACTGATATCGAAGGAAATATAGTTAAGCAGTTTAAACATCACGAAGTTATTTAACATATGTGAATGAATGTACATGTCATCACAATGGTAAAAAGACAGAACTTAAAACATAAATGACTGGGTGTTGTGTGCTGTCCTTAGGTTAGTTAGGTTTAAGTAGTTCTAAGTTCTAGGGGACTGATGACCATAGATGTTAAGTCCCATAGTGCTCAGAGCCATAAAACATAATCATGTGCTCTTATAATATTATACGGATATGGGAGACAGGGTAAAGGAAACTGAGAGAAGGGTAAGAGGGGTGGGAGTGAGAGGGGAGGGAAGAGAAACACAAGCGAAGCGGGCGGAAAACTTCTACTTATTTTTGCTGTGGTCGATTACCAGAAGTTGGTATTTCTGAAAGCAGAGGTAACAGGAAAGATAATTAAAGTTACAGAACTTTAAACGATTTTAAGTAAGATTTAAAAAAATTAAAACTTTTGAAAAGTAATATGAACATATTAAAAGCTTACACCTAAAAAATGTTCAAGTGTGTGAAATCTTATGGAACTTAACTGCTAAGGTCATCAGTCCCTAAGCTTACACACTACTTAACCTAAATTATCCTAAGGACAAACACACACACCCATGCACAAGGGAGGACTCGAACCTCCGCCGGGACCAGCCTTACAGTCCATGACTGCAGCGCCCGAGACCGCTTGGCTAATCCCGCGCGGCGCTTAGGCCTACGTCAGCGATTATCGTATCTCAAAAAAATGTTTAAGTGTATAGACTCTTTGGGCCTATTTTCTCATTCGAAGCATATATTCGAAAAAGTGTATTATTAAAATAAGTACCCACATTAAACCACTTACAAATGATTAATACACTGAAAGTGTGTGTCACACAGCTAAATAGGTAGCTAATTTATCTTAAAATTGTGTATATCTTTTTAAAAAGTTTAAAATCAACCAGGCGATGACACACCGGCGAAACTAGTAGCTTTGTGATTCCTACCATCCAAATGTCTGTTATGAAAGATATGGGGCATCTCATAAGGAAGCTTTGTTATTAATCATTTTGATATGGTACTTCCGCAGCAAACTCCACAAATTTAAAACCTAGTAACAATTGGGCTACATGTAGGCCAAGAGAAACACTAGAATAAAAACACGTCATTTCTACACGACACTAATGCAGCTTTTGTATTTAGTTAGGCCGCACCAACTCCGTCACTTTCATTAAACGCCAAATCCAGCTTGTCAATGTTTCCACGACCTGATGCGATGCCTCCCTCCATGCAGACGATAAGCCATGAACGAGAAAGGCCTCATCATGTTAACACCCGGAAACAAGCTCCCGAAAGCGAATTTTCATGTACTGGCAGGAAAGCTTCATCCATTACTGATCATCACTTACTCCCAAATTCAGAAATATGAAACGCTTTGAAACATGACCTCCACCCTACAAGAACCACAAATTCTCTGTCACTTGCAGATGGTCCATATTACGGCATCTCCCAGTATACATGGTGTAGAGGTAGTAGAGACGAACAGTTTGATATAAGACACTTGTCACTCAAGCGAAGAAAGAACGTGAGCCGGCCGCGGTGGCCGTGCGGTTCTAGGCGCTTCAGTCCAGAACGGCGTGACTGCTACGGTCACAGGTTTGAATCCTGCCTCGGGCATGGATGTGTGTGATGTACTTAGGTTAGTTAGGTTTAAGTAGTTCTAAGTTCTAGGGGACTGATGACCTAAGATGTTAAGTTCCATAGTGCTCAGAGCCATTTTGAAAAAAACGTGAAATTTGTCTGCAAAAGCCACCTAAGTTTCATCGCATGTGCGCCACTCGAATTTTTTTTCTCTGCTGCAATTTGCTTGAAAATGCTGTGGGACGAAGAGGCCATTTGGATGAACATTAATAACTTTTCTGATGTCTTGAGAACACTTTTTATTATTCCCAAAAACATCTTACGCGTTTTGACATTCCACCATTTTCAAAAGCTATGATATACAACACAAAACTGGTATCAGAAGACATTAAAATATGTTACATTACACAATTGTTTAGAGACATAGAAACTGAGTAGAATATGGCTTTCCAGCTTATCAGTGTTATGCCAATCATATAAAATTGGTCATTAGATACGTTATACCTCGTCAACTTTCTCAGCCACGAGCCTAGTGCAAAGTGCTACCAGGGGGACAAATCGGAAACCAAGTGAACCAAACCGCTAGGCGGCGCTGGATACGTGGTATACGCTGCATTTGTTTGTTTATAACTGCAGTTTCATCGTTACATCATATGAAACAGTTTTATTACCAAACAATTGTCTTGCCCACTTACGCCACCGAGCAGTAACAGACTGTAAAATCGACGTTTCTGTAAATTTTGCTCTACAATTTTGTGAACTTTCACACCATTAAATTAACAAATTAAATCGTTTTGTTTCTCTGGCCTTCATACTATGAGACAACTGTGCTTTTAGCGGTTATGATTATATCGAATTGGAAATGTAATTAATTTTTCCATGACTTTCCCCTAATTGCCCTAACAGGAAATGTTAACGAAAGCCAATGGCATAAGAGAGCGATAGGATATTAAAAATCTCGCGTGGTTTGCATATGCGGTAACTTAAGTAGAAAAGGACGATCTGTTCCTGAATCGATTCAGAGAGCCAGTTGCTTCAAAGGAGTGAGTGAGTGGTGACTTAAAGAAAAGGAACTTTAGCTCCTCTGATTCGAAATGTCTGGTGACGTTAGTGAGCAGAACGAAGATTTAGCGAAAAGCTGTTCCAACAGCGTCCCGTGTCACATCCTGAAGGCAGTCTTTCACAAGCTGCAAGAAAATGCGCTAAAGACCACGTCTATGTGTCAATTTGCATATCTTTTTATTATGTGTTGTTTTCTTCAGCCTTGAAAGGAAAATAAAATGAAGAGAGATAAGTTCTTCAGAACACAGCATTAATGCAGAAAACACTTTGCGCCTTATACTGGGTATCAACAATAACTGTTCACAACATACCACAGTGGAAGTCGAGAAGAAACGATATGTTGAGGCACGCATGTGGTTTATAAAGTTGAGAAACGACCTCAAATTCGCCTGAAAAAGTTACTTAAAGTATAGCGCATACGCGTCGTGTGGGAGTTTCAATGTGCATTCGCGCAAAATATTACTTGAAAAGGAAAACTGAATATGACATTTTTGTACGAAATTTATTGCAATTTAGTTTTGTGCTGGGATATGTTTCCGGTAGATGCTGCGTTTCTTCAAGTTATTCCGTAAAGACACACAATGTGACCTTCAAGTGCACCCCCAACTGCACACTCATGTCTCACGAGCCAGTATATCTAGTATGTTGTTGATGGCGCTCCTTCGTACCACAGTGCAAAACTGTGTGACTGTGCGAATTATTCACCATCAGAGGTGGCGCAGTGGTTAGTGGAGGACCGTGTGCCACAAAGGGCGCAGATTCACCAGGAGATGGGGAAATTAACAGGCATCTATCGTCTTTTGAGGCCTAAGCGCTGTAGGTTGCGAGTGAGACAGATGAGAACCAACGTAATAGGGAAACACAGTAAAAGGCTTTTGTGGCCAGGGATACATAGCAGTGTTAAATATGGCATACCTAAGATCGACCATAAAGGGAAACATTTACGGAAACTATTTAATTCTGACGTAATTCAGGGAATGAAGCCACAGTAACTTTAATCTGCCATCCTTCATAAATTTTCATGGTTATTCCAATAAAACTTGAATATTCGTCATATCTATAATAGTTTAGGATATACTGTTAAAGTGAAATTAACAAGTTTTGTAACAAAGACCTGAATGCTAAAATCTCAACGCTTTGGTCGATCTTACCGATCGACATTTCATATAGAAGCGCATCATTAAAATGACAAACGCTGTAAATATCAACTCTGTAACTTTATTTATTTAAAGGATATAGTAAATTTAAATTATCAGTCTTTTCAGTTAAGCATCAGATCATCATTTCCTCCACACAAAACACATTGAACGATGAGAGTATGATACCTTATTGATTAATTAAATAACTGAATATTTTGAAAGGGTCCTGTAGCCACCTTTCATTGCCAACTCTCGTAGTGGTCAAGTCGGCAAAGAGGTTTCCGCTACTTGGGAGAAATCCACCTGCGTTACGTTGATGGCGGAAATGGCATCCTGGGGTTTTCCGGTCCACGCGGAGCGTGGAAGAGGCTGGAGAAGCGGGAGGCAGTCTGCCGCCGGTAGGGGAAGCGTACACAGCTGTGCTCCAGTCGAAGAAGGGTGAGTTGGACTGACCGCGTGGCGCGTTGTCACATAGAGAGGGGAGCTTTTAGCTTTTGGTCTCGAATTTCGTCTTATAAAGATTTACTTGCTGGGTTGCAGCAGGGAATGCAAGGCTTTTGTAGACTTTCAGTTTGATTCCCAATGCAGTCTTGACTTTGATCCGTGAGAGGAACGCGGCACAAAGGAGTTGCATATGTTTAAGTGCCCTCGGTTCAGTGTGAATGTTTATGTGCCTACAACTGTGTGTGTATGCTTCTAATCTTTTCCGGATCTTGGTAATTTTTGTGTATTTGTGAATTTTCTTTGTCTCATGTGATTAAAATTTGGCCACAGTCCATAGAAATTGTCTCCGCGGACCGAGTGGGCACGCGTGTCTGTTATGAAACGTGTAGTATTTCACAAGCAATTGGACATAGTTAGCATGCAACAGCAGTCTATAGATGCACTACATCAATGTTTTAAGGAATAAATAATTTTGCCTTCAATCTTATCTTGTGTACCGATGTTACGTCGCCGTTACCTTATAGTTTTCCTTGTTGGCCCACCTATAGCGTTTCCATGTGCACAGGTGTAGTGATTAGTGTCCCTTTTTTTATCTGAAACAAATGCTCTGGAACAGATCGTGTTTTCACGAATCTTGCTGCAGGCTGCACTTACGCATGGTGTTCTTTACTTTACTCAATATTTGATTCACGGGAAGAATGCCTGGATCATATTAATAACTACATCCCATTCATTATCAATGACTTTACAATGAATGTTCTTTTGTGAGTTTTTCTTATTAATAAATTAAGTAATTTTCCGACTCAGTGCTACCTCTTCTTGTCGTGTGGCTAGAGTCGGTGGCGACCCTATCTTTTATATTGATTTCAGTGTCAAGTAGCACTTTCTTATTCAAAGTGCGCGTGGCTCTTTTAGCTATCAGGATACATTCGAAGGGCGCTTCATGCTTCTTGCACATAGCGTCCTTTTATTCACGCTACTTTTGTTCACGCCACTTACACATGGCTTACCCTGCTCACGGATTTCGGTAAACCAGAGATCTTCTGATGCGCAGTGAGGATTAGTTATTTTCGGTTGGATGTGCTAATTGGTATTTTGTCTTTCTGTGATACAGAATTTACGTGAATTTATGATATAGGTGTGCATTTTCTTACATGTTTTATCTTGTATATGTATTACTGTATAGACATTGTGATTTAGTATTCCATTGTGCTACAAGTGTGGGTTGATTCTTGTCCTGTGTCGTGTATCGCTGTAATATAGTAAATTTTGGCTGCCTTGTGGGGACTGTGAGTCCATTAGGAGACTTTGGTACTATTCTTGTATTTTGGAGCACGGAGTAACTATCCTTATGATGGAGACGCGTAGCTGTTCAGGGAGCCGCGATCGGAAAAACCAGTCAGACAACAACTCTGAACAAGGACGAGATCAGAACGTCGAGTCCGACCAGGAACGAAACGCAGAAAACGCAAGCACAAGTGTTGTCCATCCTGAGCCCGCTGTAGTGTTTTCGAATCAGTCGATAGATGCAAATTCATTACAGACTATGCTACGGCAATTACTAGACAGTAATAAAAGGGATATCGAGGAAGCAAATAAAAGATTGAGTAGTGAAAAAGTACAGGGTGTTGGGGAGAAACTGGCGATCATTTACCAACGCATCTCCGCCTTAGAAGAGGGGCAGCAAGTCATTAGCAAGCGGTTGATGGAGCAAGAAGAAAGGTTCGCTGGGAATATATGTATGGTAGCAGAACAATGCCAGAGTGAACAAGCGGCTCTTGAGTCCCGAGTAGGACAAAATTCCGCCAGGGATCTCCGCGCGTTAGCAGAACAATGCCGGAGTGACCACGCGGCTCTTGTGTCCCGAATAGAGGACACTGCGGCTAAGTGCCCGGTCCACCTTAGCGCGCAGGTAGAAACCCTCAGCCAGGCGATAATAGCTCTCGAGCGAGAGCAAGGGCTTACGCAAACAAAACAAGACACGGCCCACCGAGAGATGCGAGAAGAAATAGCCAGGATCTCAGACGCAGTGGCGCGTAAGTCTGACAATAATAGGGAAACGATTACCTCGTCATCAGCGGATGCAGACGAAATACGGTCGATAACGAAATGTCCGCGTGGACAGTGTGAAATAAAAATACAACAAAGAGGGGTTACCGAGGGAATATGTGAGCGCATTGCCCGTTTAGAACTTCACCCAAAAGGGTTAAAGGCCAATGAAGTTGAAAGAAATGAACTAAAGGGCCATTATTCCGACGATGATTCCGGGAACGATGGCGAATTTGATCATCGTCATGATCACGGATCTCGTACCAGGTGGGAACGGCGCGGATCCCCTCAGGAACGTTCGCCAACGGAAACTCACGAATTTGACTTTAAACATTTTCTGACCGTGAGGAAGTTTGAAGTCTTCCGTAACTCGGCTACGGGGATTCACCCGCGGGCCTGGTTACAGCAGTTCGAGTTCTCCCTCCCTCCTACGTGGCCCAGTGCGCACAAAATAGAGTATATGTGCGGCTACCTCGAAGGTGAGCCAGCGGCGCGGATGAGGTCAATTGCACGCAATTGCTACACTGTTGGGGAGTTTCGACAACACTTCCTGTCGATCTATTGGTCAGTGGCAGCGCAAAGTCGTGTAAAACACGGACTCATTATGCTACCAGAGTTAAACAGGTCAAAATTCTCCAGCCCTGTGCAGATGTTCGAGCACATGCTGCAGGCGAATGAACATCTTGACGATCCTTATGGACCTGCGGAAATTATTTGTATTTGCCTGGGAAAGTTTCCAATGCAGTTGCGGCACGTTATCCTTGCAGGGCGATGTAAGGATGACGTAGAGGGTTTTCGCCATCTTCTTTTAGAGCTTGAGTGCGATGCGAATGGCACCACGCAGAATTACGGTCAGAGCGCCTACGAGCAGCGGCCGCGCAAGCGAAGCCGCAGCCGTAGAGACAGGTGGCAATACGGACGTAATGGGTCGCCTGAGAGTTACAGAATGCGCGAGCGTTGGCAGCGTCGCGACTCCTCATGGAACGCGGGCAGAACGAACTATGCCAATGATCATCATTCGCCTAGAGGAAATCAAAGACACCCGCGGGAGTATAGAAGATATGGTAATGAGCAGAGATTTAGGCGCAATTACAGCGGACCTAGGAACGGTAGTCGTGACCGACCACAGAATAATTATCGAACAAGCAACAACAGGGGTGCCGTAAACAGTACGGGTGGTCCGCCAGTGGGTGTTGAAATTCGTCCCGCAAACCCGCGGCACAATGCAACAAATGCCTCTAATCAAAGGGATCAATGACTGTTGGCTGGCTCGGTTGGCGTCAAACTTAATGAGGACCGGTGCTATTGTTGATACTGATGTGCATTTGAAAAAGGAAGACGTTGTTATGGAAGATTTGTTGAGGGAGGGCCACAGTATTGGTGTGCCTGCGGTAAACCCAGTCTTGTCTGTTTAATACATTTACAGTGTATATTTTCCAATGTTTTGATTCACTCTGGTGTGATTAAAATTAAAGTGTATATTTTCTATTAGTTGTAAAGGGTCCCCAATATGTGTGTAGTTAATTGTTCTTCTCAGCAGAAAGGAGTAGTGTTGTGCAGCTTCAAAACGTCTGAATGTGAATGATTATGAGGCTCAGATGAAGCGTTTCCTATTACAGTAAGATGGCTTTTGTTTTTTGATGACTAAAACGGTATCGGGCGTATTGACGTGGCGAGTCATTGGAAGTAAGGTAAATCTTGATGATTAATTACAGTTGTCATGTTCTTATTCCCCTTAGGTGAACATGATTCAGTGAGATTTTTCAAATGTACTGCGATGTTGATGAAGTGACTTGGTGACTTGTAGGCGAAGGATTTGTATACGAATGGAGGTTAATAGTGTTTGATTTTCAGAGTTGCCATCTTATAAGATATTTGGAAAGTGTAACTTGCCGCCACATACTACTAGGTACGGTTGAGGGCACCAGAATGTGAAACCCCAGAAGACGTATATGGAAACAGCTTATTAACTCAAGCAACTTGATATTTAATAGCTAATCAGTGCGGCTACCTCCAAGCTGAAATAACATGACGGTAGGTGAGGACCCCTGGGGACATGTGGTGAGTAAGTGTGTAATCATTATGAGTATCTTATGATAGCAGTAAGTTGGGTACTCATGGCCCTGGACAATGGATTTCTTTTGACAGTATTTTTTTATGTACTTATAGGACGAAGTGTTTATGTGTTTGCTAATAGGATAGGATGATTTTTATTTTCATTTTAATGCCCACTGACATTTTGCATTAGTCTGATGAATAGACGTTGAAACATTTACCGTTCCAGATGTGACTTGAATGAACCTTCTGTGTCTCATTAATCATAACTTTTATTATGCAATGTCCATAGCAAAGAAGTCTCGGAAATTTTTCACAGATCAGCAACACGTTCTGCAAACCTTGGAGGAGCAGTCAATGAACAACGATATGGGTATTGGTTTTGAAAGGAATATTTTGTTTATATGTGGGAATTGTAGTCGGGCTATATGGTGATGGTGACTAGTACGAGCTGTGTAGATTGTGTGTGAGAGCGTAGTTAGGAGCAGGTAGAGTTTTGTGTCTGTAGCTAGCAGCGGCGCCAAATCCTATCCAAATCCTGACCAAACCTTGTACAAGATCTATCCTGAATGATTGACAGCAGATGTAATGCTGGAACTATATTTTATAAAAAGGATTTTTTGTTTGTTTGAATATTGGTTATTTAATTTTCTTCGTTGTTTTTTTATTAGTAATGTTAAGAAGGCCCTTTTTGTCAAGTTAATTTTGGGCACTATTCCATGTATTGATCAGGAGTGAGAAACTCCGAAGATTTTGTGGTAATCTGTACACATGATATTTTGTAACGATCCCTGTGAGCGCAGTTCTTAAGTGGGTGCAAGGCCGCCTAGGGAGCCTCCGCATCAGAAAGCACAGGGCTTGGTCCACCGGCAGGCGTTGCCGAACCCTGGTATCAACGGCGAAGCAGTGATGCGGCGAGCGGTCACAGCTGTTTCCCCGTCAGAGGGGAGGGGACGCTGGTCTTCCCCCAGGCGCAGGCTCACACCGGAGCCCGCAGGCGTGTCACCACGGCAGCGCCAGCTGATGGCCGGCGTTCCACCCCATGCGCTAGTCATCTGACAAGCGAAAGGGAAAGTATGACGCACACCAGGCGAGGCCGCCGATCCCTGAGCGCCGCTAGTCCAGACGGCTGCTGCGGTGAGGCAACGCCCACTGCCCGGAGGGACGCGGGTCCCACCACTAACGCATCAGCTGAGACGGTGCAAAGAGGTGATAAGCGGGTCTCAAGCCCGACACCCGCACGAGTTTACGTCGACCTCGATGCGACGCAGAAGAGCGCGTGTCTCCCCATTGACACGACAGGAGACGGGGGCGTGTGTCGGTAAAACACATTCCTCCACAACACACGGACGACGACCGCCAAGCCGCCTTCTCGATGATGAGGCAGGGCCCACAAGTGGCAATGTCCTGCAAATCTGCAACGCCGAACCATCCCACAGTATGGACGCAGAGGGTGGAAACGGGCACGAGGCAACGTCGCGGGGTGCTGTCTAGGATGAACAACCTGGGTTACAACGGACGTTACAATCAACGCCGCTGCGAACTCCCCAGTTCAGTGTTGTGGTCCCCTAGTAGCTTATCCTCCAAGTCGCCTTTAGAAGAGACGCCCACCCCAGCACCTAAAGAGAATACCCAGTGAAACAACCATGTGGCGAAACTGAAAAATGACAGCGTGTCAACGAGTTGATTTCTGGATGTGTTTTTGTACTCATGTCTTATTTTCCATAGGTGATTATTTACCAGCTGTCATACCACTGGGTTCATTAATGATTTTTTATCACTGTATTTGATGTGAATATTGTATTTTGCACTTTCACTTGCATGTTTTTATATATGTCAGCACCAGATGATACTGCTTTGGTTCGTGATAATGATTTTGCATCATTGTATTTGTTTATATATTTATATATATTATGTACCTGTTCGTCTATGTCTCTACGTTAACTTTTGATAGTTGGTTAAAGCAATTTTAAAATAATATCTCATGGTTGTGGTCGTAGTAGGTCAGATGACATGATGTTAGCGTAGTATATCACGCTTAATTTAATTTGTTCTGTTTGCTTTGCGGACCGCATGAGGTCACAATTATTGACTAAGGTCAGATAAAGCTCACTTGGATATAAGAGATTAATCAACTCCTTTGTGCTGCTGTTTACTGTTGCAATTGTTACTCGTTAGGGTATGTTTGTTTCGAAGACTGTTGGCGAATCTCCTAGCATGGCGAGAAAATTCGCGGCACAGTCTTCTCCGGGACGTTTGGGGTGATGTAAGGGTCCTGTAGCCACCTTTCATTGCCAACTCTCGTAGTGGTCAAGTCGGCAAAGAGGTTTCCGCTACTTGGGAGAAATCCACCTGCGTTACGTTGGTGGCGGAAATGGCATCCTGGGGTTTTCCGGTCCACGCGGAGCGTGGAAGAGGCTGGAGAAGCGGGAGGCAGTCTGCCGCCGGTAGGGGAAGCGTACACAGCTGTGCTCCAGTCGAAGAAGGGTGAGTTGGACTGACCGCGTGGCGCGTTGTCACATAGAGAGGGGAGCTTTTAGCTTTTGGTCTCGAATTTCGTCTTATAAAGATTTACTTGCTGGGTTGCAGCAGGGAATGCAAGGCTTTTGTAGACTTTCAGTTTGATTCCCAATGCAGTCTTGACTTTGATCCGTGAGAGGAACGCGGCACAAAGGAGTTGCATATGTTTAAGTGCCCTCGGTTCAGTGTGAATGTTTATGTGCCTACAACTGTGTGTGTATGCTTCTAATCTTTTCCGGATCTTGGTAATTTTTGTGTATTTGTGAATTTTCTTTGTCTCATGTGATTAAAATTTGGCCACAGTCCATAGAAATTGTCTCCGCGGACCGAGTGGGCACGCGTGTCTGTTATGAAACGTGTAGTATTTCACAAGCAATTGGACATAGTTAGCATGCAACAGCAGTCTATAGATGCACTACATCAATGTTTTAAGGAATAAATAATTTTGCCTTCAATCTTATCTTGTGTACCGATGTTACGTCGCCGTTACCTTATAGTTTTCCTTGTTGGCCCACCTATAGCGTTTCCATGTGCACAGGTGTAGTGATTAGTGTCCCTTTTTTTATCTGAAACAAATGCTCTGGAACAGATCGTGTTTTCACGAATCTTGCTGCAGGCTGCACTTACGCATGGTGTTCTTTACTTTACTCAATATTTGATTCACGGGAAGAATGCCTGGATCATATTAATAACTACATCCCATTCATTATCAATGACTTTACAATGAATGTTCTTTTGTGAGTTTTTCTTATTAATAAATTAAGTAATTTTCCGACTCAGTGCTACCTCTTCTTGTCGTGTGGCTAGAGTCGGTGGCGACCCTATCTTTTATATTGATTTCAGTGTCAAGTAGCATTTTCTTATTCAAAGTGCGCGTGGCTCTTTTAGCTATCAGGATACATTCGAAGGGCGCTTCATGCTTCTTGCACATAGCGTCCTTTTATTCACGCTACTTTTGTTCACGCCACTTACAATTTGTTGTAAAGTTTAGTGCATAATAGTTAGTTTTGTTCACTATTTATTTATCAGGAATGACATTGGCGCAAGGCTAGTGGCCGTGGCATTCAAAGCTAAGAAGGAAATCGTATTGATTTTATGTAAAAGAATTTAACGTTTATTGTGCAATGGATATTATTGTTACTTTATTTAGAACGTGAAAGTGATCAAGCTTTGATTATTTAAATATGCTAAAATATAAAACAATGTAGAATAAGCTGTATCCAATCAGATGGACGGCTTCAGGAAAGGGAACTGCGCTAGTCAGTTGAGCGAGGACATTCGGCGCGCGGAAACGCGGCCTCGACGGGCAGAGGGCAATGCTGGTGCAGACGTGAAAGCGGACACTTCTGGTCGCGACATCAAAGAGGACAGTTCGGATGGAGACGTGAATACGGACAGTTCGGCTGGAGACACCAAAGGGTACATACAGTTCGGATGCAGACGCGGAAGCGGACGGTCGGTCTGTAGGCAGCTAGAAAGTGAAACGACTTAGAAAATTTCGCGTTGTGTGGTACGGCGAGACTTAGTCTCCGAGCGGCGAGCAGCCGCGAGCTTAGTGTAAACGCTAACTTTTCGCATAGTTAACGAGGTGGAGTATCGAACTTGTAATTCGCAATGAGATTGTGAATGATCGAACTGTATCAAATGCATATGGGCTCGAGCGTAACAGTGATTCTAAATACGACCAATTTCGCTGTTGGTTTTCTTACTGAATAAACATTATTTTAACCAAATCGGAACTGTGTGGCCTACATCATTTATGGGTCATTAATTTAGTTCCTGATAGTTTTATTACTGTTATTATATGTTATATTAACTTTGTATTTCACAAACCTACCATCAGGTAGACAATTTAACCAAAGGGTCACAAGTGTCTAATTTAGGGCGTGTAATGCGACACGTGCGGTTCAACCCCTAGACGAGTTTGAGCCAAAACATTTCGACGAAGAGGAACCGCATGTGAGCCCGAACATCTATGGGCTGTTAGATCGCGCAGTTTACTTGTATACTTTCAAATAATAACGTGGATTTTTGCGCAAACTTTACCTCGCCTTTTTTGGGATTTTTGGCAGTATAAAATTAATAATTAAATCGTTTTGTTTGTCTGTCATCCTTACTGCAAGACTACTGTGCTTGCAACGGTTAAGTTTTTATTGAACTGTAAACGTAATTAATTTATGTATAATGTCGTCGACAAACGTCCTTTATCTTTCATTACTCTCACTGGAAATTTCAAATTAATGTTAATGCACATGACTTAATAGTCCAGCCAGTAAAGACCATAGATTTTCCAATAGTGAAATAATTCGTGTACTCACACATTTTTGTACAGTGGTAGGTGAGAGTACCATGAACTACATACTAGAAATCCTGACTGGTGGAAGACGAGTGTGGGATGGGTTTGAAGTAACTTTTCTCAACTTTTCCTAAACAATTCGAAAAACACGATATCTAGCAAAGACCTGTCCCAGCACAAAATTAAACAACATCAAATTTCCTGTGAAAAAAGTATTTTAATTTTTTCTCTATTACTAGGACTAGGAAATCTTGTGTACGCACCTTAGGTTAGGTAGTTTCTTGGTCAGTTTGTTGTAGATTGCCAACTTGATCGACCCCATGTCTGCTACATCAAATTGTCCATTTTGATTTCCTCCACACTACTGTGATATGTAGAAAACAGTTATCGTTTATATCCTGTATTTCCGCTCTTGTTTTAAAAGCTAGAAGTCCTATAAACGTTTTCATACTATTGAATGAGTTGTAACTTCTTTTGCTTTGATGTCGCATCGAAGTTGGAATATTTTGTCGGTCGTAATGTAAGTCATGCGAGCAGCTGTCTTGAGCCACCACTCAAATCACGTGGATAGCAAAGCGACCTCTCCCCGTGGTTCGCGGCTGACCCCAATCGCCATCTGAACCCACTCACCAGACCATGCTAATCGCCGGCTGATCGCAGTCGCGTGCCGCACAGCTGAAGCCTATCGCTAGCGGATGCTGATTGCCAGCTGACCCTGATCGACGGCCAATCTCGATCTTTGGCCGATCCTGATTGCTGGACAATCCTGATCTCTGGCTTGTCCCCGAGCACGGGGTCCCGGGTTCGATTCCCGGCGGGGTCAGGGATTTTCACCTGCCTCGAGATGACTGGGTGTTTGTGTTGTCCTCATCATTTCATCATCATCCAGGAAAGTGGCGAAATTGGACTGAGCAAAGGTTGGGAAATTGTACGGGCGCTGATAACCACGCAGTTGAGCGCCCCACAAACCAAACATCATCATCTGGCTTGTCACATACACAGCATTACAATACAATGCCCTTAACACTTTTGGCTCACCAACTGACTTAGCTTGCAGCTCGTTTCTTTGGCTCAATGCCTCTCCATCTGAGTTGGGATTTACTGGATATTGTTCTTTATCGTAATTACAGTATGTATTTACATAATTATTTTTACATAAATGATAGTACATGTGTATTTTGTTTTTATTTTTATTTTATCTAATCGTATTAATGTCTTCAGGACATCAGTGTCATGAATGAGATAATAGTTCCTAAAACAGTGAATGAGTTCACTCTTTCTATTTTCTGGTTATTTAATATTAATTCACTGGGAATTGACTCCTAGTACTGAAAACTGTAACTTCCATTTCTTTTGGAGATTTAAACAGACCATATCCATTATCGGTTATGGAAAAAAAATTTAGCAGCAGCCTGAAATGTGTTCTCAGGTCATGACCTGGGATGTGTGACGATTGTCGAATAAGACCAATATTTATCTGAGGCATATTTGCCTAGAAACAGCGATCCCTTAAACTAGTGGGAAGCCGGAAAATAGTTGTACCCAAATCTGTACAAACTGATGCTGAAAATTTTATGTATCTCAGCAACGTCAATGCCCTGTGAGTATCTTGTCAAAAGCGGACTGCAGTACTATTTTACTGCCGCCAACTTACATTTGGCGGAAAGACCACAAAGATAAGATAAAAGAGATTAGGGCTCGTATAGAGGCATATAGGCAGTCATTTTTCCCTCGTTCTGTTTGGGAGTGGTACAGGGAGAGAAGATGCTAGTTGTGGTACGAGGTAACCTCTGCCACGCACCGTATGGTGGATTGCGGAGTATGTATGTAGATGTAGATTTAAAAGCAGACCAAATATGCGCTAAGAAAAGAAACTGACTCACTTCGAGAAAAGTAGATCAGATTTTTATTATAAATCTTAACTTAATTTTTCCTTCTTGGGTACGTTTATTGTCATCCCAATTGTAAATGATGTCTGTATACACTTAAATTAGTTACAGTTAGGCTATATTTCTTATATTGTATTTTGTTTATAATTAAGTGTGAAAACATCATAAGATTGATCCTTAATTTTAAAATGCTCCAATTTGGAAAAAAATTTTCAGGATTATGTAGTAATATTTTTAATTTTTTCAGCAGATGAAATGTAGAACATTTCAATCTCAAAACTACAGGGACGTAATATAAACTTTTTATTTTAGCTTTCTATGATCTTTCAAAATAGAACTAAATCAAATGAAAATTCAAGTGTGATGACCTGAATTAAAATTTATTTTTGTGAGTGAATGAGAACTAGCGAGTCACGAAAAAGAGGTGGTTCATTCCAGGGAGTGAGCAGCTGTAATCCGATCTCTGAAAAACAAACTGTTTTGCCCACCTCTAAACTTAAGAGTCTCTTGTTGGCCAATATGCCGTGGCTTCTCTGCTCTATAGACAAAAAAAATCTCACATCATATGGTTCATCTCGACTTTCCAACACCACTGTTGTACTTCGCAAACATTTATCGTTTACATCCTGTATCTTTAAACACTCAGGCCTTTCAGGCAATCAGCCTCATGTGCTGAAAATGCTGCCTGTTGCCAAGATTATGCACAATATTATTGACAGTTCTGGCAGAATTTCTTAAGCCAAAGGAAATTCACAGACTATATTCCAACTTGTAGATGAATCTAGTACGCTCTGGCCACAATTTCAGCATGTACTGTGTAACTTCTGTAGCGCATTTTACACAGACAGGAATAACCGACACATCAGCTACAGGTCTCCAAGAAAGGACCTCTAGAGGACAAGGCTCCAGATAACTCCGTCGGATGCCCACTCATCGCTAACTAGAAGGATCATGTTCTCGAGGCATACCATGCCAAACAGAAGAACATGATTGCTACCCCTCACCCATAGTACAGCTCTGCAATCAATCATCTCTCGTTTCCACATATGCGGCAGTAACGAGCGCAACGTTCTACCATACCAACACCCATCAGTCACACTAAAATCACACTCCTTCATATACCAATCTGTACGTACTTCATTACACAAACTATCGCCATACAAACTATATACTTCTGCTCTCTCTAAATTTTCTCTTAGTTCTTCCACACCTCTCGCCGATTCACTACTCACAATATGCATAACTTTACTGTTTTTCCCCTCCAAAGTATCGACACTTGCAGCTTCAACAAAATTACACATCAGTTCACTGTCAAATACTATATCTTCCTGAAATAATACATCGATGCCTAAGCCATCATTACCAATAAATATTCATCTCAGAGACGTTATCTGCTTATACACGATTTAAATTACTACATAAATTCACATCAGACACCTTACTTTCCTCCGTCGACAAATTAACTTTACGTCAATCGCACACAACTTTATCCTCCGCCGCTACATTACACAAATTTCTTCTAACTTGTCGTACAGTTTTGGGACTTCCAGACTTCCTACATTCCGCCGTGATCGGACAAAAATCAGCACACACTGCCATTTCTACACACTATTCATCCAGATTAACCCCCGATCCTACTTTACATACAATCTCACATTCACACTCTGACAAACGTTTTAGATCCACACATTCGTCAGTTAGTTTCGTTTTGCTTCATTTGTGACTAGAAACGCGTAAATTCCTTCGTCCGATGGATCAATACCAGTAGCGTTTACATCATTACATAAATTACCACTACTCTGTTCCTTTAAACAGAAATCATCTACCTCCTCCCATACATTTTTAACTTCAACTGCGAGACCAACGCTAAGCCTCCCTTAGTAACATCGACGCTTTCCGCCCTCACTTGGAGCAGGCGAGACCAAATATACGCCGCCTTCACTAACATCGACGGTTTTCGCCGATTCACAAATACTTGCTACTACGACACCTTCCATACTGCAGTTGCTACTGTTTGCTAATACCTCTTCAGAACTCTCCACACAATTTGCTTTCACAAAATTCATCTCCCCCTTTAACTTCTTTTTGCATCACTGAATCTTCCCATTCGTCACCATTCACACACTCATTCACTACACATTCATAACTTACATCATTCCCCGCAAATTTATTCTTTACTTAAATCTCTCACAAATCTATGCTTCCACCATTCGGGCCTACTTTTATTTAAAGAGCCACCTATGTAGCCTTCCTGTTTAACATGCTCCATATTAAATATTTGTTGCCTTTCTCCAAACCTATCAACTTTTCTACCATTACCATTATCTCCAGTCCTTTTTATCGCCTGTTTGGATCGCCACCCCCGGACCTGAGATGTGGCGAACATCAGTTTCCCGATCGGTTGTTACGCGCTTGCACTTTGCGCGAGTTTCTCTCGTGAAATCTGCGTTCTTTACTCGGATCCCGTTCACGGAAGTGATCACTCATGTTCGTTCTTCGACCATTCTGCTCATTCTAGCTACTATCTCCCTGAGAATTCCTTTGATTTCCCTCATGACTTTGGTGGTGATTATTTGGATTCCCATTTTGATAACTACCACCCGGTTTGCTCTGAGGTTTGAACTTCAAAGCCCTCTCTAATTTTTCCACAAACTCTAGAAATTCGCCCACGGAATCACATGGATTACGGACAAGATACCACTGCAAATCTTCTAATAATCGCCTTTTCAACGTGGTGATTTCCGTTAAAACCCCCAACGGATTTTTCACATGTTTAAGTTTACCAAGTTCGCGCTTGTAAAAATCTCTCATAGTCCCATTACCGTACCTGTAACTCGACCCGTTTAAAAATTCATTTTGGATCCGCGTCTGCTTTGCCTCGCTCCAGAATTTATTCAAAGAACACTTCGAGCTCTTCGTACGATTCGCATGAACTACATTTAACATTTGCCCAAGATTGTGGGTCTCCCTCCAAATGCCGTTTAACGTATTTTATTTTCGCTTCGTCCGACATGCGGTGAACAAAAGCGTCCCTACACGCGGCCAAGAAATTTCCTGGGTGATATCTTCCATCATCTGTGTAACATTTCACAGATCCGGTATTTTCCCAAGGGATATTTATATCCGCTGTGGCCTGTTGGGAGGCTATCAAATTTAAATCACTTTTTATCTGTTGCATTTCTTTTTTAAATTCATTTTCACTAGTGATACTGGACTCTATTTTATCTTTAATTTTGCCCACTTCTTTCTCCCCCTCACCTACACGACTGGCAATGTCACTAATTGCTAAATTTACATCGCTTTTATGAGCATCTTGTGCTTTTATACAATCGCTTACCTTGTCCCCAAGTTCCGTCTGTATCTTATCCATTTTTTCTCCAACATCTATTTCCACTGATTCGATTTTAGATTTTTCTATTACAGCTTCGTCTGTAATTCTCCCCATATCCTCTCGGACACATTTTAATTTATCATCAATTGCTTTTTCAAGGTTATCCATAATTTTTTCAACTTTCTCTTTCACAGCGGATCCTATTTCAGTTCGCATTGTACCCATATCAGTTCGATTTGTATCTGTAACTGTTTGCAATGTGCCAATACCTGTTTGCAATGTACCCATATCGGTTCGAACTGCACTGATATTATTTGCCAGTCCCTGGATCATTTGCATTTGCTGAGACATCACATTTCCCCCACAATCATTCCCCTTGCCTGAATTCCTACTAGTTACACTTTCGCGCTCTTATTTCGGACTAACCGGCTCACTTCCATTTTCAGAATTACACATACTAGGCGACTGTTTTATGTTCGCGAGATATATAAGTGGAACTCGAATTTCAGAAACAGACAGTATCTCTCTGTTTGCGCAGGCACTTACCTGATCTGAGATGGTTGCGTCGGTTGTAGTGGGAGTCGACACTGAAGACTGCCCTGGAGTACTCGAAGACGCTGCCGTGGTACTGCTGTTGAACTTCGTCCGCCACTGGAGAAGACGCCTGCAGTAATTGTAGCTCCCGCCAGTTACCGGTGTGTTCCAACCGTCTGCGATTCCACTGTCCATTAGATGCGCTAACCGTTACTGTTCACTGCACTCAACTTATTTAGACTCTGAGCTCCCACGCAAATTGCCTTTAACATGATAGATTAGGACCTCCACTAATAGCATGTGTCAGTTGTGAAATTTACTGCGTAATTTCACTACTTCCAGAAACCTCCTTGCGAAAAGAAGCCGAACTCACACTATTTTGTGAGAGGTTCACTCTACACAAATCTCTACTGGTTTTGCAAAGGTTCTTACACTTCGCATAGTACGCTGACTAACAGAGAGCAAAGGAATTACCACTTTGCAGGGCACAAATCCCGGACGCGCCCCCAATTACAGGCTTTCAAATACATAAAAATGAAATGAGTGGCCCTCAACTATGCACCCTCCGGCTCAGAGTTGCAATATTAAAAGTTTTGGCTGGTTTCGTTGTCTAGTGGCTGGGATGCGTAGTTGCGGCATCACAGGCCAAATACTGCTGAGTCTGCAGTATACGATAAGAATACACACACGAATCGAATGGTCGAAGGTTCCTATCACTCGGCAATTACGAATTACGAATGTAACATATAAATTTACAAATGAAAGATCGCAATTAAGTAAAATCTGCAGGTATTACCTTAACGACTTTAAATATGAGTACGATAGTAGAAGTACTTTTGAGAATGCGGTATATTTCTGCAAAACACTTATTGGTGTCGAGGGTCCCGCAATTAAATAAAATATAGTTTGAATAACAGGGAAACAATACATACCTACAGCACATAATTAGTTATGAACAACAACACAGCTCGCAAGAAATTCACTTCTGAACGATCACTAGGTCTTCAGTGTAGAAGCCACGGAAATCTCACAACGACACAAGTCGGCACTCCGAAGTATTTCCACGTGCCACGACCACGCGCAAACTGCTCCACGCACTCCGAGTCTCTCTCGCGACCGTGCGTCCGGCGCGCCCTCCCGTCCTGTGCCGTACTGGCCCTCGCGCCGAACTGCCCGTGTCCTGTGTCGTACTCCAGAACTGCCGCCCTGCCCACAACTACCTCGTGTCCTGCTCCCATCCAGTCTCCTCATTCACGAGCGCTGTGATCGGTTAGAGCGCTCGCGCCATGTTTTCAAACCAACGCACCCACACACATATTTAAGCATATACGAAATACTGGATTTACAATTAAATACTTGAAATTAAATAAATATTCCTACGGCTGGACCATAAACACATTATTAGATACATAAACAAATAAAACAAACATATATCAAAGGAATAGAACAAAGGTAGGCCAGTAGCCTAATGTCTCTGTGCTTTCTAAACACAGTAAATATTTAACCAATTTCTTTACGAATAGTATATATCAGATATAAACAAATACATAGATGAATAAATATATTTATAAGCATTCTGCTTCCGTTTTTTCGTGTAACTGTGGAGTACTTATGGCCTGACGCGATCTATAGTAATCGGCCACTTTGACCTCCAATAACTCATGTACTATTCAAGTTACATGCCTGTATTTCATACCAATTTAGGTTTATACTAATGGCTTCCTAAAGACACGTCGATCGACAAAATCGGATGAGGCATTTAAATTTTTCAAATACGTTGCTTGGTGCTACTTGTATAATTTACCGTCAGATACTAAACCTTTAACTAATAAAGATATTGAAAATATGATTACACCATCGGAATCGTCGTGCAAATAATACTAATGTACATGTTTCTTTTTGAGGTATCGTGATTCATCTGGCTACTATTAATTTCTATACGAACTGTGAAATGTCTGCCATGATGGTTTCACAAAGTCAGCCATCTTTGGCACTCTCGGCATACAAGTCTCTTTCATTGACACAGCGTCACCAAGGGATTCCCAGGCACGCGGCTGGACCGTGCGCTGGGGCTCCCCCTCTCGTACGGCTCACGTTCGCCACCACGTTTTTGCTGCCGGGCCCCGGCTGGCCGAACAACCCGTGCAGCCACGCCAACTTAAAATATTTCCAGGGCGCCACAATTCACCCGTTACCTCACACTATATACCCTTGGTAATGTGTTTTCTCTTTTCATTTTTATGCCACTGAGACAAATTCAAAGAATTGTTGTACCTGTCCTGTAACAACGTTGAATCTTGTAAGTAATTTAGCTCTAATTTTATTACAGGTGGCACTTCATCAGGTACAACTGAAAAGGGAATCGTGAAAATATTATTTCCTTCTCTAAAAGTTCAGTTCTTTGAATAGCGAATCTAAACCTTTATATTTACTATCTGATTAATTATACGTTGCTGGGTAACAGAGATGTCCGCAGGTAAATTTAGAGAACCAGGGCGAGTGAAGAACGTCCGATTTCCGCTCCCCATTTATCTCTCAAATAAATGGAGCTCATGTCTGAACGCTCTGAGTAAGTCACGCATACAGATAGTCGTTTTTACCCCACCGTGTTTGGAGTGGAACGGGAAAAGAAATGACTGGTAGTGGTAAAACGTGCCGTCCGCCACGCACTATACACTGGCTTGTGGACTAGGTATGTAAATGTAGCTGTAATGTACCCTCAACAGATTTCCCCACCCTGCAGTGACAAATTCAGTGTATTTAGATGCGGCATTGTATCAGCCGAACAAGCAGAGACAACGGATTTCTTCCCCTTTCATGTTTAGAAGCAAAGAAATTTCCTCACAAAAGTATATCTCCATACTCAGCTTCAATACCTCGAAAAAACCCTTTCGATCAACGATGGATGACAACGTGCCTCGTACAAAATTCACATACTTCACCGCTGTGTCCATTACATGACGAAACTCCACTACTTCAGCACACAGTGCTCCTGATGAATGAAACAGTGTGTGTCGCAGATGTCCTTTCGAAACTCACTAGTAACCTTCCTACCACAAGGCGGTGTCCGATCCTACAAGTCTTGTTTGTTCCCGTTTTGACAGGAAGCAGCAGTAGTGTGCGCTAACATGTGGGATGTATGTCAACCAAATGAATCTGATTTATAACGGGGAAAACAATTGCTTAGCTAAGTGTCGTATACGACACGGGGTTGTGACATATGTCCTGACGTTCTACCTTGTAGCAGAAAGGTTAAGTTTATTTTGTAAACGAGAGGCAAAACCTTGTTGACGCCCAACCACTTGTGGCATACCGCTTGTGACCACGGAATGAAGGTTTCCCCACGACAAACTCATGTTGTCCACAATCTCACATACGTGTCCAAAAATATCCAGCTCTGTTGTGTAATCAAGTGGTACCATATCTAGCAGCTCCTTCGTAATTGGCAGTTACATGTCCACACCTCGTACAAAACCAATAAGTTGGGCAAAATCTGATAAATATGTGCTTCTATCAAGAACGAGAGAAAAAGCTGTGAAATCCTGGACTTTCTTCCTGAGTTTTGCCATCGAATCAGCCCCTATGTCGAGGCTTTAACGGGCCACTGTTTGCTTTGAGGGCGAGACACCTTCAGAAGGTGCGAATTCCCTTGGAGTCTGCTACTGCTAACAAACATCATTTAACGGGAGGTTTCCCAGTTAGTGCTGCACTATGTGATCAAAAGGATTCGGACACTTGGCTGAAAATGGCTTACAACTACGTGGCGCCCTCCATCGGTAATTCTGGAATTCAGTATGTTGTTGGCCCACCCTTAGCCATGATGACAGCTTCCACTCTCACAGGCATATGTTCAGTCAGGTGCTGGAAGGTTTCTTGGGGAATGGCAGCCCATTCTTCACGGAGTGCTACACTGAGGGGAGGTATCGATGTCGGTCGGTGAGGCCAGGAACGAAGTCGGCGTTCCCAAACATCCCAATGGTGTTCTATAGGATTCAGGTCAGGACGCTGTGCAAACCAGTCCATTACAGGGATGTTATTGTCGTATAACCACTCCGCCACAGACCGTGCATTATGAACAGGTGTTCGATCGTGTTGAAAGATGCAATCGCCATATCCGAATTGCTCTTCAACAGTGTGAACAAGAAGCTGCTTAAATCAACAGTGTAAGCCTGTGCTGTGATAGTGCCACGCAAAACAACAACAGGTGCAAGCCCTCTCCATGAAAAACATGACCACGCCATAACACCACCGCCTCTGAATTTTACTGTTGGCACTACACACGTTGGCAGATGACGTTCACCGGGTATTCGTCATACCCACACCCTGCTGTCGGATCGTCACATTGTGTACCGTGATTCGTTACACCACACAACGTTTTTCCATTGTTAAATCATCCAATGTTTACGCTCCGGGCACCAAGCTAGGCGTCGTTTGGCATTTACCGGCGTGATGTGTGTATGAGCAGCCGCTCGATCATGAAATCCAAGTTTTCTCACCTCCCGCGTAACTGACATAGTACTTGAAGTGGATCCTGATGCAATTCGGAGTTCCTGTGTGATGGTCTGGATAGATGATGTCTGCTTATTACACATTACTACCCTCTTCAACAGTCGGCAGTCTCTGTCAGACAGCAGACGAGGGAGGCCTGTACACTTTAGTGCTGTACGTGTCCTTTCACGTGTCCACTTCAGTATCACATCGGAAACAATGGACCTAGGGATGTTTAGGAGTGTGGAAAACTTACGTACAGTCGTATGACACAAGTGACACCCAGTCACCTGACCACGTTCGAAGTCCGTGAGTTCCGCGGAGCGCCCCATTCTGCTCTCTCACGATGTCTAATGACTACTGAGGTCGCTCATTTGGAGTACCTGGCAGTAGGTGGCAGTACGATGCACCTAATGTGAAAAACGTATGTTTTTCGGATTGACGGATACTTTTGATCACATAGTGGATGATGTGAATTACTTTGTGCCTTGCATGTATTACAGCTTGATTTAGGCTTCCTTGAGCAGCATCCGGCTGAAGTCAGTATAAATATTGTAGTAGTGAAAGAACTTTTTTATAGTTCTGGGTATTCCTCAGTCTAAATATTTTTTTACGTTACATCTTCCTGTACGTTTCCCTTCAAACCTGTAACCAGTACTTGCAAGCATCCTCTTCTGTTTGACTGTAATCTACTGCGTGAATGTGACCACAATGACGCTGTAAAATCGTATTTGCGATCTGAAGTTTTCCCGGCGTATTTCCTATTTGAACAGTTCTCGGGTATCCGACTGGGTAGCGTCGTAATTTCTCCACAATATTTCGGCAGACGTATACACTGACATCTTCAGGTGGTTCCTGACGAATGTTGTGCTGTTCCCCTCGGCGCCCTATGTATACTAGCCGTTACCCCCTCCACCGTTCCTCTCCTGATGCATTTGGTGCGGCCGGCGCGGCGGCTACAGGAGGTGGTGGGGGAAGCGGCGCCTGGGTCTGAACTGGGGTCTGCAGTCTCCAGGAATCGTTAGCGCTAGGATTTCACCCGGAACAAGTCCCGCCCACTAACCCCCTCTGGAACAAGTCCTGACCATTCACCCCCGGTTTTTCCGGTCTTTGTTCGTCGCTTGGGCATCGTTTCAGTTGACCCACGTGGTTTCCGCGTTCGGCTGCACGTTGCGGTTTAGCATTGTCTTTTTACCCGTACGATTTAATACATTTCAGTACCATTTGTGCGTGAACTATTTGCGTGTGAAAAGTGTTTTGTTGTGTACAATTTGTGCGTGGAACTATTCACGTGTGAAAAGGCTTCGTATGTTTTAATAGTGTTTTATAATGAGTTCTTTTAAATGTGAAGTTTGCGGAAACGAATCCAATTACCGCAAGACTCTGAAGAGGCATATGTCCACAGCCCATCCATGGAAGCTGAGCGAAATGATGCTTCCTGTTACACGTAAGGATCGTTCGTGTACATACCAATGCTACTTATGCGACAAGGATTTTACTTGTAAAGGTAGTTTATAACGCCACCAACAAAATATTCATGGTGAACTACAACAGAAAAGGCTTAAGTGTACGGTGTGTGCATTTGAAACCGATTCTAAAAAGTGATGGATGGATCATTTCGAGTCTGCACATGCATTATGTGTGAAACCAAAAGCCCTGGAAATCTCCAGTGAAGAGAATTTCTAAAATGGAAAAAAGAAATGGAATGTGCTACACATTCCAAATTCATTAAAAGCTGTGGCACTAAATGCCCCCACATGTTATTACGTTTGCCATCACTCAGGTTAGTTTACCTCCAAAGGTAATGGGAGACGATATCTAAAACTGACAGGAAGCAACAAAATGAATGGAAAGTGCCCTGCAAAGATTAAAGTCCAATACAAAGAAGGAAAATGCCACGTTACTTTTGTGTCCACTCACGTTGGTCACGGTCTGGACCTACGTCATCTCAACCTGACGGAAAAAGAACGGATGAAGATAGCTAAAGACATTGATGCAGGCATCCCATTTCCTACTGTGTTCCAAAAAATTCAAGAAACAGTGCAGAGTTCTAATTTGGAGAGAGTGTATCGTACAACGATGCAGAATTTGCATAATACGTATTTCAGTTGCGTATAACCTGTCTTCAAAGTCAGTTAGACATCCAAATGATGCGATCAGCGTTGAAGCTTGGGTGCAAGAGGTGCAGCAATGTGACGATCCATGTGTATTGTTCCATACGCCTCAAGACACAATTAATGATCTGCGCCCCGAACTGAGAAGTGAAGACTTTGTATTAATTATAATGAACAACGCACAATGCGAAATATTAACTAAATATGGACGTGATTGTATTTGTGACGATGGAACTCATGGCCTAAATGGCTATGATTTTGAAGTTACAACATGACTTGTACTGGATGATATAAGGCAAGGATTTCCATGTGCTTTCCTCATATCTAACAGGAATGACTATTGTATAATATCATTTGTCTTATATCGACTGTATATTGTATAAAATCACCATACATTTAATAAATAAATAAACAAGAATGGCTCAGATGTTCTGAGTATATTTTTCAATTGTGTTAAGTCTCAGGTTGGACAGATTTCCCCAAAAGTATTCATGACAGATCTGGCAGAATCGTATAGTATCGCTTGGAACAAAACAATGGGACCTCCTGAAATGAGACTTTTCTGTACCTGGCATGTCGATAGAGCCTGGAGGGCCAATATTAAGAGCAAAATTAGAAATTTGGACAAGAGAAACGAGGCGTACAAACTTGTTAAGTCGGTAATGGAGGTAAGAGACGTTGCAGTGTTTCAAGAATCGTTGGTAAAACTCAACAGCTATTCAGAGACTTCAGAATTTGGTCACTATTTCAAGACGTATTATGAAAAAAATGTGAAGTGTTGGGCATATTGTCATAGGATGCGATCTAGACTCAATACAAACATGCACCCGGAAAGCATGTACGAGGCATTGAAACATATAAATCTAATATCCGCTTTGATGTCGCTTGTAACAGCAAAACGGTTTTACAAGCTCATTGTCAAAGTGTGATGGAAGCTAAAAAGTAAAATGAAAGCCGGCCGGAGTGGTCGTGCGGTTCTAGGCCCTACATTCTGGAACCGAGCGACCGCTACGGTCGCAGGTTCGAATCCTGTCTCAGGCATGGATGTGTGTGATGTCCTTAGGTTAGTTAGGTTTAATTAGTTCTACGTTCTAGGCGACTGATGACCTAAGAAGTTACGTCGCATAGCGCTCAGAGCCGTAAAACGAAAAAAATTCGCCGTAAGCACAAATCCAGTATTCTGATGAATAAGTCGCATAGTGCTCAGAGCCGTAAAATGAAAAACATTCGCCGTAAGCACAAATCCAGTATTCTGATGAATAAGGACTCAGTTAGGAAGGTAGGCAGAGGTTGGGAAGTACCAGCCACAAAATCAAATGAAGTTTACCTTATACAAGAAATAATATCTTCTGTAACTGTAAATTAGTGTGCACTGACTGTAAAGCGTGCATTCATAGGTATTCCTGCACGTGTATTGATTACAGTATTAAGTTAACTATGTGCAAGCATATACATAATGTTAGCCAACTAGAGAATTCAGAACAAAATCCTTTTGAAACTTATGAATTACAAGAAGCAGTAGCTACAAATGTTGGAGATATGTCTTTCATTAATGAGAGAGTAGTGATTCTGAAGCAAGTAAGTGGAAATGCTAATTCCTTCACCCCCAGAAGCATTGGCTGGAGAGAAGAGAAAAATTATTTCTAGGTTTTCAGAAATTGTTTCTGGTATGTCAGCTACTGAAGTTCAGGTGGTTAACAAATTGGTGACTCCATTGAAGGTTAATGTAGGTGTTGTTCGCACCAGTAGTGGTATCTCTTACATTAGCCCACAAAGAAGTCTCAAGAGGAAACTTTCGCCCCAGAGGAGGCTGTTTTCAACAAAGAAGACAAGTTCCTCACACCGCATATCCATGGCAGTTCCTGATGCCGAAGATTAGATTAGATTAGATTCAATTTTCGTTCCACAGACCCAAATAATGAGATGATTCTCGTGGGTGTGGAATATGTCAGAGATTATGACATAAAAACATAAAACGTTTGAATATAATACTTACTATCCTGATCATTTGTCAGGAGATAGTCGATAATAAGCTAATACAATGCAGTAAACTGGGACAGCTAATATTTACAGAATTAACACACTGTCGGAATGAAACACTGTTATCCACTATTAATAAATTTATCATACGCAAAATACCTAATCTTGACTGTTACGACGAAGTATCATCAAAACTGAAATCTAACAGATATTTTTACTTAAGTTGACTTAACAGTCTCTGTTAAGGTATTCATCTATGGAGTAGAAGGAGTTGCCTATCAAAAAGTCTTTGAAACTCTGCTTAAACTGTGCTTTATATGAAACCAAGTTTTTAATGATTTTTTGTCCCACATGATATCTTTATCCCTTGTGTAATCCACAGTTTATTTTTTGACTTGTGTGTGAGGTAAGTTACCTTTAGGGGAAAAAAATTCTCAAAAGTTGGCGGCCACTTTATTAATGAATGCTTTGTATTTTCCATTTGAGTCAGATGTATTGTAAACAACTATCCAGTCCATTTCTTTGAACAATTTCCTGAATTTCTCGATTTTTGACTTATTTAGTACCCTCCTGTACTCAGATTTAATAGCCTTTTTATCCTGACAAATTTCAACATTTAACACAAGATGCTGCATATGATGATCAGGTAGCTCATTTACTATTGGTTTTGTGATATGACTTTTTTCCCTAGATTTGTCTACAAAGATATTGTCAATAGCAGTCTCAGAGCATTTACATATCGTAGTAGCAACGTTCACAGTAGGAACTAAATTGAATGATAGTGTTATTGACTGCAATAATTGTTCACCGACAGAGCTTTTCAATAAATCCACATTAAAATCTCCGGCAATCATTATTTTCTTGTTTTTTGCTATGAGGTGCTTCTGTTGCACAAGCTTCTAAGTGCTGCTCTGAGCAAAATTTATTAATATCAATATTCTTGAAATCAAAACAGTTTCTGACAAATATTGCAACTCCTCCCTTATCCATATTTGCTCTACAGAAATAAGAAGCTAACTTGAATCCTGTAACATTTAACAAATTTCTCACGTCCCAGCGAACCTACCATTGGTTACAGACCAGCTCAAATCTGCGACTCACATGTAACATTACTTGTCTGCTGCCTCGACGAAACTTGCTTTCGTTTCTACGAAAGATAACAGCGTTTCTACTTGTTATATTCACCAAAAACAATTCTGGTTCCGAAGATATATGGTAGCACAGAAATTAGTCGCTATGTAAGGTACTTGCTTGCGCTCTAGCAATTGGTTTGGTCACAGTGCGACATTAACCAGAACACAGTTATGTTTGCCAACACAAGGATAAATAAGTAAAGAACATTTGATAAAATACACTGCTTTCCGAAGTCTAAGCACAAAAATCACCTCCGTACGATGTGGTGCTGCCAAGCAATTTAGCTCGATGAAACATAGACCATACATAAACAAAACTGGCACAGCGAAGTACAAAAAGCAACTGAAACAAGGAATGAGACGAACAGAAATGATGCCTTTATTCAAAGACAACTATCACAGTTAAGTCACCGCGATTCATGAAGGTCGCCTGGATATCGCAAAAGGTAGGACTTCGTCCCTAACAGGATGCGCGATCAGCACTGACGCCAATGCCTGCCCTGCTACACGCACCCATAGCGGCTGGCAAGGACCTCCCGTGGCAGAGCGCTCCACTCCTCCACTGGCGCGGTTGACAATTGCTGGATGGTCATTGGTGAATACGGACGTATTGCAATACGTCACCTCGATGCATCCCACACGCGTTCGATGTGATCCAAGTCGGGGCAACGGGCAGGTCAGTCCATTCGCCGAACATCCTCTCGGTTTAAGAGGTTCACCACCTTCACCCTCCGATGCGATTGCGTATTCTCATTCACAAAAGTGAAATCAGGGCCTACTGTGCCCTTGCGAAGACGTACGTGTAGAAGTTCGGTTTCACTATAATGTTCGCCAGCTAGTGTACTGTTCTAAAAGATTCGGAGGTCAGTACACCTATGTGACGTTATGCCTCCCCATACCACAACGACCGAATCACTAAAGCGATCATGTTCGACAGTGTTCCTGGGCGTGTTACGTTTTGTCACCTCTGCCCATTCCAAGGCACATCCTGAGAACACTTCTGGATGAAGGTCTGTACCATTAATTTGCAACTATTTGCTGTTAATATTAAAATATTCTATATGTTCATGTACTCAAATCTGTTGTGATTAGTTCTACACTGTAATGTAGAATGAACATTCTGACATGAAAATCACTTCACGTTTTTATCATTACATAACATGCCTCATACAACTGAAGATAGTGTCATAAATGCCCTGTCAATTCCATCATTTTATACAAACTGATAACCATAATCTAGGTTATAATATATATGTAGTTATTTCTTCGGGTAGACAATATTTCACATCGTTATCACTGAAGACAATAATCTATTGTGGTCGTGCATATGGTGTTACTTCTTTAGACAGATAGGGCTACTACTTGACATTATTATCATTCGGTACATTTTCTATAGTATGGTACAGTATCAATAACATTCAGATAACTTCCCATGTGTGCTTCAGTATTATTATTATTATTATTATTATTATTATTATTTTGTCATACTTTCCCTTTCTGATTTTATTTATAAATTTCATGTTCATGTGATGTGGAGTTTTTTCATGTAGTTTTAGTCTGCGACTAAATCACTCTCCCTGAAAAACCTGTGGGTATCGTTTTAGCTCCCACTATAGTTCGGATAGTATTTTTTTGTAGTCTAAAAGCCTTGAGGAAGTTAGTTTTCTGAGAACCCCAAGAAATAATACATTAGCTAATGACTGAAGTAAAATATGCACAAGATGAATTTTTTTAAACTTTAATCAATGATATTATTAATGGTGTTCATGACTTTGTTTTGTTACTTAGTATCATGCACACATGATAACTTACAATATCTTTTTAATTATTGGTACACATATCTTTTTGACACAATTTTTTTGGCTCAAATAGTGTATTTCACATATACATTCCACAGACTGTTTTGTGGTGAAGTGAACAATTCCTGGTTTTGCATAGTTTAATTAATTTTTACTTGCTGTGGTGTGCCACTGTATTTCCACTCAGTCAGTATTGCTGGAACCTGCAAATAAGTTTGAACTTAGAGTACACAATGATATGTCATGCTTGGTTCAGTCTGATATCATCCCCTACACAGATGACACACAAGTAATAGGCTGCTGTAACAGTGATGAAGATTAAATATGCCGTATTGAGTAAATGCTTTCTCTGTATGGCAGATTAAGTATACCATTAGAATTACTGAGTGAAGACACAGTGCACATACAACAGTGAGACATGCAACATGCATCATCTGGTATGTGATAGTAATTCCATGAAGTGGACCACACTGCATGGGATTTATCTTCTATTTCACACATATGCAGCACCATTTTTCTGTTCTATGTGTGGAACATGATTTAAAATCCTGTACCTGTTGGTACATATGTGCAACAAACTGAGTCAACCAATGCAGCAACATCTCCAAAATAAGCCGGCCGAAGTGGCCGTGCGGTTAAAGGCGCTGCAGTCTGGAACCGCAAGACCGCTACGGTCGCAGGTTCGAATCCTGCCTCGGGCATGGATATTTGTGATGTCCTTAGGTTAGTTAGGTTTAACTAGTTCTAAGTTCTAGGGGATTAATGACCTCAGCAGTTGAGTCCCATAGCGCTCAGAGCCATTTGAACCATCTCCAAAATAACACACCAGGTATGAGATTAATTCTGTGTTATGCACAATACTGAAATGACTTATGAGTCATCCCTATATTCATATATGCCCAATGTTACTTCCCTGTTCCAATATACAATGCCTGCATTCTGATTTAATGTTTAATTGTTTACTTACAGGGCCTGACACTGAGTGTGAGCAGCAAGCTTTTGGCATGCCATGGCAGCAAGAGCTTCCTCACACCGCACCAGGTATGAGATTAATTCTATGTTATGCACAGTACTGAAATGCCTCATGGGTCATCCTGATATTCATGCATGTCCAATTATTCTTTCCTGTTCCAATACTCAATGCCTGCATTCTGATTTAATGTTTACTGAAAGGACCTATCAGTGAAAGAGAGTAGGAAGGTGCTTTTGATATACCATGACAGGAAGAGCTTCCACACAGCACAGCAGGTATGAGATTAATTCAGTGTTATGCACTATACAGAAACGCCCTGTGAGTCATCCCTATATTCATGTCTGCACTCTGATTTAATATTTACTTTCAGGGCACATTGGTTTGTCTGTGTGACACAGAAAGTGTCACTGAAATATGGCAGCAACACATCCAACATGCCACCTTAGTTAGCTATGTCTGTCCCTGTAGCTGTATGGTTAGAGAGACCGATAGCTATGCAGGGTCCCAGGTGCAATTTCTGGCCAAGTAGCAGAGTCTATCCTCTCGGGGGCTGGGTTATGTGTTGCCCTTATCACCGTTTTACCTTTTTTTGAAATGCAAGTTACCAAAGTGGTATTATTTGGTGAAGACTTGCAGTAGGCAGCCGAATGGTCCTGCATAGGATCTCCCTGCCAGAAATGCCATACGGTCATTTCGTTTCACTCTAGGTATCAGACTGATTCTATGTTGTGCACATTATTGAAATGAGTTGTGAGTTATCTCAGAATTCGTATATGCTCAGTCAATTTAATATTTATTTGCAGGGCTCTAGAGTTAGTAGTGAGTAGCTGTGTACGCTATGATGTATTGTCGTGACTGACACCCAGCATGGCAATACAGCATGCCACTGTAACGGTTTCAACAGTGCTGGGTAGTTTGTCTGCTCCACTGGATGGTGGTGCATGAGAAATAGACTTGCCAGGAAGGCCAATCTGACCTCTGTACCCCAGGTTTGCATTTTGGCCAGTGGATATTTGGAGCAAATCCAGTAATACTAAGGTACGAAAAAGTTTATTTATTTATCTTTAACATCACAGGATCATGTTTCTATATCTGCATCCATCCCTCCATCCACCATCCCTATTCCCCAGGGAGAGGGGTCATAACTATTTTGTGAGTTTGTGCATGGAGCACATGAGGCTCCTAGTAATTGAATCCTTTGAACTTTTCCAGGCTGCATTAACTCTCCCGTGCTCGTCCATCCCTGTCCTCACTCCGTCCCCTCTTCCCTTCTTTACATCTCTGTTTCCTTGCTTACACTGGCTTCGCTATTCTGGTTTTTTGCTATACCTTACAGTTTTGGTCTTCTTGCTTTTCACTTTCCTATTTGGAGTTTTTGGTTCCTCTTTGGAGTTTGAACTCCTCTAAATTTGGTCTCCACGGTGTGAGCCAAATAGGGAACACCACCATACATAAAGTCTTTTGCATGTGGCCTTACCAGCTCTTCCACTTTTTACCTGAAGCCATTGTCCTTTTCGTGCTCTACACCTAGCACAGTACCCATTTCATGTGCTTGGGATGTTATGTACTCTTTTGCTTGAGTCCTTTGACAACACAGGGATCACAGTTCTGATACTTGAGCTGCTACCTCCCGTGTATGCCTACGAGTAGTGGCTTGTCATTCTGGAGCATTGGAACTCCCAGCAACAGCCCCTATTCCAGGTCGCTCTTGGTGTGGCTAAGTAGTGTACAAGGGGAAAGCCCCTGATTGGTTTCGGTGATATCAGGGTGAACACTTTGCGTATCAAACATTTCAAACTTTAAAAAACCGGCCGTTCGATGGCTATCCTTTAGTCGGGAATGATTCTTTTTACGGTACCTCTTTTGACCCTATAACTTTCCCCTCCCTGGATATCCATTGATGGGAGGAGGGTCAAACTCACTGGTTTGGGATGAGATCTTTTCCCTTTACCTGGTCAGCATCATGACTGACAAGGACACCTTCCCACTTCCAGCCCAATATTTTTGGTGGAAACTGTCGAGGACAAGTTAGGCTACTCTATTGATCATATTTTCTGCTGATGAACAGTCTGTGGCCCTTTATGCCTGTGATCATATTCGCAACATTCTGATGACCGCTTTATTCTGGTCTTTGAAGGGGATACCCTCCCAGAAAATGTCAAGGTTATGGTTTACCAGTGTGATGTGAAACCGTATGTCCTGCCACTGCTGAAGTGCTTTTGGTGTTAATGATTTGTACACATGTATTCATGCTGTACAGCAGGCCCTGGATGCAATGAATGGGAGTGCCTTTGTTCCACTTCCCGTGTGCATTCATTGTCATGACTATTACTCTTCATATTCACTAGACTCTCTGGATTATAAGAAGGAAAGGAGATACTGGGATATAACTCCATTGCCTGTTTATCATACACTGAGGCTCATCAGAAATATGATCAACTTTGCCTTGTGTCTATGAGATCTACCATTGACTCTTTTACATCCTTTCCACCTCCTCCTCCTTATCCCAGTGATGCCTCTCTCTTCTCTTCCTTTCCCCTGAAGTTAAAACTACCTCCTCTCTGATTGTTGCTCCCTTCATCTGGCCAGAGAAGTGCCCCTTCTCTGGTGTCTGCTAGTGATAGGGCCCCTTCTTAGTCCACGAGTCTGCTGGTACACATTGGTCGTGGAATTGTCAGCTCTGGGGGCCAAAGGTCACCCAGTGTATCTGAGATCTAGAGCTCACAGAAGCATTCTCTCTCTCTCTCTCTCTCTCTCTCTCTCTCTCCCCTCTCCCTGCCTCTCTGGGCTCTGTTCTCCTCTACCTAGGAAAAAGAAGAAGGAACATAAGTCCTTGGAAGAGGCCCCTCCATTGACCAGGAGAATGGTGTTCCACATGGTTCAGTGTTAAGTATCCTTGTCGTCATCACTATTAAAGGACTTGTGACCTCTGTCAAACTGTTGGTCACCCCTGCTCTGCATAAGGATGATTTCTGTGTCTCAGTTAGTTCCCACTTGGTGGCCTCTGTGGAGAGACAGCTCCAGGGTGACATGTAGCATGCTTCTGCATGGACCTCCTCAAACAGTTTTCAGTTCTCTCCCCTTAAATTGTGGGTAGTGCATTTCTGTCACCATATTGTGTTCGATACCTACTGGAGCTCTCTGTCTCGAGACACAATCTCTGACCATCGTCCCTCAGTTCCATTTCTTGGGTCTTCTTTTTGACACCAAGTTTACTAGGTCTCCCCATATTCGCCTTCTGGAGATTGGCTATCTCCATAAGCTCAATGCATTCCACTTACTTGCCCATGCCTCTGGGGGTGCAGATAGTTTGACTCCTCTCCATCTTTGTTGGGCCTTAGTTTTGTACCCTCTGGTCCATGTGTAACCTCTCCCTCACTTATCGACCTTAATGACCGTGAAAAATGAAACCGCGTGTACCTAATGGGAATTTTGGAAAAGCAATCGTCACCGAAGTTAATCTGTCGGTAAAGAGGGAGGAAAGGGTTACATCTAAATGAAAGGAAAAATGCTAATGAAACTGGTGGAAATTAATTTTGAAAAAGGGTAAAGTTAATAAAGAAAGTAAATGTGCGGCCGTTACGTTAACAATTAACTAGCGGTAATTAGATATTTGAGATTTGGGGGAAATTACGGTCGCCAGTCCTAAGGACAATTACTATAGTAACTGAAAAAGAAAGATTATTACACATATAATTAGCACTAGAACCTTGGCAACTGAAGGTTGACAAGTGTAGTGTGAAAACTGAAAGTTTGTCAGAAGTAATAAATTTCGCTACACTCTGACTTAATTTAGCAAAAGAATTAATAAAACCGGAAAATCGAAAGTTAATTTAGTGACTGAAGTTAATAGTGAACTTTCTTTCTGAAGCACATTGAAATTCAGTAAAATACGGTTAGTCTTGGACTACCTCAACAATCATTTCAAAAGCTACTTGAATCTACGCAATTTAGAAAGAAGAGATTTAACTTTGAACTTGAATTAAATGATTCTGAACAATTAACAGCAGTAAAATTTAGTACGTACCAAGCTGAGCTGCAGTCACAGGTAAGCTAAAATATGGTAACAAAACTAGAACTCTTAATTTGTGCTTGTGTAATCTGAATATTGTAGCCAGCTATGAATACTTTAACTGAGCTTTGAAATTAAAGCAGTGAAATAGAATTAGCTATATTACTTTAATGCTGGCGTTTGAATTTCAACGACACTCGGGTTCATTTCGGAAAAGGAAGGGACCCTGCTTGGTAATGCAACTGGGGCAATGAGCAACAAAGGTTCATGCTACGTTGCTGTAATTTCGTGATTTGAACAGTTTTAAAAGCTGAGGTCTGCCATACAGTTCTAAAACTTTACGTGCGTTCAGTCTTCCTTGTCGGTTGATTGAAGGTTTGAAGCCGTCGGTCGAGGAGGTGGCGACAGTCACTCATTGTCGGCCGTCGCTGTTGCAGAAGCTGGATGTTGGCGCGCCTTCTTCTCGACACGGTCACCAGACGAAACGGGCTCTTGATGTGCGCTATTTAATGTTTCCCGTCAGCGACACCATGTCAGAAACTATCATCGCAAGTCGATCGCAATTACATGCTGCCAAACCCCGAAAGCGCGGCAACTCGCGGGAGCGTCACACAACACACTCGCTCCAGTCGCTACTCCAGCCAGACTCCCTCTTTGCTCAGCCCGCGCTCCATGCGGCAGAGTTAACACTACCAAAGATCCTACACACTTTGATTCTTCACACGACCTATCGACGTAATCGTTCGATAGCAGTCTTCCCTAGGCAAGACCCAGCGTAAAAATACAAATAATATTTACGAAACAAACCAATTATACATCGATATAAATGTATAAATATATATATACAAACAGTAAAACAATTACAATATACAACGAGGCAGAAATGTCATATCTTGAGGTAACAAAGCAAGGAAAAAAAATAACAGTACAATAGATGGAAATAGGAGGATATGCATTTCCGGCGTTACACGTGCCCCACATTGTCTGAGGATGTTCGTGTAACGTAAACAGACTCAGAAAATGTCCCAAAAAAGAAACAGCGGAAATGCATATGCTTAAAACATCAAAAAAATTTAGCATTCGTCTAATTAACCATAAACCAATTTTTAGACAATAATAATTGAGTGGAGACACTCCTAATCTTATTCTACTCTGTCTTCTTGCACAAAATAAAACAGGTTGACAACATATCAAAATTCATAGAAAACATAGAAAATGGTTTAGCTATTCCAAAATCATTAAAATTCGTAACACTATAAGAAATGGAATACTATTTGCAAAATTAATCAGAGTACATGGTCATAAGAAAACAGGTATATCAAAATACGGAAACTAATGATTAATTACACAGAATACACATTTTTATATAACCTTTTCATGATTAATTTTCTCGTCATGTCCAATTAACGCTAAACAAGAAAATAATATACAGCAGATCGACAAAAACATAAATATTAACAACAGAATTCTTTCACATCAGCTGTCCGGGAAGAAAAACAACTCCGCCTTCCGTACTCGCAAGTACAAAGAATGCCGACAGCGGCACATTGTTGCACGCGCCTGTGCGGCACGCTTGATCTCTCTCGCCCTTGTAACGGCATTTCCAGAACGTCCGTTTCACTGAATTCTTTCGGTAAAACTCACACCCGAGTAATCTCAAGGAGTCCATAAACACTATCACAGTGGATAACTCAACACTGTCCATCATCACACGCATGTACTAGCCGGAAACTTAAAACAGCGTCTAAGTACATCGGCAATGACTAATAAAAACAGACATTCATGAAATATTACAGCAAGTTACAAAATCATATTTACATTCCTTAATCTACTGTGACTCAGCTGAAAACTTGAACTAGCAGCTTGGATTTTTCAGTTGATTACTAATCAGTTACTCTTAAATCATTTAGTCAAAATTAATTACTTATTAATTACAACTTCTTTAATGACCTCTAGGTCAGGCAAAAGCATCGTAACATGGCACATCCTTAACTCTTACACTCTATATTTACATACTGTACAAATTACCCATTGTGTGGTATTAATCAATCCTAGGTTGATACAATTTCAAGTCTACAATATTCCGTATACCTAATCGTTTTCCAGAGCTTGGATACTCTAAGCAATAAGCATTTGTGTGAGGTATACCAATGACTTTATATGATCCATTATAAACAAACTTAAATTTAGAGATTTCATTGTCTATCTCGCTCGATTTCTCATGAGCTTTTACAAGTACTAAGTCTCCGATTGCAAACTTAGCAAAACGCGCTTTAGCGTCATGACGAAGTATGCGAGCATCGGCTTTTAGCTTCATTACTTCTCGCAAACGATCTTTTTTCACACCAATACTAATGTCAATCCGTGGAGGGAATTTCATTATCTCTTCCACTAAACTTTTACTTCTGTCATCCAACAGGATTTCCTCCGGAGAAAATCCCGTCGATTCATGTCTCAAGGTGTTCATAATTCTCTCAAATACTGCTACATATTTGCCCCATGCCCTATGATTGTGATGGCAATAGGTACGGCAAAGTCGGCCTAGCTCGCGCATATACCTCTCAGCGGAATTCCCAGCCGGACAGTAAGCTGAAATATGGATCACCTCGACCCCATTACTTTCCATGCCTTCATTCCACAACTTAGAAGTAAATTGTGCCCCATTATCTGATAGAATCGCCTTGGGCTTGCCAATATGAACAAAATAATCGTTCACAATCTTGCTATAGACCGCTTTGGCTGTAGCTTTCCTAATCGGGTATAGTTTGATGAACTTGGAAAAAGCTTCTAGGACTAGGAAAAAGCTTCTAGGACTACTAAAATGTAGGCAAAGTTTCGTGATGACTTGGGCAAAGGTCCGTACAAGTCCACGCACAGTAATTCAAAGGTGTCGTTAGGCCTTATACTTTGCATAGGACCACGACTCGTACAGTTGATAACCTTCATCTTCTGACATAAATCGCAAGTTTTCACTCTGTCAGTAACGCGTTTCACCATGTTGTTAAAATGCACTACTTCACTCAGCTTTTCCGTACATTTCTTAGGCCCACAGTGACCATACGCCAAATGGTAGTAGTCTATTATTTCCGTGACGTATTTGGTGGGCCAGCATACCCGCCAAATATTACTATCTTCACCCTTACGTATGTACAAGATATGATCGTATATCTTGTAATACTTTCTTAATTTCTCTCCTTCTGGACTCCTTTCGTCATATCGGGTTTTCACCATATTTAAACAACCGTCCTCGTTCTGATGACGACGTAGATTCTTACAGATGTTCACTACTAATTTACGTCCCTCAACTTCTTTAAAATAGTATAATTTGACCACTCCATCTGACTCATCTTTCAATACATCTTGATTAGACTCGGGCAACCGCGACAGCGCATCCGCTACGCAATTGTCGGTCCCTTTTACGTAACAGATGTCATAGTTAAATTGCTGTAAATACAGCGACCACCTAGTCAGTCTTTCGTGAAGTAGTTTACAATCCTTCAGATAAGTGAGCGCCTTATGGTCCGTATGAATAATCACCTTACGGTCCCATAGGTAACCCTTGAACTTCTTGAATCCCCACTCGATAGCGAGACACTCTTTCTCAGAAAGCGTGTAGTTTCGCTCACTTTTTGATAAAGTTCGACTCGCGAACGCTATCGTCCGGTGTTCCTTATCCTCTCCTTTACCAACTTCTTGGAACAGTTCTACCCCCACCCCGTAATTCGACGAATCCGATCCCAGATGGAAGGGTAGCGATAAATCAGGATGAAATAGTATGTTAGATCTTAACAACTCGTCTTTTAATCTCTCGAAAGCGGCCTGACACCCGTCAGTCCACACAAACGGAACGTTTTTGCGTAAGAGGCTATTCAAATTTTCATCGTTAAACACTTGTCCTTTTACAAATTTGCGGTAAAATCCTGTTAACCCTAGAAAACTTTTTAACTGTTTCCTAGACTTGGGTGGAGGACAATTCCTTATTGCCTCTAGTTTCTCTGGGTCCTTCGCAATACCAGCAGTGGTAATTACATGCCCTAAAAATTTCAGTTCCTGCTTCACAAATTCGCATTTCTTTAGCTTTAGAGTCATTCCGCCACGGCGCAATGCTCTAAAAACTTTATCTAACAGGTCACAATGGTCATGCCAAGTGGCATTGGCCAACAATAGGTCGTCAACATATACAGTTAATCTTGAACTCAAAGCCGGTCCTAGCACTTTATCTAGGGCCCTGATGAATACGGACACAGATATATTAAGTCCAAACGGCAGTACTCTATACTGATAACACCTGCCCGCAAACAAGAAGGCGGTGTATGACCTAGATTCTTCTTCGAGTTCTATTTGCCAGTAACTAGCCGTCAGATCGAGGCTAGTCATGAACTTAACGTCATGAAAACGTTGCAAAATCTCCTCCATACTCTCTGGTCTGTCTGTTTCGCGTTGAACGACCCTATTCAACGTGCGTGCGTCAATCGCAATACGCACACTACCATCCCGTTTTGCTACAATGAGCAAACCGTTATTGTATGGACTCGTACTTCTTTCAATCACTCCCCATTCGATCATCTTATCTATCTCCCGTTGCACGGTTTCCTTTTTGGACAGCGGTATAGCATACGGTCTCACGAAGAATGGTTCGTGCGGAATTACATGCAACTTGCATTTATATCCTTCCACAAGTCCCGGTTTGTCTGAAAACACACTCTTATTCCTCATTATTACTTCATACAGGCCACGTCTTTGTTCGTGTGTTACGTTTGACACACCGTCTACAATACTTTCCAATTCACTTTCTACACTATTGTCAATTCCGAGATTCCTCACATTACAGTAGTTCAAATTCATACCTACGTCAATAGCATCCGGCCAGTTAACAATGTGTATAGGCTGGTATTGCCTATGCACACCGTCTCCTGCCTCGTCAAAACTAACTACTATTGTTTTATCTTGTGACGTACATGTCAAAGTTTTACTTTCGCAATTAATCACTGCACCGTACTTTAATAGCCAATCTAACCCGATAATTACTTCCGTAGTCAAGTCTGGCACGACGACAAACTCTTGTTGAAATCGTGCCCCACATATCTCGAAGTTGACAAAAATCTGTTTTGTGACGGGTTTACTGGCCTTCCCAGTAGCACCGATAATTTTCACTCCTGTTACTGGCATAACTACGATGCCAGGTCTGTCTTTCAGTAACTGAAATATTTTCCCAGGTACAGCACTCAATTCTGCACCGGTGTCAATCAACACGTTTAGTTGTAGGTCATGCATATTAACAGACACTACTATCTGTCTACACTTGTCCTCGACTGTTTCTTTATTTTCCCACAGTAAATCCTCGTCTATATCCAGGTCATTCCAGAAAAAACCATCCGGCTTTGATCCTAAATCCGGCTTATCTGGCTGCTTTTTCAGCCTCTGTTCACATACAGTGTTAATTTCAACACGTTTGTCCTGTGGCTTAGTCTGTAGCTTCGCCTACAATACCGAAACCTTTTCCTTTAACTCGTCACCTAGTGAGTGTTGCCCTGCTATCATTTCACTAATTGTCACCTTCGTTGATTCCTCTTTGGCCAGATTGATCTCATCCGCCAATCTACCTGGAGGAATGTGCCCAGTAGTTTCTGCAATTACTAACGCTAGATCTGCGCAACCCACACTGCTATCGTCTGACCGTATAATGTCAGCTCTAACCTCATACACGCTGTAATCTATCTGCTTTTATACCAATCGTGTCCGGCTATCACTAAAATTTTCGCAATCTTTCTCCTTAATACTCTCGCAATGTTTAAACTGGAGGTTTGCGTCGGATGGGTCGGTTACTTCTACCACTACAACTTTCGGTAAGGTCTGCCGGTTAGGGCCAGAACTTTCCGTTACTACTTCAACATCTAACTCCTGCGGGACGAAACGCGACGAATCTTGCTCGTGCTCCCCATTAACATCAACTATTTCTAGGAAAGTCTGCCGGTTAGGGCCAGAACTTTCTATCATTTCACAAACATTATCTTCCTGCGGGACGAGACGCGGAAAATCCTGCACGCGCTCTCCATAAACACTTCTCCCATACAGGCCCCTATAATCTCTTAGTTCGTCGTATAAGCGACCGAACTGCCTTAACCAGACCTCATCCCTCTCTGCATCCCCTCGCTCGATGACGGACGTTTTATACGACATCTGATCTTCTCTCAACACTTGTGAATCATTATTAAACTCAATCTCCAGTTCCGCTGTGGGTATTACAGCTGCCACTTTATGATCGATTTCCGGAACACTACTTAAATTGTTCTCACTGACAGTGAATGTATTTTCTACTGCCGTGTATACAGCTGATCTACTACTTGTGGGCGCACTCCTTTCTCTTAACACTGGCACACTCTCCCGCCGTTGATTATTCCATACGGAATTTTCATAACGGCGACACCTGGGTTTTCTCTTGTTATTGGGCCTGCAAAATTTCTCCACGCCCGGTCGGCCCCTCACCGGCGCGGCTAATGGTTTCCCTTGTCTCGTCCCAGCAGATATGCTCCATTGATGCTGCTGAGGCGGCTGATCACACCCTCTGGCGTTATTACTATTCTGCGAAGCCCGTATCACGCTAGTGTGATACTGGTTTCCGTCATTCCTGTTATTATTTGCATTGTACCGATTGTCATTACGTCCCCAACCACTATTGTTATTGCTGCCAAGATTGCGGTATGCATTATTCCCAGAGTTATCATTGTTGTGGTTGCTGTGGTACTCGTTGTTGTTACCACGGCCTCTACCACTGTCGCGAATATTGCGCCAATTGTCCTCGTCCTCAACTCTTTCCAGGAAATCATTGACTGTCCTATAATTGCTTCCTACGTAGCGTTTTGTATCATCTGGAAGCTTCTTGTAGAGTTCCCAGACTATTTCAGATTCCGTGCGGCGATCACGCAAATATTCCAACTTGCGGATCCAGCCCTCACAAAACTCCTTCACCGAGCCGCGCGAACTCGCATCGAAAGGCCTCGATACGACAAATTCGCGCCAGACACTTTGCTGTTTTTGCTCTGACCAGTATTCAGCCAGAAACGAATTTTTAAACTCGTCAAAAGTCAGGTTCGTAATGTTGAGGTTTAAGCCCCAACGCTTGGCATCACCAGCCAGCACATCAATAACCGCATTAATTTTTCTCTCATTAGTCCATGATCTGGGTAAAACTCTTTCACAATTCTTAATGTAATCCGTCGCGTGTATACCGCCTTTTTTCAAGGGGTCGAACCGCTCCTCTTTCGTCAACAATTCCGAACTATGTGCACAGATTGGCACATAGCTCTGTTTTTCGTCAAGTTTCTTTTCTAATTCCGACACTCTCGTAATTACTTGGCAAGTGGTTGTCGCAAGCGTTTCTACTTCCCTTTTTTTTTCTTCGCAGGTATTAGCCTGCTTCGTCACTTTGGCATCTACTTCGGATACTAAAGCCTTTAAAGTTTCCACCTTCTTTTGATCCTCTTTTTTCACTAATTCTCGATGATCGGAGCAACTGCTTCTCCTACACTTTTCTCGATTCTGCTAATTTCGGAATAAAAACGAGTATTTATGCTCGCAGTTTCCGCCTGAACGTCTATCATTTCCTGTTTAAGATTACCGATTTCGGTATTAATTACAACAATATCTTCTTTGATTTTATCAACTTTTGTGTTAACAACTCCAACATTGTTGTTAACAACGTTAATAGCTTTGTTCTGATTGTCTAGCATCCGTTCAATTTTTTCAGCCTGAGCTTCTTGCTTGGCAGCCTGAGCTTCTTGCTTGGCGGCCGGCCGCGGTGGTCTAGCGGTTCTGGCGCTGCAGTCCGGAACCGCGGGACTGCTGCGGTCGCAGGTTCGAATCCTGCCTCGGGCATGGGTGTGTGTGTTGTCCTTAGGTTAGTTAGGTTTAAGTAGTTCTACGTTCTAGATGACTTATGACCTAAGATGTTGAGTCCCATAGTGCTCAGAACCATTTGACCCATTTTTTTCTTGCTTGGCAGCCTGATCTTCTTGCTTGGCAGACAGAGCTTTAATTTCCGCCGTTTGACTCTTGATTTCGTTAATCAAAACATTCAATAAATCAGTTAAATTCCCGGAAACTACCGGTTTTACTTCCGTAGCGGCTTCCTCTTTAATTGTTCCCCCATATTCGTCATCAAGGGATTCAGATTTGATTTTCACTTTCGATTCCGAAACATTTTCTAAAGTTTGGAATTCCATTTCTGCTCTCTGTTGCGTTTCGGCGGTCGCGTCTTTCATGCTAGCCGCCTGCCCCTGAACAATGGGTACCGCGGTGCGCGTTTCCCACTGTTCGACCTATTGTTCCTTATCCAAGTCTACCAAATTTTGGCAATTGTTGCCTTCACTCATTTTAATAATTTTCAGTATAAATGCCATACCTCAAATATAATTAGAATTACTCCCACTACTTATTCTCGCTGACGTAACGGCCTGTACGTAACCAGTACTTTGTTACGAGATTTGCACAATGCAAAATTCGTGTCCAGAACAACCTCAAATTCGAAGATTGTCCTGTCACCAGGTCGCCACGTGTAACCTACCCCTCACTTATCGACCTTAATGACCGTGAAAAATGAAACCGCGTGTACCTAATGGGAATTTTGGAAAAGCAATCGTCACCGAAGTTAATCTGTCGGTAAAGAGGGAGGAAAGGGTTACATCTAAATGAAAGGAAAAATGCTAATGAAACTGGTGGAAATTAATTTTGAAAAAGGGTAAAGTTAATAAAGAAAGTAAATGTGCGGCCGTTACGTTAACAATTAACTAGCGGTAATTAGATATTTGAGATTTGGGGGAAATTACGGTCGCCAGTCCTAAGGACAATTACTATAGTAACTGAAAAAGAAAGATTATTACACATATAATTAGCACTAGAACCTTGGCAACTGAAGGTTGACAAGTGTAGTGTGAAAACTGAAAGTTTGTCAGAAGTAATAAATTTTGCTACACTCTGACTTAATTTAGCAAAAGAATTAATAAAACCGGAAAATCGAAAGTTAATTTAGTGACTGAAGTTAATAGTGAACTTTCTTTCTGAAGCACATTGAAATTCAGTAAAATACGGTTAGTCTTGGACTACCTCAACAATCATTTCAAAAGCTACTTGAATCTACGCAATTTAGAAAGAAGAGATTTAACTTTGAACTTGAATTAAATGATTCTGAACAATTAACAACAGTAAAATTTAGTACGTACCAAGCTGAGCTGCAGTCACAGGTAAGCTAAAATATGGTAACAAAACTCGCACTCTTAATTTGTGCTTGTGTAATCTGAATATTGTAGCCAGCTATGAATACTTTAACTGAGCTTTGACATTAAAGCAGTGAAATAGAATTAGCTATATTCTACATCTACATCTATACTCCGCGAGCCACCTTACGGTGTGTGGCGGAGGGTACTTATTGTACCACTATCTGATCCCCCCTTCCCTGTTCCATTCACGAATTGTGCGTGGGAAGAACGACTGCTTGTAAGTCTCCGTATTTGCTCTAATTTCTCGGATCTTTTCGTTGTGATCATTACGCGAGATATATGTGGGCGGTAGTAATATGTTGCCCATCTCTTCCCGGAATGTGCTCTCTCGTAATTTCGATAATAAACCTCTCCGTATTGCGTAACGCCTTTCTTGAAGTGTCCGCCACTGGAGCTTGTTCAGCATCTCCGTAACGCTCTCGCGCTGACTAAATGTCCCCATGACGAATCGCGCTGCTTTTCGCTGGATCATGTCTATCTCTTCTATTAATCCAACCTGGTAAGGGTCCCATACTGATGAGCAATACTCAAGAATCGGACGAACAAGCGTTTTGTAAGCTACTTCTTTCGTCGATGAGTCACATTTTCTTAGAATTCTTCCTATGAATCTCAACCTGGCGCCTGCTTTTCCCACTATTTGTTTTATGTGATCATTCCACTTCAGATCGCTCCGGATAGTAACTCCTAAGTATTTTACGGTCGTTACCGCTTCCAATGATTTACCACCTATGGCATAATCGTACTGGAATGGATTTCTGCCCCTATGTATGCGCATTATATTACATTTATCTACGTTTAGGGAAAGCTGCCAGCTGTCGCACCATGCATTAATCCTCTGCAGGTCTTCCTGGAGTACGTACGAGTCTTCTGATGTTGCTACTTTCTTGTAGACAACCGTGTCATCTGCAAATAGCCTCACGGAGCTACCGATGTTGTCAACTAAGTCATTTATGTATATTGTAAACAATAAAGGTCCTATCACGCTTCCTTGCGGTACTCCCGAAATTACCTCTACATCTGCAGATTTTGAACCGTTAAGAATGACATGTTGTGTTCTTTCTTCTAGGAAATCCTGAATCCAATCACAAACCTGGTCCGATATTCCGTAAGCTCGTATTTTTTTCATTAAACGTAAGTGCGGAACCGTATCAAATGCCTTCCTGAAGTCCAGGAATACGGCATCAATCTGCTCGCCAGTGTCTACGGCACTGTGAATTTCTTGGGCAAATAGGGCGAGCTGAGTTTCACATGATCTCTGTTTGCGGAATCCATGTTGGTTATGATGAAGGAGATTTGTATTATCTAAGAACGTCATAATACGAGAACACAAAACATGTTCCATTATTCTACAACAGATTGACGTAAGCGAAATAGGCCTATAATTATTCGCATCTGATTTATGACCCTTCTTGAAAATGGGAACGACCTGCGCTTTCTTCCAGTCGCTAGGTACTTTACGTTCTTCCAGCGATCTACGATAAATTGCTGATAGAAAGGGGGCAAGTTCTTTAGCATAATCACTGTAGAATCTTAAGGGTATCTCGTCTGGTCCGGATGCTTTTCCGCTACTAAGTGATAGCAGTTGTTTTTCAATTCCGATATCGTTTATTTCAATATTTTCCATTTTGGCGTCCGTGCGACGGCTGAAGTCAGGGACCGTGTTACGATTTTCCGCAGTGAAACAGTTTCGGAACACTGAATTCAGTATTTCTGCCTTTCTTCGGTCGTCCTCTGTTTCGGTGCCATCGTGGTCAACGAGTGACTGAATAGGGGATTTAGATCCGCTTACCGATTTTACATATGACCAAAACTTTTTAGGGTTCTTGTTTAGATTGTTTGCCAATGTTTTATGTTCGAATTCGTTGAATGCTTCTCTCATTGCTCTCTTTACGCTCTTTTTCGCTTCGTTCAGCTTTTCCTTATCAGCTATGATTCGACTACTCTTAAACCTATGATGAAGCTTTCTTTGTTTCCGTAGTACCTTTCGTACATGATTGTTATACCACGGTGGATCTTTCCCCTCGCTTTGGACCTTAGTCGGTACGAACTTATCTAAGGCGTACTGGACGATGTTTCTGAATTTTTTCCATTTTTGTTCCACATCCTCTTCCTCAGAAATGAACGTTTGATGGTGGTCACTCAGATATTCTGCGATTTGTGCCCTATCACTCTTGTTAAGCAAATATATTTTCCTTCCTTTCTTGGCATTTCTTATTACACTTGTAGTCATTGATGCAACCACTGACTTATGATCACTGATACCCTCTTCTACATTCACGGAGTCGAAAAGTTCCGGTCTATTTGTTGCTATGAGGTCTAAAACGTTAGCTTCACGAGTTGGTTCTCTAACTATCTGCTCGAAGTAATTCTCGGACAAGGCAGTCAGGATAATGTCACAAGAGTCTCTGTCCCTGGCTCCAGTTCTGATTGTGTGACTATCCCATTCTATACCTGGTAGATTGAAGTCTCCCCCTATTACAATAGTATGATCACGAAACTTCTTCACGACGTTCTGCAGGTTCTCTCTGAGGCGCTCAACTACTACGGTTGCTGATGCAGGTGGTCTATAGAAGCATCCGACTATCATATCTGACCCACCTTTGATACTTAGCTTAACCCAGATTATTTCACATTCGCATTCGCTAATAACTTCACTGGATATTATTGGATTCTTTACTGCTATAAATACTCCTCCACCATTGGCGTTTATCCTATCCTTGCGGTATATATTCCATTCTGTGTCTAGGATTTCGTTACTGTTCACTTCCGGTTTTAACCAACTTTCCGTTCCTAATACTATATGCGCACTATTTCCTTCAATAAGAGATACTAATTCAGGAACCTTGCCCTGGATACTCCTGCAGTTTACCAATATTACGTTAACTTTTCCTGTTTTTGGTCTCTGAGGACGGACGTTCTTTATCAACGATGATAATGTCCTCTCTGGTAAGCCGTCAGGTATTTTATCGTTTCGCCCAAGGGGGGGTCCCTCTAACCTAAAAAACCCCCGTGTGCACGCCACACGTACTCTGCTACCCTAGTAGCTGCTTCCGGTGTGTAGTGCACGCCTGACCTGTCTAGGGGGGCCCTACAGTTCTCCACCCAATAACGGAGGTCGATGAATTTGCAACCATTATAGTCGCAGAGTCGTCTGAGCCTCTGGTTTAGACCCTCCACACGGCTCCAAACCAGAGGACCGCGATCGACTCTGGGCACTATGCTGCAGATATTAAGCTCAGCTTGCACTCCGCGTGCGATGCTGGTTGTCTTCACCAAATCAGCCAGCCGCCGGAAGGAACCAAGCATGGCCTCAGAACCCAAGCGGCAGGCGTCATTCGTTCCGACATGTGCTACTATCTGCAGCCGGTCACACCCAGTGCGTTCAATAGCTGCCGGAAGGGCCTCCTCCACATTACGGACGAGACCCCCCGGCAAGCACACCGAGTGCACACTGGCATTCTTCCCCGACCTACCCGCTATTTTCCTGAGGGGCTCCATAACCCGCCTAACGTTGGAGCTCCCTATAACTAATAGGCCCGCCCTCTGTGACTGTCGGGACCTTGCCGGAGAATCGGCCACTGGCCCAACAGGCGAGGCATCCTGTGGTGGCTCGGAAACGATGTCATCACCACTAGGAAGCACCCCGTACCTGTTGGAAAGGGGTAAGGCAGCTGGCACGCGGCCAGATCCCACCTTCGCCTTTCGGCCAGGCACGCGAGAGCCCACCACTGTCCGCCATTCACCCTGGAGTGATGGCTGACCGGTAAGATGCTCACTGCCGGAAGACGCAGCGACATCAGGGGTTCCATGTGATTCCAAGGCCACCGAAGTAGGCATAGGTCTCACCACAGTTGCCCCAACGCCACTACGAGCCGACGCCTGCGCCTCGAGCTCGATGAGCCTAACAGACAAAGCCTCCACCTGCCCCCGAAGAGTGGCCAATTCTCCTTGCGTCCGCTCACAACAACCACAGTCCCTACACATGACTATGTTTACCCTACCCTATACGGTGACAAATTCCCAAGATAATCTTCTGATGAGCTACTCTGATAATCAAGAAACACTCACTGAAATACGAGACGCGAAAACTACGCTAGGTTTTCCCAGAAAAACTATTTAAAAGCTAAGCGCAGCAAATAAGTACAAAAACGCTTTATACAAACAGTACTTGCTGCTGCTGGTGCTCTCGCTCTCGCTGTCACAAGACAACTGCTGATTCAAGTGACTAGTGGCTAACGGCCGCGAAACAAACAAATGACGGTTTTAGGGCGCTTTCTGTTCTAAACGATCAAGAAAACACTAAGAAATCTAACACGAAAACTACGTAAAGTTTTATCAAGAACTGTTAGTTACTATGCAGAGCAGATAAACACAAATAGAATCCCTTCCTTAGTGGAAGGTCGTAAACAAAATGCAAAATAAACGCTTTATACAAACAGTACTGTGCTGCTGCTGGTGCTCTCGCTCTCGCTGTCACAAGACAACTGCTGATTCAAGTGACTAGTGGCTAACGGCCGCGAAACAAACAAATGACGGTTTTAGGGCGCTTTCTGTTCTAAACGATCAAGAAAACACTAAGAAATCTAACACGAAAACTACGTAAAGTTTTATCAAGAACTGTTAGTTACTATGCAGAGCAGATAAACACAAATAGAATCCCTTCCTTAGTGGAAGGTCGTAAACAAAATGCAAAATAAACGCTTTATACAAACAGTACTGAGCTGCTGCTGGTGCTCTCGCTCTCGCTGTCACAAGACAACTGCTGATTCAAGTGACTAGTGGCTAACGGCCGCGAAACAAACAAATGACGGTTTTAGGGCGCTTTCTGTTCTAAACGATCAAGAAAACACTAAGAAATCTAACACGAAAACTACGTAAAGTTTTATCAAGAACTTTATTTTACTTTAATGCTGGCGTTTGAATTTCAACGACACTCGGGTTCATTTCGGAAAAGGAAGGGACCCTGCTTGGTAATGCAACTAGGGCAATGAGCAACAAAGGTTCATGCTACGTTGCTGTAATTTCGTGATTTGAACAATTTTAGAAGCTGAGGTCTGCCATACAGTTCTAAAACTTTACGTGCGTCCAATCTTCCTTGTCGGTTGATTGAAGGTTTGAAGCCGTCGGTCGAGGAGGTGGCGACAGTCACTCATTGTCGGCCGTCGCTGTTGCAGAAGCTGGATGTTGGCGCGCCTTCTTCTCGACACGGTCACCAGACGAAACGGGCTCTTGATGTGCGCTATTTAATGTTTCCCGTCCGCGACACCATGTCAGAAACTATCATCGCAAGTCGATCGCAATTACATGCTGCCAAACCCCGAAAGCGCGGAAACTCGCGGGAGAGTCACACGACACACCTGCTCCACTCGCTACTCCAGCCAGACTCCCTCTTTGCTCAGCCCGCGCTCCACGCGGCAGAGTTAACACTACCAAAGATCCTACACACTTTGATTCTTCACACGACCTATCGACGTAATCGTTCGATAGCAGTCTTCCCTAGGCAAGACCCAGCGTAGAATTACAAATAATATTTACGAAACAAACCAATTATACATCGACATGAATGTATAAATATATATGTACAAACAGTAAAACAATTACAGTATACAACGAGGCAGAAATGCCATATTTTGAGGTAACAAAGCAAGGAAAAAAAATAATAGTACAATAGATGGAAATAGGAGGATATGCATTTCCGGCGTTACACATGGTTGTAAAGTTTATGGCTCAGCTGCTGCTTCTACACTGATCCTCTTAGAGGAGGTCCACCATTGTGTATCTGTCTAGCCATCAGCGCCTTTTGCACTAGCCCTGTTGTTTCCTGGTTGAAGCTGGGGTTCTAACCCCCTTTTGGTTCGTCTAAACATCTTGTTTCCTATGCCATCACCATCTTCTCTTTCACCACACAACCCTCCTATTTTATATTTTAGCAGCTCTGGGGTGTTGTCCACCCTCTGCCCACCCTTCAGGTGAGTTTACCGGTTGTGTTCTGCCTTGCTGCTCTTTGCCATGATTTTTATGTTCCCTCTTTGTCCTGTTCCCCACAGTCTCTCCAAACACCTCCTCCCCCCCCCCCCCCCGGGGTAGTTCCTTGACCTCGGATTCAGATGGATCTGTCCTGGGGCTCTAAGTTTCAATGTTTATGGGAGATGCAGATTGATGTTGTGTTTTACTGCAGTGGCTCTAGGCTGTAAATCTGCTGATCACAAGGGATGTGCCTTCATGTCTTCTTCTGGCAAGGAACACCATCTCTTACCTGCCACATGTTGTGTGTGTCCTGCATAACTAATGGCCGTTTACCAGGCTCTTTAGTTTATTAAACAGTCCTCTCTCACCCATGTTGTGTTATGTGCAGACACGATGAGTGCCCTTGAGGCTATCAGACACTGATTTTCCCTTTAACTCTTGGTCTCTGTCATCTACAGTCTCCTCATTGATCTTGATCGTGCTGGTTGTTCAGTTGACTTTCTTTGGGTTCCCACTCATGTAGTATTCCAGGTAATTAAGCTGCTGATTGTGTGGCTTGGGGGTGTAGCCCTTTTTTGTGACCTCTCTGGTGCTAGATTTGCAGCTTCACGTCAAATTCCTTTTTGCTCAGTCTCAGGCTGACTCTTGGAGTCCACCCCCCTGCCCAATAAACTTATTGCAATAAGGGGACTCTCGCCGCATGGCCCACAGCGGATCGACCATCCTCTGCTATCTTCATATTGGTCATACCAGGTTGACCCAAGCCTCTTACTCCATAATGATCTGCCCCACCCCCTTCCTGTCATCCATATTTTACTAGCCATCTTTCGGCGTTTCGCATTAAATATGCTCTTCCACTCTCCATTGTTACAAATGTTAGCAGACGACCTTGCGTAGTTACATCTGTCTTCCGTTATCATCATAAAAGTGTTTTTTTCCCTATATTTAAGTAACTGAATTTTCTTCCATAATTGGAGGCCTTCATCATTGCCTTCATGCCGGCCAGGTTTCCCTCCCCTTTTCTCTCCATTTTGTTTGGTATTTTGTGCTGTTTCCTCCCCACCCCCCTCTTCTTGTGTCATTTTCCCCTGGTGTTGTCCCTATCATGGAATGATGTGGGGACCGGGGTGGGTTTGCAGTGATCAGTGATTCCAGCACACTGTTGCACATAGCATAATTGAGGCACATTATGATCTCCTCCCTCTCCTGTTCTTTACTCTTCCTGCCACCCCAGTGTTCCTTCTGCATCTTTGTTTGCCTGTTTTCTTTCGCCATCGACTAGACTGTGCTGTTGGTTTGTTGCTCCCACAAACTCTGCTGTTTCGGATCTTGGGACTGATGACGTCACCATTTGGTCCCTCTCAACATTCAAACAATCAATCAATATCTGCATCCAGCAGGCAAGCAGTGAGACTTAGTATCTGCTCTGTTAGCATCTGTGTCAGGATGCTACTTGGATTAATGACAAGTTTGAAATTATTACTTGTTTCCAAATACAAAAGGCATTTTTGTTCCTTGATAAATTAGGGATACAGAACTATGTGCCTGTATTATGCAAATGACAACCAGTTAAAAACAAAACATTCTGGAATATGAGAAATTTGGTTACAGATGACTTTTGAAATAGGGGCATTTAAAAAAAGTAAAATATATACTGCGAAGTGGAACCAAAAGGACTTTCAGCTTAGTTATGTTGCTACATTCAGAATTACTTATCCATTCATTCCGCATTCCACCTCCATGTGTTTATACTGATCCTGAAATAATATTTATTTATGAAATTTACTTTTAGGTAAATGAGTTACATTATCAGGAAAATTGATTGTGAACAATCAGATGTAGATATATTCCCAGCTAGAACAAGAAAATATTTAAACCGTTTAGCAGTTGTATGTGTGTTATTGATCTAGCTGGATCAAAAATAAATGTATATTACAAGTTGATGATTGCAACTAACTCTGTTTTAATTTAGGGATGGGTGACAAATGCATGGTCATCACCAGCATTGCACTGAGCCTCAATCTACATCTACATTTACATCTACATTTACATTTATACTCCGCAAGCCACCCAACGGTGTGTGGCGGAGGGCACTTTACGTGCCACTGTCATTATCTCCCTTTCCTGTTCCAGTCGCGTATGGTTCGCGGGAAGAACGACTGTCTGAAAGCCTCTGTGCGCGCTCTAATCTCTCTAATTTTACATTCGTGATCTCCTCGGGAGGTATAAGTAGGGGGAAGCAATATATTCGATACCTCATCCAGAAACGCACCCTCTCGAAACCTGGCGAGCAAGCTACACCGCGATGCAGAGCGCCTCTCTTGCAGAGTCTGCCACTTGAGTTTGTTAAACATCTCCGTAACGCTATCACGGTTACCAAATAACCCTGTGACGAAACGCGCCGCTCTTCTTTGGATCTTCTCTATCTCCTCCGTCAACCCGATCTGGTACGGATCCCACACTGATGAGCAATACTCAAGTATAGGTCGAACGAGTGTTTTGTAAGCCACCTCCTTTGTTGATGGACTACATTTTCTAAGGACTCTCCCAATGAATCTCAACCTGGTACCCGCCTTACCAACAATTAATTTTATATGATCATTCCACTTCAAATCGTTCCGCACGCATACTCCCAGATATTTTACAGAAGTAACTGCTACCAGTGTTTGTTCCGCTATCATATAATCATACAATAAAGGATCCTTCTTTCTATGTATTCGCAATACATTACATTTGTCTATGTTAAGGGTCAGTTGCCACTCCCTGCACCAAGTGCCTATCCGCTGCAGATCTTCCTGCATTTCGCTACAATTTTCTAATGCTGCAACTTCTCTGTATACTACAGCATCATCCGCGAAAAGCCGCATGGAACTTCCGACACTATCTACTAGGTCATTTATATATATTGTGAAAAGCAATGGTCCCATAACACTCCCCTGTGGCACGCCAGAGGTTACTTTAACGTCTGTAGATGTCTCTCCATTGAGAACAACATGCTGTGTTCTGTTTGCTAAAAACTCTTCAATCCAGCCACACAGCTGGTCTGATATTCCGTAGGCTCTTACTTTGTTTATCAGACGACAGTGCGGAACTGTATCGAACGCCTTCCGGAAGTCAAGGAAAATGGCATCTACCTGGGAGCCTGTATCTAATATTTTCTGGGTTTCATGAACAAATAATGCGAGTTGGGTTTCACACGATCGCTGTTTCCGGAATCCATGTTGATTCCTACATAGTAGATTCTGAGTTTCCAAAAACGACATGATACTCGAGCAAAAGACATGTTCTAAAATTCTACAACAGATCGACGTCAGAGAGATAGGTCTATAGTTTTGCGCATCTACTCGACGACCCTTCTTGAAGACTGGGACTACCTGTGCTCTTTTCCAATCATTTGGAACCTTCTGTTCCTCTAGAGACTTGCGGTACACGGCTGTTAGAAGGGGGGCAAGTTCTTTCGCGTACTCTGTGTAGAATCGAATTGGTATCCCGTCAGGTCCAGTGGACTTTCCTCTGTTGAGTGATTCCAGTTGCTTTTCTATTCCTTGGACACTTATTTCAATGTCAGCCATTTTTTCGTTGGTGCGAGGATTTAGAGAAGGAACTGCAGTGCGGTCTTCCTCTGTGAAACAGCTTTGGAAAAAGGTGTTTAGTATTTCAGCTTTACGCTTGTCATCCTCTGTTTCAATGCCATCATCATCCCAGAGTGTCTGGACATGATGTTTCGAGCCACTTACTGATTTAACGTAAGACCAGAACTTCCTAGGATTTTCTGTCAAGTCGGTACCTAGTATTTTACTTTCGAATTCACTGAACGCTTCACGCATAGCCCTCCTTACGCTAACTTTGACATCGTTTAGCTTCTGTTTGTCTGAGAGGTTTTGGCTGCGTTTAAACTTGGAGTGAAGCTCTCTTTGCTTTCGCAGTAGTTTCCTAACTTTGTTGTTGTACCACGGTGGGTTTTTCCCGTCCCTCACAGTTTTGCTCGGCACGTACCTGTCTAAAACGCATTTAACGATTGCCTTGAACTTTTTCCATAAACACTCAACATTGTCAGTGTCGGAACAGAAATTTTCGTCTTGATCTGTTAGGTAGTCTGAAATCTGCCTTCTATTACTCTTGCTAAACAGATAAACCTTCCTCCCTTTTTTTATATTCCTATTAACTTCCATATTCAGGGATGCTGCAACGGCCTTATGATCACTGATTCCCAGTTCTGCACTTACAGAGTCGAAAAGTTCGGGTCTGTTTGTTATCAGTAGGTCCAAGATGTTATCTCCACGAGTCGGTTCTCTGTTTAATTGCTCGAGGTAATTTTCGGATAGTGCACTCAGTATAATGTCACTCGATGCTCTGTCCCTACCACCCGTCCTAAACATCTGAGTGTCCCAGTCTATATCTGGTAAATTGAAATCTCCACCTAAGACCATAACATGCTGAGAAAATTTATGTGAAATGTATTCCAAATTTTCTCTCAGTTGTTCTGCCACTAATGCTGCTGAGTCGGGGGGTCGGTAAAAGGAGCCAATTATTAACCTTGCTCGGTTGTTGAGTGTAACCTCCACCCATAATAATTCACAGGAACTATCCACTTCTACTTCACTACAGGATAAACTACTACTAACAGCGACGAACACTCCGCCACCGGTTGCATGCAATCTATCCTTTCTAAACACCGTCTGTGCCTTTGTAAAAATTTCGGCAGAATTTATCTCTGGCTTCAGCCAGCTTTCTGTACCTATAACGATTTCAGCTTCGGTGCTTTCTATCAGCGCTTGAAGTTCCGGTACTTTACCAACGCAGCTTCGACAGTTTACAATTACAATACCGATTGCTGCTTGGTCCCCGCATGTCCTGACTTTGCCCCGCACCCGTTGAGGCTGTTGCCCTTTCTGCACTTGCCCGAGGCCATCTAACCTAAAAAACCGCCCAGCCCACGCCACACAACCCCTGCTACCCGTGTAGCCGCTTGTTGCGTGTAGTGGACTCCTGACCTATCCAGCGGAACCCGAAACCCCACCACCCTATGGCGCAAGTCGAGGAATCTGCAGCCCACATCGTCGCAGAACCGTCTCAACCTCTGATTCAGACCCTCCACTCGGCTCTGTACCAAAGGTCCGCAGTCAGTCCTGTCGACGATGCTGCAGATGGTGAGCTCTGCTTTCATCCCGCTAGCGAGACTGGCAGTCTTCACCAAATCAGATAGCCGCCGGAAGCCAGAGAGGATTTCCTCCGATCCATAGCGACACACATCATTGGTGCCGACATGAGCGACCACCTGCAGATGGGTGCACCCTGTACCCTTCATGGCATCCGGAAGGACCCTTTCCACATCTGGAATGACTCCCCCCGGTATGCACACGGAGTGCACATTGGTTTTCTTCCCCTCCCTTGCTGCCATATCCCTAAGGGGCCCCATTACACGCCTGACGTTGGAGCTCCCAACTACCAGTAAGCCCACCCTCTGCGACTGCCCGGATCTTGCAGACTGAGGGGCAACCTCTGGAACAGGACAAGCAGCCATGTCAGGCTGAAGATCAGTATCAGCCTGAGACAGAGCCTGAAACCGGTTCGTCAGACAAACCGGAGAGGCCTTCCGTTCAGCCCTCCGGAATGTCTTTCGCCCCCTGCCACACCTTGAGACGACCTCCCACTCTACCACAGGTGAGGGATCAGCCTCAATGCGGGCAGTATCCCGGGCAACCACAGTCGTAGTCCGATCGGGGGATGCGTGGGACGAGCTGGCCGTCCCCGACAAACCCCCATCCGGACCCCCACAGTGATGCCCATTGGCAACAGCCTCAAGCTGTGTGACCGAAGCCAACACTGCCTGAAGCTGGGAGCGAAGGGATGCCAACTCAGCCTGCATCCGAACACAGCAGTTGCAGTCCCTATCCATGCTAAAAACTGTGCAAAGAACGTCTGAACTAATCTACAGAGAGCGCAAACAAAACGACACAAAATTGAAACGGTTATTAAAATACAAGATTGCCTAGTAAATGCAGTAATGCTGCCACTTGTGCACTGCTGACACACTGCTCGGCGGCGGAAGGAGACTACGCGATTTAACACTATTCGAGTACTAAAACGTGATGCTACAACTCTCAAATACTATAATACGCCCGAAATTTATGAATTAAACAATGCAAGTACCAAAAACACGCAAAGAAATTAAGAATTAAACTATGTAACAAATGAGTGAGCTAGGAGTATACGACTTGCTGCTGCAGCTGCTTATCCAACGGCGGCAGGGAGCACACTGACTGTGACCAACCGACACTGGCCGTTCAAAACAAAAACAGTTGACAGACGACTACGCGAATTTACACTATTCAGGTACTAAAACGCGATGCTACAACTCTCAAATACTATAATACGCCCGAAATTTATGAATTAAACAATGCAAGTTCCAAAAACACGCAAAGAAGTCATCACTGCCCAGCTCGGCTTGGGAGCAGATTGACCTAGCAATGCTAGTATTCTAGGCTGGAGGCAAAAGCAGCGTCAGTTGCTGGCAATGCATAATATCGCACATGTCAGCAGAACTGCCATACCAGAGGCTGGTGAAGAAGGAAGGAAGATGGACGTTTGAGATCCTGTCAACAGTGAAGACATCAGAGACAGAACAAAGGTCTGGTACTTTCAAGGACAGAGAAGAAAATCTGCCTTGGCCTTTCAAAGGAACCATTCAAGCAAACCAAGCGCTGTATCACATGTGAGATACAGAGGCGAGGGAGTGCGCCGGGACTTACCTCAGTTCACTGCTAGTAGCGCCACGTCACCTTAACGCGTCTGCATGTAGCGCACAAGTATTATACCACATTATAGTATGAAATTAAAAATCAAAATTTATGTTTAAAACTTTGTTAAATTATGGTTTAGTGTAATAATGTTCCAAATACAAAGTCTTGATATTCTAAACTTAATAGTTTACGGAAAAATGCAGTCTTAAGAGAAAAATCAAAGTCGCTAAATAATGACGCTAGGAAGCCAGAATTTGGTCAGAAGGTGCAGTTAGAAGTTATAAATAAGTGATGCGGGTTTCCAAATCCATAAAACAAAAATTAACGACAGAATCCACGTTTTTCGGAAAAATCAGAAGCGCTAAATAATGGACTGAGAAACTTGAAAATTTGTTTTATGCTTCAGTACATCCCAAAAATAATAACAGAGAGTCCACGTTGATCTACCTCTTATAGTTTTTGAGTAATTAAATAAAACCTAATTTTGTAACTAAAATGTACCTAAGTGTTGTACATTAAGTACTTGAAATTTTAATGATAGAAGATTCTGGTTAAACCAGATGATCAAATGTATCAAATAATAGAGCTGTACCAAGTTTAAGACTTGTAACATAAATAGCAACTGATATAAGTCTTAGCAAAGCTATTAAGCAAACTTTCCATTCTACCGAGATCAAACATTCTACGTGCTTTCAAACTGCTTATCTGAATACCAGCAAAAATTAAGAAGTTTCTGAAGTAACTGGTAACTATATTGTTAAAGAGTATGTGCCCGAGATAGCGGTCGTTTATAGACTGCCACCGTACGCAAATAGACAGAGACAACAGATGTTTTCTCGGCAGTCCACACCGGCACCTTATAAATACAGCCCCTGAAGCAGTAGGAAGGTTCACTTCGCTCTCAGACACTGTGAGGTCCACGCCAGTTAAACGACTGAACGCGCTCTGCCTCGGATGACGTCAGAGCCGAGCTGTGACAAGCGCGTATTTGGCAGTGAAAACGGATAGTGAATTCGCGAGGACTGTACACCGTCCTGTATCGTTTAGAATTCGGTAATATAACTGTTTGTGTGCCGTCCGTGTGAAATTCAATTCCGCGTGGAAAGTGGTGAATTTATTTCCCCTTTTATGGGGAGCATTAATTTTTGAACATTTATTGAGCGCTTTCAATTGAGTGATGCTAGTCAGGGCGAAAAACTATCTGGTGGGAAGTTACCGTAGAGGTCGCCTCTGAAGTGCTAAAGGTTCTGTTAGATTAGAAAGATTTGTTTTCAATTGAACATAACGCAATTTTAAGTGTTGTTTGTGAGAAACTTTAATTAAATTAAATTTTGATTGGAACTTTCAACTTCTACGGAAGTCATAGCCCTGATCCCGCAAAGAAATGGGAAATAGACACTTTTCTTTCCGTGGGCTGGACCGGGATGTGGCCGTGCAGACTGGAAACGAAGGTCGCTTTCTGGCTGACCACCAAATTAGTTACCAGGCTGACGTGATTAAAGACGGCATCAAAACTTTAAACCAGTGAAGTAACTTACTCGCCGCCACACACCATCCCAGCATTTGCCTTGAGTGATTTAGTGAAATAATGAAAAACCTAAATCTTGATGGCAGGACACAGTAGAGAACCAACATGTTCCTGAATACGAGACCAACGTGCTAGCTAATGTGCTATAAACCTTCATCCAGAAGTGTTCTCTGTAACTTGTTGGTTGTTTCTGTACCAGGAACTGCCATGGGTATGCGACTTGATGAATTTGTTTTATTCAATGAAAACAGTCTCGTCTGCAGTGCAAGTTTTCTCTTGTGACTCCTTTGTGGACTTATGAAAGAGATACCACTACTGGTGTGAACAGCACCTACATTAGCCTCAATGAAGTCATCATTTTGTTAGCTAGCCGAACTTCAGTAGCTGACATATCAGAAACAATAGAAATAATTTTTCTCTTCTCTTCTGCCAATGCTTCTGAGGCATAGGAACTGACATGATTCGGAATCACTTCTCTCTCATTAATGAAAGAGACATATCGCCAATATTTGTAGCTAGTGCATCTTGTAATTCAGAAATTTCAACAAGATTTTCTTTTGTACTCTCTAGTTGGCAGACATCATATATCGGTTTCCACGTACATGGTGGCGCACGAAATGTGTTACCATTCTGTTTTTGAATATAAACTTTATTGTCAATACAATCTGAAAGGAACATATACTACAATTAAAAGCCGTCCATGGAGATTCGTTCCAACTCAGCACATGCTCAATATGTCCACCATTTCGTTTCCTAACTACCTTCAAACGAACACCGAGATTAGTGATGACCCTACGGCACATGTCTTCCATAATTTCTCTGCAAGCTTGAAGAATAAGCCTTCTGAGCTCGTTTAAATTCCACAGCTCCTTGCTACTGCCTTGCCCTTCAACATGCAGTGCTTCATGCAAGATGGGGCAAGGCTACATACTGCAAACACTGTGTTGGAGTTTTTACACGAGCGTTTCGACATGCGGATCATTTCACTCTGGTTTCCAGGTCGCTTCAATGACGGAGAAAATTGCCCCCCCCCCCCCCCCCCGCCCCCCAATAGTCCAGACCTCAATCCATGTGACTTTTTTCTTTGAGGCTACCTAAAGGAAAAAAATTTCCCGAAACGTCCACGTGATTTAATGGAGCTCACAAGACTTATTCTTCAAGCTTGCAGTGAAATTACATGTGCCCTAGGGTAATCACTAACTTCACTGTTCGTTTAAAGGAAGTTAGGAAACGAAATGGTGGATATATTGAGCATGTGCTGAGTTAGAACAAATCTCCATGGACGGCTCTTCATTGTAGTATATGTTCCTTTCAGATTGTATTGACAATAAAGTTTATATTCAAAAACAAAATGGTAACACATTTCGTGCGCCACCCTGTATTTAACTTAATGCTATAATCAATAACTATGAATGCACACTTTACAGTCAGTGCACACTGATTTACAGTTACAGTTACAGTGGATAATATTTTCTTCTACAAGATAAACTTCATGTGACTTTGTGGCTGGTACTTTCCAACCTCTGCCTACATTCCTACTTAAGTCCTTATTCATAAAAAAATACTGCATTTGTGCTTACAGTGAATGCTTATCATTTTACTTGTTAGTTTTCATTTCACATCGACAATGAGCCCGTCAAACAGCTTTGCTGTTACAAGCAACATCAATGCAGATAGACTTTTATCCAAATGTTTCACCTGCTTTGCACTACCATGTATGTATTTCAGTGTCTTATGTGTACTCTCCTGCTGAATGTTTGTGTTGAGTCCGGCTCACATCCTATGGCACTATCCCAACACTTCACTTTTTTTCATAATATTTCTTGAAATAGTGACCAAATTCTGAATTCTCTGAATCACTGTTGAGGTTTTGCAGTGCTTTTATCAACGATTCCTGAAATATAGCAACGTTTCTTACCAGCTGATCGCATCATTTGGATGTCTGACTGACTTTGAAGACAGGTTTTATGCAGATACAATGTTATGCAAATCCTGCATCATTGTAAGGTGCACTCTCTCGAAATTTGAATTCTGCACTGTTTCTTGAATTTTATGGAAGACTGTAGGAAATTGGATTCCTGCAGCAATGTCTTTAGCTATCTTCATCCGTTCTTTTTCCGTCAGGTTGAGATGGCTTAGGTTCAGATCGTAACCAACGTGAGTGGACACAAAAGTAACATGGCATTTTCCTTCTTTGTATTGGAGTTTAATCTCTGCAGGGCACTTCCCATTCATTTTGTTGCTTCCTGTCAGTTTTAGATATCGTCTGCCATTACCTTTGGAGGTAAACTAACCTGAGTGAGGCAAACGTAATAACATGTGGGGCCATCATCGTAAAATTTAGTGCCACAGCTTTTAATGAATATGGAATTTGTAGCACATTCCATTTCTTCTTTCCATTTTAAAAATTCTTTATCACTGGAAAATTCCAGGGCTTTTGGTTTCACACAAATTCATGTGCAGACTGGAGATGATGCATCCGGCACTTTTTAGAGTCGGTTTCAAATGCACACATCGTACACTTAAACCTTTTCTGTTATGGTTCGCCATGAATATTTTGTTGATGGCATTTTAAACTACCTTTACAAGTTAAATCCTTATCGCATAAATAGCAGTGGTAGCTACACGAACATTCGTTATTTGTAACAGGAGGCATCATTTCACTCAGTTTCTGTAGGTGGACGGTGGATGTATGCTTCTTCGGAGTCTTGCGGTAACCGTACTCGTTTCCGCAAACTTCACATTTAAAAGCTGTCATTTTAAAACACTATTACAAAATACAGCTACAAGTGGTAAAAACAGCCACAATGTACAGTATCTCTCTAAATCAACAGCTTAGTTCATGGTTCAATACTAGAAATAAGACTGATCTACAATAAAGTTGTAAATGTAGTTACTTTGGTGTAGAAGGTGTTCATTGTTCAAGAACACACCAGAACTTGTCTCTTCAAAATGTGTAACTAGTAATACATTCAATTTAAGAGAAGTTTAAATGGCTAACTGGTGGTCAACTTCCTAGAGGAAGACCATCAGACAGATGGGACAAAGACATCAAGAAGATCGCTGGTAACACCTGGCAGAGAACTGCCCAAGACCGTCCCACTTGGAGAAGACTTCTGAAAGCCTACCTGAATCCACGACTCGAAGAGGCCACATCATCTAATGATTGAATTGGCTGATGATGATGATGATGATATTGTATTTAAAGTTTATTATTACTTTTTAAATGAAGATATGTTTAAGACTTCTTTACTTACTTCACATCCATGAAAACCGCTTCACATAGAATCTGTGGATGACGTGTTAGCATATTTATTCTTTTGTAAATAGATGTATCATGTATGATCTCACTGTGAGCTTATATGTATGTATGTTTCTGTGTAAATGAAAACATATTATGACATGTCTCAGTTCTCACATTTTGATCAGTGTAATTTGCAAATCTCATTTTAGATTTGCTATGTTATTGGTGCCCAGCATTTTTGTTTGATTGTTATGTACATATAAGGACCAATCGTAATTTACTACATTTTGGCGCACTGTAGGGTATAATTTAATGTATACACTAATTTATTTTTATTTGTGTCTGTTACTTTTTTTAAATGACCTTTGGGAGTTATTTGTCCTTTTATAAAATTCTACTCCACTATGTTTAAGACTTGTCTTCATTCCTTAAGTCTCAGAATATTTTTGGGAAATGGGAAGTGAGCCAGTAATGATTTTTGGGTCCCTCAGTCAACAATAATTATAACTTAATTGGAATTCTGAGTTATTTCAAAACACTCAAGAAAGATTATTATTTTGGCTGAAGCTGGGACACATGCTTCTGTCCCTTTGCAGATGTTCAGAGTTGTTTCATTGTAGTAAGCACTGAAAATCTTTAAATAATTTATAATAGAATTAACACACCAAAATTATTTCTGACTGTTGAACTTCACCATTGCTGTTGTGCATATCACACTACCAAAGCCAACTGATTATTTGACCTATCAGATTTCCACTTTTATTTCACTTACAATTTGTTCCCACATTTGTTTGATTCTGATGTGTTTAGTTGTTATAAAAATTTTACTGAGTCAATACATGTATGTCATTTTAGAACTTGTGTTTTTTTTTTCTTGTTCATTTCACATACTTCCAAGCTTGTAATTGTGTGGGAAATGTGAAATAGTGCTGCTGAAACTTCACAGTAATGTAACTGCTGTTTGATTTTGTTCTGTATAAAAGACACTAGTAGTTGCAGACTCTTTCATTTGAATCAGTATTGTTATTTTGGATGACAAGTAATTTCATAACCATTTCTTACTAGTGGACATTTTCACACGATGTTTGTAACAAGTTTGCTCTTGTGCAACTGAAGTATAGCAAGTAGTCTCATTAGCTACAGATAAATGAAAGTGCGACACAAGAGCCTGTTTATACGGTCTAGGTGGGACTGGATGTAATCTGGAATAACAAAAATTTTCATATTCTCAAAATATTTTACTAGCTGAAAATACTTTAATATGTACTACGATATCCAAACCTTTTACTTTGGCACGAACAAGAAACAATTTTTTGGCACTTGGAGCATTATGCAGAAGGCCTTTGAAGAGAAGTGGCAATACCTGTGATGTTTGTCTCTGTTAGTTACAATTAATTTCAGATAAATCATGAAATATATAATCATTACAAGTTACAATATGCAATACACATAGACTTCCCGCCCATATTCAGATTCTAGGGAAGTGCTTTTGTTGTGTCACAATAAACTTTCAAGACACGTGAAAGTTAGGGTTTTGAACCAACATAAATTTAGAACTGAGCTAACTGCATAACTCGGTAACCACCATTTAAAGTTATCGATCTATGGAAGACTATGTTAATCCTGAGTTACTATGTACATATCAGAGGAAGAGTAAATTTCTTTTGAATGTACCTACTTGTGCATTTTCTGGTATATATATATATATATACATTACCCTAGAGCATCTTCCAATAATTCATTAATACCTTGACTGCAGTTATTCCAATAGTGGCAGCTTCTATGAGAGCAAATATTGACAACATATTTCACTTCCAGAGGATCATTTTATATCAGATGGGTTGGAACAGTGTATTTGGTCAATTGCCTGACAAATGTAATGAACACATTCATTAATGTTTTACACAATGAAAACAACACAAAAGGTAAACATGTTCAACTAAAATATGTGATTTCTTTCACACTTACAGCATTCAATGATCATGGTTAGTGATGAAAAACTAACAATCTGTAGATGTATATGGCAACTCTGTGGAAAGTTAAAAGTTTGGAAACAAAGTAACACATCTCAAGATAAATGGCTATAATTATTATTCTAACCATGTGCAGCAATGGAACTTCTATTACTGAAAAATAAATTTGCAGGGTTCTATACATGGATTCACTTACTCCAGTTACCCTTCACTGTGTCGCTCCTCAGTGAACCATTGCTCGCTAAGTCGGCTGTACAACTGGGGCGAGTGCTAGGACGTCTCTTTAGACCTGCCGTGTGGCGGCGCTCGGTCTGCAATCACTGACAGTGGCGACACGCGGGTCCGACGTATACTAGCTGACCGCTGCCGATTTAAAGGCTACCACCTAGCAAGTGTGGTGTCTGGCTGTGACACCACAAAAGACCTACCCCCAAAGAACAATTTGCTTGGAGAAAGTGGAACCACAGTATACTTGACACTTCAGTTTCAGAACTCAGACAATATATGTGAATCAAGCACCAATGTTCACTATACTTCCAAAGGGTATCAACATTACTTTGTTCTTGCCAGATCGATCCAAGCTGTTTTTGCGTGTTACTCACTGAATAGTTTTGCTGAAAAGTTTTAGGGGTGAAAGAAAAGCTAACACAGCGTGAAGGACGTTTTACAGCCGTGAAACACTGCAGCATTTATTTCCTCCATAACTGCTCTGTGACAAACATACACATCGTCATTATTATTTTGAAAAATGGTTTGAATGACATTTACGAAATTAATAAATTTATTGGTTAAAAACAGACAGGGCAGAGAATAACGACAGATTATTTTCCTGAAACGTTTGCAACAGCATATAGAACACTAATCACTCAGAAACAGCTACAATTCTTTGTAACGTCGTTTATAATGCGCAGGGACGGCAATGAAAGAATTTACAAGTCAACATTCACCCATTACGCATGCAAATACTAACGAAATATGTCATCTAAGCAAATATCATACTGCTTTCCTTAGACTTATCTACTTTACGGCATTCTTATATTCTTTAATTTTCGTCAGGTACTATGAGAGCCTACATAAACAAAACGACTTTGACTTCTTTCTGCATAACGTTATTTTAGACAGTAGAGTTATTCGACTGCTTCCGTGGCTTTACTACCGACATAACAGATTCAAGACCATTGTTTTCGCATTGTATGTTTGCTCTGCTGTATCCCTCAAATGAACAGTGAATAAGTGAATTAGATAATGAAAATTTGTCGTTATTACCCTTAAATAATATCACGTTATTTTTTTGTTTTCTCTTGCTGGCGATGCTTTCAATTCTCTATAAATATTTTCATTTCTTTAATAATACACATTCATATTATATTACTATCCAGAAAAAGTTAAATTTCTGATCATTACTGAATTTCATCGCAGTCTAACATGTGTTGGACTGTCACGATAGCAACTTTGATGTAGCTTCCAGTTCACGGAACCGGCGGCTGTTTAGGGGAGGGCCTTACAATACGGATAGGCATGGAGGGGGGTGAATGGGCGGGACTTGTTCCGGGTGAAATCCTAGCGCTAAGGGCACGTGCAGTCTCCCTGCTGCCGCCGCCGGGGGCGGTCCTCGATCTCTGGGGCCGCATCTTTCTCTCCAGGCTGAGTGCAGGGTTCCAAGCCTGACAAAGTTGAAGGCCGCTGTCTTTGAAAAAACAAAAATACTCTGTCAATCCTCCTACTTCTGGGACTGCGTTATTAAAGAGGCCATCGAAATCGGACTACAGGACGATGTAATTAACAAAGACAGCGGCTTTCAACTTAGTCAGGCTTGGAACCCTGCACTCAGCCTGGAGAGAAAGATGCGGTCCCAGAGATCGAGGACGGCCCCCGACGGCGGCAACAGGGAGACTGCAGACCCCAGTTCAGACCCAGGCGCCACTTCCCCCACCACCTCCAGTAGCAGCTGCGTCGGCAGCACCGAAGACACCAGGAGAGGAACGGTGGAGGGGGTAACGGCTAGTATATATAGGGCGTCGAGAGGAAAAGCACAGCCCACCCTGCCTGGATCTCCACCCCTCCTACCTTATACAAATCCCTTCAGATCCTCGAACGCCATGCTCTTTGCCTCGCCTATCATATCCGTCTCCCCTCTGCCACACGGATCCTGTACGACCTTATCCCGTTCCCCCACCTCCTCCTTTTCCTCGAACGGATACACATCCTCTACACCTCCCGTACACTAGATCCCCTGACCCACTCGTCTCTCACATCCTCTCCCACCCTTGTACGCTGTCGTGCCTGCATTTCCACGTCCCACCTGCTCTCTATGTCTCCACTCTCTTTACCCTCTCCCATGGTGGCTTCCGCCAGCTCACCCCCCCCCCCCTGCCCTCCTCCCCTCCATTTACCCCTCCTATCAACTTTGATGCTCCCCCCCCCCCACTTGCTGTGCTTTTTCCTATGAGCACCCTCTCTCCCTTCTCTCGCCCTTTCCTCCCTCCTCCTTCCAGCCCCCTCCTCCCCCGGGCTTCCCCTATCCCCATAACTTCATTCCTGCCACCGTCTCCTCTGCCATTGGCATCTGCATCTACATCTACATCCATACTCCGCAAGCCACCTGACGGTGTGTGGCGGAGGGTACCTTGAGTACCTCTATCGGTTCTCCCTTCTATTCCAGTCTCGTATTGTTCGTGGAAAGAAGGATTGTCGGTATGCCTCTGTGTGGGCTCTAATCTCTCTGATTTTATCCTCATGGTCTCTTCGCGAGATATACGTAGGAGGGAGCAATATACTGCTTGACTCTTCGGTGAAGGTATGGTCTCGAAACTTTGACAAAAGCCCGTAACGAGCTACTGAGCGTCTCTCCTGCAGAGTCTTCCACTGGAGTTTATCTATCATCTCCGTAACGCTTTCGCGATTACTAAATGATCCTGTAACGAAGCGCGCTGCTCTCCGTTGGACCTTCTCTATATCTTCTATCAACCCTATCTGGTACGGATTCCACACTGCTGAGCAGTTTTCAAGCAGTGGGCGAACAAGCGTACTGTAACCTACTTCCTTTGTTTTCGGATTGCATTTCCTTAGGATTCTTCCAATGAATCTCAGTCTGGCATCTGCTTTACCGACGATCAACGTTATATGATCATTCCATTTTAAATCACTCCTAATGCGTACTCCCAGATAATTTATGGTATTAACTGCTTCCAGTTGCTGACCTGCTATTTTGTAGCTAAATGATAAAGGATCTATCTTTCTGTGTATTCGCAGCACATTACACTTGTCTACATTGAGATTCAATTGCCATTCCCTGCACCATGCGTCAATTCGCTGCAGATTCTCCTGCATTTCAGTACAATTGTCCATTGTTACCACCTCTCGATACACCACAGCATCATCTGCAAAAAGCCTCAGTGAACTTCCGATGTCATCCACCAGGTCATTTATGTATATTGTGAATAGCAACGGTCCTATGACACTCCCCTGCGGCACACCTGAAATCACTCTTACTTCGGAAGACTTCTCTCCATTGAGAATAACATGCTGCGTCCTGTTATCTAGGAACTCCTCAATCCAATCACACAATTGGTCTGATAGTCCATATACTCTTACTTTGTTCATTAAACGACTGTGGGGAACCGTATCGAACGCCTTGCGGAAGTCAAGAAACACGGCATCCACCTGTGAACCCGTGTCTATGGCCCTTTGAGTCTCGTGGACGAACAGCGCGAGCTGGGTTTCACATGGCCGTCTTTTTCGAAACCCATGCTGATTCCTACAGAGTAGATTTCTAGTCTCCAGAAAAGTCATTATACTCGAACACAATACGTGTTCCAAAATTCTACAACTGATCGACGTTAGAGATATAGGTCTATAGTTCTGCACATCTGTTCGACGTCCCTTCTTGAAAACGGGGATGACCTGTGCCCTTTTCCAATCCTTTGGAACGCTACGCTCTTCTAGAGACCTACGGTACACCGCTGCAAGAAGGGGGGCAAGTTCCTTCGCGTACGCTGTGTAAAATTGAACTGGTATCCCATCAGGTCCAGCGGCCTTTCCTCTTTTAAGCGATTTTAATTGTTTCTCTATCCCTCTGTCGTGTATTTCGATATCTACCATTTTGTCATCTGTGCGACAATCTAGAGAAGGAACTACAGTGCAATCTTCCTCTGTGAAACAACTTAGGAAAAAGACATTTAGTATTTCGGTCTTTAGTCTGTCATCCTCTGTTTCAGTACCATTTTGGTCACAGAGTGTCTGGACATTTTGTTTTGATCCACCTACCGCTTTGACATAAGACCAAAATTTCTTAGGATTTTCTGCCAAGTCAGTACATAGAACTTTACTTTCGAATTCATTGAACGCCTCTCGCATAGCCCTCCTCACACTACATTTCGCTTCGCGTAATTTTTGTTTGTCTGCAAGGCTTTGGCTATGTTTATGTTTGCTGTGAAGTTCCCTTTGCTTCCGCAGCATCATCCGCAGCATCCGCAGCATCATCTGACGCAATACAAGAGGTGTTTGGGGTCCAACAGTTTGATCTGTGGATAAGAGAAAGAACAGTCATCTACTGGATGAAAAAATGTACGTCACAGAAAATATGAAAGGCTTGAAATTGGTGAAGATCTCCATCTATCTACATCTACGTCCATACTCTGTGAATCACATTTAAGTGCTTCGCAGAGGGTCATCGAACCACCTTCACGATTCTCTATTATTTCAATCTCGTATAGCAAGCGGAAGGAAGGAACACATATCTTTCCGTAACAGTTCTGATTTCCCTTATTTTATCGTGGTGGTCGTTTCTTCCTACGTAGGTCGGCCTCAACAGATTATTTTCGCAGTCAGAGGAGAAAGTTGGTGATTGGAATTTCGTGAGAAGGTTCCTCCGCAACGAAAAACGCGTTTCTTTTAATGATGTCCACCCCAAATCCCGAATCATTTCAGTGGCACTCTCTCCCCAACTTCGCGATAATACAAAACGTGTGAGCTGCCCATCTTTGAACTTTTTAGATGAATTCTGTCAATCCTATCTGGTAAATCTCCCACACTACGGAGCAGTATTCTAAAAGAGGACGGAAAAGCATAGTGTATGCAGTCTTTAGTTAGCCTTCCCCACAACATTTTCTATGTGTTCTTTCCAATTTAAGTTGTTCGTAATTGTAATTCCTAGGTATTTGGTTGAACTTGCGGCCTTTAGATTCGAATGATTTGTCGTGTAACCGAAGCTTAACGCATTTCTATTACTACTCGTGTGGATGACCTCACACTTTTCGTTATTTAGGTTCAACTGCCAATTTTCGCATCATGCAGGTATATTTTCTACGTCGTTTTGCAATTTGTTTAGATTTTCTAATGACGTTACTAGTCGATAAATGACAGCGTCATCTACAAACAACCTAAGACGGCTGCTCAGTTTGTCCACCAAGTCGTTTATATAGATAAGGAACAGCAAACGGCCTATAACACTACCTTGGGGAACGCCAGAAATCACTTCTGTTTTACTCGATGACTTCCCGTCAGTACTACGAACTGTGACCTCTCTGACAGGAAATCACGAATCCAGTCACGTAATTGACACGATATTCCGTAAGCACGCAATTTCACTACAAGCCGCTTGTGTGTTACAGTGTCAAAAGCATTCCAGAAATCCAGGAATACGGTATGGATTTGAAGTCCCTTGTCAATAGCATTCACCGCTTCGTGCGAGTAAAGAGCTAGTTGTGTTTCGCAAGGATGATGTGTTCTAAATCCGTGTTGCCTGTATGTCAATAGACCGATTTCTTCGAGGTAATTCGTAATGTCCGAACACAATATATGTACCAAAATCCTTCTACATATCGACGTTAATGATATTGGCCTGTTCAAAAATGTTCAGATGCGTGCGAAATAAGGACAAACACAGACACCCATGCCCGAGGGAGGACTCGAACCTCCGCCGCGATCAGCCGCACAGTCCATGACTGCAGTGCCCAAGACCGCTCGGCTAATTCCGCGCGGCTATTGGCTTGTAATTTAGTGGATTACTCCTATGTTTCTTGAATATTGGTGTGGTCTATGTAACCTTCCATTCTTTGGGTACGGATCTTTCGTCGGGCGAACTATTTTATATGATTGTTAAGTTTGGAGCTATTGCATCAGCATATTACGAAAGGAACTTAAATTGGTACACAGTCTGGACGAGAAGACTTGCTTTCATTAAGTGATTTAAGTTGCTTCACTACTCCGAGGATATGTACTTCTACGTTACTCATGTTGACAGCTGTTCTTGATTCGAATTCTGGAATATTTACTTCGCCTTCTTTTGTGAAGACATATCGGAAGGCTTTGTTTAGTAACTCTGCTTCGTCAGCACTGTCTTCGGTAGTATCTCCATTGCTATCGCGCAGAGATGGCATTGTGTCTTGCCGCTAGCATACTTCACATACGACCAGAATCTCTTTGGATTTTCTCCCAGGTTTCGAGACAAAATTTCGTTGTAGAAACTATCATAAGCATATCTCATTGAAGTCTACGCTAAATTTCGAGCTTCTGTAAAAGATTGCCAATTTTGGAGATTTTGAGTCTGCTTAAATTTGGCATTTTTTTTCATTGTTTCTGTAGCAGTGTCCTGACCCGTTTTGTGTACCAAGGAGGATCAGCTTCATCGTTTGTTAATTTATTTGGCATAAATCTCCCAATTGCTGCCTATACTGTTTCTTTGAATTCAAGCCACATCTGATCTACACTTACATTGTTAATTTGAAAGAGGTGGAGATTGTCTCTTAGGAAGGCGTGAAGTGAATTTTTATTTGGGTTTTTGAATAGGTATATTTTTCGTTTATTTTTGGAGGATTTCGGTGTTAAAATGTTCAGTCTCACTACGAAAACCCTGTGTTCACTGATCCCTGTTTCCGTTTTGATGCTCGTTATTAACACAGGATTATTTGTTACTAGTAGGTCAAGTGTGTTTTGACAGCTGTTTACTAATCACGTGGGCTCATGAACTAACTGCTCGAAATAATTTTCAGAGAATGCTTTAGCAAACTTTCCGATGATGTTTTATGTGTACCTCCGGAATTAAACATGTATTTTTGCCAACATATCGACTATAAATTAAAGTCACGACCAACTATAATTGTATGAGTCGGATACGTGTTCGAAATCAAACTCAAGTTTTCTTTGAACCTTTCAGCAACTGTAACATCTGAATTGGGAGGTCGGTAAAAGGATCCAATTGTTATTTTGTTGCGGTTGCCAAGGTAGCTGCACCTGCATCAGACAGGGTTAAACAGAGGGGAATCCCCGGCCACTCGGCGGCAGACACATTGCTTTTTACCAAATATCAGGAAGACACCCCAAATGTTTCAAGCTAAACCAACCGTAGAACTGACAGTAGATGGTCCATACCCGGATTATCTTTATAGAGAAAATAGCAGACCACGTTTGGTTGAGTACACTGAGCACGTCCTGCTGAAATAATCAGCTAATGATTCGTCCTTGGCAGAAGCGAGAGAGCGGCGTTAGAGCACTCCTCTCTACGACGCAGTGGGGGATATGGAAAAACCTCAAGGAGGGGGCGCTAAAGGTACCTTGAGCTACCTTTACTTTTACCGTAATAAACAATAATCAAGTCACATTCAAAGCTTAAGAAAGTTTTATTTAAACTGATTATACACATACACAAGACAATCCCATGATATAAAAAAGTTACAGTTGTGGTTCCCTTCCTTAAATGATGAATTCTCTGGGCATATTCTTCTTGGCAGTTTGGTTAATTACATCGTCAATAGGACAGTCAATGACAAGGTTAGTGTTCAGCAGAGCTAAGCCATTAAGTCGATCCTCCTCCATTGTCGACCTCAGTCTTCTAAGATTTTGCTGACTGGATATGTTATGCTCATATGTCACTCAGTGTAAACAGAATGATAATAAACTCGCAATTAGAGAGAGCTCGAAGGAGAATATTGGCTTTGGCAGCCCTTGTCCTATCCCTCCAACACTGTATTTCTTTAAGAACTTTTCAAACTGTTCCGAGATCAGCTGCGAATTGAATAACAGCATCATGTCGCTCAACCCATCTCGTTTGACAACGTGTCTGCAGCGAGTGTTTTAGGTCACTCTTCAATGTTGCGAACCGCTTGCTAGACGCTGTAAAGAACGATACTACTTCTTCAATAGTACCAAGTGAGTTCTCACACTTATAACTTTGCTCCTGCGAGACAACCGAGGTTGAGCTGAAGACTTCGACACTGTGCTACTTGCGCATTGATAGCCTTCTTTCTTACTTAGCCACAGCTCCTTTAAATTCTGCTATATTAAATGAGCAACCATCACAGCCTATACGCATACAGTTTTCCAGTGACAGAGAAAGGCTTTTCATTCTCCTTAGAATTGTAGTAACTAATACTTCACCAGTAGCGCTGTGCTCGTCATCTTGACTCTCTTGAGGTTCTTCGTCTCATTGTCTTTACGGATGTCAACGAAACACAAAAATGTTTCGTGTAATTTGCCGTCACCATGTAACACCACAGCTCTTATGCTGTATGGATTTATTTTGTTTTTGTTTTTTTTGCTTTATTTAATGTTACATTGTTGATCGTCTATAAATGTGTTTGAATCGATAACACAAAATTGTATACTACTTTCTTTATATAAACTTTGATGTCATGTTTTGGTTCAATGCAAAGTAGTGTATCTGCAATTTATATTCTTTGTCCCATTTGGAGGGAACAAAACTTACTGTATATGATTGTAATTTTGTGTGAATAAGTTTTTGTAGAGATGTCAATATGTGTAAATGTTTTGTTTTATTTAATGTATTTGGTTGCTGTTATGTAAATTGCTGATCCTCACTTAGGGCTCTTAGTTATTCTGTATGTAAAAGGTGTAGTGGTTCCCCTCGGGAACGGAACGGTGTAGCGCGCGCAAATTGTGGTTGGCTACGTAGAAAAGGTGGAACTGATAGTCAGTCGGGGACGAGTCAGCAGTCGGAGACGAGCTACAAGTCCGTGCACTGCTATTATAAAGGTGTATATTGTGCTGATTCAGAGAGAGGCTTTTCCTGCTTCTTTCCAAGGCCTCGGATGGATGGATAAATAGCTGGAACTATATGAATCATCGCCACGAAGATATGATAGAGTCCGGCAATTCTACCTGCAATTCCACCTAACAACATGCAGTTGCCACCACATTGCGCAATCATTACATCGAAATACTATAATGATGTACAGTGAAGGATCAGCTTAATGGATGTGCTAATGTGCTGAAATATAAGGTAATTCATATCTGAATTTATGTACCTACCTTGATTTTACTCCTCATCATAACACCTCTCAGGGTCCTCTCCGTTCGAAGTGAAGTGATTACCAAGTGTCCTTACTGAAAGTACATTGATACCCAGTTTTCTAATTGATGCCCTTTGAACATAGTAAAGAGAAAGTTAAAGTTAATGATGCTTGCTGAATTAATTTTCCTAGTAAAACTGCTTATTAAAGTGTTATTGCCAACTTCAAATTAAAATTTCTCAAGACAGTGGCTTATAGAGTTTTGCTTAGTAAATAATGACACTACTGCCTGTTGTTTATATCAGAAAGTGGGTCAGTATCTTACATTAATGTTAATTTTATGTTTCACGGTAGTAAAAGTAGAAAACTGCATAGTAGGAAATTATATGGTCATGATCACTAAGTGTTTATCTCTCTTGTGTGTATATTATCAGTATAAAGACCACTCAGTTTGTGTAAACCCTGAAAGTGATAGTGTTTTTTTTCTGTACGTGTTATAATTTTGCAAATAGTTTTTGTGCTGCTCCAGTTGTTTGCTTCAACCTTAAAACATATGTGTGTCGGCGTTCATTGCACTCGAGTGTGGCCATGTCTAGGTTGTGTTTTGTCCGTTATAGTTACTTATACCTATTTTCTTGAACGAGAATGTTAATCATTCTCTTGCCTAGTTAGGCTGGCGACCGTCTTCTTTATCAATTAAACAGTGCAGATAAACAAAATTTCGTTTGTTACTGTTCAAATATTAACGTAATTCTGACTTTCATTTCCGATAAGCCACCTCCGTTAGGAACAACACGGTCAACATAACAAAATTCCTCTCAGAGGGTAACACTGCTGTGTTGCTTTGTGCCATAGTTGATTTTACAAAATAGTTTTATGTCACAACCTGTTTCTAGCTTGGGGTTATGGTACAGTAGTAGCAGGAAGCAGTGTTATACGTGGCGCCGCGTGACAGGACGTTGTTCAATTTGCACCTACAGACGGTAAAAATTATAAGTAGTTAGCATTTTACAAACATAGAGTGAACATAAAACGTCCAGCGGCACGAACCTGTGCATCTTTTGACCGACCGGATAGTGAAAGCTCAGTTTAAATTGAAAATGAAAGGTATCAGTACTTAATAATAGCTAAAATGGACAGGAAACTAGAAATAAACCCAGACGAGCAGGAACAGATTGTAGCCGGTAGCAAATTGGACTGCTTAACAATAGATGGCACTACACGCGACGTGCGAGTACAGGCGGACGTAAACAAACCGATCCAAGCTACGAACATTGTACACACTAAACAAGATGAAACAGACGATGTTGCTAAAGACAATGGCTATGCTAACGAATCGAGGGATATGTTCGAATCACCGGAAACAGCAAGGGTAGTAGTACGTGAACACGAAAATCCAGTAAAAACCAAAAGTGAAAAGACACCAGATATGACTGATTTGATTAGGATGCTGTCTGCGCAATTTGCAGCGCAAAATGACTATATATCTACACAATTGGCAGCGCGCTATGACGATATTTCTACACAATTGGCAGCGTGTTTTGATGATATGTCTGCACAAATGGCAGCACAAAGTAAACAAATCGAAATGCAATGCAACAGAATTACCGAAAAAATTGATATGTCATTCAATGATGATCTTTCAAGGTTAGAATCGTGTGAAAAGGTATTATTAAAAAATGAAATTGAGCCAGAAAAAGCGAGTGAAAAGGGGAATATTTGTACTGTTAATGATGTGTATGAGGTCGAAGACGTAGATGTGGGGGAGGTTATGATGAAATATGCCACGCAAAAGACGTGTGCACAACTAATAATAGGTGAAAGTGATTTAAAGAAGGACGTTAGTAAACATGACACTATAAACAGTGCAGGTGAAATTATTGTTGTTAGAAAGGTATTTTGTGGCTCTGATGCAGAAGGGTCTGGTAGGGATTTCGCACGATTATCTGAAACTGATAGTAATGGGATCAGTGAAACAAAGTTTATCAATGTATGTGACGAGTATATTATGTACGAAACTAACTCAGAAATCGTCCAAAGTGCTATTACTGAAGTGCCTACGTGTCCAAATGATGTGCACTGTGTATAAAATGAGTCGAAAAATGAAGTGACTGAAACATCTAGAGATAATCTGATCCACTGTGTAAAAGTTGCTTTCCTGCTCGAATCTGATGACGAAAATGAAATCAGTGATGGTTCAGATGATGAGGGGTATATGAATACAGATAAGAATGAATATACTAACTTTCCCTATTGTTCAAAAGTCACGTACTTAAGTGAATCTGAAGGTGAGGAAGAGAGTAGTGATGACTCTAGTGAAGATGAATTTTCAGGTGTAAACGAAAGTGAATACAGTTTTACTGACAGAGGGTATAAGATAGTTAGTGACATTTTTCCAAAGCAAGATACAGAAAGTAGAAATGGGCCAAAACCGAATGAATTATTCAGTAATGTAACACAGGGGCATAATTTGCAGGAACCTCCTGATGATATTATACTGGGGCAAGCCTTAACAAATGTTTTGAAGGAGTGTGAATTACAGGAACAAAAAGAACCACCCGATAAAATAATAGCAGAACAGGAAATGTTGTACCTTGCTAAAGACTTTGAAATTTCAAAACCTAAAAAGCCACCTGATGAAACAAAACGTTGGCAAGATCTGAATGGCATAGTGAAAGATGTAGAAGATAGGAGGCCTAAAAAGCCACCAGATTTAAGTGACTGTTTTATGAACCATAAAAGACTGCCTTGTTAATAAAGAGACTAGGGGCAGGCTGCTGTATGTATATATACTGTTAATATAATGCATGACTTTATTATTATTATATCTGAGTGTTACCTGAAAGTGAATTATTGTTCTGTTGATCTTGAGGCCTGTGGGAGGTTGTTGCTTATTTACCGTAGTGTACTGTTTGACTTTGCTTAGGAAATGTTTATTTTCAATTGAATACTTACTGTTGCCAGTCTAATTATAAAGGTAGGGCCATGTAGTGTGAGAAACCTGAGAACTTTATGACTAATGATGCTTATAGTAACTTAACGAGAGTGCAGAGAACTCCAAAAGATAATAATTTATTTCTCATATAGTTAAAAATCAGAAAGGGCTTCTGTTTGCAGTATGTGGTTTACTTAAAGGTACATGTCCTCAGATGAGGGTTGTTAACCCTCAGGGGACATGCACTCTTTGCATTATCAGGTGCCTGACGAGCACCAGGGACCTGAGCCGTTGTCAGCACTACGTCCATTTCTTTTCGTGCTGCCAACCTTCCTCTTCATCATTCAGAACTTTTACTATTTTCTTTCCTTCTTCTCTATTAGAGTAAACTGAAAAGTGTAGAAATAATGTAAGATACTGTGTATGGTGTGTGGACAAGTAATTGAATAATTAAATTGGGTACATTAGAAAATGACCAAGAATAATGAAAGTGTGGTGGGTATTGTTAAAGAGAAAATGTAATGGAAAAGTAAAGGGAAAAATATGGATGAGAAAAGAATAGCTTACTGAAAAGAAAAGGTAAATGAATGCCATAATATGACTGAATGTAAATGTTTTTTACTGAAAATAGGGATAATTATGATATAGAAAAACTGTATATGTGTTTAAAACTGAGGAGATGAACCTGACTAATGTATGTGAAATAGGTGTGTGAGGTATGTGTCTAGTGCCAGCAAAAGGGTTGGCAGAAGTCACTTGCAATAGGATATGAAATTATTGTCCTGATCTTGATGTATGTAATGACCTAACTGTGTGTGGAAAAGCAATGGTAAAGCAGTAGTAAGAAATTCTTAATCCTGACTTGATCCCAAGTATGACATTTAATTTTTTTTCTTGATTAATGTATATGTTACCCAGTGTTGTCATTTGAAAAATAATGATTTTGTTACCAGTGTCTAATTGCTGTTTCAAAGTTGCAGGTTTTATGTTTTATACCATTAAGGCAATTTGTACCAAAAGTGTGACAGAATGATGAAAAACCTGGAAATGATGACAATAAACTGCTCAAAAATGTGTTGATGGGCAGTAAAACAAGACAAAATAATAAAAATGCTGTGGTCCTGAAGTTGAGGACTACCATATATGCTATGTGAGCAGTAGCCAAAGGACTTGTCATTGTGGGGCAAGGAGCTGATAAGTGGTCATGAACTGCCAAACCTAGAGGATGGGGCAGTGAATTAATTTAAAAATGTGTTTTTTGTGTGTTCTTAATATAAATTGTGTTTTGTGTCTAAATGTTTATATATAAAGGCTGCCAAACCAATAATGGGCAGTATGAGTAATATGGACTGCTTATGCTGAGGCAAGCAGTGAAGTAAGTTAGGTTTTTGATCAATGTGTTATGGACTGACTTATTGTTGGAGTCAGTGAAAAGTTATTATAAAATGAATAAGGAATCTTATTCAAATGGATGTAGATGTTTATTTTCGACTGCCTTGTTTTAAAAATACAGCAGTGATGATTAAAAATAGGCTCTGAATATGTTAGTGTGTTTATGTGCAACAAGTATTTTGGACTGCTATTAATGAAGAGCAGCTTTAAAGTTAATTATTTTGAAAAAACCTTGCAAAGCTACTTTGGTATTTAAGGAGTCAGTTGGAAAAGGTTTCCATAGCTGTTTGTGTAAATATTTGTACATATGTGGATGCAAACTGATATTTTCAATATTTCATTAATTGTTGAACCTTGTAAAATGTACTGTGATCATTAATATGCTTGTGTGTCTGCGAAATTTTACATTCTTTTAAAATTATTGAGAGACAAACTTCTGTTTTGTTAAGTTAAAATGTTCTGTGTTGTTGTATATGTGTATTTTCTTTATTTTATTTGTAGGCTATACCATATTCTACTAATATGCAGATTTATTTTGCGTATTGTTTGTCTATTATTTGAACTGTGTGTGTATGAAATGAACATGCTTAAAAATATCTTGTGTAATGATGAAAATTACTTTCCTTAAACCAGTGTGAATATGAAAATTTCTGTAAATGTCTTATTTTAAAATTCTTTTGGAAGAAATGTATGCAATTTCTTAGTGTATATACTGTATGTTTGTAATGTGTGTTTCTTTTTCCAACTGAAGTTGGATGGAATAAATTTTTTTTTGCAGCCAACACCACTTAGGTGTTATAGATGTTTCCTTGAAGTATCCCTTACAGGAAACTTCAACGAAACATGGGGCATGTGTAACACCACAGCTCTTATGCTGTATGGATTTATTTATTTTTTTTGCTTTATTTAATGTTACATTGTTGATCGTCTATAAATGTGTTTGAATCGATAACACAAAATTGTATACTGCTTTCTTTATATAAACTTTGATGTCATGTTTTGGTTCAATGCAAGGTAGTGTATCTGCAATTTATATTCTTTGAACCCATTTGGAGGGAACAAAACATACTGTATATGATTGTAATTTTGTGTGAATAATTTTTTGTAGAGATGTCAATATGTGTAAATGTTTTGTTTTATTTAATGTATTTGGTTGCTGTTATGTAAATTGCTGATCCTCACTTAGGGCTCTTAGTTATTCTGTATGTAAAAGGTGTAGTGGTTCCCCTCGGGAACGGAACTGTGTAGCGCGCGCAAATTGTGGTTGGCTACGTAGAAAAGGTGGAACTGATAGTCAGTCGGGGCGAGCCAGCAGTCGGAGACGAGCTACGAGTCCGTGCACTGCTATTATAAAGGTGCATATTGTGCTGATTCAGAGAGAGGCTTTTCCTGCTTCTTTCCAAGGCCTCGGATGGATGGATAAATAGCTGGAACTATATGAATCATCGCCACGAAGATATGATAGAGTCCGGCAATTCTACCTGCAATTCCACCTAACAACATGCAGTTGCCACCACATTGCGCAATCATTACATCGGAATACTATAATGATGTACAGTGAAGGATCAGCTTAATGGATGTGCTAATGTGCTGAAATATAAGGTAATTCATATCTGAATTTATGTACCTACCTTGATTTTACTCCTCATCATAACACCTCCCAGGGTCCTCTCCGTTTGAAGTGAAGTGATTACCGAGTGTCCTTACTGAAAGCACATTGAAACCTAGTTTTCTAATTGATGCCCTTTGAACATAGTAAAGAGAAAGTTAAAGTTAATGATGCTTGCTGAATTAATTTTCCTAGTAAAACTGCTTATTAAAGTGTTATTGCCAACTTCAAATTAAAATTTCTCAAGACAGTGGCTTATAGAGTTTTGCTTAGTAAATAATGACACTACTGCCTGTTGTTAATTTCAGAAAGTGGGTCAGTATCTTACATTAATGTTAATTTTATGTTTCACGGTAGTAAAAGTAGAAAACTGCATAGTAGGAAATTAGATGGTCATGATCACTAAGTGTTTGTCTCTCTTGTGTGCATATTATCAGTATAAAGACCACTCAGTTTGTGTAAACCCTGAAAGTGATAGTGTTTTTTTTTCTGTACATGTTATAATTTTGCAAATAGTTTTTGTGCTGCTCCAGTTGTTAGCTTCAACCTTAAAACATGTGTGTGTCGGCGTTCATTGCACTCGAGTGTGGCCAAGTCTAGGTTGTGTTTTGTCCGTTATAGTTACTTATACCTATTTTCTTGAACGAGAATGTTAATCATTCTCTTGCCTAGTTAGGCTGGCGACCGTCTTCTTTATCAATTAAACAGTGCAGATAAACAAAATTTCGTTTGTTACTGTTCAAATATTAACGTAATTCTGACTTTCATTTCCGAAAAGCCACCTCCGTTAGGAACAACACGGTCAACATAACAAAATTCCTCTCAGAGGGTAACACTGCTGTGTTGCTTTGTGCCATAGTTGATTTTACAAAATAGTTTTATGTCACAACCTGTTTCTAGCATTGAGGTTATGGTACAGTAGTAGCAGGAAGGAGTGTTATAACCATCAACATATCTTGCAGCTAAACTCAGTTGGGCGATGTGTGCTATGTCCGTAGTCCCATCTAACATTATACTGTAATAATGAGAATCTTTGAATTCCTCCAGTATTCTCGATAGCATCACTGTTTCACAGCATGAAATATGTTCGTTACACGTTGTTTTACTTATGTAAGTAGCGCTCGCTTTAGTGGTCTCAAGGTGATGTTTTAGTTGCAAGTCTCCAGCGTCAATTCTAAATCTTAGAAGAGGTCTAAAGTTTCCCTCGTTACTCACTATACTTCCACGATCATTTTCGTTTACTAATAGACTCCCATCATCTCTATGCCCCCGCAGAGGAATGTTTTAATTTCCATGAAATATGATTGTTTTTATCGTAGGCACAAGACGGTCTCTGTTTTCCCTCATGCTTTCCATTCTCTGTCTTGGCACTTGATTTATGACCTCAAGTTCGCCGTTGTCTCGTGTCGCCAAAAATAATTTTGCATCTATAGACCCTTCAACGTGGTATCTGAGCTGATAGTGGGTCCCAAGGTCACCATCTTTACCAATAAGTTTGGCAAACTTTGTTAGTGGTTCAGTCACAAGTTTCTTGGCCATAATGGATTTCTTTCCACCAACCATTTTATTATTTTCAAAAATTGAACAGTTAATCCAAAGAAGTCCCTTTTTAGCTTATGAGAACACCAGACACGGATACTGTTCAAAGGGCTTATCGTGCACTTGTCTGTGCTCAACCAGTCCCCTCTTGTTGTGCTCGTAAGTAGGAAAGATATAGCCTTTTTCAGGTTTCCTTGGAGCTGTGAGAAGCTTGTGTTTTATATCATCACCAATATTTCCTGACGCTAATACATCCAAATAATTGCCAATACCCGTGGGATTAAAGGAGATGAACTTTGTTGTGAAAGTTTGGACGAAGTGTTGGGCTCTGCTTCTACATGTGGTGGTGTTTCTGCGGCTGAATGGTGACCGGAGTTTTCAGATGTTTCTACTTTTCTTTTTCTTATTACATAATTATCCATTTTATTATATTGTTACGACTTAAGTACATTAGATGCCAATTATCCTCGAACAAACACTTTATTCGCACTGAAAAATGCAACACTATTTCACTTAGCATTAAAACACATACGGTCACACTCCGCGTATTTCTAATATCAGTAAGCACAACACTGACTGAAGTCCGTGGTAACAGCTAATAATCGCAGTTGTTCACTTTTTACCACTCCCAAGTTATCCCGACGATTGTAGCTTTTAAACTGACTACCTGGCAGCGACTATGCTTTCCTTATATATATGGCTCGGTTGTTACGAAAACATAGGCTGCCGCAATGTTCACTTCCATACTTTTATGGAGTGTGAACAAATACCTACTGTGAAACCGATAAGCCAATATGTACCTTTCGACGTATAATATGAGGTCAGTTTCCCATGATGACGTCATTCGGTAATTTATATGTGTGGAATTTTCATCGTCGATTCCGTTCCTTTCTGGTGCATTTGGTACAGGGCCTATATAGTAACAATTGGTTTTTAGGAATCTTCTCGAAAATCATTATTACTACACATATACGCATCAGTAGTTTCCCATACCTAACTCGAATTACGAGTTAGGTATGGGAAACTATAAATTACTATAATTTCTATTATTAATACTTCACAATCAACTGATCACTCTCACTCTTGACTAATCTTCACCTTGCCCTTGCTGCAGCTAGGACTTTTTAGCTATTCATTCTTCAGTCTTCATATTTCTGCTTCTCAATGTCAACTAGATTCCTACACTGCGAATAGTCCGTATTTATAACGCTACGTACCGAAGTTTCTCTGTACAAGAAAATTGTAGAATATTGGAGACTTTTCTCGAACAACTGCCAGACAAGATAACGTATCGAGATCACAATATCATGGCCGCGACTTTTCTCGTAGGTAAGTGTTAGCTATGTATGTGCCAGACAGAAACACATAAAATACGATGACGCGGATGCGCGTGCTAAATAGGAAAGTACAACTACTCGATGATTCGCTATGTATCCGCCACTGATACGAGGCAGTGCGTAATGAGCCGAAGCTTGGCCTCTTGAATGAAATAGTTTCAGTTTTCTCACATACACCCAAAGGACAGCATGCTGAATAACTGATACATGCCCAGACTAGAACGATATGACGTTCCGTGGAGAAAGATGACGGTTCGATACCAGGAATGGAATGAAGGGAAATAGACCAGTAACTGTCAGGGTGTTTTCGATTTCACAGTCGAGTTGTGTTTGGGTCCAAAATAAAGTTTGAAAGGACGAATGGATTTTTAGTACCTAACTTACCATCCCGCACGCAGTAGATCCACGAGGTTCGTAGCGCTAGTGCGCAAAGGAAACATAACAACGTAATGAACCCAAGGCACTGTGATTACATTAGGTCACTAAAAAGCGATTATGTTGCTTGTCGCTGCCTCAGCATGTCGACAAATTTCTTTCTTACTGCTTGGCTTTTCCTCTTCAGTCTTATTTCCATTTTTCATCTCTCTCATTTTTAATGACATCAGTACTATCATCATCACTGTTATCATCATCATCGTCGTGTTCATCATCAGTATCATTGGTACTAACAGTATTACTAGTACTATGATTTTTGTGATATTACATGGGGTGATTTTAGTGGGAAGTGTTATTAAATATATTAATAATAGTTGTCTTGTATCTAACTTTTAGAAGAAAAGGCACATTACCAGAACGGTCGTGCAGCGGCAGTGAATGAGGTTACAAGTATATATAAGATCCTACAAAAAGAAGTAAAAATATATATTTGGTTCAGCTTGTTTAAAAAGTGTAATATAAAACGCGGTCCTTTTGGGTATCTAGGTGATGGGCCAACAATAAAGACAAATAATGTACAAAAGTAATCCATAATCCGATTACCATGAGGTTTTCATCCTCCTCGTTTAAGTTGTTACCGTGCTTGTACAGTTCAACTTCTGATACGATTAAATGGGTTTGGTAATTGCTTTTCACCGATACAGCTACAGCTTTGGTGAATTTTATGCTAGTATCCGAATCTCTCCTGCTTCTTCGCGATCGATTTATCCTTCTGTCCCAGCCTTCGATTAGCTTATGTTCTTCTATCCTGGTATTAACGGATCGTCCCGTCTGTCCGATATAACCTTTTTCGAATGTGCATGGTATTCGCGAATCCACTGAGGTTGTGAGTTTTGTCTTTGGCTGATCTGGGGCACCCACTGATTTCCTTCGGCGATGTGTATACTGCCTACAGACCGTGTTTACGGAATGTATGGTGGGATCTTTCCATCACCATGGAACTGCATTGCAGAAACGACGGCATAGTAGCAACTAAACACGGCAGAGGAAACCGCCAGGAAAGCGGAAGTTGCGCACCTGCCTATAAGATATCGACGATAACACGTAGCAAGTGCGAATACACGACGGCAATGATCTCGCAAAGGGCCTCTGGCCGATCTTGAGAATGTCGGAATGTGAAACACCAAAAACCTCGAAACAGATTCCTGCAGGCCGTATGTCAAGAAGTGATTGTGGAAGATGTACTGCTGATAGGCTACACGTGTTCTTCGTGTTTAATTCCCTTTACATTCTGCCATTGAGGGAAATGGAAAAATCTCAGAATCATACTAAATTTGAAAGTGGAAACATCTGAAGTGCTACAGGTAGCTTGGCCGATGTCGCTACATAATCCGTCGTTAATCAGATAAGTGGATTTTTTACATCGAAAATCAGTACGATATTCGAAAACACTGCTGCTCTTCGTCGAATGACGTATGGTTTATTTACCTCTGACAGTGCCAGTAACAAGCGTAAACTAAGAATTATATTTGAAAGCCAAAAATTTTCGACAGAACGACTGCATTTCGACGTTTTTCATCGAGTTATCTTTGAAATGAAATCTAGAAAGTAACAAAGTTTCTTCTTCCTGTAGCGCTGCTCAATTCCGTAGCTGTCGCTTCTTCTCGAAAGTCCTGATGAACTGCAGACGTACACGACAGTTGCGTGTCCTTCTAGTATATATCTACTCTAGAGACACGGTGCTAAATCCCTTGACACGAGCGAAACAAGCTGAATACATCTTGCTGGATCTTATTCTTTGTTGTATAATATGTTTCGTACAGTTTTTTTTCCCTGCGACGGTTCCCAATTACCACTACAATTCCAACTATAAATGTGATCAGCAAAGTATTTTGTAAAGGCTATTTGAAACTCTGTCGTATGCGAATTTTTGTCTTATCTTCTAAGCACCCTTCCAAGATCTGTAACACGTATTTTGTTTCCTATTGCTTATGCATAATAGATACCCGAAAAATAGTTGTATAATAATAACAATAACAATAATAATAATAAGTATAATAGTATTATCATTATTATTACTGCTAAGACAAAAAAAGGTCTTCTGGTGCTCAAGTTATTCAGCGTTTTAACGAAGTTGTGATCCTTGTCTTCACATCTCTCCATAGATGGAACTGTATTTAGCTACACTGAACGGTATGAATTGTCCTACTATGGAGTTTGTGTGCACATTTCCTTATATTCATTTCAGATTTTGATTAGCGTTGTTTCCCAATCATACGTTTATTGTCAGCAGTATTACTAATTCCTACGATGTCTTCCAGTCGTCCTCTGTACAGTAATGGCTATGTTGCAGTGGTTGGAAAACTCAAGAGTACTACGAGTAAAATTTATTTTCAAAGCCATTTTTCTTAAATTTAAACTATATAGGTAGGTACATTGTTTTTAACTTAATTAGGGTACTCGTAAGCTAGTCTTCGCTGGAAACGTCCTCAGTCTCACTGAGAAACATTCGCCGAGATCAGGCCCTTCCAACTCTTCCTTCCACACGTCCACACTCCTCTTGTACACTTGATTCGTTTATCTCCTCTCGTTCATCCTCTATATATGTCCAAATTACTGCAACAAATCTTCCTCAGCACTCGACATTACGTCATCTTTCACCACCCAACGCTCCCTAAGATTTACTTAATCAACTATAAGTGAAGTATAAGTCTCAACCAAATTATGGATATGTTGAATAAAATTTAATTCTATATTTATTGATAAATGTAATATTTACTGATAAAATTAGATTATAAAGTATTCTAAAAAAATCGTTGGTGCCTGGAAAGGCATCTGGCTAACCCTTCAATGAACAATTCCAAACCCGAAAATAGCCATGTCGACGCTACACAAGTGTGGGACAAAGGTACAAGAACAAGCAAATAAGGTATTCATCAATATAAATCATTATGATGGTTGACGACAAATGTTAAGGTAAAAGACGGCCTAGCCTCTCCTTAGAAGGTGTAATTCAAATTTGTATGCTATTGATATTAATTTTAGACGCAATTACAGGTTCTCCCCTCTCACGGGACACTGCCTTATCGCAGACACTTTCAGAGCCTTGCGAGAGGGTTTGCACGAGTCAGCGATGCTACGGTCTCTGCCAGAAGTAGCAGACCTACAGGCAGGACCACCCAATTCGGACGGGCCTCAGCGGAGAGTCCTGACGAAGTGTGTCCCACAACATAGGGGACGGAGGGGCTGAGTACCTGGGACCGGGCCAGTGCCGCTGCTATAAACTTTGGGTGTACTCGCACTTCGGGAACAATAGCTAGATACAGTGGTGAAACGTGTGTTTCGGAGAACTGGGGCCTTGGCTTCGCTACGTGGACCGTGAAGAAGGTACAAACCTCAATTTAAAAGAAGCTCATCCTCGAGGTGTGCTGTGGTACGTGCTGATCGGATGAATGGCTGAGTTGAAACATTATTTAGTGGGAATTCTCCCTGCAGTGCCCCCTCTTCTCCGTCGTATAATGCTTTTTCAGGCATCTGGGGTACTGTTTGGGTTACTGCCTTCTTCCCTACTGGCTTCTCAGATACCCATGGCGCACGTATACCCCTGATGGGACGGATGTACCGTCAGGAAAGAGATCTCCCTTGACCAGTCCGTCCGAGAATAACTCTCAGAATCGTAGTAACGAGGCAGCAGCCATTCACCCAACCAGCAAGTAGCACCTCTTGAGGTTGAGGCTTTCTTTATCGGAGACTTGCATTTTCCTCGCAGTCGAGGTAATAAAGCCAAGGATCCAGTTCTCCGAAACACCCAGCGTTTCACCACTGATGTACTCTTTCTACGGGGTCAATCAATAAACTGTTCTCCTAACCAATTTCAGTAACAAGCGACAAACAATCAGCTATCTTTAATGGTAATGATAAGGGAAAAGATTAATTCGCCCCAACGCTTGACTTTAGATTTTGAATTTATTGTCACACCCTTCAGTGTAAACTACAGAACAAGCAAGTGTAACAATGAGAGAATATTTGCACTCGTAATATTTGCTATATAACTGAAGAATTACTTAATAAACAATAGGAATCTAAAATTATTCCTTTTTAAGAAACATATTTTTAAAATCGTAAACAATAAAGATCAACGGTTAATAAAGTCCCATAAACTTGAGCAAGGATCACCTTTTCAGTCTGTGAATGAAGTCAGTAGGTGACATAGGGGACAATCAGACGTACATTAAATGTTACACCATTAAAGACGATCACTCATGAAGAATTATAACCACAAATTGAATAAGATTCATTTAAAGCAATTAACATCAATAGAAATAATTAAGTCACTTCTCAGCAAATGTATCAAAACCAAATCTTTTAGTTCTATAACTATGTTGGATCGTGGAATACGCCGGATTACCGTCACAGAAGGCTAAAATTTACCACACATCAATTTCTCCAAACTTAGAACTATCTTAATTGTGTACAATAATTAGGTTTTCCAGAACTACTCTAATTCGTCTTTCTTGGGCATAGCGGTGGAGTAGATAATTAACCTCTTATTTCATTTTCCTGGAACTTGAGCAGCAATAGACACTCGGGAAACTCTTTCCCTAGCGTGGCTCGGGAAAGATGATGGCTCTGGAAACAATTACCCGAACTGGAATGGGAACTCGTCTAACACGAGCCACTACGTTGGACGGACACCAGTTGGCGATTTTTAATCATAAACCAAAGCTTGCTGGCCAGCGGACGAAAATTACGGAGGCAAAGGTAGCTTAATTTGTACTCACACGAATTGATAACTTCTGCAAATGAGATTGCGGCAGAACTACCGCCGTAGTATCAATACGGGACTTCGGAGCTGAAGACAGCAAGTCAACAACGGTCTCTACCCAACAGGCCCAACATTTCAGACACACCGAGCAACCGACATCAGTCGTGGCTAGGCGGATTACCAGATAGAAACTCTAGCACTAGCTTAAATATAAATATATGGAGCACTTAAATGCCACAGGGACTAAATTCCTTAACACAAGAATATATCCGCAATAACAACAACGAAAGTTAAATATGCCTACGTACTAAAACACAACATATATTGGCGAACATTAATATAACCTCGCATTTCAGACATCCATAAAATTAATTGGCTGTATCTCTCCGCCAGGCAGTACAAGGTTATCTAACATTTTACAACGTGCTTATCCAAACAGGGCCCTACGCCGTCCATGGGAAAACAACGGCTTGCAGAAGGTCCACAGCCAAAAACCTTTTTTCGTTTTTTGTTTCTTTACGACGCGCGCCTTAAGTCGGCATGGCGTTAAAATGGATGATCATGCAAGGGAGCAGTAACACACACGCAAGGCTATTTCCGATCACAAATTCAAAGGAGAGAAACGTTGCCACACAGTTATTGGTTCAAATGGCTCTGAGCACTATGCGACTTAACTTCTGAGGTCATCAGTCGACTAGGACTTAGAACTAATTAAACCTAACTAACCTAAGGACATCACACACATCCATGCCCGATGCAGAATTCGAACCTGCGACCGTTGCGGTCACGCGGTTCCAGACTGAAGCGCCTAGAACCGCACGGCCACACCGGCTGGCACACAATTATTAATAGCTCCCACAACACCGGGAGATTTGCTCCACCAGACGACGACCGTTGCACTAACTAGATGAAAAGTCTTACTTTCAGCGACGACACCACCTTCTGGAGGTTATTGGCAGCCGCAGACGGATTTGATAGCTTCCGCAGCCCACGAACGGAAAGCAAACGTTGTCCACAGATTTACGGCCTCTTGTGTCCTCACGCCCCGGATTTTTGGTCCCATCCAGACTGAGCATAGAGGGACCGAGAGTCCCGCTGCAGAACAGTCGCCTCAAGTGCCTCGAGCGCCCTCGCACGGCACGCCGCGCCTCCTCCCGGCGGGCGCGCTAGCAGCGCTCGCGGAGGCTCACAACGCCCTCTAGGAAAGCGCGGAAACTTCAAACCGAGGGAAAAACAGGAACCGTGGCAAACGACACGGTTCAACCATCAACAAAGGAGGTGGCTTACAAAACACTCGTTCGACCTATACTTGAGTATTGCTCATCAGTGTGGGATCCGTACCAGATCGGGTTGACGGAGGAGATAGAGAAGATCCAAAGAAGAGCGGCGCGTTTCGTCACAGGGTTATTTGGTAACCGTGATAGCGTTACGGAGATGTTTAACAAACTCAAGTGGCAGACCCTGCAAGAGAGGCGCTCTGCATCGCGGTGTAGCTTGCTCGCCAGGTTTCGAGAGGGTGCGTTTCTGGATGAGGTATCGAATATATTGCTTCCCCCTACTTATACCTCCCGAGGAGATCACGAATGTAAAATTAGAGAGATTAGAGCGCGCACAGAGGCTTTCAGACAGTCGTTCTTCCCGCGAACCATACGCGACTGGAACAGGAAAGGGAGATAATGACAGTGGCACGTAAAGTGCCCTCCGCCACACACCGTTGGGTGGCTTGCGGAGTATAAATGTAGATGTAAATGTAGATGTATATAGCGACGGCCCCTGAAGTACGAGTACTCCCTGAGGTTATGGCAAAAGAAGTCTGACGGACCTGGCCAGGCGCCAGGTCGGGAAGCTGAGGGTCGCCGTGGCCATACTTAACAGCTGCTGACGGAGCGCCCTCCCTCCCTCCCCTATGTTGCGAGACACTTTGGAGTTTGCTGACCATTGCACTAACTGTAGGTGGCTAAAGTCTAGAAACTGATATACTTGCGGCATCGAAACTATTTCATTGCTCATGTGGTAATAAGTATAGAAAGATGCAAACCATGTATAAAAAGCAATTTAATGTTCCTCAAAAATAAAAGAAATGAGATGTTCATGACAAAGAAATGACATTTTTTGTGTAGATTTTTATTCAACATATCTATACCTTGTACACTAAGAAAATATACATTATCTAGTTACGGCATTAGGAACGACAGAAGATGAATTAAATACAGGGTGAGTCACCTAACGCTACCGCTGGATATATTTCGTAAACCACATCAAATACTGACGAACCGATTCCACAGACCGAACGTGAGGAGAGGGGCTAGTGTAATTGTTTAATACAAACCATACAAAAATGCACGGAAGTATGTTTTTTAACACAAACCTAGGTTTTTTTAAAATGGAACCACGTTAGTTTTGTTAGCACATCTGAACATATAAACAAATACGTAACCAGTGCCGTTCGCTGCATTGTAAAATGTTAATTACATCCGGAGATATTGTAACCTAAAGTTGACGCTTGAAACATTGTCCTCACTTCATTGCAGGGGCCCAAACAGCTGTAACATACATCGCGTTTCTACAGAATGATCTGCCAACGTTGCTCGAAAATGTCCCACTGAAGACGCGTCGTCGTATGTGGTATCAGCATGATGGTGCACCTGCACATTCAGCAATTAACACTAGGCTGACCCTTGACAGGATATTCGACGGGCGTTTCATAGGACGCGGAGGATTTGGCCAGCCCGTTCTCCTGATCTTACACATCTGGATTTCTTTCTATGGGGTACGTTAAAGGAGAATGTGTACCGTGATGTGCCTACAACCCCAGAGGATGTGAAACAACGTATTGTGGCAGCCTGCGGAGACATTACACCAGATGTACTGCGGCGTGTAAGACATTCATTACGCCAGAGATTGCAGTTGTGTGCAGCAAATGATGGCCACCACATTGAACATCTATTGGCCTGATATGTCGGGACACACTCTATTCCACTCCGTAATTGAAAACGGAAACCACGTGTGTACGTGTACCTCAGCCCTCACGGTAATGTACATGTGCGTCAGTGAAAAAGACCAATAAAAAGGTGTTAGCATGTGGACGTAATGTGCTGTTCCAGTCTCTTCTGTACCTAAGGTCCATCACCGTTCCCTTTGGATCCCTACGTAATTCGGTGCTCTCCGATACACACGATCGAACAGCGGAGGAGTGGTACTCAATCGTCAACTTTAGGTTACAATATCTCCGGATGTATTTAACATTTTACAATGCAACAAACGGCACTGATTACGTATTTGTTTATATGTTCAGAGGAGCTAACAAAACTAACGGGGTACCATTTAAAAAAACGTAGGTTTGTGATAAAAAACATACTTCCGTGCATTTTTTTAAGGTTTGTATTAAACAATTACACTAGCCCCTCTCCTCACGTTCGGTCTGTGGAATCGATTCGTCAGTATTTGATGTGGTTTACGAAATATATCCAGCGGTAATGTTAGGTGACTCACCCTGTATATACTCTTTTTAAAAATTTCAATTCATGGGCGTTAGAGGCATCTTAGAATCACGAAATTGATTCTAATCAACATTACTTTTAATTTAAGTCTTCCGAAATTTACTTTCTTCATAAAGGCAACAGTATCGACGATAGATGTGACGTTGCTAGGGAGATTTGCGTATTGATTTAACTTCACTGATCGTCGTTTGCATGTCTGTTATGCATGCAGTGATGAACGACGTCAAAGTTAGAGAACCCTGCATGATACTCCACGGAATCTTCAAGTCGAGTAAACATTTCCCGTATGCAATGATACAGTGCGCTCTGTCAGGAAAGAAACTCTCCACTCAATCATATATTCGGTTAAACGATACGACTGTAGCATACTTAAGCCCACCGAACAGAATAGCCTTAGGCGTGTTTCACAATGCAGTTCAATGGATACCTGTGTACTGCATATGAAAAACCATGATTGCTGAGTACTTTCCTATCTTAATTGTGCTTATGTCTCATGAAAAAGCTGTGCATATTTTTACGGGCTAATTAGTATATGGAATCAATAAGGAATTAGTTGTAGGCTAATACTGATCACACTATCGCAGATGTGTTTCATCAGTCTGCAGAATCGTCGATGGACGTATGCCAACACAATAGGACAAAAATTCAGCATCGAACGACCTATCAAAATGTAAAAATATGTGTCGAAAAAAAATATTTATTCACTACTTGTTTCGCAACTATTAAGAAACTTATTAAGATAATAAAGATAGACTGCTTTAGACAGGGAGACAAGGCTGATATCATTTATTATAGGGATTAACGCGAAACGAGAGCATTCGACGTTGAATTCATTGTACTTGTAATTACTGACATATTGTTACTTCAGTAATTACTCGACATTTCCACCCTTGGAATTCAAACTCTAAATGAATCTAAGATGGGATTCTCAGAGTTGCACAAAGATCCCTGTCGCTGACTGACAATTTCGAAAGAAACTGAAATATGAGCGACTAGATCTTCCACATGTTATGAATACGTCTCATTATTGTGTTGGCCCTACAGAGTGCAGGCGACGAGTGTTAAATATGTTGATTAGCCGGCCGAAGTGGCCGTGCGGTTAAAGGCGCTGCAGTCTGGAACCGCAAGACCGCTACGGTCGCAGGTTCGAATCCTGCCTCGGGCATGGATGTTTGTGATGTCCTTAGGTTAGTTAGGTTTAACTAGTTCTAAGTTCTAGGGGACTAATGACCTCAGCAATTGAGTCCCATAGTGCTCAGAGCCATTTGAACCAAATATGTTGATTTCGGCCTCTACTAAGTTTCAAGAACTACGGCTTCTAGTGAAATGAATCATTTCTAATCTCCACTTTCTCATTTAAATAATTTTTCTTACATTGTATTGTAGCATACGTTGAAGATTGCAAAGGATCCTTGTAAGAAGGAAGTAATGAAGTCAACTTAAAATGGAAGCATGCACCTTTGGGTCAGTTTGTTCATCATGCGCACGACTGTGGTAGTTACGTGCTAGAAATGCTGCACTAGTACGATGTGTTGCTAAGGGTTTCAGAGAAATGGAGCATTCAAAATTTTACGAGCGCGTTGAATATCATCGTAGAGCCCCAGCTTCCGAGATCTGGCGTTAGCGCAACCGGCTAAGTTGGCAGTCTAGAAGTTCACATGTACTGCGTTCGGGTCAAGTAATTTTTTTCTCCAATCTTCCACCAAACAGTTGTATAGCTATAGCAAATCATGTTCCTTCACAAAGGAATTATTATTATTATTACTATTATTATTATTATTATTACTGTTATTTCGTTCCGATGTGACATGATTCGTTGTTGTGATGCAAATTTTTAGTGGAAGATTAGAAGAAAAAATCAGTAGACTCGAAAGTGGTGCAAGTAGGTTTCTAAATTACCTTCTCCGACTGCGCTGACAGCGCTGCTTGACAGGTGGCGCCCCTGTATACTATAATGACGTCATCAAACTTTGCACCTCGATTTCACGAAAACGCTGCACAAGCGCGTCGTACTAGAGCAGCAGAGATTAAACCTTAGCATGTACTACAATCATCGGGAAGATGAGCAAAATCCGTGACTGGTGGGTGTATGCTTCCTTGTTAGACAGGCAGTGGCGCGCAGTAAGCGAAACAGTGGCCATACTGCAGAATGGAGCGTGGCCCTAGTGTCTCCCCCCGATCACCAACCATGGTATTTTGTGGCACCTTTACAAATACGTCGGAGCTTCCCTACCACCACACGCACTCTAACATTACTTCTTCTCCCAGACAATGTAAACCGCTCCAATATTTATCCATCCTAGGAGCCATAGCTTTCACCACCTATTTCCACTCCACAGTAGGGCTCCCTCTCCCTCCACTATCTCCATTTCACCCCATCCCTTCCTCTCTTGGATATCTCGGCCCTGCTCATGCACCAAACTTGTTCTTTTTTTACATCTACCCAATATCCACGCTACCACCTACTCTCTTTCCATATATACCACCGAACAGCTAACAGATTTACGCACACAATCATCCTCTCTACAGAACACACAACATTTAATCTCCTGACAACTTTTTTCCAAGCTCAGGTCCTTCACGTCTTAAGCGAAAGTGCTGCGCTTCTTTTTAATGAACTTCGCCACCTTTTTAATCTTTTTAAATGTCTCTCTTGTCTTTTTATCTTTCAAATTTTTTATTTCATTTTTTAAATTTTATACGAAACAACAACGCTTTATGTTTGTAATCATCTCTTCATCACATTTTAAAAACAATATTATTAAAAGAATAGACTGATACCTGATGTAGGAGGTGTTGAGTCACAGACAGACACAACGAAAATACTGCTATACACATAAGCTTTCGACTGAAAAGTCTACTTCCGAAGTAGAAAACACACACACGCTCCCACAAGCACAACTCACGCACGCAAGGCACATATCTCTCGCCGCCGTGCCTCTCTACGACTCAGTGTCCCTTCTGTATGGTCGTCCGTCAATCCTGGAATTCCATTGTTAGATTTTAAAAACATTTTTAAATTTTTCATCCATAAATATTATTTGTAATATATAAATTCATATTTTGTAGAGGCTCTAGGCTAAAAGAATGGGTTATGTACAGTCGTGCTCCAAAGTATCCGAACGACCTGAAATGCATTTCGCCTGATTCGCATACAACCCTCATAATGCAGCTGTCTAGCAGGTCCTCTAATCGCTCCTCGGTACAGTCGTTTGACTATTGAAAATGGTTCCAACAAATCACCACTAGATAACACTGCTCTGTATCGCAATCACTCAAGATGTAAAGTAATACCACGATACTACAAATATCAGGGAACACCTTATCACAGATAAGACTGTCCTTAAGGCTTGTACGCTCACATTTATTACAATAAATGACATACCTGAAATGTCACCACTCTCATTATTACGTCAGATTGGTAATACACTTAGTAAGTTCGTCGTATTCATGAGTTCCTCTTCAAAGTAACATACCGTACTTATTATTTAACACAAAATGACATTAAAAATTTAATTTATTCAGGAGCTGCTAGTTGAGAATATGTATGAACTTCAAATGTCACGACGAACCATCTCGTTCGGCATATGGATTCAAACCCAGGTCAGGCAGACTAAGCAACGATTTCGTCACTGACGGAAACTAACAGTCATTCCTGACTAGGCATACAGAGAATGATATACCTCGATTTTAGACGGTATCAGTTAGGAAATATCAACATTAAATTATACAACGTAAACATTTTTAACGGACGAATATTCCTACCTAGCATCTATTGTCCCTCTTAGCGAACGACAAGAGATGTTAAATATTGCTTCTTCACAAGTACCTTACTTGAAATGCCGTGAGGTAAAGCTTTGTGTTAGACAGTGATTCGAATCCAGAATCTAATCGGATTGTTATCGAAAAACAATCAACTGTAACAGATCGGATTTTCTCGGCAGTAGCAAGATGTTTTAACTTAAATGATGAGACGAAAGATTAATTTTTTTCCTTCCCAGGACTCCAACGCGGCACCTATCGGTGTTATATTCTAGAGAAAATGAACGTTAAATATGGGTTTGTTACACCAGCACCGAATTGTGAGCATGTTTGGACTAGAAATCATATGACGAAGAGTCCAGTGCTGACTGGTAATCGAACCTCACACATATTGTTGTTGACTAAACACAAAGAGACGTCAGCTACCAAATTTTTCTCCAACAGCACCTCGGAATAACATCCTTGAACTTTCAGTGATCTCACAAATAGTTCTGTGTCTCACTGGATGTCAAAAATGTCAGATATCGTTAGTGTCGACAACGAATGAAAATACATTAAAAATCAAAATTATTATCCACCAGCACATAGGTGTTCTCATGTCAGAGCTTGATAATACATAATGAAAACTTTAGTGGCAGGCAAGGATTCGAACCCATTCACGCGCGATGTGTGAAGATGTTGAGGAATCTCCAGTTTTGAACAAACAACAAATTGTAGTCAAGCTGTATTGTCACGAAGGGATCAATTTCCGCGTTAAGGGCGCTCTGAGTTGCATTCCCAGTTCAGAACCATTTTTATCGACATACAGAAACTCAAATAAAAGATGGAATAAGTGTCATGTGACCCGACATATCGTTTCTTTCGTCACTAGAAATAAATAACTAGTATAAGACAGGTTACTGGTGATAGAGTTACTACCTGTCGCCACTCCTGACTTTATTGTGGTTCAACCTAATGTCTACTTGGCAGAGAAGGAATATCATGTTTAATGTGAATTTCAGACCACAATGCTATTATACCTTCTTCACTTGGCGTAACCAGAAGAGAATAGAAACTGTCTCTCCCTATCAAAAGTCATCGGTACAAGTCGGAATCGAACAAAGACCATGGGTATATGAATCTATCAGCAATCCAACAGTCCACCAAATCCTCTTCTCTGGGGGCACATTTTTCTGTTGTAACACTGTTGCGCCACACTGGAGGAGAATTGTGACACAAGGGCTCCCTGTAGTGGTTTGCAGCACGTTCAGTACGTTCATTTACTTGGTTGACCGAATCACCATGAAGTATCTGCCTCGGATACCCATTGCCAACAGTCGACTCTATTTTGTAATCACCGAAATAAAATCATGTAACTGCTACCTCCACAGAACTGCCAACAGTGTAGGATGCAGAAAGTTAAGTAGGAAGTGTTCCTGTCCACTTGAGCTACTCTACTGCGTTATCTACACTCCTGGAAATTGAAATAAGAACACTGTGAATTCATTGTCCCAGGAAGGGGAAACTTTATTGACACATTCCTGGGGTCAGATACATCACATGATCACACTGACAGAACCACAGGCACATAGACACAGGAAACAGAGCATGCACAATGTCGGCACTAGTACAGTGTATATCCACCTTTCGCAGTAATGCAGGCTGCTATTCTCCCATGGAGACGATCGTAGTGATGCTGGATGTAGTCCTGTGGAACGGCTTGCCATGCCATTTCCACCTGGCGCCTCAGTTGGACCAGCGTTCGTGCTGGACGTGCAGACCACGTGAGACGACGCTTCATCCAGTCCCAAACAAGCTCAATGGGGGACAGATCCGGAGATCTTGCTGGCCAGGGTAGTTGACTTACACCTTCTAGAGCACGTTGGGTGGCACGGGATACATGCGGACGTGCATTGTCCTGTTGGAACAGCAAGTTCCCTTGCCGGTCTAGGAATAGTAGAACGATGGGTTCGATGACGGTTTGGATGTACCGCGCACTATTCAGTGTCCCCTCGACGATCACCAGTGGTGTACGGCCAGTGTAGGAGATCGCTCCCCACACCATGATGCCGGGTGTTGGCCCTGTGTGCCTCGGTCGTATGCAGTCCTGATTGTGGCGCTCACCTGCACGGCGCCAAACACGCATACGACCATCAATGGCACCAAGGCAGAAGCGACTCTCATCGCTGAAGACGACACGTCTCCATTCGTCCCTCCATTCACGCCTGTCGCGACACCACTGGAGGCGGGCTGCACGATGTTGGGGCGTGAGCGGAAGACGGCCTAACGGTGTGCGGGACCGTAGCCCAGCTTCATGGAGACGGTTGCGAATGGTCCTCGCCGATACCCCAGGAGCAACAGTGTCCCTAATTTGCTGGGAAGTGGCGGTGCGGTCCCCTACGGCACTGCGTAGGATCCTACGGTCTTGGCGTGCATCCGTGCGTCGCTGTGGTCCGGTCCCAGGTCGACGGGCACGTGCACCTTCCGCCGACCACTGGCGACAACATCGATGTACTGTGGAGACCTCACACCCCACGTGTTGAGCAATTCGGCGGTACGTCCACCCGGCCTCCCGCATGCCCACTATACGCCCTCGCTCAAAGTCCGTCAACTGCACATACGGTTCACGTCCACGCTGTCGCGGCATGCTACCAGTGTTAAAGACTGCGATGGAGCTCCGTATGCCACGGCAAACTGGCTGACACTGACGGCGGCGGTGTACAAATGCTGCGCAGCTAGCGCCATTCGACGGCCGAACACCGCGGTTCCTGGTGTGTCCGCTGTGCCGTGCGTGTGATCATTGCTTGTACAGCCCTCTCACAGTGTCCGGAGCAAGTATGGTGGGTCTGACACACCGGTGTCAATGTGTTCTTTTTCCATTTCCAGGAGTGTATTAGTTGAAAACGTCGTGCAATGCAAAAGGAAAGTTGTAACTGTTGGTCTCTCAGAAGTCTACATCCGGCCATATGCATTATCTCACAACACTGTGGAATGGGGAATTTCTGGAGGAACTGTTGTTGACTTCTGGAGCTGCAGTAGCTACGGTTCAGCTAGTAGTGTAACGATAAGTGTAGTGCGCCGAAGACAAAACGTTGCGAGTTCAAATACATTCAGTGCTACATTTTTTAAAACGCCATTCTGCTGACTGCTGAAGTTATCAATCTTATGGAACTTTGGACATAATTCCATTCACATCTCAACCAAAAATAGTTGCATGTGGAAGAAGGACCAACTACTGCGACATTTTGTTGTTTTCAGGTTTAATAGACAGCCAGGCAGCAGATGCATCTCGAAACTTTTGTATTATGTATGGGAAGAGCGCATCGTGCCAAAATACGTAAGAGAAGTATTTTCTACATTAGCTGTCATGTGGTAGTGGCATTTTATTCTTCTTCAAACCTTGTTTGACTGCTTTAACTCAGAAGAAGTTTTCTACATGTAATCAATAAACCGCATGTGCATTCCAGAATGAGATTTTCACTCTGCAGCGGAGTGTGCGCTGATATGAAACTTTCTGTGCTGGACCGAGACTCGAAATCGGGACCTGTGCCTTTCGTGGGCAAGTGCTCTACCATCTTTTTTTTCTTTTTTTAGTACGGCCTCCCTTCTCCCATCGCAGCCCTTCCAAACGCTCATCTTCTTTTGCCTTCTTCGGCTAGTTTCTAGGTTTTTGTCGTTGTTATGTTATTATTATTATTATTATTATTATTATTAAGAGTCCATACTGCTACCACCTTTATTTACTTTTTTATTTTATGTACTTCTTTTATGTTTTTGAAGCCAAATCTAAATTTTTCTTGCTTTTTTGCAAATGCTCGGGCACATTTTTTTTCGGTTTCCTATTTTTTTCTGTAAGCTGGATGCCTAAATTACTTTTGCTGCCATAAACGAGAATAAATATCTCTTCTTAATATTAATTAAAGGAAAAGAATCTTCCTCTTGATAATGGAAAGACAAGTATATTAAAATATACTGGATGTGAAGTCTCTCATCTTCATAAGGAAGACATGGAAAACTTGCATCCTCTTGAAAAAATTTTTTTAGAACTTAAAACTTCTCTGCTTGTGGCATAAGACGATAAAAAGAAATACATAAAATTTGATGTACTTTTTTATGTTTTTGATGCTAAATCGTCATTTTTCTTACTTTTTTGCGAGTGCTCGGCCACTTTTTTTTGTCGGCTACCTGTTTTTTTCTGTAAGCCGGATGCCTAAATTGCCTGTGCTAACATAAAAGAGAAGAAATATTTTTTCTTAATATTAATTAAAGGAAATGAATCTTTCTCTTGATAATGGAAAGACAAGTAAGTATTTTAAAATAAAATTAAATGTAAAGTCTCTCATCTTCATAAGGAAAACATAAAATTCTGTATCCCGTTAAAAACGCTTTTTAGAACTTAATACTTCTCTGCTTATGGCATAAGATGATTAAAAAGAATAAAATACATAAAATTTGATGTCTAGTTTCTTCATGAGGATGTAGTCCGGTGCGTCTTGCCACGGACTTGATTTCTTTTCTGTAGAGTCTCGTGAAAGGATCGAAGACGTTCTGGTAGCAGTTATCTGTAATCGTGCAAGGCTGACATCTCTGAATTCCGTACCAATCTTAATCTATTATTGTTCTCTGTATAATTTTATTCCATGATCCTATTTAGGAAGCATGCGTAATTTTTTTGAAGTCTTTTGTCCGCATGAGGTGATGGTGATGAGTCGTTGGATACACCCAGTAATCTTCTTTGCTTTTATTTTCTGCCTTCAAGATATAGTGCAGCGTGTGCCGTTTTAGCTAGTCAACAGCATTTCTTTTCATATTAGGATATGGCACTGCGTCTGGAGTCAGAAAATCTGCGGCGGTGAAAACGGTTGGAGATGTTCTGTTAACGGTCGCTAATTTCTGCCATATGTCTCTTACTCTTTCACACACAAATCGGTGTTCTTCAGTGTCAAGGAGGTTGCATGACGCACACAAGGGCAAATTTGTGAGATGTATAGCATGCAATTTGGAATTAGTTAATATTTACCTGTTGACTGAATTCTACCAATTTGCTTTCACCTTAGAGGGTAAGTTCCGATCGTGGATATGTTTCCAAATTGCAGACCAGTCGTTGTTGGGGTAATTTCTTTGAATAATATTTCCTTCCTTAGCTTTCATCAAATATGTATAGATGTCCTTTACTTTCGTCACCTGTTATTCTGAGAGCCTCAATGAGATACAACTGTACTCAATGAGAAAAGTTTTTAGGTGACAAAGACCAGCTGGTATATGCCACACATCTATTGGCGGCTGCGTGCTTGCAGGAGCAATTTCATTCAGCAAGTGGGCCGTTAAGCTGTCCGGCACCTGTTTCCATTGCTTGTACATTCGATATACATATAACGCTCGTGACCTGTAACTGACATCAATGAGGTTTAAACCTCCTTTCCTTGTTGGGAGTGTTAGTGTATTGAACTTCACTTTGAAAATGTTGCCTTGGATTACAAAGCTTCCTATCACGGACAAAATTCTGAGAGGTGGCATGCCTTTAGATGCAAACAGTGACTTTCCCCCTCTCATATCTTACTCTGAGTAATTCGATTTCGGGAAGTATGGCCGAGTATTGTCATTACAAGGCTAGTATTGAGAACTCAGAAGATATGAATATTTTCCACTATAATTGCATGTGGTGAAAAGTTGCTATTGCTTCACACGTGGACTTCCCACGCAGTGCCTCTCGTCACCCTGGTGGTCCGGTGACAGGCGGGTTATGCTGATCTTGAAAGGGTTATGCCGACGGGGGTGAGGGAGTCGACTGGATGCTGTCCAGACGCCGACATTGTCACAAGAGCGGGGCCGACATGCCCACAGGGGCCTGAAGGAGCGGCTGGGCTAGAGATTCCGTTACTTCGCAGAAACTTAGTGAAAACGCTTTCTGACAGGCTACCAGCGAGGCGTTGGAATGACATGTGTTCCCAGGCAGTCTTGGCGGGAAAATTCCCGCGTTCTCTGCAAAATCATGACTGCGATTGGCTTGCTCAGGGGATAGCTCCGTGACATAGCAAAATCGGCGCAGAAATTGGCGCCATGTATTTCCATTGGTGGAATAGTAGTGCTTCCGCAATAGAGTGGAATTTTCCGCCGGTTTTCGAGTTGCTGATTGGCACATTTTAACTACGGTCACTGTCGTGGGGGCGGGAATGTTCTGTGTTCAGCTTGTACGGGTGCTCTTGAGAAAGTCGCTCTCGCCTTTTGGTCGGGGTAGGTTACAAGACCGCTCACGCTGCTCTGGAAAGCCTGCCTTCCGTTGGCTGTCAAATATACTTTCATTTAATTGCAACTGTTTGACGAAGTTGCTGAAGTTTCTGCTTCAACGTAACTTTCCGAGTACAGTTGGCAATTGAGCGTTCTGCATACAAGCGGACTATGTTGTCCGTCTTGAGCAGTTTTGGCTTAAGTTGACTGTATTGGAGTTACTATGTGACTTCACTTGTTAAAATTAATCACTGTACCATCAGTGATTGTGAAGCGAGCCTTCTTCATCTGCCTCAGAGGCGCATTTGTGTTGCTAGGAAATCTACGGTCTGGAACAACCAGACCAGGATAATTTGTTTTGGGCTATACTAGCGACATTATCATCATCACGACGGGACGTCGAAGCAACTAGCCGTCGCCTTCGGTATGCCAGCCAGATCGTGTTATTGCAGTTGTAAGTAGGCTTTTAGGTTTTCTTATTGGTAACGCCACATAGCGCTCTGTAGTTTGCATTGTTGTCTGTCATTGTAGTGTTGGGTAGCTGGATGTGAACAGCGCGTAGCGTTGCGCAGTTGGAGGTGAGCCGCCAGCAGTGGTGGATGTGTGGAGAGAAATGGCGGAGTTTTGAAATTTGTAAGACTGCATGTCATGAACTGCTATGTATATTCTGATTTTTCAACACTATTAAGGTAAATACATTGTTTGTTCTCTATCAAAATCTTTCATTTGCTAACTATGCCTATCAGTAGTTAGTGCCTTCCGTAGTTTGAATCTTTTATTTAGCTGGTAGTAATGGCGCTCGCTGTATTGCAGTAGTTCGAGTAACCAAGATTTTTGTGAGGTAAGTGATCTGTGAAAGGTATTTGTTAATGTTTGTCAGGGCCATTCTTTGTATCGATTATTGAAAGTCAGATTGCGTTGCGCTAAAAATATTGTGTGCCAATTTAAGGACAGTCATGTATAATTATTGTAAAGGGACGTTTCATATGTCGACCCTTAGCCGAGGATACCTCACTGGAATCTTCTGATTTGTTCTTGTAGTTTGTGTAATTAGTGTAGCTTTTGTTTATTGCTAGCGCGTAATTGTAGAGAGAATCTCCTTTGTAGTTGCAGTCTTTCACTGTTGTACAGTAAAACAGTTGTGGCATGCATGTAGATTTGCACCAAGTATTTCGCAGCTTCGCTTGCAATTAACTAGATATTATTTTCAGCGCTATGTTAATGTGTTCTCTTATTTTTGCTCTTCAAATTGTGCTTTTCTGTGTTATCGTGTGAAATATTGTGACAATAATGACGTGTGAAAAACGTAACACTAGGCTCCAAAGTAAACTGGGAAATAATAGTGACGTCGAGCGTAGCTTACCAACACCACTGTGTAATGAATTAACAGACATTCAAAGTAGTAATTTGGTAACTGTGCATAGGGAAATGTAGCGGGCGTCAAATAGTGGTGTAAACAGTGAAACAGGTAGTGAACAGGGAAGCATTATCGATCGATCGGTCGGCAACAGCTCGCCTCAGGAATCGGGAATGACAGAACACAATATTGCAAATACTGTAGACTCAGGTTTTGGGTTCTCACCGTTTTCTCAAATGAGTCAAGACACATTTTCCGCTTGTCAAAATGTGAATGTTGCCGGTGCAAATTCACTGCCGAAAAGCACTCAGCAACATGTTTCAGACACCAGTGGATTGTTATTACAATTAATGCAACAAATGGGACAAAAGCTTCAAAAGTTGGACACAATGGAACAAAATCAGAGACAAACACAGCAAAAGCTTCAAAAGTTAGACACAATGGAACAAAATCAGAGACAAACACAGCAAAAGCTTCAAAAGTTAGACACAATGGAACAAAATCTTCAAAAGTTAGACACAATGGAACAAAATCTTCGGAAGGAGGACACCACGCTTGAACAAACACGTGAAGATTTAACTACTGAGTTACATAACATTGAATCGAAATGTCAAAAAGTCTGTAATGACGTAAAAACACAAATTTGTGAGCATTTTCAACACATTTTTTCACGTCATGAAAATCCATTACAGAATCACGAAGCAGCCATAAAAGAACTACAAACTATTGTTCATGAAAATCATGAGACCTTGCAAGCTAAAATTGACTCAGTTGCATCTACCGATTCGGTTACGCAACTTGCAAAAACTCATGAAAACTTAAAGGACACAGTAGATACTCTGAAAATTGGTTCAGAAAGACACATGGAGGTAATTAGTTCATTATCAGAGAAAGTAGTCGAACTTTCGGATCAGCTAAATAATTTATCTACAAAGGTAGATGATGAGCTGAATGACAAGACCTGTAGCCTTCACTGATTCTGAAGAGTTGAACAAATTAGAAAATTCAAACAAAATCAAAATCAAATCAATACATAGTACAAAAGAGAGATCCGGGAAGTACAAGATCAGTTGGCACAAGTAATACAAGAATTACATATTTCAGAGGACACTCGCGCTGCAACACGGGAAGAGGAACTTAGAAATACGGAACTGCCACAAATTAATAACACAGCGCATTTCGGAAATTATGAAAGAAATTGGCAAGGTGCCCCGAATTTTGAAATGGAACCCGCAAAACGACGTAACAATGACCGATATGCGACTCGCTGACACGATGATTTTGACTATAAGCTGTTCATTACTACACGTAAATTTAAAACATTTAAGAATTCTGGCAACGACATTCATCCACAAGCGTGGCTTCATCAATTCTTTCATTGTTTTCCTCCCAACTGGTCATTGGAGCACAGGTTAGAATTTATGTGTGGCTATTTAGAGAATGAACCAGCTGTAAGAATGCGATCGGTCATTCACGATTGCCACAGTGAAGGAGAATTTTACCATGCCTTCCTCTCAGCATATTGCTCTCAAGCTACACAAGACCGAGTAAAACATAGCATCATAATGATGAAACATTTCGAACAATCTGAATTTTCCAGTCTTGTGAAATATTTTGAAGACATGTTGCACAAGAATCAGTACCTGTCGAACCCATACAGCCCCTCAGAACTCATCCGCATTTGCTTAATCAAACTACCTGAACATTTAAGAAATAATATTTTGGCAGGACGTTGCAAAGACGACATTGAAGCTTTTCAGGGACTGTTACAAGAATTAGAAATTGACACTGACAATCGCGGGACGCAAAAAAACGAGCACAACAATTACAGGTCACATCAGTCACAATTCCGCGATGAAAGAAATAATAACTGGACACGACAAGGCTATTCTCACAACACAAATCGTGACCATAACAGACAACCCCCGTATGACAACAGTTGGCAGAGTAATAATAGTTACAGAGAAAGATCGCATTTCCGTAGTAATGAATATGACAGAGACAACCATAGAAACAGACAATATGGCAACCAGAACTATTATTATCACGGGAGACAGAATAACTTCGGTCGCAACGGTCCACCGTGCAGTGATAATTCAGGGAGAAATTATCCACCACTTAACCGACAAGAAAGAAACTACAAGAACTACCGACATGATGACAGACGATATACTCATAACGGCAGACCTGAATTCCATCAGAACTGGCGGAATTTAAACAGAGCAGGGCCCTCTCGACAAGGTGAATTTGTAGAAGTTAGACCTCCAAATCCCAATAACGACGCGTGCCAACAAAGAAACAGACAATGACTCGCACCGCAGGCAGCCACGTGCGCCGGCTGGCTCAGGGAAAAATTACATAGACACTAACCTTGAGAAAAATTCCAGTATTCTTTACCGACGTATACCACATGATAATTGCGTCGAAGTTGAAACACTGCGTACTAGGAAGAGTAAGCGTTTACACCACATTTCACATGTAAAACCATTTATTGAGAGATAATCTGCTTTTTAACTTAGTCTTTGCCATAAAATTTTTCACTTCACGTTACTAGTACTCTTTTTCAATCTTAGAAACTGTTAACATGCAACTATGTTTTAAAGTTAAATATCCAGTCAAGAACCAAGAGAACTTATTTAAACAGAAACTACGAATGCATTGTTACAGTGAATAGATGTCACAGTGTTATTGTGTGTGTACATTCTTGCTTGTTAGTTGCACGATTACATAACGACTATGAGGCTTACATACTTAGAACATATACTGGTACTGCTAATGAGATTTTAATGCAACATTTTGGTTTACTTGAAAATACATTCTGGATTTAAAGTACTTTCTGTGAGATACCAGATGACACAGTGGTTAGTTTATGTGACAGCTACGCGATTTTATCACGATGCTATTAATGAGTGACAATTTACAATGTTGCTTTTGCAGCGTTTCTGTTTTATATCTGCACAGTTTTTCTGTATTATTCTGGAAAGTAAAACATGTTTTAGTAGTAACTTTTGTGGTATAGCTGCAATGAGACAGCCTTTTCAGTAGCACAACAATACGTTACAGCACAGTACTTTCTTCATCACGGCAATAAGCGTAATAACTAAGATATCTATACGCAAAGCATTTCACTTTTGTTTATCATGAGCCGGCCGGTGTGGCCGTGCGGTTAAAGGCGCTTCAGTCTGGAACCGCGTGACCGCTACGGTCGCAGGTTCGAATCCTACCTCAGGTATGGATGTGTGTGATGTCCTTAGGTTAGTTATGTTTAATTAGTTCTAAGTTCTAGGCGACTGATGACCTCAGAAGTTAAGTCGCATAGTGCTCAGAGCCATTTGAACCGTTTTGTTTATCATGAGGTAAGTACATTGACTTTTGCGGAACTTAGCTTTCGGAGGACGATAACTACGACACTTCCATAGAGATTATCTTACAACAAGACGCACAGTTTAGCGCTACAGTACACGTATTTGAGTGATTCATTTTGTACTTAAAACATTTATTTTTGAAGATATTTGAAGTACAATGATACAAAAGTTTTCCGTGAAAAATTTCATTCCATTGTTGTAATCTGTAACACCTGAGGGTATTATTCATTAATCCTCAGGGGGGTACACGCTTACTTTGTGTACCATGTGTTTGGCAAGCACAAGGAGTCCTAGCTGATATGGTATTTGCTTATACAATTTTACACATTGGTACCATATTTCTCTAACATAAATTACACAGCTATCATTTAACTGAGAGATAAACATTTTTTTTACTACATCAGTGACACATGTTTACGTAATTACACAGTTGGGTAACTTCACACTTATGAAATTGTATTTTGTCTGTACTTTGTGAACTGTTCATATTTTTCCGGAACCATTGTGATACTATGAGAGCTTTGAATGATATATTTGATATGGGATCATAATTTTTATAGTACGTTTGAGGTAGATGACACTATTTAAATGAGCAGAGAATTTTTTTAGGGTTTTGAAATTATTGCAGAAAGCTACAACGTTTTTGAGATTTGACTGAGGTGTTATGATGTTATTTTTATGACGACAATGTGTATTATGCTGTTGAGGTATGTTTATGATCAATAAGATGATGCTGCTGTATATGAGGAATTTGATTATGCTATGTATTTATTATGATGAAATATTCAAAAAGTGTCGACGAATACATATATGAATAATGAGTAGTGTTTAGAGACTCTGATTTGTGGAAAAGGATGTTGGAAACCAAGAATCGTACTTTAAGAGTTAGGAAATGTGTGTAAATGCGTGAATGTATCACAATGCCGACGAAAACTTTTTGAAAACTGTTATATTCATAGGATTTTGTTTCTACACATTTGCAACGCAAATTCTCGACCTGTGAAATTTTTTATATGAGACTGTCACTGTAGTGCAAACTGGTGTCGTAAATATTTCAGTAAGAAAGTTAAGTGACCACCTTCACGTAATGAGTCATGGGCACCCAGCTGCGTGACAGTCGCCTGGAAAAAAGCCATTAGTGTGTGCCTTTCAGAGGCACAGGTGGAGGGAAAAAAAAAAGAGGCCATTATCCTCGCTATTGACATTCCTTTGGGGAAAGCATCACAAATACGACACCTCAAACTTGAAAATATATGATTACACTGTGGAGCTCTTAATTTATGATATTTACTAAAATGCCTAATGAAATGATGAGAAACATTTTACATCTATTGTCTTTCTAGTTGCGAGATTGCTCATTTTGTTTGATATCTAGTTTCTAGCTGCACTGCAGCATTGGTTAAAATAAAATTTACTAGATGTACTAATATAAATATTTTATGCCTACAGATCCAGTAAAAACTAATTTTATGATGGATGTACTCCAAAAAAATGACGGAGCACAATAAGACATTTCCACTTCACAGGAATTGCATACATAATTTTTGTCAGTGACTTGGTAACTTGTCTGCTAGAGCAAGTTACAGTGATGCATCACTCTAGTGTTAAGATGAGACATAAGTATTAAACATGGCCATTTTTACTGTAATATTTTTTTCTGCTAGATCTTTGTCATGTTTAGATATAAGTTATTGCATTTGCTGCTGCTGTTTGCCAGGCATAACGTTACTGAATTTGACTTTGTATTACGCTGTTAAGCCAGTTTTACTACGGATTTATTTTTCTTGTTTGCTGCACAGTGCCTTATATTAGTTGTAATATTGCAATTGCTTTGCCACTTTCCATTTTTTTGTCATTGCTGTTTGTATTAATTGTTTTGCGCTGCTGCATTCCCTCGTCCCTTAGTTTAGCACCTGAGCTCAGTAGATTTAAGTTAGCTTAAGAGGGGGTAGACTATATAAGAAACTGACTATGGACAATAGGGAAAGAATGCATTGAGAAGTTATATGAAAAAGATTTCGGCCACAATGAGTATTGTACACTAAGAAATAATTATTTTGAAAGAAATAGGAATAGAATACAGAAAGTAGGTATGAATAGGACTTTTAGGGAATAATGATGAATGAAGGGAGATCTCCAAGAAGTAAAGAAAGTTTTGTTTGCAAAATACTGTAGTACAACAAACCCTGTCCTTTCCTTTTGTATTATTCTGCTATAAGTTTGTGTACCCTTGTGTATTTGTGTTCATCCTGTCTTTATGTGTTTATCTGATACGATTTATGTTGTAGAATTTTTCTAATACTCAGATACATTCACTGTGATGAGTAATACTGTTACCCTCAAATATAATTTGCATTAATATTATGTTATTTACTTTGTAAAGATGTTTAGAGATTATTTATCTGTTCTGTTTTGTTGCTCATGTGTGAAGTTGATGTTTTGAAAGTTATTCTGATCTTTTACGTATGTACTCATGTCATAATTTCTGTAACGCTGATGTATATGTTATTTCGATTCTTTTGTAAAGCCTGTACCACAAATGTTATCTGTATTGTTATGTTCTTTAATGATGTATTTTGTACCTTTGTAATTGTATTCTTATGTTATAAAATTTTAATTGACACCAGTTCATCATATTATTAACTTGTAAGTTGCATTTCACTGCACACGTTTCTGTTGGTCATAGTATATGGACAATATGTGAGAAGTTAGTGTTAGTGTTTGCACGTGTGTTAATAATTCAGCAAAGAACTGGATAACAGCATTGCTGGTTCTAAGGACAATTCCAAAAACTTTGTGAGTGCACAAGTGGTGGTTATGGACGTGCTATATTATCCGCAAGACTCTTCAATGGTGATTGTGCACCTGCACAGTCATAACAGATGGCTGCTGGTCATCTCTCTTGTGTATATCAATGATCTTTCATCAGTAACATTACCAGATGCCAAGTTTGTTTTGTTTGCCGATGATACAAACATTGCAATAAATAGCAAATCAAGTGTAGTCTTAGAAAGATCAGCCAATAAAATATTTGTGGACATTAATCACTGGTTCCTAGCCAATTCTTTGTCACTAAACTTTGAAAAAACACACTACATGCAGTTCAGAACTTGTAAGGGGTGTCCCAAGAGTATATGTCTAACATACGATGACAAGAAGATAGAAGAAGTGGACAGTGTTAAATTCTTGGGATTACAGCTTGATAATAAATTCAACTGGGAGGAGCACACCACAGAACTGCTGAAGCATCTTAACAAATCTCTGTTTGCAATGCGAATTTTGTCAGACATAGGGGATATAAAAATGAAAAAGCTGGCATACTATGCTTACTTTCATTCCATAATGTCATATGGGATTATTTTTTGGGGTAATTCATCAAGCCAAGCTACAGTTTTCCGGACACAAAAACGTGCAGTAAGAGTTATATGTGGTGTGAACTCAAGAACATCCTGCAGAAGCCTGTTTAGGGAACTAGGGATACTAACTACTGCTTCCCAATATATTTATTCCTTAATGAAATTTGTCATTAAAATATATCACTTTTTCAAACCAACAGCTCAATTCATGGGATCAATACTAGAAATAAGAATAATCTTCACAAGGATTTAAAGTCACTTAGTCTTGTACAAAAAGGTGTGCATTATTCAGGAACACACATTTTCAATAACTTGCCAGCAGCCATAAAAAGCTTAACAACCAATGAAATTCAGTTTAAGAGAAGCCTAAAGGATTTATTGATTGCCAACTCCTTCTACTCCATTGATGAATTTCTTAGTAAAACCAACTGATTTGTATATAAGTACAACATAACTTCTACACAATTTCAGCGCAGTAATGTGTTCATTAAAAATTTGTGTGTGTGTGTGTGTGTGTGTGTGTGTGTGTGTGTGTGTGTGTGTGTGTAAGTATAATCTAACTTTTGCACCATTTCAGTGCAGTAATGTGTTCATTGTAAATAAGTATTACAGTAGTTGTATTACATGTTTATTACCTTATAAATAAATAAACAACTTTTTTATTTTAAGTTCAGTGCATTAGTATTTGTAAAATGACTCTTAGTGTTCATTAAAAAATGATGATCATTCCACTTGGGACCTGTGGAATGGTACATTAGCTTATTTGTTTTAGTTGTAAATATTTGTCATGTATTGTTGTTTTTCTGACATGTTCCACATCCTGGAGGACCTCCTCACTACGAATCAATTGGAATGAAACTAAATCTAATCTAATCTAATCTACTACAGTGGGTCTGCATCTTTGATGACCCACCAATACCATTATTTCTGCAAGGACTACAGTGGGTCTGCATCTTTGATGACCCACCAATACTATTATTTCTACAAGGACTACAGTGGGTCTACACCTTTGCTGACTCATCAATACCACAATCTCTACCATGACTACAGTGGATCTGCATCTTTGATGGCCCACCAATACCGCAATATCTACCAGGACTACAGTGGGTCTGCTCTTTGATGACCTACCTACCAACATTCTTCAACACCTAGACTGACTCTGCGATGGGTTTGCTCTGTTGTGGCCCATTACCTGCCTGCATGTCGAGAGTGAGCACTGTCTTTCCGTTGGAAGGACAACACTACTTCTTCAAGACTGCATGGAAATCCACTACTTCCATGTGCATTCTCTTTTACTGCTCAGACTTTGAGAAAAACACTGCAATTTTACTGTGATGAATGATCAGGACTGTCTTTATGGACTGTGAGAAAATTTTAGCTTTTGACCAACATTGTATCAATAAGTGTGTGCATTTGATATATTTGTTATTGTAATTATGAAAAATTTTATCAAATCATTATTGGCCATTGCCCAAAACAATTTGTAAAATTTTTTTGTGAGGAGCATGGGGGCTATGTAAGGAGGCTTTTAGGTTTTCTTATTGGTAACGCCACGTAGCGCTCTGTATGAAAAATCACTGGCTGTGCTGTGCGCAGTCTGTGGGTAGTTTGCATTGTTGTCTGCCATTGTAGTGTTGGGCAGTTGGATGTGGACAGTGCGCAGCGTTGCGCAGTTGGAGGTGAGCCGCCATGCGCAGTTGGAGGTGAGCCGCCAGCAGTGGTAGATGTGGGGAGAGAAATGGTGGAGCTTTGAAATTTGTAAGACTGGATGTCATGAACTGCTATGTATATTCTGATTTTTCAACACTATTAAGGTAAATACATTGTTTGTTCTCTATCAAAATCTTTCATTTGCTAACTATGCCTATCAGTAGTTAGTGCCTTCCGTAGTTTGAATCTTTTATTTAGCTGGCAGTAGTGGCGCTCGCTGTATTGCAGTAGTTCGAGTAACCAAGATTTTTGTGAGGTAAGTGATTTGTGAAAGGTATTCGTTAATGTTTGTCAGGGCCATTCTTTGTATCGATTATTGAAAGTCAGATTGCGTTGCGCTAAAAATATTGTGTGTCAGTTTAAGGACAGTCATGTATAATTATTGTAAGGGGACGTTTCACAGTTAAGAAGACAGTTTGGTAATGTATGTCCACAGCACCGGCAGATTAGGGAATTCTGCTACGTGACAATCAGAGCTCAGCAGAGCGCGCCTGTTCCTGTCTTTTCTAACGTGGTTCTGTCTTGGGTGTTCATTGTCTGAGTTCTCACTACTGTACCAGCAATTAATGTTGGGTTGGCTGGGTGTTTCTTTTAAGCTTTGAGTTGCAAGGAATTGCCTCCACATGTTACTGGGTCATAAATCTCACAATCTAGTTTATGGACAGCTTCACCTTCACAGCATTTATTTGAGTATCCAATTCGACGCATTGTAAATGTTTCATGTGTTTTGTTTTTTGAGTTTAGTCATAATAAATCAACTTGTTATTTTTGACAGAACTTTGACTCTGTTGATCGGCAGAGCAACCCCTTCATTTCTCATTACGTTAATGAAACTTTCCTTTACCAAATTAATTTCTATCAAATTAAAGAATTGCAGGTGCCAAACTCTTTTCTACCCCACTTGTAGGGTCGTTTACAGTCAGTTGGCGTTTCTTCTTGGTCCAGGTGCAACAGCAAAAGTCGGAGTTAGGAAAGGGAGGTCTTAGACCATCATTTCCATATGAAGATTCTAGAAGAATTTAGTGTTAAATACACTGCTAGGCCTGGTACCTCGCAATTCTTCTGGCTGTTTCTAATGGCATCGGGAAAGCTTGCACAACATAGTTAAGTTTGGATGCTATTTACACATTTACTAGAGTGGTTTTCTGTATCTCGTCCAGTTGCCTCATACTGTTTCCTTATACAGATGCTCGTATGCTTGCAAGTAGTTTTTTTATAATTGACGGCAATGGTGTGTTGGATGTTGCTCCTAAATTCAATACCCAAACATTTCAATGTGGATACTTCCGTCAGTTGTTCCCGATTTTGCATGTTCATGACGCCTGACTTCCGTTTATTTAGTTTGGCGCCTGAAGCAAGTTCATACAATCTGAAGATCTTTCGTCATTTCATCTTCATGTATAACCAGGACGCCCACATTATCTGCTTAGGCGTTGCACACAATTTTCTTGCCGTTTATACGCAGTCCTTGCAGGTGATGCGTGAGTGTCGCGAGGAGAGGTTCTATTGCTATAGCGAAAAGGGCCATTGACATTGGGTTACCTTGTCGTACGGATCCTGTCAACTCAATCTCTTTACTTAGTTGGCCGTTTATAATTGTTCGTGCTACACTATTTTTCAAAATTTGTTGAATAATCCTTAAGGATCGTGGTGGGAATCCCATTACTTCCATGATTCCGAGGAGATACCTATGATCTACTCTGTCAAACGCATTCTCGAAGTCTAATGACACTAACGCACATTTTATGCGGCATACATTTGCGGTTGATATTAGATCCCTATATTCGCATATATTCTGATAGATGTTTCTATCTTTGCCTTCACATCTTTGGTACGGGCCAGTTACAGAGTTAATAATCATTTTTATTCTTCTTGCTAATACGCGGGCCACAATTTTGTAATCATATTGAGTAATGTTACTGGGCGAAGGTTTTCAATTGCTTTGTTAAGTGAGTTTTTAGGAATTAGAACTATGATTCCTTCTGGAAACTCTTTGGGAACGCCAACATTTCCATTCATGAGTTCGTTGTACATGCGTAGCAACCTGCTTTTCATTTGTGGCCAGTACACTTGGTAGAATTCCACGGGAATACCATCAGGTCCTGGAGACTTATTTTTTAAACTCTGTGCTACTGCGTCTTTCATTTCGTCCTCTTCTGTTCCAGCGGTGAGATTTTCTACTTGCTCTGTACTAATTCTTCCTGATACGTTTCTAACAAGATCTCGCCGGGTCTCGTCGACAGTAGGTTTGTTGGACATCGTATCTGAGATGTATTTATGAACAGCGTTTTGAATTTCATTCTACACTCCTGGAAATTGAAATAAGAACACCGTGAATTCATTGTCCCAGGAAGGGGAAACTTTATTGACACATTCCTGGGGTCAGATACATCACATGATCACACTGACAGAACCACAGGCACATAGACACAGGAAACAGAGCATGCACAATGTCGGCACTAGTACAGTGTATATCCACCTTTCGCAGCAATGCAGGCTGCTATTCTCCCATGGAGACGATCGTAGAGATGCTGGATGTAGTCCTGTGGAACAGCTTGCCATGCCATTTCCACCTGGCGCCTCAGTTGGACCAGCGTTCGTGCTGGACGTGCAGACCACGTGAGACGACGCTTCATCCAGTCCCAAACAAGCTCAATGGGGGACAGATCCGGAGATCTTGCTGGCCAGGGTAGTTGACTTACACCTTCTAGAGCACGTTGGGTGGCACGGGATACATGCGGACGTGCATTGTCCTGTTGGAACAGCAAGTTCCCTTGCCGGTCTAGGAATGGTAGAACGATGGGTTCGATGACGGTTTGGATGTACCGTGCACTATTCAGTGTCCCCTCGACGATCACCAGTGGTGTACGGCCAGTGTAGGAGATCGCTCCCCACACCATGATGCCGGGTGTTGGCCCTGTGTGCCTCGGTCGTATGCAGTCCTGATTGTGGCGCTCACCTGCACGGCGCCAAACACGCATACGACCATCATTGGCACCAAGGCAGAAGCGACTCTCATCGCTGAAGACGACACGTCTCCATTCGTCCCTCCATTCACGCCTGTCGCGACACCACTGGAGGCGGGCTGCACGATGTTGGGGCGTGAGCGGAAGACGGCCTAACGGTGTGCGGGACCGTAGCCCAGCTTCATGGAGACGGTTGCGAATGGTCCTCACCGATACCCCAGGAGCAACAGTGTCCCTAATTTGCTGGGAAGTGGCGGTGCGGTCCCCTACGGCACTGCGTGGGATCCTACGGTCTTGGCGTGCATCCGTGCGTCGCTGCGGTCCGGTCCCAGGTCGACGGGCACGTGCACCTTCCGCCGACCACTGGCGACAACATCGATTTACTGTGGAGACCTCACGCCCCACGTGTTGAGCAATTCGACGGTACGTCCACCCGGCCTCCCGCATGCCCACTATATGCCCTCGCTCAAAGTCCGTCAACTGCACATACGGTTCACGTCCACGCTGTCGCGGCATGCTACCAGTGTTAAAGACTGCGATGGAGCTCCGTATGCCACGGCAAACTGGCTGACACTGACGGCGGCGGTGCACAAATGCTGCGCAGCTAGCGCCATTCGACGGCCAACACCGCGGTTCCTGGTGTGTCCGCTGTGCCGTGCGTGTGATCATTGCTTGTACAGCCCTCTCGCAGTGTCGGGAGCAAGTATGGTGGGTCTGACACACCGGTGTCAATGTGTTCTTTTTTCCATTTCCAGGAGTGTATTTTGTGTGACTGGTCGCATCAGGTAACTTAACTTCTGTCAGTATTTATCTGTTTCCTCTCTTATTCTCACGCATTACATGGTACATAGCTGTTTCTTCCCCTTCTACAGTGTTTTGTATTCTCGCTCTGACTTTAAAACCTTCTGACTGTCGCTGCTTCAGTGCTAAAAGTTTTGCTTTAATTTTCTGAATCCTGCTAAAGTTCTACATTAATCGTGTGTCCAGGGTGTACAGGTCTCTAAGGCAGAAGCTTTTCTGTCGTGAGTAATCGATCAGAATTCTTCTTATTTCAGGCTTAACACATTGTAACCACAAATCTATGGCAGAATTGTATAGCGGGAATCGTTTCTCGCATTCTTTCCAGACATTAGTAAATGCCACGCGACATTCCTCATCTTGTAAATGTGTAATGTTGAGTTTCCATATGCCCCTCACTCGGTAAGTCTCTTGTTTTTCCAAATTTACTGTGGCGATGTACGCGGCGTGGTCAGAAAAAATATTGGGCCAGACCTCAGATTGGAGTACATGGTTCTTAAGGTTGGACGAGACGTAAATTCTGTCTAGCATGTTTGCTGAATGGCTGGTAAAATATGTGTAACCGGGCTGTGCGCCGTGGGTATGTTACCAGGTTTCGGTTAACTGCAGTTGGTGGACTATTCTCTCCAGTTCTAAGGACTTTTTGAAATTCGGTGTCTGGTCTTTCGGGCTAAGTACAGAAATAAAATCGCCGGCTAGGAATATATAATCTTGATGTGTACCGAATAGATGAACGATTCCACTTTTTAAAAATATCCGCTCTAGCACGCCTGTTATTGTTGCCTGACGGTGCATAAACGTTGACGATGCGGGCGTTATTAACAGTCACTGCAGTTCCTATACTGTTTTCAAGTTTTGCTATTTGTGTGACACGGATGCCTTCTTTCGTGAGAATGGCGGTTCCCAGCTCTACACCGATACCGGGGTTTATTATGGCGTTGTAGCCACGTATCATTTCTAACTGAATATCTGTTACTTCCTGTAACAGTAGTACATCAACGTCAGCTGCATATAGAAAGTCTTGCAGATACTGTAAATGCAGGGAGGAGCGTATCTTATTAATGTTCAACGTGGCGATTTTGTAGGCACGTGCTGCGTCCATATTGTCCTATTCATTACTGAAGTCAATATTCGTCATACGAAGTGCTGTCGGACGTGCTGCGTCCATATTGTCCTATTCATTACTGAAGTCCATATTCGTCATACGAAGTGCTGTCGGACGAAAATCCTTTCTCACATGTATGTTCCGGCAATGATGTATCCATCGTGTTCAGTTGATCTCGTGAGGCAGGAGTCTGTCCCGTTCCTCCAGTTTCATTCAATTCTTCATCTTGGTTCTTTTCGTCCGATTCATCAGCACAGTTTTTGTGTTGATTAGCTTTCTATGTCTCATTTTTTGCATTTCTGGTCTGAGGGAAAACCTTGTCTGTATCGTAATTTGTAGCAGCTTCAATCTTTCGTGTGACGAATCGTCCGTTGACGTGGGGCATGGTGTATTTAATTTGGCTTGCAAGGGGTCAGGTGCCTGCATACTCAGAACCGGATTACTATGTTGTTCTTCATGCAGTTTGTTGCTAATCTGCTTTGCTTTTCCTCGCAAAGGCGGTGCCACTTGTTCAGCTCTCTTGTGAGCTAGTCTCCTCTTTATATTGTAGGGAAGCAGCCTACTCACGCTGTAGTAAATTCACATCAGTTTCCATTGTGTGCCAGCCAGTCTGCTGTAACTAGCTCTGACGTCATAAATGTTGCGCAATACCTTAAAATTCAAGCAAATGATCTGAAACTTTTCCAGCATGTAAGGAATAATACTAAATTAATGTGTATTAAATATCAGTTCGATAACTTTAGCCATTTTTGTAATTTGGACGTTTTTCTAAAAAAATAATTGGCGCAACAGAAAGGAGCTAGAGACTTCAAAATTTATATTTAGACTCATCTTTCATAATGATTTAATAAAAACAATACTTTGGATTTCACAGGTTAAGACTTTAGTGGAAATTCATGATTTTCTGGTTTTCATCTCAAAACTGAAGGAAGCAAGATAGATTAAGTAGGCTAATGAATAAGACTAGGATGTTTAGATTTAAATAGGTTGGAGGTCCGCTATGACTATGAAGATGTGAAAAGTTTCTTTCGAATACCTATAAAATTATAGCGATAGCGGATCTCAAAAGGACCAGTTCAGAGCTCATTTGCTGCGTGCAGCGTAACTTAATTATTTCTCTCGCCCAAGATATTTAACTTAGCCACGTCATAATTTTAGTATAAATACTTACCTGCATGCTAAATGCACGATTAAATTAACAGCTTCATAAGCCATCAGCAAGAGAAGCTGTAAATTATTATGTAACTTGAAGTGGTGCGTTACTAGCCCAGCGGCCAGTCGTGAGAGCCAAGTTAGAGCCGGCGTCTCTTAGCCGTCCGCACCGAGGCTATATATATAAGAGCACTGCGCGAGTAAGGAAGGCCCCAGTTCTCTCCAGACGCTGAATAGCACGTCAGCTGTGTCGGGAGTCGCTTCGCTACGGTAGCGCTGCTACAAACTGCCTCGGGTGCCGTATTGAGTTACGATGTATACGCGTAACTGTGAAAACATTTCAAATGAAGGATTATTTTTGGAATGATTTTCATTATCTAGCTTCAGTTTGCGTGTTGTTGTATTTTCACGTGCCGTCGCGGGACAGACATTCTACCAATCAATTTTAGCGTGGCGTTTGATGAGATTTTCTCATCAAATTTTGGCGAGCATTCTTTTGACATTCAATTCGGACATTTATAGCTGCATCAGCGAATTAGACTCTGAACTGCTCTGTTTGTTAGGCTGTTGGGATAATTGTGATGTTATCAGTGAATTTCAGAATATACTCAACTATTTTGGAAAATTGTTTTTGATTAGAAATCCCGAACAATCTCCTACTTCTTCAGAGCTATAAGCTGCAGCTATAATAATATTCTCAGGTTAAGTGGGCACTAGGAACTCTCATTACAGGCTCCACGTTTCGTTAAATCACTTTCTGGGTGCCAAAAAGCAAAGAGAGAGCCTGTGTTGAGAACGGCGAAAGACAGCATTATACAACATTCCAAAAGCCGGGAAGTGCAGTGTTTTTCCCACGTTTAAATAACAAACTTTATTTCACAAGCAATTTGCAGTACTCACTCGCCGCCCCACATATGGTGCATCGGCCGGGAAATCAACTAAGTGAAAGTGATTTTTAACTATTCGGATTCGCGAGTGGAATGCGACACGCAGCTGAGTAATAGAACAGTGAAAGTGTTACGTGGGCATGTGGACGACGCAATTGAATTAACAACGCATCTGGATTGACGGAGCTGGCACTGAGTCTAGCGGTGCTGCCGGCATCGCGAGAAGCCAGTTTCGCCGTACCGCAGTCGTCCGCCACAGCAGCCGGGGCCGCGCCTGCAGTTGCGGGCCACGCGAATACACAACAGCCGTCGGAGAGCCGTCTGTAGTTCAACGTGCCACGTCGCATCAGGAATCCTGGTACGCTGCGCCGGCAACGACAACGTCTTGCAGAAGGAACTAAGTTAAGTGAAAAACTGTTTAAAATTTTACTAACCTGCACTAAAAGACTGTCGGCGATGGAACCGCCAAAAGAAAATGAGGTCAAACTTAAATCAGAACCTATGTCTGAGGAGGGAACTGTAAATCCAGACAACGGTTCAAGAGTAAACATGCAGGAAAGTAGTAATGTGAAAGTGAAATATGAAATATTGTCTCCTGACAGTAGTGTGGGAAGGGGTAATGATTCAATAATAGAGACCCCTGTAGTAAAGCAGAAAGTAGAAATTGTAAATTTATTGGATGATAGTTTCTCTGATGAATTAAAAATGAAACAGTCATCAGAGATGGTAGAGTTTAAGAAGGAGCAGTTAGATATGACTGATCAATCAAAAGTTTCATTTCGTTTTGATGATTCTGGTGTTGGAGCTAGTTTTTCGTCACCTGAGTGTGATAAAAAGCCAGCTCGTGAGCAACCCAAAGATACTGGGGCTGTTGATTTAAATGTTATATTACAAGCAATAGCTGCCAGTCAAACAAATTTTAATATGCGGTTTGAGGCAATGGACAATAAATTAGAATCCAATAATGCTGAATTAAAGTCTGAAATAACTGAGGTCAAAAATAGTAATGCTGAATTAAAGTATGAGATTATGGCCAGTCAAACAAATTTTAATAAAAGATTGGAGGTAATGGACGATACCTTCAAGGCTGGTTGCAATAAGTTGAAAGAGGATCTAGACAGTTTGAATTGTAAAATTGATTGCAATCATGAGGATATGAAGAAAAAGGTTGCTCAACAATTTTCTGAAATATATAAAACAGTTAAATCCGAAGTTGCTGAGGTTCGCAAAGACTTCCAAATGGAAGATGCGAAGCTGGAGCACAAGTTAACAGAAAAGATCGAGGCGGAATCTGAACTTTGCTCAGACAGATTTAAAGATGTTAACATAAAAGTAAACATATGTCAAGCAGACATAGATGCAATCAAAAGTGATACTACTCATATTGTACAAAGAGTAGATAATGTTGAAATGAAAGTAGAAAATATCAGTACTAACATTGCTAACATTGAGAGTAAAGTAGCTTCAGTAACTTCTGGTAATGGTAACATACAACAAGTTGTAGCTGCAAACGCCGCTTTTATCGGGTGTCGGCAGTTCTTGCGTTTTGATCCAGATAATAATATCCACCCGCTGGATTTCTGGAACGATTTTGAAGATGTGATTCCACCAACTTGGTCTGAAAGAGAGAAAATCTCATTTATTAAAAGCCATTTAGCAGGTGACGCCTTGCGTTGGTCCGCTGATGTTATGTTGAAGTGTAAAACTTTAGCGGAGTTTAAAACATCTTTCATTAATGAATATTGGTCTAGCAATAAGCAAAATGAAGTGTTAAGAGAATTTTGGAGTGGAAAACGCTTCGGTGCAGGCAAGGAATCAATTAAAGAGTTTGCTAGGTCATGGATCTCACGTTTGTCACATTTGTCGGAAAAGCTAAAGCCAGAAATGATTATACTAGGGCTTGAAGCCAAACTGCCATGGTATTGGCAAACCAGAATTATATCAGCCCCTAGAGACAATCTTGATCGTTTCATTGAATATTTGGAACGTGTAGAACGTGTTGCTGCCAATGAGGAGCAGGCACGTAATAACAGAAATGCCATTAACAATAATAGTAATTTTAGGAATGAGCAAAATGGTAATGTAAACATCAGAACAGTAGGTATTCGCCATCCTAAGAGAGGTAGGAATTGGGGAAATAATTATCAGAACCAACAATGGCGTCCAAGAGATAATAATTTTGTTCCGAACAGAAATATGCATGTAAACAACAGTACGGAAAGCAATGCAGTGCCAGTCAATTATAATGAAACTAAAGAAAACAGCAATAGGCCGAGGCAGGAAAACTAGTTCCCGTCTATGAGGACACTGGCGCTCACCAGGCGGTTACTTTTCCTAAGCCAGTAGTTAAGGGAATTGGTAAGACAGATCAGAATACTCAAACTGAACATGTGGATGAAGAGTCGGTAGCATCTAAAGATACAACAGAAATATTAGATCACTCACAGTATTTGATAGATACCGTGTTAGAAACGCTTTCTAAGTGGGAAGAGAAAGAGAAGGCGCAGCAGTGTAACAATAGGGAAGAGCTACAAAATATTGAATTGACAGGTGAAGAAGCAGAAGAAATTCATGCTTATATTTACGATGAGGATGATGTGCTCTTATCTAAAGTGCCTGTGCAGGATGTTGATAATGTACTAATAGACTTAGGACAGGAGATAAGTGAGAATGTAGAGGGTAGGCTGTTGAGGGTCGATGAACCCAGTAGCTGTGACCAGTTGTCACTTGAGAAGGAAACCGACGATAATGGTGAAAGTGGTTTAGCTGTAACTAGTGCTATGCCCGGTCTGGAGACGCAGAATCGCTCAGACTACAGTAATTTGGGTTATGTTCAGCAAACTAAATGTAATGAAGTCGTGAGGTGTTTCGATTTAAAATTAATAGACAGACTGGAAAAGGCAGCTGAAAATATAATTCAGGAAACCACTACACACTGTGACCTAAAGGTAATGAAGACAGATGTCAATCACTTTAGTTGGAGACAAATCCAAAAGGAACTACTAGATGAATTTGAGGAACCACCTGTACAACCTAGAATAAGCCACCCTATAATAATAGTGAATATGTTGGGCATCAATGTACGTTGTCTCTTAGACAGTGGAAGTGAGGTGAGTGCAATATCTCAGTCCTTCTTTGATGCATTACCTGGTAAAGACAAGCTTACGGTAATGAGGGTATCAGGACTAAGAATAATTGGTGCTACTGGCAAGGTTTCAAAAACGGTAAAGCAAGAAGCTTTACTACCCTTTAACATTAATGGTAATTTAATAGATCATCCATGTTTAATTGTAAACAATCTCAGTATTGAGGTTTTAATTGGCATAGATTTCTTGTCAAAATATCAGAGTGTTGTGGACTTTGAGAACAGCCAATTAAAAATGGTCTTACCAATAACCGGAGTAATTATAGTACCTTTTAGTGATAAGCATGTAGTAACTGATCATGAAACTTGGGAGCTGCCTATACGAGTTCTGAAAAATAGGAGGTATTGGGACGAAGGTGTTAATCTTAGTAACAGTAAGTTGAACACAGAAGAAGAAGAAGCAATTATTTTGGACAAAATAGAAGCTAAATTGCAGGAAATAGATAAGATTTCAGACAATCAGAAGGAAGAACTGAGACAGGTTCTAAAAAGGCATCATAAGGTATTTTCAGATCGACCTGGCATAGTCAAAGGTTATGAATGTCAATTAAAAGTGAAACCCGGCCAAGTGTTTTTCAGGAAGCCATACCAAATACATGTAGCTAGGAAGGAGGCGGTTCGAAAGGAAATACAGAGAATGCTGGAGTGGGGTGTGATTGAGAAAGCGGTCAGTGAGTACAATAATCCTCTTGTTGTTGTACCAAAAAGAGACGGGAGTGTCAGATTGGTCTTGGACGCTCGTTGGTTAAATGAAATAGTGGTTAGGGAAAGTGATAGACCGCAGAATATGGACGAATTATTGCAAAAATTCCGGGGAGTAAAATTCTTAACTTCTATGGACATCACGTGTGGATATTGGAATTTGCCACTGGCGGAAAGTTCAAGGAAGTACACAGCTTTCTTGTACGAAGGAGTTTGTTACCAATACCGTGTGGTACCTTTCGGACTTAATATCTCTGTTTGTGCCTTCGTACGTGTGATGTGCCATGTTTTAGGACCAGCTTTAAGTAATAAAATAACAGTCTACGTAGATGATCTGTTAATAGCAACTCCTACCTGGGAAGAACACATAGCTTTATTAGAGGAAGTGTTAGAAGCTATTGAGAGAGGTGGCATGAAACTAAAGATTGAAAAGACAGAGTGCGTTAAAGAGGAATTAGGTTTCTTGGGATATAGGATAAGTGGAAAAGGTATTCTGCCTGACCCAGGCAAGCTAGCAGTCATTGAAAAATTTGAGGCTCCCAGAAACAAGAAGCAGTGAGATCAATGTTCGGTCTTTTCGGCTTCTATAGGCGTTTTGTTAGTGACCAGGCTTTTAATGCTCCCTGTCTTCACCTCCTGCTGAAAAAGAATACCCCTTGGGTTTGGACAGCAGAATGTCAACAGGCGTTTGAGGTGCTTAAACAATCTTTAATTAATAGTCCAATTTTACATCATCCTGATTTTGAAAAGCCATTCTGTATGTCTGTTGATGCTAGTGGCTATGGTATAGCTGTGGAAATATTCCAGGTAGAAATAGAGAACGAGCAAGAAGTGCACAAGACTATAGCTTTCGCAAGTCGATCTTTACAGGCAGCAGAGAGAAATTATGGCATCTCCGAACTGGAAGCATTAGCAATTGTATTTGGGGTACAGAAGTTTGAGCAGTATTTATTAGGTCACAAGATAATTGTTTACAGTGACCATAAGGCGTTGACCTTTTTAAAAACCTGTAAGTTGAGGAATTCTCGGTTGGTAAGATGGTCATTGTATCTCCAGCAGTTTGATCTTGAGGTTAGATATATTCAAGGGAAAGACAATCTGGTAGCTGATGGGTTATCTAGAAGTGCGGAGCTCTGTGATGACGCGGGGATTACCGCAACAGACCTAAATGAAGTCCGAATGTTTGCATTGCACGAAGTAAAGGAAGAAGGTGCATTAAAGAGAGTGATTAAGAACTTGAGACGTGAGCAGAATGCAGATGACCAACTGAAATTAGTGAAGAGCTATTTAGGAAATGCGAACTATCCTAAGGTTTCACAATACTATTGTTTGCATAAAGGTATTCTGTTTAGGAGGAAAAAGATAGGTGTTTCTGAGTGGAAGCTGTGCTTTCCCTCACAACATGTAGACTTGCTAATCGACTATGTACACCTGAGGTATGGGCACTACGGTGCAAAGAAGTGCATTGCAAAATTAAAGGAAAAGGTTGTGTTTGACAACATGTACCGCCGTGTGGCCAAGCGTTTAGCATCGTGCGTAGTGTGCCAGAAGGTCCGTGCTGCTAACAGCAGAATACAAGGGGATATGCATTCAGTAGAGCCCACTGAAACCCTAGAATTACTGGCTTGTGATTTGTTTGGCCCTCTTCCTGTTTCGAGAGGTGGTTGTACCCATGTATTTGTTGTTGTGGATGGATTCAGTAAATATGTTAAACTATACCCGATTAAAAGAGCGAATGCAAAAACATTGGTTGAAAAGTTGGAAAAGGATTTCTTCGTGAACGTTGGCGTTCCGAAGAATTTGCTGTCAGACAATGGGCCTCAGTTTACTTCTGATAGATTTAAGGAATGTCTAGATAAGGCCGGCGTGAAACATCTGAAAATATCTGCGTATTTTCCCCAAGGAAATATGAGTGAACGTATTATGAGGGAATTGAATAGGCTTTGTAGAACTTATTGTGCTCGAAAACACTCAAGTTGGGCAGAGCACATTAAGTATTTTGAGAATGTAATTAACAACTTAAGACATGATGCAACTGGTTTTGCACCTTGCGAATTGATGTTTGGCCAAGAACCTCACAATGTGATAGCAGATATGGTAGAATTCCCTATTCTAACGCAAATATCCACAGACGAAAAGAAACTAAAGGCTAGGGCTAATATGAGAAAAAGAGCGTTGGAAAGGAAGAAGCGGCATGACGCAAAAGCTGTACCTACTAGCTTTGAAATAGGTCAATTAGTCCTGGTTAAAACCAAAGAAAAATCCAAGAAGGTAAATGCAGAAACAAAGAAATTCATGTTCGTATACCAAGGACCTTTTAGGATCATAGGAAAACCACATGCCAATGCATATAGGCTAGAGTACCCTAAAAGTAAGAAGCCATTAGGTCTAAGGAACGTGATTGACCTAAAGAAATTCATAGGCAGCCAATGAATGCTGTAGGGAGGAGGTTGTTCTGTAACCTCTACACAGTGTGGCAGCTGTGCAGTCCCAGCTGTGTGAGATCTTCTTTCCCTTTCAGGTCTCACTCATTCTTCCTCTTTCCTGTCCTCAAAAATTTCGACCTCTTCTTTCATACATTAAATTTTCCGATACGTCTATTAAGACAGCATTCAGCCAATGAAGGCTGTAGGGAGGAGGTTGTTCTGTAACCTCTACACAGTGTGGCAGCTGTGCAGTCCCAGCTGTGTGAGATCTTCTTTCCCTTTCAGGTCTCACTCATTCTTCATCTTTCCTATCCATCAAAATTTAGATCTCTTCTTTCAGACATGAAATTTTTCTGTCATGACTATCAGGCCAGGAGTTATGTTACCATTCTATCTACCGATCAGTGAAGAAAGATACCTAATGTGATAAACTGAATAGTGACAAACAATAGAGAAGTATGATGTAATTAAGATACAAATGTATTTGAGTAACAATTATGTGTAGTACCCTGGTAATATAGTAAGTACAAAGTGTTGTTTGGTTGGAAATGGTCCATCAACAGTAATTTAAAAAGATGTAGGAATTCGTGTACAAGCAGAATCTGAAGTGGTAATGAAACCTAGTGGATACATTAGAGCTAACTAATAAATAATAAGAAAGAGATTGCTAAGTGTTATGAAAAATATGCAGATAAGTTGTAAGTTTAAACTCACCTGATGTAGCAAGGAAAGGCAGTGTAATAGAAGTGAGCAGTGTTTGTGGTTGAGTCGTGAAGGACACGTCCCTGAAGTATTTATAAGGTTGGAGCTGGCCATTATTTTAGTGTAGTGTGTGACAGGATACACCTACGCGTATTGAGGTTATGAGTTGGAAGCGTGAATGCGACCATAGGTACCCTTATGTTAGATGAGACAGAGCAGCTCATGGTGTCCTATAGGTTTAAGGAATTTAGCATTACGCTCGTCCATAATTATTTGATGCACTTTAGTGGTAGGTCCGAGAGAGAGACTACCTGAGGTTTCAGCATCCGATCGAGTGGAAATGGATTGCCACGTGAGCAAACTAATCAGCCGCAATACACTATGAATATGAAATAAATGTGCTATCCTATGCTTTAAATATTAATAGAGTGAGTGGTAAATAAGTACATACACTAGCAATATAAATAAGAAACATAATAGCAGACGTGAAACAGTAATTTTAGCTCAGCATAAATACACTTCAAAGTAAGTAAGATCCTAATTGCAGATGTGGAACTGACAACAGCAGAGGACCAATAAGTGGACTTTGTAGGCAACTAAACGTAGTGTGTTTTGAACACTCAGGACTGTACTATTACCAAAAGTTACATATACAAAGAAGCTGAGAAAACAACCACTAATCATACTCATACTGTCTCTAAGAATAAGATAATCAAAGATGATTCAGTTAAGTGCTTAATATACAAATGTCAGGAATGTACCGAGCATTGGTTCAGTGTTCCGGCCCAGAAATAATAAATTGACGTTAAATAGGATTCATGATTGTATGCCATGAGCATAGATTTTCTCTAGTACGTGACTAACGGCGTTTTGAGCCATTTATTTACCGATTTTATGACATTTAAGTAACCGCAAGAGTAATGTTGAAAAAAAAGTTCTGTTAACTTTGTTCCAGTAATATATTGGAAGTTAAAATGTATATATCCCCATTTCATTGTGACCCACCCTTAGATATTAAGTGAACAGAGTCTGAGGCACTCTTTTGTTTGTTCTACAGGACAAACCAGATAATGGCAGCCTGGTAGCTGCGTGAAAGGGTGGAGTGACTTGGACACAACTCACAGTGACCCTCCCCTTTTCCCCATGTAAGTTAGAGAGAACGTGAAGGACGCACACCATAGCAACTTCCCCTCCTCTACCCTTGTGAATGGAAGTGTAGGACGCCAGCCAAAGCGGCTACAACCACGTGTGTAAAAATTATTTGTGAACTTTCAGGTTTAGAAAAGACTGCTAAGAGATAATCATCTGTTTATGTATCATGTTATTTTCTTTGAATTTGTGTATGTAAAAGTGTATTTAATGTATTTAATGGGTCTAAGATTTTCATAATTTTTCAATTATTATGTGTTTGTTGGTCTAAGGCAATATGTATGCCAAAATATTTCATTGACTTTGCTTAAAATTTTGAGTAATGACATTGTTCAAAAGGCAGTGAACATGCCCACAACTTAAATAATTAATGTAGATAATCAGTTTTCTTTAATGTTTCTACATGTTTATATTTCAATTTTGATTTTTATAGGGAGTTAAATTGTACTCTTGCTTCCCATCTTGTAATTAAATTTTTTTCTCATTCATTAACATTCATAAACAAAAAATTTAAGTAGAGGGTGATGTAGGGAAGCAGCCTACTCACGCTGTAGTAAATTCACATCAGTTTCCATTGTGTGCCAGCCAGTCTGCTGTAACTAGCTCTGACGTCATAAATGTTGCGCAATACCTTAAAATTCAAGCAAATGATCTGAAACTTTTCCAGCATGTAAGGAATAATACTAAATTAATGTGTATTAAATATCAGTTCGATAACTTTAGCCATTTTTGTAATTTGGACGTTTTTCTAAAAAAATAATTGGCGCAACAGAAAGGAGCTAGAGACTTCAAAATTTATATTTAGACTCATCTTTCATAATGATTTAATAAAAACAATACTTTGGATTTCACAGGTTAAGACTTTAGTGGAAATTCATGATTTTCTGGTTTTCATCTCAAAACTGAAGGAAGCAAGATAGATTAAGTAGGCTAATGAATAAGACTAGGATGTTTAGATTTAAATAGGTTGGAGGTCCGCTATGACTATGAAGATGTGAAAAGTTTCTTTCGAATACCTATAAAATTATAGCGATAGCGGATCTCAAAAGGACCAGTTCAGAGCTCATTTGCTGCGTGCAGCGTAACTTAATTATTTCTCTCGCCCAAGATATTTAACTTAGCCACGTCATAATTTTAGTATAAATACTTACCTGCATGCTAAATGCACGATTAAATTAACAGCTTCATAAGCCATCAGCAAGAGAAGCTGTAAATTATTATGTAACTTGAAGTGGTGCGTTACTAGCCCAGCGGCCAGTCGTGAGAGCCAAGTTAGAGCCGGCGTCTCTTAGCCGTCCGCACCGAGGCTATATATATAAGAGCACTGCGCGAGTAAGGAAGGCCCCAGTTCTCTCCAGACGCTGAATAGCACGTCAGCTGTGTCGGGAGTCGCTTCGCTACGGTAGCGCTGCTACAAACTGCCTCGGGTGCCGTATTGAGTTACGATGTATACGCGTAACTGTGAAAACATTTCAAATGAAGGATTATTTTTGGAATGATTTTCATTATCTAGCTTCAGTTTGCGTGTTGTTGTATTTTCACGTGCCGTCGCGGGACAGACATTCTACCAATCAATTTTAGCGTGGCGTTTGATGAGATTTTCTCATCAAATTTTGGCGAGCATTCTTTTGACATTCAATTCGGACATTTATAGCTGCATCAGCGAATTAGACTCTGAACTGCTCTGTTTGTTAGGCTGTTGGGATAATTGTGATGTTATCAGTGAATTTCAGAATATACTCAACTATTTTGGAAAATTGTTTTTGATTAGAAATCCCGAACAATCTCCTACTTCTTCAGAGCTATAAGCTGCAGCTATAATAATATTCTCAGGTTAAGTGGGCACTAGGAACTCTCATTACAGGCTCCACGTTTCGTTAAATCACTTTCTGGGTGCCAAAAAGCAAAGAGAGAGCCTGTGTTGAGAACGGCGAAAGACAGCATTATACAACATTCCAAAAGCCGGGAAGTGCAGTGTTTTTCCCACGTTTAAATAACAAACTTTATTTCACAAGCAATTTGCAGTACTCACTCGCCGCCCCACAATATGTTTCCTCTGAGGACTGACTCTTGGGGAGGTTTCAACGTTTTGCATTGCCTCTTGGGTTTCTTGCGCTCGGTCCTGTTCGCTGGCAAGTGATGGGTCGGCTTCCTTGTTGTTTTCTGGAGACTGCTCATTCTGAATGACTATAATCAGTTCAGGGGTTTGTTCTATTGGAACAGAGTTATTTGGTTCTTTTTCTTGACTCTTTGGTTGTGTTGTCACCGTCGAGTCACTAACTTCCATTATCACTTCATTGTCGCGAGCTGCAACATCCTGAGTAGCGTCAGGAGTGTGACTTGTATGGAGTCGTCCAGCGGCTGCCGCTACGTAAGTGAAAGGCAACGTTGACATGGCTGCGGGTCTCACTGCTTCGCCCGCAGGTAGCTGGGCCACTCGGCGTTGCATACATGGCGAGCGGACATGGCCTGTACCGCCGCAAGACGCGCAGGTTCTTGGCTGCCCATTGTACATTACTATAGCCCGATAACGACAAACATTTATATACGAGGGTATGCGTTTGTGTAAATCAACTGACCTGATACCATTCAAGACGGGGAACTTGTGAGCAGGAGACCACTTTTCTGCAAAATTGCTAATTATTCTCCCATAAGGAGCTATCAACGTATTGATCTGCTGAGCGGTGATTTCAAATGGTAGCTCAAAGATACGGACAGTCCTTAATCCAAAGCCAGCATGCGCAACACGAACTTCACTAATACTGCCATCGCGATGTTTGAACTTAAATGTTCCGCCACTAGATTCAACAATTTTGTCACACAGTTCCGTGTTTTTAAGCTTAACATACACGATGTTACACGCAACTGAAAGGTGAATACCTATAATATCCTCAAACGAAATTTTCACAACCTCCTCTAGCCATGTCTCAGTTTAGAACGAATTCGGTCTCTGCCCTTTCTGGTCAAAAAGCAAATTTCAATGTGTATCTTCTATTAGGCTGATCCATCTCTCTTTCTAATATGAATCCATCAAGAGTCTGAAATAACGTAGCAGACTACTGCAACAGGCGGAGCGCAGCAGACCGCAGCGCACAGCACACGCCGGAGGTCGGCACGCCACGGCCGCCAAAAGCCGACTGCATCTGAGCTACCCAAGCACGACTCACGCCCCGTCCTCACAGCCTTACTTCTGCCATTATCTCGTCTCCTACCTTCCAAACTTTACAGAAACTCTCCTCTTAACCTTGCAGAAATAGCACTCCTGAAAGAAAGGATATTGCGGAGACATGGCTTAGCCACAGCCTGGGAGATGTTTCCAGAAGGAGATTTTCACTCTGCAGCGGAGTGTGCGCTGATATGAAACTTCCTGGCAGATTAAAACTGTGTGCCGGACCGAGACTCGAACTCGGGAACTTTGCCTTTCGTGGGCAAGTGCTCTACCACCTGAGCTACCAAAGCACGACTCACGCCCCGTCCTCACAGCTTTCCTTCTGCCAGTACCTCGCCTCCTACCTTCCGAACTTTACAGAAGCTCTCCTGCGAACCTTGCAGAACTAGCGCTCCTGAAAGAAAGGATATTGCGGAGACATGGCTTAGCCACAGCCTAGGGGATATTTCCAGAATGAGATTTTCACTCTGGAGCGAAGTGTGCGCTGATATGAAACATCCTGGCAGATTAAAACTGTGTGCCGGACCGAGACTCGAACTCGGGACCTTTGCCTTTCGCGGGCAAGTGCTCTACCAACTGAGCTACCCAAGCACGACTCACGCTCCTTCCTCACAGTTTTACTTCTGCCAGATCTCGTCTCCTACCTTCCAAACTTTAAAGAAGCTCTCCTGCGTACCTTGCAGAAATAGCACTCCTGAAAGAAAGGATATTGCGGAGACATGGCTTAGCCACAGCCTGGGGGATGTTTCCAGAATGAGATTTTCACTCTTCAGCGGAGTGTACGCTGATATGAAACTTTCTGGCAGATTATAACTGTGTTCGCAGGAGAGCTTCTGTAATGTTTGGAAGGTAGGAGGCGAGATACTGGCAGAAGTAAAGCTGTTAGGACGGGGGGTGAGTCGTGCTTGGGTAGCTCAAATGGTGGAGCACTTGCCCGCGAAACGTAAAGGTCCCGAGTTCAAGTCACGGTCCGGCACACGGTTTTAATCTGCCAGGAAGTTTCAAGTTGCATGTACATTGTCGGACTGTTATAGATAACATCAGAAAATTCGCATATATCGTTGACGATTAATTTCTCTCTCATGTGTACTGTTGTTTAAATAACACTAAAACAACCCTACGAAAATTGTGCACTGTATTATAAGAAATGAAATAAAACTACCCATGATAACCTTACGGCGAAAGTCTGTTTTAATAAAGCTGAGTATCTGTACACAAGCGTGCCTCTATCGGACCGAATTAGTAAAATACTGCTCACTTAGATTTCGATTGGGTCTGTGTTTAATTGGTATGCTGTGTCATACTCAAGAGGTATGCAAATGTAGTATTTCCTAAATAAAGTTACGTAGTCCTAGAAACCCACAATTTGCTTGTCAGCAACGGAAGGAGGCATTACCTATTGTGCAGCATTGTAAGTTTTTCACCATTGCACTATGAGCCGAAAGTATTTTCTTGTGTTTTCCTTATCAATGTTTCATCAGACTGCTTGTAGCTCATTCACAGAAGGGATAAAAACGTTGCAGTCAGCGAAACTGGAATCACGAACCAGAACACACGCTTTTTTTACAGAACAGGACGTTACCACACAGCTAGCACAGAGGTACGTATCTCTGATTCCAATTACTAGGCCAATAGTGACTGTAATTCGTAAACCGCTATTTGAAGGACAACACTAGTTGCGATTTCCATGTGCAACGAGTTTCCTGGGCTGAGAACCGTAAATTTACAATATTTTGTTACACCTCGAGCGATAATAACTCAGATTATTCAATGGAAATGACAGGAAAATCAAGTGAGTTTTGAGGCTTATTTCCGTGCACAACAGGAAGTAAGTCATCGATCATAGATTTGCCAAACATAGCTTGCGTTGTTGCCAAATCTCAGTTACAGTACCAGCAGGAAGAGGACGAACCGATGTTTTCCTACAGAGGTCTGGGAAGTGACCATAGCTGGTATCTCAAACACGTGGTAGGCACGGCCTGGAATACGTGATGCGTCTGATTCGCATTTCTGTAACTAGGTTTAGGGACTGGAGCGTAGTTACTAATAATACTCAGAACTGGCTGCAGCCGGCCACGGTGGACGAGCGGTTCTAGGCACTCCAGTCTGGAACCGCGCGATTGCTGCGATTGCTGGTTCGAATCCTCCCTTGGGCATGGATGTGTGTGATGTCCTTAGGTCAGTTAGGTTTAAGTAGTTCTACGTTCTAGCGACCTGTTGGCCTCAGATGTTAAGTCCCATAGTGCTCATAGCCATTTGACTGACTGCAAACTAAGCATCATAAATCAGTAACTCTCATAGCTATTTTTATATTTCTTCCGTAAGTGTACTCAAAACTAAGAAACTCGTTCATGGACGTTTACGTGCCTGGCCCATAGTCAAGCACAACAAAACAAATAAAAATAAAACAGAATGTTTCTTTGTGTGTGTGTGTGTGTGCGAGAGAGAGAGAGAGAGAGAGAGAGAGAAAGAGAGGAAGAGAGAGAGAGAGAGAGAGAGAGAGAGAGAGAGTGAGAAAGAGAGAGACAGAGATAAACATAAATGTAAAGAAGAATGAGAGAGAGAGTAAATAATTGTTGTAAAGAAATTGCATCATGGTGTGAAAGAAATCTTTCATCAAAATGACACGTTCCACATAATTACAAAATGTCGTATTCATGATCTATGGAACAAATATTAATCTAATCTAATCTAATGATATTGCTGACTAGCCATGAAGAGTCATGATTTACCGACATTTTCGCCAATATCAGTGACCAAATCTAAACTTAAAATAAAAGACCACAGATTTTTTTTAATAAACCGGGACTCCTATCAAGTCCCTTTCGTCTCCGTTAACTAATCACGAAAGTTGACTGATATTCCTCCATTCAGAAGTAACAAAGTGTGCATGCATTTAAAGGCGAAGCGCATGATGTGAAATTCTGTGACGGAGATACAAACCAAACAAGTTATCGGATTGTTAACTAAGTAAAATCAAATGTTATGTATCGGTTTTTCTTACCAGCTACTAGGTGTTTGAATCTAAAGTAAGGATAAAAATGTTTGTGCCTGAGCGACAATCTAACTGGACACCTGACTACAGTAATGTGCTTTTACTGACAACCTCACTGTTCGTTTTACCTGATTTTGTAATCATTTAAATAAAACAACATGACGTCCCAGTGTACGTTTTCTCTCATAAGACCCATAATTGCAATGAAGATTGGGGCATCAAAGAGAGACCATTTATGTTGCTTAATTTTTCTCCTTTTCTATTTATGCCAACTTGAAGGCACTACATTCAATTCAGTTCTCTTTAGTTTGGTGCAGGGACGCGCAAGTGCCTGCGCACAAACAAGAGATCCTTAATTTTAATATCAAGCAGAAGCAACAGTGGTTGCTACATGGCTGCAATGTGATAAACAGCAAGGCTACGAATACGAAGGTCTCGGGTTCGATCCCTGATCAGTCCAGCAGATTTTATCTCCCATTTTACACTTATATGCCCTCGGGCAGTGTTCGTTGATGTCAAAAATGCCGAGTTGCACTGTGGTCCGAAAGCCACGTTAAACTATAGGTTCCCCTATTAACTGTCCAGGCAAGTCAACTCGAAGGTCGGTGGAAAGCAACGGCATACCACCTCCAACAGGACCGTGCCTATTACAGCACTGCGGTGTTCCAACCAGTCTTTTAACTGATGACTGCTTTACTTTACTATGGGTTCCCAAGTTAATGAGCTTCAGGTTATTAACATTTTTGTGTTTTCATGCTGTAGCTTTGATACCAGTAAACGTAAGTAACCGGTCGAGCACTGTCACCGTTCGAGTTGTCAAGGTGGTAGACGACGATTGTGTCGACCCTAGTTAGAATCTTGTTCGTGGCTATGTTTCAGTCGAATACCCCTTTGTGCCTTTCTGTGTATTTCAAGATATATTTTTATACACTTGGTAGGCATCCACATTGATATGTGATACAGCTGTATTTAGCAACGTGAATCAGATATGTTTTCCAAGGAATACATCAGACAATACGTCAGTGCAGCGAGATTTCGTTTGTGTGTTGCGCGTGGTGCAAGAAATATTTGTGTTTTACTTGCTTATGTGATAGGTTTCACCCCACTGAATGCACGCAAGCTCACGAATAGACTATCAATAATTGGAATTACGCAATAATACACTCCAAAGGTGTATTTTTGCGTTATATAACCCGATGAAAATAACTTTAGATCGATTATATGCCTACTTGCTTATTACTCTCACTTCTTGATGCTTTCCTCAAAAAATTAAAGAAAAAGAAAAATAGAGAAAGAGAGACAGAGAGAGAAAACTTAAATGTATTTCAAATATCAGCTCGGTGATGTCATCTTCGTCTCGTGATATAAAGCAAGAACAGTTGATAGGTAATATCTCGTACTAGCTATATGTATGGCTACAGGGTTCTCTCTTTTCCCTCTGCTAAGAACCAGAACAGAATTCAGTAACAAATTGGTAATAACACCTATGCAGTGCACCAGTTAAACACTCATCCTTTTTTGGTTATTTTTTTAATCGTTAACAATTGTCTTTATGCAGTAAAACTGCTTGATTACTGATTTGTTACTACTACCTTTGCTATTGTTATTCGTCACCTCACAACAACTTTCCTATCACTCATTGCTGACTGATACACGTAACGAATAGATCAGGATGAATGGAATGTGGGATGTTTCGTCACGGAAAATATACACATTTATCTCGGCGTCTTGTGTTCAGGGTAATAGGAAAATCTCAGTAAGAGAAGACAACAATGGTATCCTGGTGATGCAGGTAATAGTACCCAAGTATTTCTGTCGACTTAACACCATGACGACAGACAAACTGGCGTCTCAATGTATTTTGATTATACTTCGTTAGCCTTTTTGCGACCTCGTTCTAATACCTCGTGGGAGCAGGCACAACAATTTGCTTCTTGAACACCGAGCAATAACACACAAAGATAGTAGATGGAAGGATACAAAGAAACAATCAGACTCATGGGCGTGGATCCAGTTCATCATTAGAAGACTAAACAAGAGGGAAACATTAGGAAAGCAATGAATACGCTGGTTAGTATACATTATTTGTATAGATCTGAAGATGAAAAAGGGCAGATCTGCAAAGTGCCCGCATCTGCACTTTAGCTTCTGTCTTAATGGGCATAATTTTTAGTTTCTTCTCTTTTAAATTTTCAAGTGTATTGATCATTACGTGGCACAGAATAATTAGTGAAGTGTGTTTCTTATAGTTTCAATTCCGACCAACATTTTTCTACATTCTCGTGCAATTAATGATATTTTACTTGTACGATCACATGACTGCACATAGATGCAATCGATTTAGAGGTACAAAGTGTTTGTTATCTTACTTTTCGTGACAGTTGGGCAAAGCTGATATCCAAAGACTTTTTATTGTAGAGAAATAACATTTGTCACAAAGTAACAAGGTAAGTGTTTTATTCGTATATATTTTGTGGGAAACTGTAGTCGTGATGGCAGTTTCTACACCTGAATGTTTGACGCAACTGGTAGGAGAAAACGCTGCATATTAACCAAACCCCACGCCTCCTCTCCGTATCCTCCAATGACACGAGCACAGGATTCTCCTCGCATACTGCTACAGAGCTGTTCCTAGCTCAAGTGAGAATTGGCAACATCGTCACAAAAATTTGGCAACAGTGTGACAGTGCAATCACTTCCACGTATGGTACTGAACTGACTCAGTAAATTCACTTGATATTCCCTTTCCCTTTGAATGACTCATGCTATATAACTACTAGACACTGAGATAGAAAATTCAATTGTTTTGGCTAAAGAAATGAGATTCTTCACATAAGTGACAACTTCTATTATCGTTCACGATGCGTTATGAGGCTGGGCAACCAAAACCATGATGAGAGTGGCGTGCTAGCAGAAGCGTGTCTGTAGCCCCGTGCCCCCGCCCGTATCTCGTTTTGCACCAGCTCAATGAGTCGTCAGTTCTAACCGTGGCACGGATCAGCGTGTGTGAGCTTTTTTTCTGATTTATTTCATGGAGCTGCGAATTTCCAGAAAAAATTCTGCAACAAAATCGGAAGAAAAACCTTACACATCAAGTCCTCTTGGTAGCTCGACACAACAAGTTGTGTTAATGGTCATAGATCTCAGCTTTCTGACTGCTAAGCTACTTCACAATACAAGTGTCTCTGAAGAAATTCGAATCGACCGTCACTGATACGAATCTCAATATTGTTCTTCACTTAAGACTCACATGCCAGGGTGATGAGTATGAAGGAAATGAACCTCTTGATTACTATAGGGACTCTATGCTACATTTCCACAGTAGCAGTTAGGAACTATCTGCAGACATTTGCTAACAGGGGCTCTAGCAACTTACTTTTTCTCTGCGTAGCTTCAAATATGGGGAATTTTGTCGCCCTGTATCAAATTGAATATTTTAAGTATCACTTATGAACTGTGTTCACTTCTCCATTAATTAGTGTATGGATCGCAAAATAAGCAATTTGCCTGAGTAGCTGTAGAGCAGGTTCTGAAAGGTATTGACACAATGTTTTGTATCCATTTACCATAGGGACTCAATGAAAGATACCAAACACATTCCATTCCATTTACTCTCTGTGCCTTGACTTAAACATATGAATCCATGACGAAAATAAATTAAAATAAATTATTTTAAGAATCTCCTGTGAAAGGAAAAATAACAGGATGTGACACTTTAATTATGGTCCACTGGAGCAGGAACAATGAAATTAATTCTGTGCCTCATTGATGTATTGCATACTAGTGTAATAAAATACTCATCAAATAAAAACAGTTTTGTGCCTCCATTGCTGTCGAGTGTGAAACACAAATCGTAGACAGATTTTATGGGTCACCACTCAACAACATTAAAGCATGTTACACCGTCGAGAGTGAGGAGTGGAGCAGACGTTGTCGGCAGAAGGCGAGGCAGCGTAGTGCCTCAGGCCCCGCCGGTAGGCAGCAAACGGGTCCCAGAGAACTCATACACATGTGGTGTCCGGAGGCAGATGTCTGGCCAAGAAATTTTTCGCTAAAATAGTGTTGAACCAAACTGTTATTACCAGTGTGACAGAAAGCGAAATATATTGTAGATTCGCTTGAATTACACTCATAGCTTCAGCACCGAGAGGAAAGGGATGATAAAAGTATTGTCAACGTGTGCTTTGTGTTGCCAGATGTCGTATTAGCTAGTCTTGTGTTTTACCTCAAGACTACAGTCGTAGTCAAGACTGATGTACTCAAACTGCAGTCAAGACTTGCTCCAGGAAGTGCCATAGTCTACAATGTTGCTAGATCGAGCATATTGCCAGACATAGAATTATGAGGGGAGCACGACTGTATTGTCCACATGAAAGACTCGGCGGTCAAGTTTTTTGTCTAAGACTGTATCTACAACACATATTGCACACTGAAGACCCAGAAGAATTAAAAAAACAAAATTAGTTTATGGGAGCAACGTCAAATATAGCGTTCGAAGTATTCATAGTATTGTATATGTGTGTGTAAACGCCTTCCAATGCCCACTCAAGGAAGACAAGGATACACAGTCTAGCTTCAATATTATAAATACACCTCAGTTTGTAAATGAACTCAGTCTTACATTGATAATCATTTTGAATATTTAGCAGTACTGTAGCCATTGGTGTTAAATTCGTTTTCAAAGAATGATTCCCACAGCTACAGGAACACTACTTGTGATACCTCTTGGACAAAATACTTATGCAGTGCTATCAGACGAACAGATCAAACTGACACAAGCTATGGAAAGTTTGTTTTACAACTTTCGTACCTGGATAAAGAGCTTTTCCTATTTGAGATATCTGTGAACGTTGCTGCATAAGACGATTTAAGAAAAAACTAAATACCTTCAGCTACGACAATGTTTAACGAAATCGTCTTAACGGCAATAAATCGTGCTTTGTGAATCGTTTACCTGCCGTACTATGCCGTATTTTGCTGGTTGGAAGGCAAAACGCTTACTGACAAATTTCAAAGAAGGAAAAGGGGGACGAAATGTCTCCCACTGAAAGGTCATGTTGTTTCATTTAAATGATTACAAAACCAGGTAAAATGAACAGTGAGGTTGTCAGTATAAGCACATTACTTTTGTCAGTATGATGTTGCATTCCCCAGGGCCTGTAATGGTAAAGGACCCGTTTAGATCAGGCATATTGTATACAGAAGTGGAAGAGAGAGCACCACTAAATTCTAAAATCCGTATGCATTGCATACACACAGGTATCACTGTTACAGTGTACTTATGGAGCCCAATGGGTTAATTGCCTATTTTCCGGTGAGAAAGAGCACTGGCAGTCTTCGCTACATTAGGTTACTGCAACTGGTGTCACTCTGAGCTAGAATTTATGGTCAGCGACTAACTGAAAGGTCAATGGGTCGGATGTGGGTTTTGCAACTGTGAAATACTTTCCCACATTACAGAAGCGAATATTAAATTTGAACTAATACTGAGAAAATTTTGAACTTTGATAGCTTAGAATCAAAATCCTTCTGTTTATTGTCAAGGAATACAATTGATTTCCTAAAACATTCTCCGTCATACACAACATGAAACAGGTCACGCCGACCAAATCATATGGAAGAACTGACAGCGACGTATATCGGAAGGCAGTAAGATCCCTTGGCTTTAGGTTTGGCAATATTCGACAGCCATTTCTAGGCGCAAGTAAATGAAGAAAAACAGCGCGTTTTTGTTATCAAGTGACGCCTTCATCAATTACTTCAGTTTTAATGTTATCTACGAGTAATTGCTGATTTTTGATATTAACACGAAAAGAATTCCGTAGACAGGGAAAGAATCTGTTCTTGGGCAAATACTTCTATAATGACCAAAAGGCGTTAAATGATGTTCAAGCACATGTGTTCCAGCAGCGGTATGAAGAAAATGATAGTAATAATGACGGTAATTATCGAATTATCAGGTACCTTCACACTTCACAGTGGATTTTCTCGAACTAAGACATTTGCTGAATTAGTGAAAGTTTCAAATGGTTTCACATCGAGGATATGATGCCTAAAAGAGTCTTTACATCCTGTTGACATGAGAACAGCATAAGGTCCACGTCAGAATCTTGCTTCTACTTAACCCTTTAACAGACTCGTATTTTTTCCACCGTGACTAACTTTGTAAGCTAAGCATATGATCTGTTACAGCACTCTCAAACGGCTGGGAAATGTGGCCACAATGGTCTGGTGGAACGAACTATCACAGGTGCAATGCGTGGGTTCAGGCATTTGCTTTTGAGAGGCACAAACAGATTTACTTTACCTCTGGTAAACTCAAGAGGAAGACGTTATAATTCAAAATCCGCATTAAACATCACGCTCCTTGATTACCAACTGGGCAGAGCCGGTTTACGTTGGGAAATGACATAGGCGGAAGTGATGGCAAACAGAAATATTGTCGCCAGCGCAAACTTACTTACATTAGAAAGTTTTATTTTATTTGATGAGCCGATAGCCATTTAGGGCTCTTATTTTACTTGTATTTGATTGAACTACACAAGTCGAAAAATTTTGTGCTGGACTGTGATTTGAATTCGTACTTCCTCTCTCGAGGATCTGAATCTCTCGGAACAGTATAGTTCAGCCATTTCGTTCCTTTTCCCAAGACTGCAATCTTCTCTAGGGTAAGTATGTGGGTCCGAGTACTGATCCAGTACAAAAATATTCATCATTTCATTTCAAACCCTATCACGTGCACACTGGCCTGCTAGTGAAAATTAACATGCATTTTTAATGTCTGTTCATGTGTCGCCAAAATTCGCAATAGGTGTTGTTATTTCTGGTCACACACGCACACATGTTACTGTTGGTGAGTAACCAATTGATACTTAAGCTATATTCGTGGATGATAAAGAAGGACAGTAGGTGTGCGCTTCGATTGTTACTCAGGCACAAAAATTTTTATCCTTACTTTAGATTCAAACACCTAGCAGCTGGTAAGAAAAACCGATACATAACATTAGACTTCACTTAGTTAACAATGCGATAGCTTGTTGGGTTCATATCTCCGTCACAGAACTTCACATCATGCGCTTCATCTTTAAATGCATGCACACTTTGTTACTTCTGAATGGAAGTATATCTGACATCTTTCGTGGTTAGTTAACAGAGGCGACAGGGTCTTGATAGGGGTCCCGTTTTATTAAAAAAACTGTGGTCTTTTATTTTCAAGTTTAGATTTGGTTACTGATATTCTCAAAAATGTCAGTAATTAATGACTCTTCATGGCTAGTCAGCAATATGATTAGGTTAGATTAGATTTGATTCGTATAATATTTGTTCCATAGCTCGTGAATACGACATTTCCTAATTATGTGGAACGTGTCATTTTAATGTAAGATTTCTTTACATACAATGATGCAATTTCTTTACAAGAATTATTTACTGTCTCTCTCATTGTTTTTTATATTTATCTCTACCTCTCACTCTCTCACTTTCTTTCCCTCTCTCCCTCTTCGCTCTCTCTCTTTCTCTCTCTCTCTCTCTCTCACACACACACACACACACACACACACACATACACACACCCACACCCACACACACACACACACACACACACACACACACACACACACACACACACACACACACAAACATTCCTTTTTATTTTTATTTGTTTGTTCTGCTCGACTATCGGCCATGCACGTAAACGTTCATGAATGAGTTTCTTAGTTTTGAGTACACTTACGAAAGAAATGTAAAAACAACTACGAGAGCTACTGATTTATGATCCTTAGTTTGCAGTCAGGACTGAGTATTATCAGTAACTATCCTCCAGTCCCTATACCTAGTTACAGAAATGCGAATCAGACGCATCACGTATTCCAGGCCGTGGCCCCCGCGTCACTTCCCAGACCTCTGTAGCAACACATTGGTTCGTCTTCTTCCTGCTGGTACGATAACTGAGATTTGGCAACAAGGCGAGGTATGTTTGGAAACTCTGTGATCGATGAGTTACTTCCTGGTGTGCACAGAATTAAGCCTCAAAGTTCACTTGATTTTTCCTGTCATTTCCATTAAATAATCTGAGTTGTTATCGCTTGAAGTGTAACAAAAGGTTGTAAATATACGGTTTTCAGCCCAGGAAATTCGTTGCACGTGCAAATCGCAACTAATCTTGTCGTTTAAATAGCGGTTTACGAGTTCTAGTCGCTATTGGCGTAGTAATAGGCACACAAGACACATAATGCTTCGCTGGCGCTGTGGTAACACGCTGACTTGTGAAAATGCGTCTGTAGTGGTGCGCAGTTCCAGTCTCACTGAGTGTAATGTTTTATCCCTTATGTGAAAGTGCTACAGGCAGTCAGACAAAACATAGATAAGGAAAACGCAAGAAAATACTTTCGGCTCATAGTGCAATGGTGAAAAACTTACAATACTGCACAGTAGGTAATGTCTCCTTCTGTTGCTGACAAGCAAATTTTGGTTTTCTAGGAATACATAACTTTATTTATGATATGCTACATTTGCATAATTCTTGAGTATGACACAGCATACCAACTAAACACAGACCCAATCGAAATCTAAGTGAGTAGTATTTTAATAATTCGGTCCGATAGAGGCACGCTTGTGTACAGATACTCAGCTTTATTAAAACAGACTTTCGCCGTAAGGTTATCATGGGTAGTTTTATTTCATTTCTTATAATACAGTGCACAATTTTCGTAGGGTTTCTTTTAGTGTTGTTTAAACGATAGTAGACATGCGAGAGAAATTATTCATCAACGATATATGCGAATTTTCTGATGTTATCTATAACAGTCTGACAAAGGTTCAAATAGCTCTGAGCGCTACGGGATTTAACTGCTTAGGTCATCAATCCCCTATAACTTAGAACTACTTAAACCTAACTAACCTAAGGACGTCACACACAGCCATGCGCGAGGCAGGAGGCGAACCTGCTACGGTAGCGGTCGCGTCATTCCAGACCATAGCGCCTAGAACCGCTCGGCCACCCCGGCCGGCTATGACAATGCACATGCAGTTTACTGATTACATGTAGAGAACTTGTTCTCAGTTAAAGTTGTCAAACACTGTTTGAAGAAGAATAAAATGCTACTACCACACGACAGCTAATGTAGAAAAAACTTTGCTGACGTATTTTGGCAGAATGCGCTCTCCCCATACATAATAGAAAAGTTTCGAGATGCATCTGTTGCCTGGCCGGCTATTAAACCTCAAAAGAACAAAATGTCGCAGTAGTTGGCCCTTCTTCCACTCGCAACGTATTTTCTATGGTGCACTACACTTACCGTTACACTACTAACTGAACCATAGCTACTGCATCTCCAGAAGTCAACAACAATTCCTCGAGAACTTCCGCATTCTACAGTGTTGTGAGATAATGCATATGGCCGGATGTAGACTTCTGAGAGACCGACAGTTACAGCTTTTCTTTTGCATTGCATGACGTTTTCAACAAACAGATAGCGCAGTAGAGTAGCTCAAGTGGACAGGAACACTTCCTATTTAACTTTCTGCATCCTACACTGTTGGCAGTTCTGTGGAGGTGGCAGTTACGTGATTTTATTTCGCTGATTATAAAATAGAGTCGAATGTTGGCACTGGGTATCCGAGGCTGCTACTTCATGGCGATTCGGTCAACCAAGTAAATGGATGTACTGAACATGCTGCAAACCACTACAGGGAGCCTGTGTGTCACAATTCTCATCCAGTGTGGCGCAACAGTGTTACAACAGAAAAATGTGCCCAAGAGAAGAAGATTTGGTGGTCTGTTGGATTGATGATAACTTCAAATACTCATGGTGTGGGTTCGTTTCCGACTTCTACCGATGATTTTTTATAGGGAGATGGTTCAAAATGGTTCAAATGGCTCTGAGCACTATGGGACTTAACTTCTAAGGTCATCAGTCCCCTAGAACTTAGAACTACTTAAACCTAACTAACCTAAGGACATCACACACATTCATGCCCGAGGCCGGATTCGAACCTGCGACCGTAGCGGTCGCGCGGTTCCAGACTGTAGCGCCTAGAACCGCTCGGCCACCCCGGCCGGCTGATAGGGAGAGACTGATACTATTCTCTCCTGGCTACGCCAAGTGAAGAAGGTATAATGGCATTGAGATCTGAAATTCACATTAAACATTATATTCCTTCTATACCAAGTAGACATTATGTTGAACCACAATAAAGTCAGGAGTGGCGACAGGTAGAAACTCTATCACCAGTAACCTGTCTTATACTAGTTATTTATTTCTAGTGACGAAACAAACGATATGTAAGGTCACAGGACACTTATTCCATCTTTTATTTGAGTTTCTGTATGTCGATAAAAATGGTTCTGAACTAGGAATGCAACTCAGATCGCCCTTAACGCGGAAATTGATCACTTCGTGACAATACAGCTTGACTACAATTTGTTGTTTGTTCAAAACTGCAGATTCCTCAACATCTTCACATATTGCGCGTGAATGGGTTCGAATCCTGGCCCACCACTAAAGTTTTCATTATGTATTATCAAGCTCTAGCCTGAGAACACCTATGTGCTGGTGGATAATAATTCTGATTTTTAATGTATTTTCATTCGTTGTCGACACTACCGATATCTGACATTTTTGACATCCAGTGAGACAGAACTATTTGCGAGATCACTGAAAGTTCAAGGATGTTATTCCGAGGTGCTGGTGGAGAAAAATTTGGTGGCTGACGTCTCTTTGTGTGTTGTCAACAACGATGTGTGTGGGGTACGATTACCAGTCAGCACTGAACTCTTCGTCATACGATTTCTAGTCCAAACATGCTCACATGTCGGTGCTGATGTACAAACCCATATTTAACGTTCATTTTCTCTAGAATATAACAGCGATATGTGTCAGGTTGGAGTCACGGGAAGGAAAAAATTTCAGTTAAAACATCTTGCTACTGCCGAGAAAATCCGATATGTCACAGTTGATTGATCTTCGATAACAATCCGATTAGGTTCTGGGTTCTAATCCCTCTCCAACACAAAGCTTTACCTCACGGCATTTCAAGTAAGGTACTTGTGAAGAAGCAATATTTAACATCTCTCGTAGTTCGCTAACAGGGACAACAAATGATGGGTAGGAATTCGCTCCGTTAAAAATGTTTACGTTATGTAATTTAAAGTTTATATTTCCTAACCGATAGTGTCTAAAATCGAGGTATATCACTACTCTAAGTATGCCTAGTCAAGAATGACGGTTAGTTTCCGCCAGTCACGAAATCTTTGCTTAGTCTGCCTGACCTGGGTTTGAATCCATATGCAGAACGAGGCGGTTCGTCGTGTCATTTGAAGTTCATACATATTCTCAACTAGCAGCTCCTGAATAAATTAAATTTTTAATGTCATTTTGTGTTAAATAATATGTACGGTATGTTACTTTGATAGAAGAAGTCATGAATACGACGAACATACTACGTGCATTACCTATCTGACCTAATAATGAGAGTGGGAACATTTCAGGTATGTCATTTATTGTAATAAATGTGAGCGTACAAGCCTTAAGGACAGTCTTATCTGTGATAAGGTGTTCCCTGATATTAGTAGTATCGTGGTATTACTTTACATCTTGAGTTATTGCGATACAGAGCAATGTTATCTAGTGGTGATTTGTTGGAACAATTTTCAGTAGTGAAACGACTATACCGAGGGGCGATTAGATGACCTGCTAGACAGCTGCGTTATGAGGGTTGTATGCGAATCAGGCGAAATGCATTTCAGGTCGTTCGGATACTTTTGAGCACGACTGTAGCACTAACAACACACGCCCTCCCTTATGGGACGAAAGTTAATGAAATAACAATATAGAAAAGTAATCACCATGGAGACAACAATTAAGAATTTACTGGAAAACATGCAGCTCCACATGATTAAAAGTCGCGTATGCAATATAATTTTGTATTTGTGCTACATATCTGTATGCACTAGACTACAGAAACATCACACACGCTGTCAACTGTGGAAAACAACCCCCGACTTTGCGTATCGTGTTACGCCATGTGCCGTGACGTGCGCGTGGACGGCCACGAAAGGCCAGAAGCAAAGGGTGAGCCGAGAAGTAACTAATGAATATGAAATCAGGCGACAGATTCGGGACTTTTTGATGAGGAATAAACCGCTGTTCTATCCAAAGTTTGTGTATCGATTTTGTTTCGATTTATATAAGTGTTCAGCCACGAATTAGAGGGCCAAAATAATTACTGAAGTGGAAGAAACCTTATATCGCTAGCTGGGGCAAGCTCTTCTCATTCACGCAGCCTGGGATATGAGATCTGTGGCAGTCATTTTATGTGTGGCAGCGCAGGTTGTTTAGAAGGAGCAGTAAATCGTCGCTCAATGTTAAAATATTGCACTCTGGTCGTATATCGGACCTAATTTCAAAGCTTTAAATATTAGAAATCGGTATCGTCACCCAGAACTACTACAGAATGTTCTAACGGGTTATCTTTCTCATCATATATGGACACTGCTATAAAACCTAAATGTACCTTGGTTCATACTGATCATAATTAACATTTGAACCAAATATTGCAGCCTTCATTATTGTCAAAATTACATATAATTTCCTGTTGTGTGGTAACAATGCCCCACTGTCCACATACCTCGAGCCTACAAAAATTTATTCCTACAAGTAATCTACGATTGAGTTTGAACGAATAGTTGTTGAAGTATCATTTTGGTAGTCATTGGGGCGTACCGCATTGGTCACTTTAATCCCTAACATTAGCCGTCTAGGTAATGGTACGACTACAGATAAAGGTTATTTAAATTAGGTAGCCTTAGTGTGCCGCTTGGAAGAAACTTATACTTCATTGTTGAACCATACTACCACATTCAGATGGTTGACGGGGGGCCACAGAAGAAGAGGAGCAGGTCATCATTCCATTATCTTCGCAGGAAATACAGGGCTATTACAAATGACTGAAGCGATTTCATAAATTCACTGTAGCTCCATTCATTGACATATGGTCACGACACACTACAAATACGTAGAAAAACTTATAAAGTTTTGTTCGGCTGAAGCCGCACTTCAGGTTTCTGCCGCCAGAGCGCTCGAGAGCGCAGTGAGACAAACTGGCGACAGGAGCCGAGAAAGCGTATGTCGTGCTTGAAATGCACTCATATCAGTCAGTCATAACAGTGCAACGACACTTCAGGACGAAGTTCAACAAAGATCCATCAACTGCTAACTCCATTCGGCGATGGTATGCGCAGTTTAAAGCTTCTAGATGCCTGTGTAAGAGGAAATCAACGGGTCGGCCTGCAGTGAGCGAAGAAACGGTTGAACGCGTGCGGGCAAGTTTCACGCGTAGCCCGCGGAAGTCGACGAATAAAGCAAGCAGGGAGCTAAACGTACCACAGCCGACGGTTTGGAAAATCTTACGGAAAAGGCTAAAGCAGAAGCCTTACCGTTTACAATTGCTACAAGTCCTGACACCCGATGACAAAGTCAAACGCTTTGAATTTTCGGCGCGGTTGCAACGGCTCATGGAAAAGGATGCGTTCAGTGCGAAACTTGTTTTCAGTGATGAAGCAACATTTTTTCTTAATGGTGAAGTGAACAGACACAATGTGCGAATCTGGGCGGTAGAGAATCCTCACGCATTTGTGCAGCAAATTCGCAATTCACCAAAAGTTAACGTGTTTTGTGCAATCTCGCGGTTTAAAGTTTACGGCCCCTTTTTCTTCTGCGAAAAAAACGTTACAGGACGCGTGTATCTGGACATGCTGGAAAATTGGCTCATGTCACAACTGGAGACCGACAGCGCCGACTTCATCTTTCAACAGTATGGTGCTCCACCGCACTTCCATCATGATGTTTGGCATTTCTTAAACAGGAGATTGGAAAACAGATGGATCGGTCGTGGTGGAGATCATGATCAGCAATTCATGTCATGGCCTCCACGATATCCCGACTTAACCCCATGCGATCTCTTTCTGTGGGGTTATGTGAAAGATTCAGTGTTTAAACCTCCTCTACCAAGAAACGTGCCAGAACTTGTAACCTCACCCTCACTTATCGACCTTAATGACAGTGAAAAATTAAACCGCGTGTACCTAATGGAAATTTGGGAAAAGCAATCGTCACCGAAGTTAAACTGTCGGTAAAGAGGCAGGAAACTAGTGGAAATTAATTTTGAAAAGGGGTAAAGTTAATAAAGAAAGTAAATGTGCGGCCGTTACGTGAACAATTAACTAGCGGTAATTAGATATTTGAGATTTGGGGGAAATTACGGTCGCCAGTCCTAAGGAAAATTACTATAGTAACTGAAAAAGAAAGGTTATTACACATATAATTAGCACTAGAAGCGTGGCAACTGAAGGTTGACAGGTGTAGTGTGAAAACTGAAAGTTTGTCAGAAGTAATAAATTTCCCTACACTCCGACTTAATTTAGCAAAAGAATTAATAAAACCGGAAAATCGAAAGTTAATTTAGTGACTGAAGTTAATAGTGAGCTTTCTTTCTGAAGCACATCGAAATTCAGTAAAATACGGTTAGTCTTGGACTACCTCAACAATCATTTCAAAAGCTACTTGAATCTACGCAATTTAGAAATAAGAGATTTAACTTTGAACTTGAATTAAATGATTCTGAACAATTAACAATAGTAAAATTTAGTACGTACCAAGCTGAGCTGCAGTCACAGGTAAGCTAAAATACGGTAGCAAAACTCGCACTCTTAATTTGTGCTTGTGTAATCTGACTATTGTAGCCAGCTATGAATACTTTAACTGAACTTTGAAATTAAAGTAGTGATGCTGGCGTTTGCATTTCAACGACACTCGGGTTCATTCTGGAAAAGGAAGGGACACTGCTTGGTAATGCAATTGGGACAATGACGAACAAACGTTCATGCTAAGTTGCTGTAATTTTGTGATGCAATAATTTTAAAAGTTTGAAAAGCTGAGGTCTGCCATACAGTCTAAAACTTTACGTGCTTCCAGTCTTCCTTGTTGGTTGATTGAAGGTTTGAAGCCGTCGATCGAGGAGGTGGCGACAGTCACTCATTGTCGGCCGTCGCTGTTGCAGAAGCTGGATGTTGGCGCGCCTTCTTCTCGACACGGTCACCAGACGAAACGGGCTCTTGATGTGCGCCAGCTAATGCTTCCCGTCCGCGACACCATGTCAGAAACTATCATCGCAAGTCGAGCGCAATTACATGCTGCCAAACCCCGAAAGTGCGGCAACTCGCAGGAGCTTCACACAACACACCTGCTCCACTCGCTACTCCAACCAGACTCTCTCTGCTCAGCCCGCGCTCCACGCGGCAGAGTTAATACTATCAAAGATCCTACACACTTTGATTCTTCACACGACCTTTCGATGTAATCGTTCGATAGCAGTTTTCCCTAGGCAAGACCCAGCGTAAAAATACAAATAATATTTACGAAACAAACAAACATAAATATATATATATATATATATATATATATATATATACAAACAGTAAAACAATTACAATATATAAAGAGACAGAAATGTCATATCTTTAGGTAACAAAGCAAGGAAAAAAATTATAGTACAATAGATGGAAATAGGAGGATATACATTTCCGGCGTTACACGTGCCCCACATTATCTGAGGATGTTCGTGTAACGTAAACAGACTCAGAAAAGTCCCAAAAAAGAAACAGCGGAAATGCATATGCTCAAACATCAACAAAATTTAGCATTCGTCTAATTAACCATAAATCAATTTTCAGACCATAAGAATTGAGTGGAGACACTCCTAATCTTATTCCACTCTGTCATCTTGCACAAAATAAAACAGGTTGACAACATATTAAAATTTCATAGAAAACATAGAAATCCGTTTAGTTATTACAATATCGTCAAAATTCGTAACACTATCAAGAAATAGAATACTATTTACAAAATTAATCAGAGTACATGGTCATAAAAACAGGTAGATTAAAATACGCAAATTAATTATTAATTGCATAGAATATGTATTTTATATTAACTTTTCATAATTAATATTCTCGTCATGAGTGTGCACTTAACGCTAAACAAGAAAATAATATACAGCAGATCGACAAAAATATAAATATTGACAACAGAATTTTTTTACATCAGCTGTCCGGGAAGAAAAACAACTCCGCCTTCCCTACTTGCAAGTACAAAGAATGCCGACAGCGGCACAAGAGCCGACAGCGGCACAAAAGCCTACAGCGGCTCCGCCTCGCCAGTACTGTTGCGCCCGCCTGTGCGGCACGCTTGATCTCACTCGCCTGTGTAACGGCATTTCCAGAACGTCCGTTTCACTGAATTCTTTAGGAAAAACTCACTCCTGAGTAATCTCAAGGAGTCCCTCAATACTATCACAGTGGATAACTCAACACTGTCCATCATCACACGCATGTACTAGCCTGAAACTTAAAACAGCGTCTAAGTGCATCGGCAATGACTAGTAAAACACACATTCATGAAATCTTACAGCTAGTTACAAAATCATATTTACATTGCTTAATCTACTGTGACTCAGCTGAAAACGTAAACTAGCAGCTTGGATTTTTTAATTGATTAATCAAGATTAAATTGATTAAAATTAAATTGATTAATCAAAATTAATTACTTATTAATTACAACTTCTTTAATGACCTCTAGGTCAGGCAAAAGCATCGCAACATGGCACATCCTTAAATCTTACACTCTATATTTACATACTGTACAAATTACCCTATCTGTGGTATTAATCAATCCTTGGTTGGTACAATTTCAGATCTACAATGTTCCGTATCCTAATAGCTTTCCAGAGCTTGGATACTCTAAGCAATAAGCATTTGTGTGAGGTATACCAATGACTTTATATGGTCCATTATAAACAAACTTAAATTTAGAGATTTCATGGTCTATCTCGCTCGATTTCTCATGAGCTTTTACAAGTACTAAGTCTCCGATTGCAAACTTAGCAAAACGCGCTTTAGCGTCAAGACGACGTACGCGAGCATCAGCTTTTAGCTTCATTACTTCTCGCAAACGATCTTTTTTCACACCAATATAAATGTCAATCCGTGGAGGGAACTTGATTATCTCTTCCAATTCACTTTCTACACTTTTGTCAATTCCGAAATTTCTCACGTTACGGCAGTTCAAATTCATTCCTACGTCAATGTCATCCGGCCAGTTAACAATGTGTATAGGCTGGTATTGCCTATGCACACCGTCCCCGGCCTCGTCAAAACCAACTACCATTGTTTTATCTAGTGACATACATGTCAAAGTTTTGCTTTCGCAGTTAATCACTGCACAGTACTTTAATAGCCAATCTAACGCGATAATTACTTCCGTAGTTAAGTCTGGCACGACGACAAACTCTTGTTCAAATCGTGCCCCATATATCTCGAAGTGGACAAAAATCTGTTTTGTGGCCGGTTTACTGGCCATCCCAGTAGCACCGATAATTTTCACTCCTGGTACTGGCATAACTACGATGCCAGGTCTGTCTTTCAGTAACTGAAATATTTTCCCAGGTACAGCACTCAATTCTGCACCGGTGTCAATCAACACGTTTAGTTGTAGGTCGTGCATATTAACAGACACTACTATCTGTCTACACTTGTCCTCGACTGTTTCTTTATTTTCCCACAGCAAATCCTCGTCTATATCCAGGTCATTCCAGAAAAAACCATCCGGCTTTGATCCTAAATCCGGCTTATCTGGCGGCTTTTTCAGCCTCTGTTCACATACAGTTTTAATTTCAACACGTTTGTCCTGAGGCTTAGTCCGTAGCTTCGCCTCCAATACCGAAACCTTTTCCTCTAACTCGTCAACTAGTGAGTGTTGCTTTGCTATCAATGCACTAATTGTCACCTTCGTTGATTCCTCTTTAGTCAGATTGATCTCATCTGCCAATCTACCTTGAGAAATGTGCCCAGTAGTATCTGCAATTACTTCCTCTGTCTCTGCGCAACCCACACTGCTACCGTCTGACCGTATAACGTCAGCTCTAACCTCATACACGCTGTAATCTACGTGCTTTTCTACCAATCGTGTCCGGCTATCACTAAAATTTTCGTAATTTTTCTCCTTAATACTCTCGCAATGTTTAAACTGGAGGTTTGCGTCGGATGGGTCGGCTACTTCTACCACTACAACTTTCGGTAAGGTCTGCCGGTTAGGGCCAGAACTTTCCGTTACTACTTCAACATCTAACTCCTGCGGGACGAAACACGACGAATCTTGCTCGTGCTCCCCATTAACATCAACTGTTTCTGGCAAAGTCTGCCGGTTAGGGCCAGAACTTTCTATCATTTCACAAACACTATCTTCCTGCGGGACGAGACGCGGCAAATCCTGCCCGCGCTCTCCATAAACGCTTCTCCCATACAGACACCTATAATCTCTTAGTTCGTCGTATAAGCGACCGAACTGCCTTAACCAGACCTCATCCCTCTCTGCATCCCCTCGCTCGATGACGGACGTTTTATCCGACATCTGATCTTCTCTCAACACTTGCGAATCATTCTTAAACTCAATCTCCAGTTCCGCTGTGGGTATTACAGCTGCCACTTTATAATCGATTTCCGGAACACTACTTAAATTGTTCTCACTGACAGTGAATGTACTTCCTACTGCCGTGTATACAGCTGATCTACTACTTGTGGGCGCACTCCTTTCTCTTAACACTGGCACACTCTCCCGCCGTTGATTATTCCATACGGAATTTTCATAACGACGACACCTGGGTTTTCTCCTGTTATTGGGCCGCCAAAATTTCTCCACGCCCGGTCGGCCCCTCACCGGCGCGGCTAATGGTTTCCCTGTCTCGTCCCAGCAGATACGCTCCCCGGATGCTGCTGAGGCGGCTGATCACACCCTCTGGCGTTATTACTATTCTGCGAAGCCCGTATCACGTTAGTATGATACTGGTTTCCGTCATTCCTGTTATTATTTGCATTGTACCGATTGTTATTACGGTCCGAACCATTATTGTTATTGCTGCCAAGATTGCGGTATGCATTATTTCCATAGTTATCGATGTTGTGGTACCCGTTGTTGTTACCACGGTCTCTACCACTGTCGCGATTATTCCTCCAATTGTCCTCGCCCTCAACTCTTTCCAGGAAATCATTGATTGTCCTGTAATTGCTTCCTACGTAGCATTTTGTATCATCTGGAAGCTTTTTATAGAGTTCGCAGACTATTTCGGATTCCGTGCGGCGATCACGCAAATATTCCAACTTGCGGATCCAGCCCTCACAAAACTCCTTCATCGAACCGCGCGAATTCGCATCGAAAGGCCTCGATACGACAAATTCGCGCCAGAAACTTTGCTGTTTTTGCTCTGACCAGTATTCAGCCAGAAACAAATTTTTAAACTCGTCAAAAGTCAGGTTCGTAATGTTGAGGTTTAAGCCCCAACGCTTGGCATCACCAGCCAACACATCAATAATCGCATTAATTTTTCTCTCATTAGTCCATGATCTGGGTAAAACTCTTTCACAATTCTTAATGAAATCCGTCGCGTGTATACCGCCTTTTTTCAAGGGGTCGAACCGCTCCTCTTTCGTCAACAATTCCCAACTATGTGCATAGATTGGCACATAGCTCTGTTTTTCGTCAAGTTTCTTTTCTAATTCCGACACTCTCGTAATTACTTGGCAAGTGGTTGTCGCAAGCGTTTCTACTTCCCTTTTTTTCTCTTCGCAGGTATTAGCCTGCTTCGTCACTTTGACATCTACTTCGGATACTAAAGCCTTTAAAGTTTCCACCTTCTTTTGATCCTCTTTTTTCACTAATTGAATTTGTTCCGTCACCTTGTTCTCGATGATCGGAGCAACTGATTCTCCTACACTTTTCTCGATTCTGCTAATTTCGGAATAAAAACGAGTATTTATGCTCGCAATTTCCTCCTGAACGCCTATCATTTCCTGTTAAAGATTACCGATTTCGGTATTAATTACAACAATATCTTCTTTGATTTTATCAACTTTTGTGTTAACAACTCCAACATTGTTGTTAACAACGTTAATAGCTTTGTTCTGATTGTCTAGCATCCGTTCAATTATTTCAGACTGAGCTTCTTGCTTGGCAGCCTGATCTTCTTGCTTGGCCGATTGACTCTTGATTTCGTTAATCAAAACATTCAATAAATCAGTTAAATTCCCGGAAACTACCGGTTTTACTTCCGTAGCGGCTTCCTCTTTAATTGTCCCCCCGTATTCGTCATCAAGGGATTCAGATTTGATTTTCACTTCCGATTCCGAAACATTTTCTAAAGTTTGGAATTCCATTTCTGCTCTTTGTTGCGTTTCGGCGGTCGCGTCTTTCATGCTAGCCGCCTGCCCCTGAACAATGGGTACCGCGGTGCGCGTTTCCCACTGTTCGACCGATTGTTCCGTATCCAAGTCTACCAAATTTTGGCAATTGTTGCCTTCACTCATTTTAATAATTTTCAATATAAATGCCAAATCTCAAATATAATTAGGATTACTCCCACTACTTATTCTCGCTACGTAACGGCCTGTACGTAACCAGTACTTTGTTACGAGATTTGCACAATACAAAATTCGTGTCCAGAACAACCTCAGATCCGAAGATGGTCCTGTCACCAGGTCGCCACGTGTAACCTCCCCCTCACTTATCGACCTTAATGACAGTGAAAAATTAAACCGCGTGTATCTAATGGAAATTTGGGAAAAGCAATCGTCACCGAAGTTAAACTGTCGGTAAAGAGGGAGGAAAGAGTTACATCTAAATGAAAGGAAAAATGCAAATGAAACTAGTGGAAATTAATTTTGAAAAGGGGTAAAGTTAATAAAGAAAGTAAATGTGCGGCCGTTGCGTTAACAATTAACTAGCGGTAATTAGATATTTGAGATTTGGGGGAAATTACGGTCGCCAGTTCTAAGGACAATTACTATAGTAACTGAAAAAGAAAGGTTATTACACATATAATTAGCACTAGAAGCGTGGCAACTGAAGGTTGACAGGTGTAGTGTGAAAACTGAAAGTTTGTCAGAAGTAATAAATTTCCCTACACTCCGACTTAATTTAGCAAAAGAATTAATAAAACCGGAAAATCGAAAGTTAATTTAGTGACTGAAGTTAATAGTGAGCTTTCTTTCTGAAGCACATCGAAATTCAGTAAAATACGGTTAGTCTTGGACTACCTCAACAATCATTTCAAAAGCTACTTGAATCTACGCAATTTAGAAATAAGAGATTTAACTTTGAACTTGAATTAAATGATTCTGAACAATTAACAATAGTAAAATTTAGTACGTACCAAGCTGAGCTGCAGTCACAGGTAAGCTAAAATACGGTAACAAAACTCGCACTCTTAATTTGTGCTTGTGTAATCTGAATATTGTAGCCAGCTATGAATACTTTAACTGAACTTTGAAATTAAAGTAGTGAAGTGGAATGACGCTGGCGTTTGCATTTCAACGACACTCGGGTTCATTCCGGAAAAGGAAGGGACCCTGCTTGGTAATGCAATTGGGACAATGACGAACAAACGTTCATGCTAAGTTGCTGTAATTTTGTGATGCAATAATTTTAAAAGTTTGAAAAGCTGAGGTCTGCCATACAGTTCTAAAACTTTACGTGCTTCCAGTCTTCCTTGTTGGTTGATTGAAGGTTTGAAGCCGTCGATCGAGGAGGTGGCGACAGTCACTCATTGTCGGCCGTCGCTGTTGCAGAAGCTGGATGTTGGCGCGCCTTCTTCTCGACACGGTCACCAGACGAAACGGGCTCTTGATGTGCGCCAGCTAATGCTTCCCGTCCGCGACACCATGTCAGAAACTATCATCGCAAGTCGAGCGCAATTACATGCTGCCAAACCCCGAAAGCGCATCAACTCGCGGGAGCTTCACACAACACACCTGCTCCACTCGCTACTCCAACCAGACTCTCTCTGCTCAGCCCGCGCTCCACGCGGCAGAGTTAACACTACCAAAGATCCTACACACTTTGATTCTTCACACGACCTATCGATGTAATCGTTCGATAGCAGTTTTCCCTAGGCAAGACCCAGCGTAAAAATACAAATAATATTTACGAAACAAACAAACATAAATGCATATATATATATATATATACAAACAGTAAAACAATTACAATATATAAAGAGACAGAAATGTCATATCTTTAGGTAACAAAGCAAGGAAAAAAAATTATAATACAATAGATGGAAATAGGAGGATATACATTTCCGGCGTTACAAACTGCGAGCTCGTATGAACGATGCTTTCGAACTCATTGACGGGGACATGCTGCGCCAAGTGTGAGAGGAACTCGATTATCGGCTTGATGTCTGCCGAATCACTAAAGTGGCACATATCGAACATTTGTGAATGCCTAAAAAAACTTTTTGAGTTTTAGTATGTGTGTGCAAAGCATTGTGAAAATATCTCAAATAATAAAGTTATTGTACAGCTGTGAAATCGCTTCAATCATTTGTAATAACCCTGTACATATATTTCATGCAGGGAATGCGGAAGGTTAGATCTTAATGTTTCTTCGACATTTAGGCTATCAGGGCTACAAACTGAACACCACTCCTCCCGAATATGAGTCCACTGTCGTAAACACTGAACTGCATTATCAGTTTGTTATGATGAAGACTGAATACGTACTGAGTTATATCAGCCTACGTTTTCCACAGTTCTGATCACATCAGGCCAATGGTGCCGTTCCTGAGTACACGAGATCCCGGAATTTCCCACTGTGATGTTACATGAATCTGAGCCAGCGCACCTTCTTTCTGTACTTATTTAGACGAAATTTTTTATATTACAATAATAGTTAATAATTCAGTACACCTGGAAAATATCTGTATAAACGGGAAGCTTTTAGATAGAATACATAATGATAAGGTAGAGATTTCGGAACACGATTTTAAGCCGCAAAACATTTCCACGGTCAGATGTGGTTATGAACTGTAGATTAAAACTGAAGAAACTTCAGAAAGACCGAAAATTAACAGCACAGGAGCTGGATAAATTCAAAGACGATTGTTGACACTATCGAAGTGAGGACTAGCTTACGATTCACTCAAAGAGAAGGAAGAGTGTACAATAGAGGACGAGTAGATAACTTCGAGAAACGAAATAGTGGAGACAGGAGATATTCAAATAGGCAATACCCACTGACACCCATTGACAGAAATCTTGGGATAGCTCGCAACATACCACCACGTCGTAACCATATTCATATACAAATCCGAAAGCAAGGTCGTCAGTGAATTACCACACTTACCACTGAAAGCACGTTTATTACGAACTCCAGCGTACAGCCAGGACGGCACTGAAGCCTTGGACGGAGAGTACTGTTTTTACACACACATAAAATTATACAAAAATATACCAAAATTACAAACAAACAAAATCTGAGAACCTTCCAGAACGATAAATACTAAATAACAAATAATTGATGGTTGTCGGGAACTGGTGACCCGCTGAAAGACAGCCAGAGATGCTAACTGCTTCGTCACGCTATTATTGGTATTATTATTGTTATAATTATTATTATTTCAGTGTTGCTGTTGCAGATAAGACTGAAAATCCAATCTGTCCGGAGCAGCAGCGGTTATCGAGTAGTGAGTGAAATGAGTCACGTACCAAATATACGGCCGGTGTTTCGGCCATGGTAACAGGTACCAGTTCAGTTGGAACATGACTTTCAAGTTGACGGTGGTAGGGCTCGTTATGGGAATTACAGGCTAATTCATCCTTATCCAAAACCAAACTGCATGTTTGTCTGGACAAACGAATCTGACATTTCTGCAGCGCAGACTTGGTGTTACCTCTAGTTGGAACCTTCCCATAGATTACATACACTGATCCCCGGGCGGTGTGGCCGAGCGGTTCTAGGCGCTTCAGTCTGGAACCACGCGGTCGCAGGTTCGAATCCCGCCTCGAGCATGAATGTGTGTGGTGTCCTTAGGTTAGTTAGGTTTAAGTAGTTGTAAGTTCTAGGGGACTGATGACCTCAGAAGTTAAGTCCCATAGTGCTCAGAGTCATTTGAATCATTTTGAACAAATGGTGGTATTATCGCGTACACAAGGCAGAAATGGGCAGTGCTTTGGAAGAGCTGTCATTTGTACTCAGGTGATTCGTGTGAAAAGGTTTCCTACATGATTATATCCGCACCATGGGAATGAACAGACTTTGAATGCGGAATAGTAATCGGAGCTATACGCATCGGACATTCCATTTCGGAAATCATTAGGGAACTTAATATTTCGAGATGTAAGCGTGTGCCGAAAACACCAAATTTCATGCATTACCTCTCAGCACGGTCAACGCATTTGCCGACGGCCTTCACTTACCCAGTGAGAGCAATGGCGTTTGCGTACAGATGTCAGTGCTAACAGACAAGCATCACTGCGTGAAGTAACCGCTGAAATCAATGTGGGACGTTTGACGAACGTATCCGTTAGTACTGTGCAGTGAAATTTGGCGATAATGGACTGTGGCAGCAGAAGACCGACGCGAGTGCCTTTGCGAGCAGCACGACGCCGCCTGCAGTGCCTCTCTTGGGCTCCCTGCCGCCGTTGGATAAGCAGCTGCAGCAGCAACTCGTATACTCCTAGCTCATTCATTTGTTACATAGTTTAATTCTTAATTTCTTTGCGTGTTTTTGTTACTTGCATTCTTTAAATCATAAATTTCGTGCGTATTATAGTATTTGAGAGTTGTAGCATCGCGTTTTAGTACCTGAATAGTGTAAATTCGCGTAGTCGTCTGTCTTATGTTTTTGTTTTGAACGGCCAGTGTCGGTTGGTCACAGTCAGTGTGCTCCCTGCCGCCGTTGGATAAGCAGCTGCAGCAGCAACTCGTATACTCCTAGCTCACTCATTTGTTACATAGTTTAATTCTTAATTTATTTGCGTGTTTTTGGTACTTGCATTGTTAAATTCATAAATTTCGTGCGTATTATAGTATTTGAGAGTTGTAGCATCGCGTTTTAGTACCTGAATAGTGTAAATTCGCGTAGTCTCCTTCCGCCGCCGAGCAGTGTGTCAGCAGTGCACAAGTTACTGCATTTACTAGGCAATCTCGTATTTTAATAACCGTTTAAATTTTGTGTCGATTTGTTTGCGCTCTGTGTAGATTAGTTCAGACGTTCTTTGCACAAGTTTTTAGCATGGATAGGGACTGCAACTGCTGTGTTCGGATGCAGGCTGAGTTGGCATCCCTTCGCTCCCAGCTTCAGGCAGTGTTGGCTTCGGTCACACAGCTTGAGGCTGTTGCCAATGGGCATCACTGTGGGGGTCCGGATGGGAGTTTGTCGGGGACGGCCAGCTCGTCCCACGCATCCCCCGATCGGGCTACGACTGTGGTTGCCCGGGATACTGCCCGCATTGAGGCTGATCCCTCACCTGTGGTAGAGTGGGAGGTCGTCTCAAGGTGTGGCAGGGGGCGAAAGACATTCCGGAGGGCTGAACGGAAGGCCTCTCCAGTTTGTCTGACGAACCGGTTTCAGGCTCTGTCTCTGGCTGATACTCAGGCTGATACTGATCTTCGGCCTGACATGGCTGCCTGTCCTGTTCCAGAGGTTGCCCCTCAGTCTGCAAGATCCGGGCGGTCGCAGAGGGTGGGCTTACTGGTAGTTGGGAGCTCCAACGTCAGGCGCGTAATGGGGCCCCTTAGGGATATGGCAGCAAGGGAGGGGAAGAAGACCAAAGTGCACTCCGTGTGCATACCGGGGGGAGTCATTCCAGATGTGGAAAGGGTCCTTCCGGATGCCATGAAGGGTACAGGGTGCACCCATCTGCGGGTGGTCGCTCATGTCGGCACCAATGATGTGTGTCGCTATGGATCGGAGGAAATCCTCTCTGGCTTCCGGCGGCTATCTGATTTGGTGAAGACTGCCAGTCTCGCTAGCGGGATGAAAGCAGAGCTCACCATCTGCAGCATCGTCGACAGGACTGACTGCGGACCTTTGGTACAGAGCCGAGTGGAGGGTCTGAATCAGAGGCTGAGACGGTTCTGCGACCTTGTGGGCTGCAGATTCCTCGACTTGCGCCATAGGGTGGTGGGGTTTCGGGTTCCGCTGGATAGGTCAGGAGTCCACTACACGCAACAAGCGGCTACACGGGTAGCAGGGGTTGTGTGGCGTGGGCTGGGCGGTTTTTTAGGTTAGATGGCCTCGGGCAAGTACAGAAAGGGCAACAGCCTCAACGGGTGCGGGGCAAAGTCAGAACATGCGGGGACCAAGCAGCAATCGGTATTGTAGTTGTAAACTGTCGAAGCTGCGTTGGTAAAGTACCGGAACTTCAAGCGCTGATAGAAAGCACTGAAGCTGAAATCGTTATAGGTACAGAAAGCTGGCTGAAGCCAGAGATAAATTCTGCCGAAATTTTTACAAAGGTACAGACGGTGTTTAGAAAGGATAGATTGCATGCAACCGGTGGTGGAGTGTTCGTCGCTGTTAGTAGTAGTTTATCCTGTAGTGAAGTAGAAGTGGATAGTTCCTGTGAATTATTATGGGTGGAGGTTACACTCAACAACCGAGCTAGGTTAATAATTGGCTCCTTTTACCGACCCCCCGACTCAGCAGCATTAGTGGCAGAACAACTGAGAGAAAATTTGGAATACATTTCACATAAATTTTCTCAGCATGTTATAGTCTTAGGTGGAGATTTCAATTTACCAGATATAGACTGGGACACTCAGATGTTTAGGACGGGTGGTAGGGACAGAGCATCGAGTGACATTATACTGAGTGCACTATCCGAAAATTACCTCGAGCAATTAAACAGAGAACCGACTCGTGGAGATAACATCTTGGACCTACTGGTAACAAACAGACCCGAACTTTTCGACTCTGTAAGTGCAGAACAGGGAATCAGTGATCATAAGGCCGTTGCAGCATCCCTGAATTTGGAAGTTAATAGGAATATAAAAAAAGGGCGGAAGGTTTATCTGTTTAGCAAGAGTAATAGAAGGCAGATTTCAGACTACCTAACAGATCAAAACGAAAATTTCTGTTCCGACACTGACAGTGTTGAGTGTTTATGGAAAAAGTTCAAGGCAATCGTAAAATGCGTTTTAGACAGGTACGTGCCGAGTAAAACTGTGAGGGACGGGAAAAACCCACCGTGGTACAACAACAAAGTTAGGAAGCTACTGCGAAAGCAAAGAGAGCTTCACTGCAAGTTTAAACGCAGCCAAAACCTCTCAGACAAACAGAAGCTAAACGATGTCAAAGTTAGCGTAAGGAGGGCTATGCGTGAAGCGTTCGGTGAATTCGAAAGTAAAATTCTATGTACCGACTTGACAGAAAATCCTAGGAAGTTCTGGTCTTACGTTAAATCAGTAAGTGGCTCGAAACAGCATATCCAGACACTCCGGGATGATGATGGCATTGAAACAGAGGATGACAAGCGTAAAGCTGAAATACTAAACACCTTTTTCCAAAGCTGTTTCACAGAGGAAGACCGCACTGCAGTTCCTTCTCTAAATCCTCGCACAAACGAAAAAATGGCTGACATCGAAATAAATGTCCAAGGAATAGAAAAGCAACTGGAATCACTCAACAGAGGAAAGTCCACTGGATCTGACGGGATACCAATTCGATTCTACACAGAGTACGCGAAAGAACTTGCCCCCCTTCTAACAGCCGTGTACCGCAAGTCTCTAGAGGAACGGAAGGTTCCAAATGATTGGAAAAGAGCACAGGTAGTCCCAGTCTTCAAGAAGGGTCGTCGAGCAGATGCGCAAAACTATAGACCTATATCTCTGACGTCGATCTGTTGTAGAATTTTAGAACATGTTTTTTGCTCGAATATCATGTCGTTTTTGGAAACTCAGAATCTACTATGTAGGAATCAACATGGATTCCGGAAACAGCGATCGTGTGAGACCCAACTCGCTTTATTTGTACATGAGACCCAGAAAATATTAGATACAGGCTCCCAGGTAGATGCTATTTTTCTTGACTTCCGGAAGGCGTTCGATACAGTTCCGCACTGTCGCCTGATAAACAAAGTAAGAGCCTACGGAATATCAGACCAGCTGTGTGGCTGGATTGAAGAGTTTTTAGCAAACAGAACGCAGCATGTTGTTATCAACGGAGAGACGTCTACAGACGTTAAAGTAACCTCTGGTGTGCCACAGGGGAGTGTTATGGGACCATTGCTTTTCACAATATATATAAATGACCTAGTAGATAGTGTCGGAAGTTCCATGCGGCTTTTCGCGGATGATGCTGTAGTATACAGAGAAGTTGCAGCATTAGAAAATTGTAGCGAAATGCAGGAAGATCTGCAGCGGATAGGCACTTGGTGCAGGGAGTGGCAACTGACCCTTAACATAGACAAATGTAATGTATTGCGAATACATAGAAAGAAGGATCCTTTATTGTATGATTATATGATAGCGGAACAAACACTGGTAGCAGTTACTTCTGTAAAATATCTGGGAGTATGCGTGCGGAACGATTTGAAGTGGAATGATCATATAAAATTAATTGTTGGTAAGGCGGGTACCAGGTTGAGATTCATTGGGAGAGTCCTTAGAAAATGTAGTCCATCAACAAAGGAGGTGGCTTACAAAACACTCGTTCGACCTATACTTGAGTATTGCTCATCAGTGTGGGATCCGTACCAGATCGGGTTGACGGAGGAGATAGAGAAGATTCAAAGAAGAGCGGCGCGTTTCGTCACAGGGTTATTTGGTAACCGTGATAGCGTTACGCAGATGTTTAACAAACTCAAGTGGCGGACTCTGCAAGAGAGGCGCTCTGCTTCGCGGTGTAGCTTGCTCGCCAGGTTTCGAGAGGGTGCGTTTCTGGATGAGGTATCGAATATATTGCTTCCCCCTACTTATACCTCCCGAGGAGATCACGAATGTAAAATTAGAGAGATTAGAGCGCGCACAGAGGCTTTCAGACAGTCGTTCTTCCCGCGAACCATACGCGACTGGAACAGGAAAGGGAGGTAATGACAGTGGCACGTAAAGTGCCCTCCGCCACACACCGTGGGTGGCTTGCGGAGTATAAATGTAGATGTAGATGTAGAATATGTGTTAGACACTAGAGGGCTGGAAAACCGTGGCCTGGTCCGATGAGTCCAGATTTCATTTGGTAAGAGCTGACGGTAGGGTTGGAGATTGCGCAGACCCCCCGAAGCCACGGCCCCAAGTCGTCTTAAGGCACTGAGCAAGCTGGTGGTGGCTCCGTATGCTGCAGGCTGTGTTTACATGGTATGGACTGGTTCCTCTCGTCCAACTGAACCGATCATTGACCGGAAATGGTTATGTTCGACTACTTGGAGACCATTTGCAGCGATTCATGGGCTTCGTGATCTGAAGCAACGATATCATGCCACCTGGTCACAATCGTTCGCGATTGATTTCAAGAACATTCTGGACGGTTCGAGCGAGTGATTTGGCCACCAAGAATGCCCGACATAAATCCCACTGAATATTTGTGGGGCATAATCGAAAGGTCAGCTCGTGCACAAAGTCCTACACCCACAACACTTTCGCAATTACGGGCGGCTGTAGAGGCAGCATGGTTTCAATATTTCTGCAGGGGACTCCCAACAACTTGTTGAGTCAACGCCACGTTGATTTGTTGCACTACGTTGGGCAAAAGTGGCCGTACACGATATTAGGAGGTATCCTTTGACTTTTTTCACCTGAGTCTACAACACTGTGGATTTGACTTCTGTCAGTAGGAATTTTTCCTGAATATTCCATCTAGCTCTGCTCCAGTTAGTTGATGGGTAAGTCATGTAATGTGCGTGTATTGGTGGATGTACAAATGCTTCTTGGTACATAAAACCTGTGCAACTGTTGAAGGATTCCCCTCCCACGTAGCGTGCCATAATGAAATACGACTGCACATAATGCGACGGGGATTCTACTGAAATTGGCTAGAGGACTGCGAAAATCCAAACAGCCGTCGCGAATGAGTATGACTGTCGTTGGGCAGGATAACTTAAATATGTTAGATGACTATATTGCCAAAAAAGCGGTTGCCAACATTTGTTTCACTGTGTTCATAGGGATGGAGTAAGATCATGCTTCTTAGTGGAGCTTGGGCAAAGGAAAGGTGTTAATGAAATGGGCCACTTGCAATATGTGAAAACGCTGTAGTCGGTGCTTCCATAAGGTTGTCCAGAAGGATTGAATTTTATTCATCAAGTTTTTGTATTACGTATCCTTGGAGGTGTCTGAGACCTACAACCCAGTTGCTTAGGGAGTGTGATATTGGAGAGCCAGTTCGATTGGTGCACATCTTGTTCATGGGCCATCTGTAACTGGGCTAATTTTTTCCTATTTAGGATGGCGCTGCTGTCTCCTTCATATTCCTGTATGAGTTGTTGCATAAGAAGAAGTTCTGCCTTCTACTAGGGACGACGCTGTCATCGTCAGCATATACCTGAACTTCATGTGTCTGACGGAGTAGCACGAAGCCCTCGGGATTAGAAGTGGTTCAATGCCTAACGCATGTCATGTCATCGATAGCGGGAATCCTTGTCTCACAACTCGATGGAAAGTTACGCGAGATGTGGGGAAGTGATTGATCCTAATCCGGGTTTCGTAGTGCAAGATGCGTCCCATTATAGCCTGAACGGAGTTCAGCTCAAAGCCTGAGTCTATGGGCACTGTTTTATGTAGTAATGTCCGATGGGACCATAGTCATTTTTAGAATCTAATGATGCAGGTAACAAGGAAGTATTCAGGTGCCGTGCCATCGACATAACGTCTCTGTGTAGTGCAAGAATCTGACCCATGGATCGACACGGTAACGCACTAGGCTGGTACTATACCACTCCCAACAATCGACAAAGGATACGATATGATCCAAAGTAGCACTTCAGTAATTTTTCCGATAATCACACTTTTTGCACAAGTGCACAAATCCAGACAAAGTTTCCCGGAACGTATCTCACTGCAAGATCGTAGGTCTCTCTCCTGGACGTCCAGAGTCCATATGCGATTCAGTTGTCTTGCTCTTTCGGTCCAAGTCGTGGAAGGCAGTCAGCACTATACTAATTAAAAAAACAGCCACTTAAGACCTTTCAAAACCGAAAAACAGTTCCTCTGCTGCCGCCCACAGCCACAAAGAGAACTTTATGACCTTAGCCCACGTCAACATGCATTCAAAGCAGCTAAATCAGGTAAATCAATCGATGTGTTTGCTTACATTTGGTATAATAGGGCAGACGCGTTTGGAACCTCTTTTCCAGACGGCGGGACAGTGGACTGCGACGCTGTTATCTTGATACTAGTTGATCGAGCGAAGTTATTGTGATCGCTTCTCAGTTTTGGTTATTGATAACTTGATACCTGTGTTATGTTGGCAGAAGAGCCAACACCGTGTAGCTAGAGGAGGCCGAAATGCACGCGTTTAAGCTCACGCAGACTGGCGTGAGGTCTGGAACAGTTATGGGAATTTATAATAGCAAATAAAGTACGTAGTTGATGTAATACTTAACTTTAATCCATAACTGGTGTACATCGCTCTTGACGATACATAAGTACAATCTCAATATAAACTGATAATGGCGCCTTGCTAGGTCGTAGCAAATGATGTAGCTGAAGGCTATGCTAACTATCGTCTCGGCAAATGAGAGCGTATTTGTCAGTGTAGCTTCGCTAGTAAAGTCGGCTGTACAACTGGGACGAGTGCTAGGACGTCTCACTAGACCTGCCGTGTGGCGGCGCTCGGTCTGCAATCACTGACAGTGGCGACACGCGGGTCCGACGTATACTAGCGGACCGCGGCCGATTTAAAGGCTACCACCTAGCAAGTGTGGTGTCTGGCGGTGACACCACATTCCTCCCCCGCAAATCGGCGAACGGTTGTGTTATAAGGCTTCCGCCCGCCGTGGGGAGGACCCCTTGTGGACGTATGCGACGAGGTGGGGAGCCTAACAACAGGCGAGGCTGTGCCACCGGCACCCGGCCATTCGGTCCGAGGGGAGCTAGGAAACGCCTGAAAGCCTAGTCCAGGGTGCACGCCAACATGCGGTGTATGCGCCCGTAGATAGTCAGGAGGGGCCGAAGGGTCGACCTCCATCGAGTCGGAGCACCCGACGGGCGAAGACGACAGATGGTCCGGAGCGGGCAAGAGTTCCATGTCGGAGGACAACCGGTCACGGGAAGCGATCGGCGGCGCGTGACCCAGGGAGGCGCTGGGCGGCTGCAGCAAAACGTCCACTGCGGGCGGCGCCGGCGGAAGAACAGGCGGCGGCGGCGGCGCGCCGCCATGGGGCAAAATGGAAGGCAGCGTCGGTAACACCTGGGGATGAAGCGAGCCAGTAGATGGGTCCCCAGGGCGTTCACCGGACAGCACCATCGCTGAAAGCAGACGGGGAGCGGCAGAACCCGTGCGACGACAGAGGCGCAACTGATTGAGATGCCGGCGTACCTCACCAGAGGCCCCCAAAACCATATACATAGCGCGCCCGAGGCAGCGAAGAATGCGCCCTGCGAGCCAACGCCGTGAACCTCGATAGTTGCGATAGTATACAACGTCGCCTGGGGCAAAAGCAGGTGTCTGCCGCTGCACAGGAACCTGATGCGGCGGATGTAACGAAGACATCAAGGTGCGATGAGGGCGACCATGAAGCAACTCAGCCGGCGAGCGACCATCGCGGGGCTGAGAGCGATACGAGGACAAAAAGAGCAATAACGCGTCCTCCCGAGAATGCGACTCTTTCAACTTCAACATCTGGCACTTAAAAGTCCGGACCAATCGTTCAGCGGCACCGTATGACTGAGGCGAAAACGGCGCGGACGTCAGATGTTGAATACCATTGGCCTTGCAGAATGACTGAAATTCTGCGGACATGAATAGTGGGCCATTGTCGGAAACAATAGTCTGTGGAAGAACTTCAATGCAAAAGATAGCGGACGACGCTTGGATTGTGGCAGAAGACGTCGTGGAAAACATCCGGACAACAAAAGGAAAATTACTGAAGGAATCGACAACAACCAACCATCGAGCATTCCAGAATGGACCAGCAAAATCGATGTGTCAGCGTTGCCAAGGGGAAGTGGCTTTTGGCCATGCAAAGAATTTCCACGGTGGTGCGGATTGTTGGTCGGCACACGCCATGCAAGAAGAGCACATATTCGTAATCGCAGCATCGATTCCGAACCAAGTACAGTGCCGACGAGCAAGTTGTTTCGTCCGCACTATACCCCAATGTCCTTGGTGGAGAAGCTTTAAGACAGAGGACTGTAACGAACGTGGGACCACGACCCTGGACTGATCATTATCAGAACGCAACAGCAAAACACCACGTCGAACAAAAAGTCTCTCCTTGTGAGCAAAAAATCGGCGAACCAACGGATCCTCGATCCGTGACTTTGACAAGGGCCATTGCGTAGCAACAAAACGCAAAACGGTAGCAAGGACAGGGTCAGCAGCTGTGGCTGTAGCTACAGGACGAAAGTCAATCGGAAACGATTCGACCACGTTATCGGTTTCCGCATCAATGAACATGCAAGCAAGTTCGGAGTAATCGAATGCTCTGTCGTCAGCAACAGGCAAACGGGACAACGCATCGGCGTTTCCGTGCTTAGCAGTGGACCGATACCAGATATCGTAGCGGTACTGTGAGAGGAAAATAGACCAGCGAATGAATTTCTGCGCTGTACGTGGAGGTACAGGCTTGTTCGGATGAAAAAGCGACGTCAAAGGTTTGTGGTCTGTGATGATGGTAAAGTGACGACCATACAAGAAATCATGAAACTTTGTAACACCAAATACGAGAGCCAAAGCTTCTTTCTCGATCTGTGAATAATTTCTTTGCGCAGACGAGAGCAATTTGGACGCAAAGGCAATAGGGCGATCATGCGAACCATCTTTGTGCGCAAGCACAGCACCGATCCCGAAATCCGATGCATCTACCATCAACAAAAGGGGCTTCCGGGGATCGAATGGCGTAAGGCAAGTATTAGAAAACAACGCCGATTTCAACTGGCGAAAGGCGCGTTCGCATTCCGTCGTCTAGACGAACGGAACACCTTTACGGCGTAAGCGATGAAGCGGAACTGAAATGGAAGAGTCGTGGCGCACATACTTATGATAATAATTAATTTTTCCCAGCACACCCTGTAGCTGCTTCAAATTCTGCGGCGAAGGCAAGTCTTGTATGGCACGGAGGTGCTCGGGACTGGGATGTATGCCTTGGGCATTGAGTACATGTCCCAGAGATGGCAAATCACGAGCAAAAAACACACATTTGTCCTTCCGCAAGCGAAGATCATTTTGTCGCAAGACCTGAAATAATGTTCTGAGATTGGCTAAATGTTCTTCTCCCGTCTTTCCGGAGATCACAATATCGTCCAGATAGTTTGCTGCAGTAGGGACCGACGCACAAACAGTTTGTAGATATTGCTGAAACAATGCAGGGGCGGATGCACACCCGAATGGCAGTCTTTTGAATCGGTACAAACCAAGATGCGTGTTAACCACCAAAACGCGCTGGGATTCTTCGTCCACAGGTATTTGCAAGTGCGCATCTGCTAGATCCAACTTCGAAAGACATTTACCCGGGCACAGTTTGTCAAAAAGATCTTCCGGGCGGGGTAAAGGAAAAGTTGCAGTCACTAGTTGTGGATTCACTGTTGCCATGAAGTCCACGCAAAGTCTCAACTTTCCGGGAGGTTTTTGCAAAATGACTCAGGGTGAAGCCCAGAGAGAAGTCTGCACACGTTCAATTACACCTTGTGATTCTAAATCGTGTAATGTTCTTGCGACCTCATCATGCAATGCGTGGGGAACATTCCGCGCTCTGAAAAATTTCGGTTGTGTGTTTACTTTCAGTTCCAAATGTGCTTCATAGTTCTTAGTGCAACCAAGGCCCGGTGCAAAAATGTCTGCAAATTCTTCACATAGACGAGAAACACTGGCTGAAGGCACAGTCTGGTTCACTGATAGGACCTGATTTACGATAGACAAGTTAAACAACTGAAATAAATCTAAACCAAACAAGTTCACTGCAGAAGAAGAGCGAAGGACGTAAAATGACACAAGTTTTGTTTGTCCCTTGTATGTTGCAAGAAATCTGCACTGTCCTAACACAGGGATAGTTTGTCCTGAATAACTATTTAACTTAACATTTGCGGCATGCAACGGAGGTGCGCCCAGTTGTTTGTTCGTGTCTTTATTGATCAATGAAACTGCAGCTCCAGTATCGAGCTGGAATGGGATCACTGTGCCATGAATGTCCAAGTCTACAAAAAGTTTATTGTCCTGCTGACGACAAGAGCGACTGTCTCGTGCAACGTGAACTGACTCTGGTACAGACTCATGTGCGACTTGACGGGATATCCTGTGATGTTGACGCACACTATTTCTGGGACGAACACAGTCACTGTTAGAGAGAGTGGCACTGGCCAGAGTGGAATGAACTACATGAATGTCCATGGGCGAAGGTTCACGAGCCTGAGTAGTCTTGGTTCGATTCCGGCGTGAAGCAAAGGGCCTGGAATGGTTGTGAGTATCTGTTCAGAGCTTTTTCTGGTAAACACTCTGAACATGTCCTTTTTTATTACAGAAAAAGCAAATAGCCTGGCGTGACGGGCAATTCTCACGCAAATGTCAAGTAGCACACCACGGGCATGATTTCACTGCATGTGCATGCTGGCGCGCGACACGTGGATGCACGGACGAGCGCGAGGGCTGTTTACTGTTCCGCGCAGCTCGCCCGGCAGGCTGGTTAACGTGACACACGGGAGGCGAAGTTTCAAATGATTCCTGAGCAAAGTCAAGTGTGTCCTGCCTATCCAATATGTCCATCACTTGATGAAGGGAGGGATTGACTAGTTTCAAAATCTGTTCCCTTATACGGACATCAGAAACGTTCTGTGAAATTGCATCACGCACCATAGTATCTGAATAAGGGAGTCCACATTCACACACAAAAGCACAATCCCTTGTAAGGCCTTGCAAAGTTGCAACCCACTCCCTATTAGTCTGACCGGCCGTACGTTTTGTACGAAAGAAGGTATACCTTTTTGCAACTAAATTGACTGATTCTTTGAAATAGGCATCAAATGCAGACAAAATTTCTTCGTAGGACAGAGTTGCTACGTCGCGTCGGGGAAATAATTTCACTATCACACGGTACGTCTGCACCCCTACACAAGAAAGCAAAAAAGGCTGCCGCTGAATACCTTGAATTCTGTAGGCGGCGAGATGGAATCCAAATTGGCGTGACCACTCCGCCCAGCTTTCCAGTGCCGCATCAAAAGGACGAAAAGGTGGTGCAACTGCGTGTTGTGGCTGCGGTAGCGGTGAAGCGGCGGCTGCCGCATTGTTTTGCAGTGCACGTTGACCCTGGACGAGCTGTCCAAGGGCATCCAGCAAGGCCTGCGTCTGCTGATTCTGCAAGCGATAAAATTCGGACAGTACATCTGGAGATTGTGGCGAAGCCATGACACAAGGAATTTAAGCAAGTATAAAGAAGAAGACCGTTTTTACACTCGTCGCCATGTGTTATGTTGGCAGAAGAGTCAACACCGTGTAGCTAGAGGAGGCCGAAATGCACGCGTTTAAGCTCACGCAGACTGGCGTGAGGTCTGGAACAGTTATGGGAATTTATAATAGCAAATAAAGTACGTAGTTGATGCAATACTTACCTTTAATCCATAATTGGTGTACATCGCTCTTGACGATACATAAGTACAATCTCATTATAAACTGGTAATGGCGCCTTGCTAGGTCGTAGCAAATGACGTAGCTGAAGGCTATGCTAACTATCGTCTCGGCAAATGAGAGCGTATTTGTCAGTGTAGCTTCGCTAGCAAAGTCGGCTGAACAACTGGGACGAGTGCTAGGACGTCTCACTAGACCTGCCGTGTGGCGGCGCTCGGTCTGCAATCACTGACAGTGGCGACACGCGGGTCCGACGTATACTAGCGGACCGCGGCCGATTTAAAGGCTACCACCTAGCAAGTGTGGTGTCTGGCGGTGACACCACAACCTGTGGTCGTTGTGCACACAGCACTGCATGGAGTCGCCAATCAACAGTTCTTAATGTAGTCTCCTGCTAGTAGTGAGGAATAGCCTCGCTGCAGTAGTGGCGAAACGAAGGAGAAACCACGTCGATATGTCGTGGGGTTGGACGGCCACCCCTCATTACAGATGTCGAATGTGACAGGCTAGTCAGTAAACTGTGGCGGAACTAACATCAGACTTTAATGTTGGGCGGACCACAAGTGTATCTGAACACACAGTGCACCGAACACTTCTAACGATGGGCCTCCGCTGCCGACGACCCATGCATGTGGCAATGTTCAACCACGACATCGGAAACTACGACGGAAATGCGCACCCGACCATCGGCACTGGACGTTGGCGCAGTGACAGAGCATTGTATGGTCTGATCTATCCCGATACCTTCTTCATCATGCCGTTGGTGGGGGGGTGGGGGGGTTCTCGAATCCGTCGTCTTCCAGTGGAATACCTTCTTGATACCTGTACTGTGGGACGGACACAAGCTAGCGGCGGCTCTATTATACTTTGGGGAACGTTCACGTGGGCATGCATAGATCCAGTGGAGCTCGTGCAAGGTACCATGATGGTCAAGGACCATCGTACACTGGTTGCAGACCACGTACACCCTTTCATAACGATCATGCTTCCCGACGGTAGTCGCACTTTTGAACAAGGTATTGCGCCATTTCGCAAGGCCTGAAGTGTGATGGAGTAGTTCGAGGAACACACTGTCGAGTTTCAATTGGTGTGCTGCCCCCCATCTCGCCACATTTTGCGTTAGGCGTATCTCCACAGATTCTTTAATTACTGGATCCCAGAAAGTTTTCGCTGGGGCCAAGATTTTCGTGGCAGAAAAATCCATAGCGTGTTCTGTGGTAATACAGTGCTCAGCTACGGCCGACTTACCGGGCTGCGAAAGGCGAGTGTGGCGTTCGAGTTCAACGCACCTTTCATGTACTGTGTGTGTCGTCTGACCGATGTAAGGTTTTCCACACTGGCAAGGAGTTTTATAGATCCCGGCCTTCCACAGACCCAGATCGTCCATTGCCAGCCAGTTCTGAGCTATGTTTAAAATTTAAGTTTCTAACTTATTTGGAAGTTAGCTTAAAATAAAATGCAACATTTGTACCGATCTGACAGAAGAGCCAGAAAATGACCAAATAAAAACTGGACAGAAAGGGAAATTGATAAATTTTAGCTAAATGTACTAGTCGGAATTAGTAAAGTGAGATGGCAAGAAGAACAGGACTTCTGGTCAGGTAAGTAAAGGGTGATAAGTACAGAATAATTATTATTATTATTATTCACGTTTGGGCCCTACTGGACCACGCGAAGTACAATCACGGGGCATTCAGTTATTTTCTTTTAGACTTTCTCTCTGCCCAAATTGTTTTCATTCTCTCGGAATGAGCTCTTTTCCTTTCATCAGACCATGTGGTTCCAGTTTTCTTTGGTTTTTCAGCTTGACCAACTACCCAGTCATGAATTTTTTGCCTAAATAATTTTCTGTCTTGAATTTCATCTTGTTTTATATCTGCCTCTTTCATGTCCTCTTTTATAGCAGCAATCCATTTTATTGTCTCAAATTTAGCTTTACTTCGATTTTCGTAGAATTCCACTACTTGTTTAGTTAGTCTGGTAGCATCCATTCTTTTAATATGCCCATAAAATTTTAATCTGCGTTTTTTCATATCCGAATATATGCTGGTGTATTGTTGAATTTCACTATTTGCTCTTAGCCTGTATGTTCCTTCTTCAGTATATTTTGGACCTAGAATTTTTCTGATTACTTTTCTTTCTCTTTTTTGGATTTCTTGAATGTCCTTTTTTCTGTTTAAAATTAGCGTTTCAGCCCCATAAAGGCACTCTGGTTTTATGACCGTGTTGTAATGTCTCAATTTAGAGTACCTCGAGAGACATTTTTTGTTGTAGATGTCTTTTGTAAGTCTAAAAGCTGTCTCCATCTTTTGACAACGAATTTCATTTCCAATTTTTTCTAGACCAGTCTCTGAGATTGTTTCACCTAAATATTTGAATTGCGAAACTCTTTTGATTTTTCCATACTTAGTTTCCAAAAGTTTGGGTGCCAGTTTGTTGCTAGTCATATACTGTGTTTTTTCAAATGAGATTTGGAGACCTACTCTTTCTGCTGTTTCTTTAAGAATTTCTATTTGTTTCTGAGCAATTTGGATGTCCTGCGTTAGAATAACCAAGTCGTCTGCAAAGGCCAAACAGTCTATTCGAATATTTGTTCGTCCTAATTTCACTGGTTGGTCAATTTTGAACTCCAATTTTCGTTCGCGCCACTCTTGTATTACTTTTTCTAGAACGCAGTTAAATAGCAACGGAGAGAGTCCATCACCTTGCCTCACGCCTGTTTTTATTTCAAAGGGTTCTGAAATTTCTCCTCTGAACTTTACTTCTGATTTTGTACCAGTTAGCGTGTCTCTGATAATTGCCGTGGTTTTAGGATCCAGGCCTTGTTCTTTCACAATTTGGAAAAGAGATTCACGATCCACTGAGTCATAAGCCTTTCTAAAATCTACAAAGGTACAAACTAGTTTTTTATTGTAAATTTTTTGATGTCTGAGAATTAGTTTGAGGACTAAAATCTGTTCTGGGCAAGATCTATTTGGCCTGAAACCTGCTTGATATTCGCCAATTTTCCATTCAAGTTGTTGTTGTGCTCGGTTCAGAAGACATTGAGAGAGGATTTTGTATGTGACTGGAAGAAGAGAAATTCCTCTGTAATTATTAACATCAGTTTTGTCTCCCTTCTTATGAAGTGGGTGAATCAAGGCGGTTTTCCATTCATCAGGAATTTTTTCAGTTTGCCAAATGTTTTGCATGATTGAAGTAATTTCTTTAACGGTTTTTGGACCAGCTGCCTTTAAAAGTTCTGCAACAATTCCATCTTCACCAGATGCTTTGTTGTTTTTCAACCTATGAATTTCTTTAATGATTTCCTCTTCATTTGGTGCAAGTGAAACTGGATTGCATTGTTGGGGAATTTTTGGTGGAAATCTTTCTGTGGGCTCGGGGCAATTTAGAAGATTCTTAAAATATTTAAAAAGTTCTTTGCAATTTTCTTGGTTGTTAAGAGCCAACTGTCCATTTTCCTTCTTGAAGCAAAGATTCTGGGGTTGGTACCCCTTTATTTTGGTTTTAAAAGTTTTATAAAAATTTCTGGTATTGTATTTCTGAAAATCTTCTTCAATTTCTAAGAGTTGACTATTCTCATATTGTCTTTTTGTTTGTCTAATTAGTTTTGAAGTGTCTTTTCTAGTTGTCAGGAATGTATCATATGTGTCTTCTGTCTTGTTGCTATTCCATGCTTTAAATGTCTCTTGTCTGGCTTTGATTGCATGATCACAGTTTTCATTCCACCAAGCATGTTTCTTGTGTTTTCGTAAAGGAATTTGATCTTGAGCTGTTTTGATAATCTTGTGTTTGAGTTGTTCCCAATTTTGTGCACTTGTTTTGTCAAATTCGTCTGCTAATAATGATGGTTGGATTTTACTGGTGTCAAATTTGGGGATTAATGGTGTCCTTTTGTTGAAATTTTGGGGTTTTAGCTTTAGTTTCACACGGGTTAAGTAATGGTCTGAGTCAATATTGGCGCCTTTACGAACTTGAACATTTAAAATTTCTTTGTGACATGGATACGAGATTGCAATATGGTCAATTTGGAATTCACCTATGTCCTTGTTAGGTGATCGCCATGTCTTTTGTTTTGAAGGTTTTTTCTTAAAATGACTTGACATAATTTTGAGATTGAAATTTCTGCAAAATTCTACCAGCCTCTTTCCATTTTGATTGGTCCATTTATGTGCAGGGAATTCACCGACCGTTTTTCTAAATTTTCTCTGTTTCCCTAACTGTGCATTAAAATCACCCATTAAAATCTTTACATAATTTTGAGGAATTTTGGAGACTGTATTCTCTAACACTTCCCATGACTTATTTACTTTTTCTGGATTTGTTTTATTCTCCTGGTTGATAGGCATGTGTGCGTTAATTAAACAGTACATTTTATTTGCACATTTCATGGAAATTGTCATTAGTCTGTTGTTTACTGGATTTACTTCGATTACGGAGCCAAGAATGTCTTGCGAAATTGCGAATGCAACACCCAGATGCGGAGTGTTTTTAAGAATTCTTTTGTCTGTTTTACTTTTAAACAATCGGTAGTTTCCAAAATCCATGGTATTCTCATCAGGCAACCTTGTTTCTTGCAGGGCTAAAATTTTGATATTTTGTTCTTTTAGTGTGTCTCCTAATTTATAGTTTTCCTGGTGTCAAAAGAGAGTTAATATTGATAGTTCCAAAAAATGTTTCGACCTTGGGCATGAGTCGGTCAAAAGACTTCGATTTCCTCTGGTTTGGGATATAGCGTTTCAGCCTAGTCTCCCCAGAATGCGATAGACTAGTTGCGCCACTGATGGCGGAGGATTTGTTACCACCTGGGGTAATTTTGTAATTACTAAAACGCTCCATAATAGTACTTAGAATCAAAGGGTTGAGCTCAGAAAAGCTCAGTGGTTAAGACTGGAGTGGTTAGTTCCAGAATTTGTATTACGGCCGCACCTCTGGTGAACAGACGCAGACCACAGTGCCGCTTGTTACAAGTCAGACGCAAGATGGATTTATTGTATTATGTGCCTCTTCCGCTAGTTCCACCGTACCGAGATTCGTTCTCTCCACCTTCACTACCGTTGAGGTCTTCGCTGTAACCCTAGCAAAGGGGCCCTGACAGAGTACTATCACCCGGGCCAGGTGAACTCTGGTTTTTAAAACGAGGTTGTTACTCCTCCCCCTCCTCCTTCCTCATCACTTGCATAATGAGGCCCCGGGCTTGGGACCGGTACAGCGGAGTTGAATAATTATTTAAATTAAAATAAATTTTTAGTATATCAAGTTCTTAAATCAGACAAATAAGTATAAAATAATATTTCCTAGCCCTATACAAATTCCTAAACCATACAGACAGTCGTCAAAATTTGTGTCTATTAATTTTTAATAGCTGTGACAATACTTGTAACAATTGTAATGAGTAACAATACACAGCTGAGGTGTGAGTTGTTAACCTCCTAACTATAGTCTGTTGCATGTACCCTAAGTTTTCTCATCAGTGTTACAAGCATTGTAACAGCTTTACAGAGTTCACAAGCACAAATTTTCAGTAGCTTCTGTTTGAGGTTAGGAATCTGTACAGGGCTAAGAGAAATTATTTTATACTTTTTCGTGTGCTCTACTGCAAATTTATTTTTATTTTAACAATTATTTTGTTCCTTTTAGTCACGTGTGAAGTTTCTCAACGGTTTTAAAATACTTTGATGAGATTATATCTTTTATTTATATAGTTAATTATGTAAATGCTATAATTTTATGCACGGCCTCACCCATATATGCACGTATATTGCACACATCTCCCACTCCCCTTCTCTTTTTAAATCTCCTCTTCCTCCCTTTCTCCCTTCAGCCACGCCTGTCCGCTGGCTTATCGTTAGGAATACATTCCAATTGACTCACATAACAGGCCGGTACTGTATGGTAGTTGAGCTGTTAGGCATTACCAACTTCTTTTTTCACCCCAACTCTCACTCCTATTGAACATACCGATAGGAAAATGAGTTAATATTGCAATGGTATCCAGTTCTGAACAATGTTTAAAGTTTCAAATCTTTAATTTGTGGGCAAGTTAGTTGAAAATCAATAGCAAAATAGGTACCAAACAGACAGACAAGAAAGTGGTGTTTAAGGGAAAATCAAATAAAAACGAGACAGAGGGACGAAAAGTAAGTAAGCTATATATTTCAAAAGTGATCGCCATAACTGCTAATACGTTTATCCCACTGTGAGACAAGACACTCAATGCCTTCATGCAAAAATGTTTATGCTTGCCTATGGAACTGTGATTGTACCCAGGCGTACACCTGATCTCCGAATCAAATCGACGGCCATGAATGTCTTTCCTCCAGGCTCTAAAAATAAGGAAATCGTGTGGGGAGGGATCGGGACTGTGTGGTGGATGTGTACTGGATTCCCAGTGTAACTTCTGCAGCGTAGTCGATACAACAGGCACGCCAGCTCCAGGAAGGACATGGTTACCATTTTTTTCTTTTACTTCCTGGAACATCGGGCCACAATTACAATTAGTGCACAGCAATACGTTGACCCTTTGCAAAGATTTAAGCACACCATCAAGTCAAAAAGCTCAGGAATGTTGTTGATGGTATCATTTTGTTGCAGGATAATGCCCACGCACGTGGTGGCCTGATTGTTTTGACTCTGTTGCATAAGTTACGCTGGGAAGCCCTTACATATCCACCACACAGTCCCGATCTCTCTCCATACAGTCTCCATATTGTTAGATATTCGAAATAAGATTCGTGGCGATCAATTTCTTTCGGACGAAGGGGTGCACGTAGGGTACAGCCATGGTTCTCTAAACAGCACAAACATTTTTCCGTGAGGGCAAAGACCGTCTTGTCTCATAGTGGAATAAATGTTTTAACAGTATGGTAATTCCTTTGGAATAATAAATAGTTTACTTACTTTCCATCCATAAGTCTCGTTTTCTTTTATCTGCTCATTTTAATAAGAATGTGTTAATAAAACAGGGGTAATGCAGGAGTATGCCTAACAGTAAATGAACAAATAGGGATGGCGGTAATTTACTATGAACAGCATACTGAACGATTTATTATATTCAATACTATGAAGTGATTGGAAAAATGTACGATGTAAAACAATATATGAGATAAAAGAAACTGCCAGGGTGGTTCCATAATCCAAGCGTGTTCCTCACCTCTAATGTTCCCGTTATCGACGGGACTTTAAAGACTAACCTTCCTTCTTCCTTAGAGGAAATTATTCAGACAGTTAACTGAGATGAATATTCAATATCATGGACGACTAGAATTCGATAGCAGGGGATGGAAGAAAAGTGAAAATAGTAGGAGCATGTAGACTGCGGAAAGAACTAAGAAAGAAAGCCGCCTTGTAGAATTATGTATAGAACGCCATTTAAACATTGGTAACACTAGGTTTAGAAACAATAACAGAAGGGTTTTGTGTAAAGAGACCTGAGGAAACCGAAAGGTTTCAGAAATAATTTATAATTGTAAGACAGAGATCTGAAAACCAGATTTTAAACTGCAGGACATAGTTGTTGGTACAGTGGAATGTTTTATTGCTTATGAACCGAAACTTTAGGGAATGGTTCCTGGATACACTGAAAGAAACGTAGGATGCTTAAAGTTTAAGAAGGATCATTACAAAACGGTTAATTAAACTGGAGTGACGTTGCGGTCTTGGTAGAGCACATACAGCTTTGCTGAGCTGGAGGTAGAACTGTACACCTTGTGGTAACAAATTGTATTACACTCGATAGAGAAAACAAAAGTGTCTCATAAAATGTTTATAAAACTACCGCGGAAACAACTCGTTTGATGATAAAACCTTTCCAATGTAGTAAATACCGGAAAGTCTGATTTCGATGCAACATTCGGTTGCTGTCAAATGACTAAGCATGCAAATCTCCAGAGTGCTCTGCACCAAGCACTTCTCAGTCATTACGCTTGATTGACTGAGAGTAGTAGTGAAGTTTAGTGCCAAATTGTAGGCAACATAAAATGATGTTCATGATAAAGTACCAAGTGTTAATTTTCGTGTGTTATCCAAAGCACAATTTGTGGAAAAAGTGTGCAGAACTGTTTCCACAAGAGCTTAAGATTGGAAGTGCTTTGTCGAAACCTCCAGCAAAGTCTGCAATGCTAAACCTAGTGCACCGACGTCAAGGGTGGCCATTTCCAGAATCTTCTCGAATCTTACATCATTATTGTTTAAATTGTAGGTTTCTGGGCAGTATTTCGGTGGGTATTGGTTTTACCTCAAAATCTTGATATTTCAATGTATTTTGCTAAGTTGCCGAGCTGCATTTCCTTTAGAGGCATGAAATTTAGACCGACGATAATTGCTTAACACAATAACATTGTCTGACCTCAACCACCATTTTGCTTTTGTCCATACAAAGTGAGATATTACATAAGCTAAAATACTGCTGTATACCAATTTTACGTTTATTCTGTTGTAGATTCTTTGGGAACAGTCAAGAAATTTACCAGAAGAGCTTCATACGATATTTTGAAGCAATTTAAAGGGAAGAAATTGGATAAGGCGTTTTCGTTCATGAAAGAAAAAGTTGCACAAATGTTAAACTGTCCAGCTGATCAAACAGCTGCTTTACGTCATGCTTTGAGATATTTCAAAAGTGAATTAATGACAAAATGAACAACTGCTATTCGAAAACTCCAACGTCTCCTACAAATAAATGAACAATAGCTTAGGTCTTCGATTGAACTGCCTTACTGGTCTGCAGCACATACACCAAACATGGGACGACCTCTTAAAACATTCCAAGAAGTAAGTCACTGCAGCAAGCGTCAAAAACTCAGCAATTACCACAGCAGGTAAGTAGTAGGACAAAGTATGTGCTACCCCACATTCCATTGTTGCCAGATGTATCCAAGATGGTGGCGATGACGTCATCCAAGATGGCGTCGTGTAGACTTGGCAACAGTGCATGACATCATCCAAGATGGCGGATTTTGGTGGCACATTTGAATTTTGGCGGGAAGACAGGACAATTGGGCTAACCCTCTAGAAAAAAATTGGTGGGAAATTAAAATACCAGCAGGATAATGCATCACACCATGAAAATGGTGGTAAAATAGACCAATAGGGGCTACATCCACTAAACTAACCCCCAACCCGCTAGAAAATGGCGGAACTTCAAATTTCAACAGGATAATGCGTCACTCCTAAGAAAATTGCTGGAAGATAAGTCCCTTGATGTTTCGCTGCTAATCTAAGAAAATCGCGGGGAGAAGGTAAATTGGGATACCTGCAATAACCCAAGTCACCCGATCGCCAATTCCCCCTACGAACTTGCATCAATTTTGAATTCCAACAGGACAATGCACCACACAGCTCGTATCTCTACTAAGCAAAGAAAAACGCATGAAAATAGCTCACTTGGCCTACCTCAACTAACCTAAGTCACCCAACCGCCACCTGTTCCTACCAACTGGCACCAACTTTTAACTAACAAAATGGCGCGAAAGAAAAGGCACTTGTACTAACCTCAGTCACCGGACAGCCACCACCTCCTAAGGACTCATGGGAAAAGGACTTGGACGTAACACTTCGTTTAAGCAATTCCATGCAGGAGTGTTCACCTCAAAGTCAGGACTCCAACTGACTTACTACACAGCGCAACGATAGAGGACGCCACCATGACGTCAGATCATGATGTAAGTACCGTTATTCAAGATGGCAGCACCCAGTGTGTCCACCACCAAGAGATCCAGAGTCTACTTCACATCGATGATACCAGAGAGCACCACCTTCACGTCAGAACATGACGAATGTACCATTATTCAAGATGGCTGCACCCAGTGTATCCACCAGATTGTACACTTGGCCTACCTCCACTAACCTAACCCCATCCCCAATACTCCCCCCCTCCCACCCCATACTCCTACATAACTCATGTATAAGGCTCTACACACAGGCTTGCTAATTGTAAACCATCAAAAATAATGCATTACACAGTCTACAGACATGGAAATCACTCCTAAATAATGCAATACATTTACGTCGAGATAGCCAAACAAATCTTAAATAATAGTAATAATAATAATAATAATAATAGTGACTTAGTTCATATCCGTGCCACTAGAGGACACTGTAGTGACCCAAGTACCTTAATCTAAGATGGGGCCACCTAGTGTGTTCATCACGAGCCCCAGATCCCAAATGTCTTAGTACATTTCGTCGCCGCCAGAGGGCGCCACCGTGACACCAGCTGATCACGCAAGTGCAATTATCTATGATGACGGCAAACAGTGTGTTCTCCACGAGGTCTAGTATTCAGTACCACGAGCAGAGAACGCTGACGTCCTTTATTTGATGTAAACCAAGATGGTGAAGGATAATGACCCAGCCTGTTGTGGGCTGCTGGGGAGAATAAGGCTGGAATGCACTCTATTTATTTTCAAACAACTTACTTAAGTGGGGTGAGTAAGGATGGAGTGCGCTCTATTTATTTTCAAACAGCTTATTTAATCATAGAGTATATCCATCACACTGATACAAAACATCCACCCTAATGTGCTTGGCGTCACAATACACAGTCAGCAGACATGCAAAAAACTCCTAATTTTAAGAAATAATTTCAGTGCAGACCTCCAAACTGCTCCTAAATAATACACCACAATGATGTGTAGACACGCTAAGTGCTCGTAAACTGTTCAAATAACGCATGTCAAGGCCTACGGACCCGCTCCCGAAATACTGCAAGTAACGCACGCAAGCACAGTCCACAGAACCCCTGTGCATTGAGTACACAGCAGGTAGCGAAAAGTGACGTATCCCTCAGACGTCAAACCGCACACAGCCCCGCTCGGCTTCCAAGCATGAGGTGGCGGCACCTCACATTCATATGTAACACCTGAGAAACACCTATCCAAATACGTGTTCACCTACACATATGTGCTGATGTGATCTGGCGGGAGCACAAGCGCCAGCTGCAGCTGAACGCAGGCCAAAGTTGTATATAGGCCCGTTAGTGAGCGGGCGTTTATTTACAGAGCGCACACTCCAAGCAGAGTCACGCGCGATCGGTGTACCTCAAACCGTCTCTCTACCTGCGGTCCGACGAAGACGCTACAGAATTCCGTTCCACAAAAGCAGTGCCTGCTTTCTCCTTAGCTATTCTAACGGGCGCTACGTCATGTTTGACTCACGCTTCACCGCGCTTAGATACATACTACCGCGAAGTGCGGCAGCCGCATGTCAGCTCCCGTGCGCGTCGTCGAACACCCGTGAAAGTTGCATTCCAAGCATCGCCCACGTTAGTCTCGTGTGCCAGGCATTTCCAGGTACCATTTGTCTCTACCACTGAAGGCAGGACGTGTGGACACACACACACCTTTAACCATACTTAACCACCCAGCAAGGCTCTCACACGCCGCAAAATGTCTACCTGACGACTCGCCATCTAGAACATCCTCAACATTATTCTTACCTCACACCGCTCATTCAAAAAGTAACTCACAAGTCAACCTCTCGGAAATTGTATAATGCCCCATAAATACTTAACGCTCGCTTTCTAGATGTCTCAGGTTTTGTGCACGGAAATTCTTCCCATAACAGAACTTGTTTACGAAAATAACATCGAATCCACTCTTCCCAATGCTCCCAAAGTGGTACCATTCCAGCTCTCTACTTATGCAAATGCTCCCGCCTGTAACACACCACAATCAATCGAGCATTCTGAAACGCTCACGTCGAATTTACCCTCCGAACTAGTGATGCAGCAGGTATCGAAGCAAGATCCACGTTCTCTTTCCACGGCATTCTGTGCTTATTTTGCACAGATCGCTAAATTGCACTGACAGTTAAATATTCAAAATCGCCTGCACATTATCAAATACGTACCATATTAACAAGAATATTGGAATAGAGGAAGACAATTACCAGTGTAACTAAAATTAAATATTACGATTAACGTTACATTGTGACACTGGACAATGAACAGTTGTCTCCGCTTGACGACTGCGCCTCAGTATCTATAGCGCATATAATTTTTCATGTAAAAAATCGATCACCGTTATCCATGTACTCAATCTATACGTCCCTCACGACAGGACACAAAGTCATCCTCTCTAGTCATCCCATAACATAAACAATAATAACTTTACAATGCATTATATACATAATCCACATAGTGTAAGCCACACTAACTTTAAAATACAAAATATGCACATTCTACACAAACAGCGCAGTTATATTTCTTTCTCCCTCAACGTCTTGAACCCATACAACACTTCTACGTGCAAAACAACGTGATACATCTAATTCCTCATTTTCCTCTAATGGCTCTATTAGACACACTGTATCTGTAGGTACCTCGGGGTCAACGGTCATCCAGAGAAGTTTTCCTGAGCCAGATGGAATCAACCTTCGAGGACGTTGCACGCAGTGTAGTTGATTTCGCCTTCCGGTTAGGAAAATCTTGCGGTAGCGGGCCCTTTGCAGCGGTGTCACCTAGCTGAAACAATATTCCGCTAAGTTCTACCGTTTGCTCTCTGAGGTCGATTTTAGCGTGATGTTTATTCAGGAAATCCAACCCTAGGATCGCGTCGTACCCGTCAGTTACCTTTGTTACCACTTCCACATCTTCTTGAAATTGTACACCGTGAATATAGAAAATCAGTGATGTACATCCTAATTACTTCACTGTACCTCCTCCTACCCCACTCAATCTATACCTTGGAGGGTCATACTTCTTTTCTCCAATGCATTCATTACTCACTATTGATACGTTTGCGCCTGTATCCACCAGTATCCTTGCCTCTTTATCCTGTATGGTAGCAGATAACCAGTATTCCGCCTTCACATTCACCTTAAAGGCATGAAATTTTATTGGGAACGCCTGGCGTCGGTTCCGAGATTCCCGTTTGAGTTTAACTGATTTCTATTTCCATAAACTTTCTTAGACCTGCATTCCTTTAATGTGTGACCTATTCTTTGACAATTAGTGCATTGAGGTTGTCTGCAGTTTTTTGCTATATGTCCCTGTCGATCGTACCTAAAACATCGTACTCCTGCTGACAATACATTTCGCTTCTCCTTGTATCTGGTGGCAATGTCTATTTCTTCGAAAGCCATCGCCACAGATACAGCTTCCGCTAGATTTTTAGGAAACTCTGCCCTGACACGACGGGACGTTTCAGGAGGTAACCCACGTAAAAATGTATCCAGACCTCTATCTTCTGCCTCTTGTAAAATAACTTTATTTGCTTCATCACTAGTTGTCAACTGATAGGTGTTAATATTAAATTTTCTAATCCTATGTACAAACCTTTCTAAATGACTCGTTTTGCGTCTGAGTGATAGTGTTTAATTTTTCCCTATAAAATCTACAGCTGTTCTGTTTTTGAAAACGTTTAAGTAATCCTTTCTTCAATTCCTCAAATGTTCGAGCATTCCGTAATTCATCATGGTATAATATTTGTGCTTTAGCCTCTCCTAGCAATCTTAACTTTGTCATTTGTAAGAGCTGTTCATCTGACCATGATCCTAACTTTGCAGCTGCTACTAAATCATCAAAAAAGGCTGTTATGTCCTCGCCAGGTTTTCCTGAAAAAGGAGTTACCAAAGCTGCTGGTGAGGAATCTGTGGTGGGAGGGATTGAACTGGTTTGCCTAATCTCACTCAACTGTTTAAATAATGCATTATTATCACTTATAAGCTGTGATATCTGATGAACTAAGCTCTGAATAGCTTCCTCAGTAGAAACCGCTTGTGGTGCTGACTCTGACTTTGTGCGATTTCGTGTCATCATTTTACAAACTATTAGTTACACAATCTTACTACACTGAATGAAAAAGGTGTTTAAATATTTTCGAAAAACTCTTAAAATCATGAGAGAAAATACACTTGTAAATAAAGAAAATATTACGACTGCTATGCAAACCTCCATCCTTTCACACATTAAAAAATACTGTAGACCTTTAGTGACTGTCATTCACACCTCATATTGACCCAAGGGTTTTTTCTCTGACACCAAATGTAATACCACTTCATCAAATCCCTGTTAACTGGGTACCATACTCTTAACTGGTGTGCTTCAGTGGTTACTTTTGAGCAGTAGTGTATTAATTTTGTTTATTGTACTTCAGTCTTTACTAACAGTCTCATGTTAAAATAAACAATACTGTAGAATAGATATTCTTGCATTAATATAGGGTAGATTAAACAGGTGTTGCTGTGTAATTTTCTAAGTGAAAAATCTATTTTTTGTTTATTCATTGTCATCAAAATTTGTTACACTTATTACAACTAATTGTGTGTGAACTATGTGATACATGAGCGTACAGTGCTTTAGTAAAGTGATAAAGTATTTTCAACATACTTACTGTGAAGCGTGTGTAATCTTCTAAGTCGAGAGTTTTCGTTGCTTGTGTTAGTGCTTTTTCCGTGTGAAGTGTGGAGGAATGTTGAGTGGTACTTAAGTAAATAAATTAGTGAAATCAAAGTGAAGTTGAAATTAGAATATAAATGAAAAACTTGGTTTAGTTTAGAGAGTTACATACTGGCAAACAGCGGGCAGAACAGCAGAGCAGAAGAGACAATGACCGTGAAGTCAGCAAGTTCCACATAAGCGGACGCTGTCGATTCAGCCGTCAGGGCATCGCCCGACCGGCTCACGTGTTTCTCAGTTTTCACATGTGAGCAAAGGCCCTCGCCTACATTCCAAGAGCCAATGACCGACGTTAAGAAGATTCTTCGAGAAGCTTTTCAACGTGACAGACGAGGCAATGACCGTGAAGTCGTTCACCTCCAGTGAACTGAAGTGAATAAATACGAGAGATGAAGACGAGAGACGAAGAAGACGAAGAAGTGAAGAAGCGTAGCAGTGGTTTTCAGACAGTTTCGGTGCTGAAGACCGTCATGCAAGAAGAGACTACATCATGCACAGACGCACCAAGTCCACCGCTGTAATGGAATAGCAAGCAGCAGCCGCGGCGCCAGAAGACAGAAGTTAAAAGGTATTTGAGGTCTCATTTTTACTTACCCGGGTGACTCGTGAGGACGGGAAGGAGACGGCCTCACATCAGCAGTCACCTGTGAGCTGGGATGAAGATCTGACAGCCGAAGACTGGCAAGCGGGAGTCCGTTGTTCGAGTCCGGGACACTGGCCTTCCCCCGCCGCGCCGCTCCGTTGGCCGACGCACAACACACGCGGCCGCTTAGAGAAGAGAAACACTGGGACGCCACATCCAAGGTATCACCACCCGATGCACGACTTCGCTCGCAATAATTAAACGGGCCACCTCGCACTTCGCGTCTCCGGTCAGCTGGGCGAGACGGCAACACGAGATACACACCGCCACGCGTAATCAGACGCCGCCGCCGCCGCCGCTGCCGCAGCAGAAGGCTTCGCAAACGGCACAGCTGCCGCTCTCCGAGCCAGTACAATCCAGTAAGAAAACCATTGTACGCAACTTGCAATAAAAGTTATCTTATGTAAAAATGCTGTTTCATTCTACCTCATAACCGAGCCAAGGAAGAACCCACCTTGCCCACATGTTGTTAAGAGAGAAAAATTAATTTATCTAGTATTTTCTCCCTGACATAATGCTTTAGAATGCTCATCCTGACAATTGACTAGCATCAAAAGAGAAAACACAGTTACATTTAGTGTCAGAACTGTTACATATTTTATATCTGCACAGGACCCGACAAAATTATCTTATGCCCACAGTCACACTGACTATATGTCACGATGCTCCCCCACTCCTAGTGGAGCACTGACATCCTGTTCTTTCTTTCTACAGACGATACACTCAACGGTAATAAATTATTTTACACTGATCACCATTTTACAGCAACTAAACATGGCAATGTTGTCCACAGGTCATCAAATACATACCACACTTGCACGAATATTGGAACGTCAAACCGATCTCCAACCAGGGAATATACCACCGAGTACCGTCTCGATCTAGTAAACATGCAATTTATACCTCTCACCATACCAAATCACCCCCTTTCAATCAGTGAACCGAAGTCAATCTCAGAAATGATGTGCAAGGAGAGGGGCGTCTCCCCGTGGCACAAACGCGTTACGGTTTCCGCTTTCATGCTCTAATTTCTACAGACATCTCCAGACCCGTCGAATACAAGAACACCCATATTTTCGCTGTAATATTATACCATTTTAGCTGTACTTCTCGATATCAAGCAACAGGCAGCATCCTACCGATCACTCACCCAACATACGTCTGAACATATAGACTGGGAATTATTTCTTTACAGAAACCAAAATTCAGCTAAATGGTGCCTGCTCGAGACAGCTCAATAACTAGAAACAAACAGGCAATCCCATATCGTATAAAATCGGCGAATTCTGAAAGTCATTCTGATGACCAAGCGGTATGTGACCGCTATTTGCAACTCCCTCACACTGCGAGATATTTATCCAGTATGTTTGGTATTCTGTCTAGATATCATATCAGAGGCTCTGATCCACGACCTCTCACAGAAAACTAGACATCACACAATGTGAATCATACTCTTACTGCGGATAGAGTAACACTATATCATTTTTAAATAAAACACATTGACAACACAAGGAAACCAGTAGAGTTTGGCAGCCTTGTCCAGAGTTTCCAAACTACCGTCCGAAAGTGATTCATGATCTCTACATTTAAATTCCTATGCCACCGTGACGGAATAGATGATGACTCTGTGATCCATTTTGATTCCATGGAATCACTTGTCAATTTCACATGTCGGACGCTGCTGCTACGCTTTTATCTGTTTCCTTGTAGGATGTATCCGTATCTAGTAACAATAATTTTATGTAGGGCTTATGCACGCATGGTATAATTTCTGAACGGTGATCGGATGTGAACAGTGGACGCTATATATGTCCGCAAAGTTATATTGCCATCGTATCACGCAAAGCAAATGTTTTGCTATTCGATAAGCTAGTTCAGAGTAGAGAAACTGTGAAGAAGGATGTATGTCTGATAGGCTGGAAAGGTACTCGATCTAACATTATAGCTCGTTTATAAGTGCAGAACGTTGTAGTCTTAGCAGTGTGTGTGTGTTTACGTTCTCTATCTTACCAATACCTTCCAGGCACAGGTCCTAGACTCTAGAACTATGATTTAGAGTTGATAGCTTCGTTGGTTTGGGTAAAACTGTGCCCAGCTCAGTTCGTCTCGAACTCCATTGCGTATAAAAAAAGTCTTTCCTTCTTCTTCTTAACTGTATGGTATTACATTACGGCACTTTGAAATCTGTTATTATGCATCGATAAGGAGTGCTAAGCTCCTCGACACGGTCACATCTCGGGAAATCTCCTGCACTTGGATGTGTTGGGACTTGGAAAGCTATATTCATTCACGAGACATGGAGTGTAGCGCTCTTCTTATGATCGCTTGGAGATTAATTCTCTAATGGTGCTGCAGAGTGAGTTGGTCAATGACTGTGTGTAGTTGGTGTTTTATCCTAAGATAGGGAGAATGCTCTGTGACTCCCATACGCTGAGAGATAGATCGTAAATTTAACACTATGCTCGAAGTGTTTACAAATACGTAGAGCATTCTCTCGTATACTTTGATCACGTATGTGTTCGAGAATTAACAATGAATGGACGTACTGCACACTAATCTATTCACATTGGCAATCATACTCGCAAACTGATGTAAAAGGGGCGGTTTAGCTGTGATACTGTAATTGGGAGCCATGCTGTCACATCAGTGGTCAGTGTTGAAATTAGTGTAAAATTCTCCGCACTATCAAGTTTGTTGCTTAATGATACAGTGGATCGACGTTGTCTTTTCCATCACAACCACCCATTGGTTACCACATAATCATTGAGTGACATAGCTTGTTTGTGTTGGGGTAGAAGTTTTTGCGTGGGTGACAACTCGTGGGGGTTCCTAGCAGCTAAACAGCGATCGCGTACATGAGTGCAAAATTACGAATAACTCAAAATGGAACGCAGAGTCATCATCTATTCCGTCACGGTGGCGTAGGACTTTAAATGTAGAGGTCATGAATCACTTTCGGACGGTAGTTTGGAAACTCTGGACAAGGCTGCCAAACTCTACTGGTTTCCTTGTGTTGTCAGTGTGTTTTATTTAAAAATGATATAGTGTTACACTATCCGCCGTAAGAGTATGATTCACATTGTGTGATGTCTAGTTTTCTGTGAGAGGTCGTGGATCAGAGCCTCTGATATGATATCTAGACAGAATACCAAACATACTGGATAAATATCTCGCAGTGTGAGGGAGTTGCAAATAGCGGTCACATACCGCTTGGTCATCAGAATGACTTTCAGAATTCGCCGATTTTATACGAGATGGGGTTGCCTGTTTGTTTCTAGTTATTGAGCTGTCTCGAGCAGGCACCATTTAGCTGAATTTTGGTTTCTGTAAAGAAATAATTCCCAGTCTATATGTTCAGACGTATGTTGGGTGAGTGATCGGTAGGATGCTGCCTGGTGCTTGATATCGAGAAGTACAGCTAAAATGGTATAATATTATAGCGAAAATATGGGTGTTCTTGTATTCGACGGGTCTGGAGATGTCTGTAGAAATTAGAGCATGAAAGCGGAAACCGTAACGCGTTTGTGCCGCGGGGAGACGCCCCTCTCCTTGTACATCATTTCTGAGATTGACTTCGGTTCACTGATTGAAAGGGGGTGATTTGGTATGGTGAGAGGTATAAATTGCATGTTTACTAGATCGAGACGGTACTCGGTGGTATATTCCCTGGTTGGAGATCGGTTTGACGTTCCAATATTCGTGCAAGTGTGGTATGTATTTGATGACCTGTGGACAACATTGCCATGTTTGGTTGTCGGTGTAAAATGGTGATCAGTGTAAAATAATTTATTACCGTTGAGTGTATCGTCTGTAGAAAGAAAGAACAGGATGTCAGTGCTCCACTAGGAGTGGGGGAGCATCGTGACATGTAGTCAGTATGACTGTAGGCATAAGATAATTTTGTCTGGTGCTGTGCAGATATTAAAGATAACTGCGCTCTTTGTGTAGAATGTGCATATTTTGTATTTTAATGTTAGTGTGGTTTACACTATGTGGAATATGTATATAATGCATTGTAAAGTTATTATTGTTTGCCGGCCGGTGTGGCCGTGCGGTTAAAGGCGCTTCAGTCTAGAACCGCGTTACCGCTACGGTCGCAGGTTGGAATCCTGCCTCGGGCATCGATGTGTGTGATGTCCTTAGGTTAGTTAGGTTTAATTAGTTCTAAGTTCTAGGCGACTAATGACCTCAGAAGTTGAGTCGCATAGTGCTCAGAGCCAAGTTATTATTGTTTATGTTATGGGATGACTAGAGAGGATCACTTTGTGTCCTATCGTGAGGGACGTATAGATTGAGTACATAAATAACGGTGATCGATTTTTTACATGGAAAGTTACATGCGCTATAGATACTGAGGAGCAGTCGTCAAGCGGAGACATTAACTGTACATTGCCCGGTGTCAGAATGTAGCAGCAATCGCAATATTTAATTTTAGTTACACTGGTAATTGTCTTCCACTATTCGAACATTCTTGTTAATATGGTATGTATTTAATAATGTGTAGGCAAAATTGAATGTTTAACTGTAGCGATTTGTGCGAAATAAGCATAGAAAGCCTCGGAAAGAAAAAGTTGATCGTGCTACGATACCGGCTGCATCACAAAATGGCCACGTAAATTCGACTTGAGCGAATCAGAATACTCGATTGATTGTGGTGGGACATAGGCGGGAGCATCTGCGTATGTTGAGAACTAGAATGGTACAACGTTGGGAGCGTTGGCATGAGGGGATTCGATGTTATTTTCGTAAACACTTTCTGTTGTGGGAAGAATTTCCGTGCACACAACCTGAGACAACTGGAAAGGGAGCGTTAGTATTTATGGGGCATTATACAATTTCCGAGAGGTTGACTTGCGAGTTACTTTTTTAAAGAGCGGTGTGAGGGAAGAATAATGTTGAGGATGTGTTAGATGGCGAGTCGTCAGGTAGACATTTTGCGGCGTGTGAGAGCCTTGCTGGTTGGTTAAGTATGGTTAAAGGTGTGTGAGTGTCAACACGCCCTGCCTTCAGTGGTAGAAACAAGTGGCACCTGCAGATTCCTGGCATATGAGACTGGGGTGAGCGATGCATGGAATGCAACTTTCACCGGTGTTCGACGACGCGCACGGGAGCCGAGATGCGGCTGCCTCACTTCGCGGTAATATGTAGGTAAGCGCGGTGAAGCGTGAGTCAAACGCGACGCAGGGCCCATTAAGCCGTCGGCACACGGACCGTGCTGTCGAACGGTAACGTTGAGCGTGCGAAGCTCAACGTGCTGCTGAACGCTCGGGAACGATGCGACTTGTGCATACTGTACGTGGGCCCCAACGTGGTATACGCGAACGCAATGCACTCCAGCGGCAGTTGAGGTATGTTTCTAGTTCGTAAATCACACTGTTTACTCAATGGGCGCGCGTAAAATACCCACGTTTTTTTAAACGCACATTTCCTCCATCGTCCACGTAAAGGGAAGTACCATGTCCAATCAATAAAGACACAGGCTTATAAAAGTTCCATTACAAGCAGTGCGTTACAAATTTGGAATACTTCTCCGCATAAGATAAACATTATTTCATCTTTCCCACATTTTAGTAAAACCCCAAGGTCAGTCTTACTTGATCACTTTTCCTACCCAGTAGCAGAATCTTTGCGACATGTGAATTTCGAAGTGTAAAAGAAAAAGGATCAAAATATCTTTATACAAGTAGCGCAAGCTGTCCTGTAGATTAAGCCAATCGAACAGTGTCATCCCTCAAGAAAAGGTGAACTTATATTTACATAACATCAAATATTATAGTATATACTTATATTAAACTAATAGTAATGTATTAGAACCTTATAAAAACGCAAATGTTAGGAAAAAAAATTTGTTAGTGTTAAAACGCGAACCACCTCTCCCACCATCAACTAATTTCACGATAGAAACGCTACTCATTATGCTAAACCAACATCACAAGTTGTGTCACTAATCATATTTTGTTACCTCTTGCTGAAAACCTTAATCGTAGATATGTTACTAATTGAAATTTAATTATAACAAATTGTACCAAGAACAATGCGGTTTGGGTGGATCTTCAGTGTGTCACTGCCTTCAAATTGCCTACTCTCATGACACGCAAGTTAAAATAATTATTTTGCCACGAATATGATGTTTCTCATTATTTTATGGGAACGAATCCCACAGTTAACAATGGGTTTTGCAGTGATTCTCAATTTGCTGATGCTCAGAAACGACATACAGTATATACATATAGGCTCGAAATGAATGCCAATATGGAGCCTCACAACTCTGTACTGAAGGGAGACGGCGTGCTTGTGACGTCGGTGGCATTGTGCCATGTCATTGGTCAACGCTCAGACGCACGCTCAGAATATCTGACATGCGAGCTATTGCTCTGCACATTCGGAAGGACTCACGAGCGTCCTATTCCACGCTATGACGTCAGAAACTCGGCATGCTCAACGCTCAACGTTCGGATGCACGGTCCGTGTGGCGACAGCTTTAGAATCGCTAAGGAGAAAGCAGGTTCTGCCATTGTGGAACGGAATTCTGCAGGGTCTTCGACGGACCGCAGAGAGACGGTATAGAGGAACGCCACGGTGCGCGGCTCTACTTGGAGTGCGCGCTCTGTAAATAAACGGCCAGACATTAACAGTGGCTATATACAACTTTGGCCTGCGTTCGGCGGAAGCTCACGGTTGCGCTCCCGCCCAGTCACATCAGTACGTGTGTGTAGGTGAACACGTATTTGGATAGGAATTTCTCAAGTGTTACGTACGAATGGGAGGTGCCGCCACCTCACTCCATCCTTACTCCCCCCAGTAGCCCAGAAGAGACTGGGTCTTTTTCCCTCACCATCTTGGTTTACATCACAAAAAGGACGACAGCGTTCTCTGCTGGTGGTACTGAGTGCTAGACCTCGTGGAGAACACACTGTTCGCCGCCATCAAGCATAACTGTACTTGCGTGTTCAGCTGGTGTCACGGTGGCGCCCTTTGGCGGCGACGAAATGTACTAAGATATTTGGGGTCTGGAGTTCGTGGTGAACACACTAGGTGGCGCCATCTTAGATTAAGGTACTTAGGTCGCTACAGTGTCCTCTAGTGGCATCGATATGAACTAAGTCAGTTGGGCTATGGACTCAGTGGCGAATACACTTGGTTGTGGTACTGCCTTCAATTGTTTAAATAATGAATGGTGTATGACTTCGAGAGCTGACGATTACCAAGCAAAGTGTTTTTGATGTATTATTATTATTATTATTACTATTATTTAAGATTTGTTTTGCTATCTCGACGTAAATATATTGCAATATTTAGGAGTGGTTCGCATGTCTGTAGGCTGTGCAATGCGTTATTTTTGACGGTTTACAATTAGCAAGCGTGTGTGTAGAGCCTTATACATGAGTTATGTAGGAGTAGTAAACTGCTCGAAAATAAATGAAGTACACTCATTCCTCTCCCCATCAGCCCAGTCCAGGCTGAGTCCTTTTACCACCCACCCCTAGGAAGAGGTGGCGGAATGCTGACTTAGGTTAGTGGTGGTGGAGAGCTTCGTTTGCAGCTGTTTTCTTACGTTGGTAGCGAATGCAGAAGTGACCTTTCTTTACTGCCCGAATTCAAACTTGGCGCTGGTTTCTAGGAGGAGGTGGCAGTCGGGTGGATAAGGTTAGTACAAGTATACTTTCTTTGCGAAAATTTTCTTAGGTTGGTAGCGAAATCGCAAGTGACCTATCTTCCCGCGATTTGCTTAGGTGTGACGCATTATCATGTTGTAATTTGAACTTCGCGCGATTTTTATTGGGGATGGAGTTAGGTTAGTGGAGGTAGGCCAAGTGTACAATCTGGTGGATACACTGGGTGCAGCCATCTTGAATAATGGTACATTCGTCATGTTCTGACGTGATGGTGGTACTCTGGTGTCATCAATGTGAAGTAGACTCTGGACCTCTTGGTGGTGGACACACTGGGTGCTGCCATCTTGAATAACAGTACTTGCGTCATGATCTGACATCACAGTGGCGTACTCTATCAGTGGCGCTGTGCACTAAGTCAGTTGGAGTCCAGACCTAGTGGTGAATACACTGGGTGTCGCCATATTGGATTATATCACAGATGAGAGCGCTCTCTGGTGGTGGCGATGTGTACTAAGTCAGTTGGAGTCCTGACTTTGTGGTGAACACACCTGCATGGAATTGCTTAAATAAAGTGTTATGTCCAAGTCATTTTCCCACGAATCCTTAGGAGGTGGTGGCTGTCTTGTGACATAGGTTAGTACAAGTGTCTTTTCTTTCGCGCCATTTTGTTAGCCTAGTAGAGATATGGGAATTTAATTTTGTTTGCCTCCAAAATTAAAAGTTGGTGCCAATTCGTAGGAAGAGGTGGTGGTCTGGTGACTCAGGTTATTGGAGGTAGCTGAATGGACCTTCTTCCCACGATTTTCTTAGATTAGTAGCGAAATATCAAGTGAGTTATCTTCCAGCGATTTTCTTAGGAGTGACACATTATCCTGTTGGAATCTGAACTTGCTGCCATTTTCTAGGGGGTTTGGGGTTATGTTAGTGGACATAGCCCAATTTGTCTTTTTTCCAGCCATTTCCGTAGAGTGATGCATTATCCTGCTGGAGTTTGAATTTCCTGCAAATTTTTTTTCTGCAGGGTTAAGTTAGTGGACAGAGCCCAATTGACCATCTTCCTGCCAAAATTCAAACTTCCTGCCAAGATGCGCCATCTTGGATGACATCATGCACTGTTGCCAAGTCTACACGACGCCATCTTGGATGAGGTCACCGCCGCCATCTTGGATACATCTGGCAACAATGGAATGTGGGGTAGCACATACTTTGTCCTACTACTCAGGTATCTATCAAGGAGTTGCTCTTCTCCTCAATGTATATTTAATCAAACGATTCAAAGTGATCTGGAAGAGATTTCGAGTGGCAACAGCTTTGATACTCAGAAATTTGATGTCTTTGCTCGTGAATCTGCGAAAATGTATACATATTTGCATTGCCTGTATCCTGTGTCACCAACTCTATACGAAGTTTTAATGAATGGTGCTAAAGATGTATAAAAAGCAATTCTACCTACAGGAGAATCTGCGAAAATGTATACATATTTGCATTGCCTGTATCCTGTGTCACCAACTCTATACGAAGTTTTAATGAATGGTGCTAAAGATGTATAAAAAGCAATTCTACCTACAGGAGAATTGCTGGAGGAAGCAGCTGTGGCTCGCATCTAGCATGCACGCAATACAGAATAAATTTTACTCGTAAATTTTAAAGTGTGGATTGTAACGAAAATATACTATATATTTGATACGTTTTACTAACTGGACACAATGGGAAGGACCAGCCCCCTTTGCGTTTTTCTTTTACCACTCGTTTATCACATCAGAGAAATACACATTTTAAGACAAAATTTAACTACATGAAATATTGCTCCCAGTAAAGATTAACATAAGCAGTGACAAAACTTAGTTGTCTTAAGGGTTTCTGCTGGCAACAAATTTTAAGGAGGCAATGTAAGGTTTATATCAAATTAGCTCAAACACGGTGCTAGTGATTGAATCACGACACAGACACTTCAACAATTTCGGTAACAAATAAATAGACTGAATTTGTACTCCCAGTAACCAACTAATCAACAGCCTTGCCATTGAATAAGTAGTAGGCCATTTGGAACGAATTAGCAACAGCCCGCAACTAGGGGAGTTAATACCAACAGTCTTTAAATGTCTTGCTCCCCATTAAATAAACAAACTTACAGTAATTAAATGAATAACTACGCTCCACTCAAACTTGTCAGTGGAAACCAAGCCAAAATGAAGATTCCATTAACTGCCTAGCACTGAAGTCACACTAAAGCTCATCTCTGTGTTCCCAGACACACATGGGGCAAACTTATACAAAACAAGATTTTGAAGGGAGCACATCAGTAAAACCGGTAGTGGAGATAACTTGTGCCACTGAAAATTAAGGTACTACACCAGGGGACAAGGTGGTATACAATGTTCTTGCCTTAGTGCTATACTGCGCTCCAAAATATTAATTCACATGGCCAATTCAAACTTAAGTACACATAAACAAGCATTAATTAACGAGGTCGCTCGAAGGGATGACAACACGTAATTGAAAAGACAAATGCCGGAAGTGGCAGTAACATCAAACACCTCTCCGAGTTTTAGAGTTAAGATGGCTCTGAGCACTATGGGACTCAACATCTTAGGTCATAAGTCCCCTAGAACTTAGAACTACTTAAACCTAACTAACCTAAGGACATCACACACACCCATGCCCGAGGCAGGATTCGAACCTGCGACCGTAGCAATCCCGCGGTTCCGGACTGCAGCGCCAGAACCGCTAGACCACCGCGGCCGGCTCCGAGTTTTAACCAGGAGTCACTTCCCGTTATACAAGTAAACATTTAACCAAGCACAAGGAAGGAACCCCAAAGAGAAAATACAAATAAAACCCCCAAAAGAGTATAAAGGACAGGGAACCCCAACTATTTTTAAGAATTAGCTCTCCCCAAAGGCAGTGTAAACGCGAAGGCCACACTTAAGAGGCCACCAAAATTGGTTACAAAAGGTCTTATACATCTGCTTCTTTTCTTTAAAGAAACACAAGGCACCTTAACTTCTGCTGGACGTATGGCTCGTGTAGGATACACCAGGCAGCAACCCAAGCTAGGCGATCGCAAGGCACTGCGAGCAAAATCAGGAGAGCAGACAGGCAGGCAGCCAACACATATCCTCCATGCTGAAACGGCAGACCGCGTACAACCAACTCCACATATACGTGGTTGCTTCCACCTGGTGCCTCGCGGCGCCTCAGCAGGTAGCCCCAGAAAACGTCAACTGCCACTCGCCCCGCGAATGCGGAAAACGAAGGAAGCAAAGATAGGAATCATCGAAGGATCGATAATGGACATCCAAGAGACTGGTGCGCCAGTAACGAGCGCCGCGGCTCAATATTATTAAGTTCAGGCCGATACATAAGTTGTAGCACACCAATGCATTGTCGCAAGATGCAATTAGTCTAATGGTCGGAAGCACACCGTCTTTACCTCCAGGTGAAAATGATAGCGACGAAACTACAGAGGAATGAGGAACATAAAGAAGAGGACGATGACCAACAATTTGACATTAATTACAGATATATTGCAAGAGATTGCATGCCAAGTTTGTATATTCTGTAAATAAACCTATAATTAATTTGAAACAACGTATTTCATTTCATCCCACTGTGAATAAAAATGATAACATTATTGTGATAGGCTTTTGAGTGCAAATACTCCTCCCTGCGCCGCCAGACGGATCGCATTATTTAGGCGGCAGTTCCATATTGGATTTTGAATACTTGAAACTTATGAACGTTGTGTAAGCGTTGTAAAACAGAATCGCAAGAGGAAAACTTCCATCATTTGCAAAATATTTTTCGCTTTGCGTTTAGTAGAGAGCTGAAAGCAGTGGGGGCAGTTCGAAGCCTTTGAATTGTGTGTGGGGCGAGTGCTTTCAGGCAAAACACGCCAGAAGAGGATTTGCTTATTTCAAGGAAGATCATCCTGGAATGAGGGGTTTTCAATATTGGAGGTCTTGATAAATGATGTATGTGATGAACTGGCAACATTTAATCGTCGTGTGACACTTACATTCAACAGGAATCGTTCAGAAGTCGAATTTAGTAGTACTGCATGCTCTGATTCAAAGCAACAAAACCTAAACAGGTGCCTATTACTCAATATTTGCTTGAACGTCATCAGTCATAGTATATTTCATCTGGTGGCTGACAGAGCGTGTTGCGCTCTACGAAAGCCACCCGACTGGTGTGCCCATCGCAGTTGGTATTAGTTGCCGATAACTGACGCACCTTTCCGGTCGCATAACGAGAAACACGACCAACAAAGCTGCTGCGTGATAATACATTCTGCTACGCCACAAACAAACTATCCAGGAGATTGTTTGTGAAGCCATTCCTCGCTCACTTATTCTGTTCTTACGCCCTAAAATATTAACCTTTCATGCTCTTTCTCCAACAACCGTCCAGAAAATTTCTTTCGGAACGAAAATGCAGTTCAAACCAGTAGGTTTCCAAAGGTGTGGACTCGGTAAGTTACCTTAGCATTCCATGAAGTTTCGGGATTGCAGTCGGATGTAATCCCGAAACTTCATGAATACTCTTTACTCTCATAAAATTTCAAGGATTATATCTGAACATTGTCAGACTGTTTTAGATAATATGAAAGAAAATACGGCACGTCGCATGAGGAATGGTCAGTATACAGGGATATGATAAGAACGATTATTCGAAGCAATAGTACTAGTAATAATGGGCACTAAAGTGCATAGCTTAAGAGCTGTGAGCACTTCATCTTCGACAGTGAAAAACAAATGTTTCTACCGCAAGCACTTTGCTTACCATATATAGGGAGGAGGTAGTAAGCATAAAAAACGGAAAATAAGGTCAAGTAGACAGGGGCTCTGAAATAGCCTACATACTTTAAGAGCTATGAGCTCTTATTCGCCCGCATGTCGTGGTCGTGCGGTAGCGTTCTCGCTTCCCACGCACGGGTTCCCGGGTTCGATTCCCGGCGGGGTCAGGGATTTTCTCTGCCTCGTGATGGCTGGCTGTTGTGTGCTGTCCTTAGGTTAGTTCGGTTTAAGTAGTTCTAAGTTCTAGGGGACTGATGACCATAGATGTTAAGTCCCATAGTGCTCAGAGCCATTTGAACCATTTTTTTAGCTCTTATTCAGTAAAACAGATGTGTCCCACAGTAGCGAAGATGAACAAGTGCCCGTAGCCCTTAAGGTATGCACTCTAGAGCCCATGCTTAATGTGCTTTTTTTCTTGCTTTGGTCCATACTACCACCTCTACAAAGATGTAAAGCAAAGAGATTTCAACGGCGGAGATTCGTTTCACGGTATCAAAGATGAACAAGTGCCTATAGCACTTAAGCTGTGCATTACACTGAGGTGACCAAAATCGTGGGATAGCGATATGCACGAATTTATATGGCAGAAGTATCGTGTACACAAGATGTACAAGGGCAGTTCATTGGCGAAGGCGTCACTTGTGCTCAGGTGATTCATATGAAAAAGTATCCGACGTGGTATTGGGAGCCCGACGGGAATTAAGAGACTTTTAACGCGAATTGGTAGCTGGATATAGACGCATGCGACATTCCATTCCGGAAATCGTTAAGGAATTCAATATTCCGAGATACATAGTGTCAAGAGTGTGCCGAGAATAACAAATTTCAGGCATTATATCTCATCACGGACAACACAATGGCCTTAGGCGTTCACTTAACGACTGAGTGCAGCGGCGTTTGCTCAGAGTTGTCAGTGCTAACAGACAAGCAAGTCTGCCTGAAGTAACTGCATAAATAAATATGGGATATTAGGAAGTACCCCATGACGTTTGCCGCCTCAGCGTATAAAGCTCATGATTACTAGTCTTTCTTGCTTCGAATGTTCTCTCCTGTCATGTCACTGAATACTGACCTTTCCTCATGAGACACGTTGTATTTTCTTTCACATTATCTACAACAGTCTACAAATGTTCAGGTAGTTTACCTGTTCCACGCCTGTATAGACCTACTGATTCTGAGTTAAATATTTAAAATACAATTTCTTTTTGGAAGGAATTTTCTTGGAGCTCATTCGATAAGGTGTGACAAAGGTAAACATTTGAGAGAGTAAGATCAGAAAAATAAGTGCGTGAGGGATGATTTCTCAAGCAAACTCTCGAATAGTTTTGTTTCTGATATCAGCAGGGTGTTTTATGCCGTAGTAGCAACAAGTTATGCAGGTTTGTCAGCCGTTTTCACGTGTGTGAAAGAATTACTCAACAGTTTGTGAGTAACATCAGCACTCCTGCACCCCACACATTACACTGATCTATTGCGTGCTGGCTCTGTTCAACGTCCTCAGTACTGCCTATTTTTCGATCATGTAGAGCGCCATCTGGTGTCTATGAAGGCAGCTAAGGCAGAATGCTACACCCAGTACATTTTTCTATCAGAGTGCGTACTTTTGGATATGGTCAACAGTTCTGATCATTTTCTGAATTCAGCCTGTACTAGGTGATGGTAAAAGTCAGCTATCTGACTCAGGCGCTTCGTAATGACTTTTGTTAGCAGCTTGTGAAATACGCATAAAAGACTAATGGACGTTTGTGTTGTTAAAATTTTTGAAGAAGAGGATGACTTCTGCATTTTCCGATACCTCTGTGATATTCTTTTCCTAGTGACATATATTTAATAGAATTAGGAGTGCTTGTTCATATTTCCCCTGTCCCGTGTCAGCACTTACCGACAGTCGATCGAATGGCAATGCCTTCTCTCAGGGCTGGGAAGTGCCGGAGGTTCTCTGACACAGGGATCAGCTACATCTACATCTACATCCACATTTATACTCCGCAAGCCACCCAACGGTGTGTGGCGGAGGGCACTTTACGTGCCACTGTCATTACCTCCCTTTTCTGTTCCAATCGCGTATGGTTCGCGGGAAGAACGACTGCCGGAAAGCCTCTGTGCGCGCTCGAATCTCTCTAATTTTACATTCGTGATCTCCTCGGAAGGTATAAGTAGGGGGAAGCAATACATTCGATACCTCATCCAGAAACGCACCCTCTCGAAACCTGGACAGCAAGCTACACCGCGATACAGAGCGCCTCTCTTGCAGAGTCTGCTACTTGAGTTTGCTAAACATCTCCGTAACGCTATCACGCTTACCAAATAACCCTGTGACGAAACGCGCCGCTTTTCTTTGGATCTTCTCTAACTCCTCCGTCAACCCGATCTGGTACGGATCCAACACTGATGAGCAATACTCAAGTATAGGTCGAACGAGTGTTTTGTAAGCCACCTCCTTTGTTGTTGGACTACATTTTCTAAGCACTCTCCCTATGAATCTCAACCTGGTAACCGCCTTACCAACAAATAATTTCATATGATCATTCCACTTCCAATCGTTCCGCACGCATACTCCCAGATATTTTACAGAAGTAACTGCTACCAATGCTAGTTCCGCTATCATATAATCATACAATAAAGGATACTTCTTTCTATGTATTCGCAATACATTACATCTGTCTATGTTAAGGGTCATTGCCACTCCCTGCACCAAGTGCCTCTCCGCTGCAGATCTTCCTGCATTTCGCTACAATTTTCTAATGCTGCAACTTCTCTGTATATTACAGCATCATCTGCGAAAAGCCGCATGGAACTTCCGACACTATCTACTAGATCATTTATACACTCCTGGAAATTGAAATAAGAACACCGTGAATTCATTGTACCAGGAAGGGGAAACTTTATTGACACATTCCTGGGGTCAGATACATCACATGATCACACTGACAGAACCACAGGCACATAGACACAGGAAACAGAGCATGCACAATGTCGGCACTAGTACAGTGTATATCCACCTTTCGCAGCAATGCAGGCTGCTATTCTCCCATGGAGACGATCGTAGAGATGCTGGATGTAGTCCTGTGGAACGGCTTGCCATGCCATTTCCACCTGGCGCCTCAGTTGGACCAGCGTTCGTGCTGGACGTGCAGACCGCGTGAGACGACGCTTCATCCAGTCCCAAACATGCTCAATGGGGGACAGATCCGGAGATCTTGCTGGCCAGGGTAGTTGACTTACACCTTCTAGAGCACGTTGGGTGGCACGGGATACATGCGGACGTGCATTGTCCTGTTGGAACAGCAAGTTCCCTTGCCGGTCTAGGAATGGTAGAACGATGGGTTCGATGACGGTTTGGATGTACCGTGCACTATTCAGTGTCCCCTCAACGATCACCAGTCGTGTACGGCCAGTGTAGGAGATCGCTCCCCACGCCATGATGCCGGGTGTTGGCCCTGTGTGCCTCGGTCGTATGCAGTCCTGATTGTGGCGCTCACCTGCACGGCGCCAAACACGCATACGACCATCATTGGCACCAAGGCAGAAGCGACTCTCATCGCTGAAGACGACACGTCTCCATTCGTCCCTCCATTCACGCCTGTCGCGACACCACTAGAGGCGGGCTGCACGATGTTGGGGCGTGAGCGGAAGACGGCCAAACGGTGTGCGGGACCGTAGCCCAGCTTCATGGAGACGGTTGCGAATGGTCCTCGCCGATACCCCAGGAGCAACAGTGTCCCTAATTTGCTGGGAAGTGGCGGTGCGGTCCCCTACGGCACTGCGTAGGATCCTACGGTCTTGGCGTGCATCCGTGCGTCGCTGCGGTCCGGTCCCAGGCCGACGGGCACGTGCACCTTCCGCCGACCACTGGCGACATCATCGATGTACTGTGGAGACCTCACGCCCCACGTGTTGAGCAATTCGGAGGTACGTCCACCCGGCCTCCCGCATGCCCACTATACGCCCTCGCTCAAAGTCCGTCAACTGCACATACGGTTCACGTCCACGCTGTCGCGGCATGCTACCAGTGTTAAAGACTGCGATGGAGCTCCGTATGCCACGGCAAACTGGCTGACACTGACGGCGGCGGTGCACAAATGCTGCGCAGCTAGCGCCATTCGACGGCCAACACCGCGGTTCCTGGTGTGTCCGCTGTGCTGTGCGTGTGATCATTGCTTGTGCAGCCCTCTCGCAGTGTCCGGAGCAAGTATGGTGGGTCTGACACACCGGTGTCAATGTGTTCTTTTTTCCATTTCTAGGAGTGTATATATTGTGAAAAGCAATGGTCCCATAACACTCCCCTGTGGCACACCAGAGATTACTTTAACGTCTGTAGACGTCTCTCTATTGAGAACAACATGCTGTGTTCTGTTTGCAAAAAACTCTTCAATCCAGCCACACAGCTGGCCTCATGTTCCGTAGGCTCTTACTTTGTTTATCAGGCGACAGTGCGGAACTGTATCGAACGCCTTCCGGAAGTCAAGGAAAATAGCATCTACCTGGGAGCCTGTATCTAATATTTTCTGGGCCTCATGAACAAATAAAGCGAGTTGAGTCTCACACGATCGCTGTTTCTGGAATCCATGTTGATTCCTACAGAGTAGATTCTGGGTTTCCAGAAACGACATGATACGCGAGCAAAAAACATGTTCTACAATTCTACAACAGATCGACGTCAGAGATATAGGTCTATAGTTTTGCGCATCTGCTCGACGACCCTTCTTGAAGATTGGGACTACCTGTGATCTTTTCCAATCATTTGGAACCTTCCGTTCCTCTAGACACTTGCGGTACACGGCTGTTAGAAGGGGGGCAAGTTGTTTCGCGTACTCTGGCTCTGAGCACTATGGGACTCAACATCTTAGTTCATAAGTCCCCTAGAACTTAGAACTACTTAAACCTAACTAACCTAAGGACATCACACACACCCATGCCCGAGGCAGGATTCGAACCTGCGACCGTAGCAGTCCCGCGGTTCCGGACTGCAGCGCCAGAACCGCTAGACCACCGCGGCCGGCCCGCGTACTCTGTGTAGAATCAAATTGGTATCCCGTCAGGTCCAGTGGACTTTCCTCTTTTGAGTGATTCCAGTTGCTTTTCTATTCTTTGGACACTTATTTCGATGTCAGCCATTTTTTCGTTTCTGCGACGATTTACAGAAGGAACTGCAATGCGGTATTCCTCTGTGAAACAGCTTTGGAAGAAGGTGTTTAACGCGTATCATCCTCTGTTTCAATGCCATCATCATCCCGGAGTGTCTGGATATGCTGTTTCGAGCCACTTACTGATTTAACGTAAGACCAGAACTTCCTAGGATTTTCTCTCCAGTCGGTACATAGCGTTTTACTATCGAATTCACTGAACGCTTTACGCATAGCCCTCCTTACGCTAACTTTGACATCGTTTAGCTTCTGTTTGTCTGAGAGGTTTTGGCTGCGTTTAAACTTGCAGTGAAGCTCTCTTTGCTTTCGCAGCAGTTTCCTAACTTTGTTGTTGAACCACGGTGGGTCTTTCCCGTCCCTCACAGTTTTACTTGGCAAGTACCTGTCTAAAACGCATTTTACGATTGCCTTGAACTTTTTCCATAAACACTCAACATTATCAGTGTCGGAAAGTGTGAAGTGGTTGTTTACTGGAGTGGGGTAAGCCGGAGGCGAGGTGTGGCTGTTGGAGCGACAGAACTGGCCAGGAACAAAAAAATGGTTCACATGGCTCTGAGAACTATGGGACTTAACATCTTAGGTCATCAGTCCCCTAGAACTTGGAACTACTTAAACCTAACTAACCTAAGGAGACCACACACATCCATGTCCGAGGCAGGATTCGAACCTGCGACCGTAGCAGTCGCGCGGTTCTGGATTGAACACCTAGAAGCGCTCGGCCACCGCGGCCGGCGGCCTGGAACAAGTGGTGCGCTCTGTGCCTTGTGCTGTGTGATTTCAGAAGTATCAGTGCTTCATCAGTGGATGTGATGACTACATTTCTGGCTATGTAAGCATGACGAAGCCGACGTGTGATTGTATCGTGGCTCTGCTGAGTGTTTACTGAAGAAGCCTCTTGGATCTGCTCACAGTTGTTGTAACGCTACATCTATACCATGTACTATGAGTGGTTCGCAGACAAGGCGCTGAGTTTAATAGTACTCATTCCTTTGCAATGTGTCAATTGTATTTTAAAAGGAACATTAAAGGTATCCTTATAAGGCGAAGAGTAATAGACCGGTGTATCTCTTTTAGTTTTCGTAGCCGTCTGACGCTTCTGACCTCGATTCGGGTGCTGGCATATTATTTATTAAGCTGATGAAATGTTGTTGATTCCAGTCTGTTGCAGGTTAATGAAACCAGTGTCTACCTTCCGCGTTTATGAAGGCACGGTCTGTGCCGGTGAACCCCATGTAATGCTGTTTATGTAATAGGAAAACACACCACATACACGTGCTATGCTGCTGACAGGGTACTGATAGCGGCTGAGGCGTGCTGCAACAGAAGGGAAACATTATTTACTATTCATTACATACTATTACTATTACTATTCATTACATATTTCTGTATTTCTTAAATGATGCCATAAAAGTGTTCATCTAAAGGGTTCTAACCTGGATCGAAAAACCAGTGACTTCCATGATTACTGTTTGTTCGATAAAGGCGATAAATCAAGATGACTGCGTTATGGATTTATAAAGGTTATAATTTTGGATTCTGTAGCTGTTGTTTAGAGAGTAAAGTCTTTGTTTATCAGATACTGTATTACTGAAGTTAGTGGTTCTCAACCTGCTGTCATAGTGTTGTACTAGTTATGCTGTTTACGCTTGGGATCACTATTGTGTAATTTTATCATTAAATCTGGCCTTGTATTGTTTACTCAATCAATCGACTCTACGAGTAATTATTTTGGGCCCAACTACCTGCTTTCATTTCACCCCCAATTTTAAGAATGTCGCACGTATATGATCTTCTCTTGGCGTCTTACAATTCTTGAACTGTTTAAGAGCTGTTTCCATTTCACTTTCATAGGTTCCAGTTCTTCTGATCCCACAGTCATATCAAATTTTCGTGGTTCATCATGCAGTCTTTGGCTTGACGGTCATTCACTGTAGTGCTTCCAGTGAAAGTCCTCCATATTTTATTAATTTTTTTCCCTTTCAGTAACTACTTCTCCTCAGCCGTTCCGACTGTTGTGGGTATAAACTTGCCTTTTGATTGACTAGAGCGAAGGACTTATGTTCACATTGACTTCTGTGACCTCAAAGATCAATCTTGTGTTCTGAGCCCACTGATGTCTTCTGAGAGCCTTCTTCACGTTTTTCTTGAGGACTCTGTAATTGGGTGCATTTCTGTCAGTGTTTCTGCCTTTCTTGTATGAGCGGTTCTGTTTCGAGGCTGAGTCTCGAATTTTTCTGTTTTTAGAATGTACTGACTTTCTTTACCGCTGTTCTAATATTGCTTTTAATCTCTGTCGAGAGCTCGTTCTGTTCAATTTCTCTTAACTTTTCTGTTGGTCGTTAGGAAAATATCAAAATATCATCTTCCCCCCCCCTCCCCCCCCCCCTCCCCACCGATTTCGCGATTTTTTTTTCTGTTGTCAAATCTTCATAGAACTGTCAGAGTCCTTCATCGGTTGAGGTGGAAGTAGGAGCATAGACACAACTAATTTGGATGACAGTCTTAGTATACGCCTCAAGGATCTTATAGATCATCCTGTCTGAAATGGATATGGTTTTGCTGATAAAGTGTTTCCTTCTGTTGTGAATTAGCCGAGCTATGCCAACATTATGTGAATTTATATCTGAGTCATTCTGAAGTAACAAGCGCCTAGACATGAGGGCAGTAGTCGCTTCGTTTCTGAAGTACGTTTCCCTGACTTCGAGCATGTCCCGTTCGATGTTCTTCAAAAATGGTTCAAATGGCTCTGAGCACTACGGGACTTAACAACTGTGGTCATTAGTCCCCTAGAACTTAGAACTACTTAAACCTAACTAACCTAATGACATCACACACATCCATGCCCGAGGCAGGATTCGAACCTGCGACCGTAGCAGTCGCGCGGTTCCGGACTGCGCGCCTAGAACCGCGAGACCACCGCGGCCGGCCGATGTTCTTCCATCTATGTTCAAAACAGCAGTGATGTTCTTAAAGTTTCATGTTGTGAATATTATACGCAGTGGCGTAGGAAAGTTTCTTCAAGTGGATCCCAATTACTTTGTGTTTATTTTGTCGTTTAGTTTGATTAGTCTACTTTTTGCTACCTACGCCCGGCCTGCTCCAGAACTGATATGCCAGACTGACATTTCTGTGTTAGATTCCGATTCTCCAGCACTACTTGCCTGCGGTGTGTTTGTTTTAATGTTCGAGAGTTTCGTTCAGGGAAGCTCTGGACCAAATCTTCTGCTGGTCCAATGTCGGTTGAGAGGGGATGGAGTGTTGTATAGAAGTTAACAGGGATTTGGATGGATAAGGGTATTAGGGCATGTTTCCCGCAGCATATGCAGGCGAGGAAGAACAAGTGATCGTACAGGGTATGTATGTAACTCCATGATATGATTCTGCTCCCACCGGTTCGTGAGAGGGAACCACCTACTATTACAGCCGCCGCTCTACTTCCCGATAACGCTCGTATGAATATTGTTGTAGTGTACAGGTGAAGTTCATATGAAACCATCAGGAACTAAAATTAATAATGCTCTGCGCCGACTGTGAAGTGCAGCATAGAAATTTGGAACCACACTCAGCTTGGCTCTTTTTGTCTTAAGCTTACTGCAAGTTGAAAAGCTCTTTAACTTAGACGCTTTTCGCTTTTATTGACTACGCATCGTATGTGATAATATTGTAATACTTACGAGGAGATGATTTTTGTCATGTTTTCAGTATTTATAGATTGGATGAAAGTTTTGCTTAACGATGACGTACTCTAGGCGGCGTCCTCTGTTCTATGTTTCACGTTCTGGTGACAACTGCTTCTCCTTCATGTTAGCTGGTTTGTCTTTTTTCACTCTATTTTGAGGGTATTTTTTCTGTAGTGGCGTATGGTTTTAGTGGATAGTCACGTTTTACAATCAGTGGTGTGTTGTTGTCTATTGATTTGTGTTTCTATCTTTTGGTGAGAGTGTCAATGACAGCGTGCTTGAGAAAAATATTTTTGAAGTCTATAATGATCAAAAGACGTGGTAATGTTTGCAGTATAACCATCAGAATGCTCCAAAATATGAATCCCGTCTGGTGAATTATCTTTTTATTTTTCAGTATGCTTAAGGCAGGGAAACACTAATAACTGTGACAGACACTGACTTCTGATGTTTGTTTGGCAGTCAGTGCATCTGAGTATTATCAGTAACAAAACTTTAGTTCCTAAACCTACTTACGGAAATGCGAGAGAGACTCACTGATATAATTTTACACATTGTGTGTTCCTGCTCTTGACAGCCGCAGCATTGAGAGGTAAGGTTTGGTCACTTCTTCACTTTTCAAAACTGCACGTTTGGTTTGTCCTCCTCCCGCTTCTGCCTACGTAATTTTTGGTAATTGTGAATACGCAGTTTTATTTGTGAACTACCACATTTCCAGTTTACTTGCGTATGACACATGACAACAAGTGAACATAGACAGTTCGGAAGTCCAGCGTGAGTAATATCTTACTAATTCGTCCATATATAGGTCTGCTCACTTTGAGTTACTAAAATAGATTTTCGTCCTAACGATATTGCAGTAAGTTGTGTTTCGTGTGTATTAGCACAGTGCATGTTTTAATAACGTTTTCCATTAGTTTATTCAGCATGAGAGTAATCATCAGAGAGAAGCAAGCAGCCACATACTGGATTTTACAACACGAGTGGTCATTATTCAGGGATATGACATGAACGATCATTCGAAGCAAACATTTGTCTAGTTATAATGTTCTCTATAATACATACCTTAAGAGCTATGAGCACTTCTCCATCTTTGATACTGCGAAACAAATCTCTTGTACTCTAAGCTGTTTGCTTTCCATATTTTGGGAGGTGGTGGTGTGGACCAAAACAAGAAAAAGTGTCCAGTAACCATGGCCTCTAGAGTGGTTACTTTATGAGCACTTGTTCATCTTTGCTGCAGCGGAGCGCATCCCTTCTACTGAATAAATTCTCATTGCTCTTAAGGTATGCAATTTAGGGTCCATGTCTACCAGACTATTTGATCTTGTTCTGGTCCACTATACCTCCTCCAAATATATGGAAAGATATGAGCTTGTAGTAGAAGAAATTTGTCTTACGATATCAAGAGTGTAGTAGTGCTCATAGCTCTTAAGGAATGCACCTCGCAGCCAATGATTACTAACCTGTTTTGCTCGAATGATCGTTCGTGTCCTATCCCTGAAAACTGACCATTCCTCATGGAACATCCTGCGTTCCCTTTCACATTACCTAAAACAGTCTGACACTGTTCAGGTATTTTATCGATTTCACGCCTGCACAAACCTACTGGATCTGAGTTGAAGATGTCGTTAAACCAGGTTTAATCTTTAATTTCATCCCGAAAGGAATTGTCTTGATGACTGTTCGATAAGGAGAGGGAAAGGTAAACATTTGAGGGCATAAGATCAGAAGAATAAGTGCGTGAGGGATGACTCCCACACAACCTCCTGGACAGTTTTGTTCGTGACGTTAGCAGATTTTGCTATCGCGTAGGAGCAACATGTGATGCAGTTACGTTGGTCGTTTTTCCTACACTCCGACCGAATGATGTCTCAGACGTTGCCAACTAAGACTAGCTGCTCAGGACCAATCCCTGTGGTGGAGTTCGTAGAGCACAACACCCTTTTTGAGCGACCAGGAGAAATATGTTATGATGACTCTGTCCTTTGCTCGAATATATCTCTTTCGTTAGGGGTCAACTGCTAATTTCATCTTAAGAAGTTTAACGCGTAAACGCATCATAACTCATCACCAGTAACAATATTGCATTGGAACACTCACTGAGCGAACTGATGACGATCAAGCAAATACGCAGTAAGATCATTCACCTGTTTAGTTTTTGTTGCTTTGAATCGGACCATGTAGTACTCCTAAATCCGACTTATGAACACTTCTTATTGAATCCAAATGTCGCACGACGGTTAAATGGTCGGCATTCATGATGTATATCAGTTATCGAGATTTCCTGAATGTTGAGAATCGTTCATGCCAGAACGATCTTCCTTGAAACAATCCTTTCCTGACATGTTTTGTGCAGAGATATCGAGCTGCCACCACTGCCTTATCCTCTCTGTTAAACCCAAAGCGAACTATATGTCACAAATGTTAGACTTTTTTCCCTTGCGAATCTATTTACAACGTTTACACAATGTTCATTAATTTCAAAAATGCAAAATCTAGTATTAGGTAATGCAACTTCAAACAAGAAAATGACAGCTGGTAAAAACACTTACAGCCCCGAGCCACGCCTCGCCTCGTCACCTGGTAGAAGGCAGGAGGCGGCGTGTGGCCGGTGGCTGCGGTAGAATGTATACTCTTGTGATCTCGACGCAGCCACCAGCTGTTGTTGCGCACATTCTTTTTCCTGTTGCTGACGGGTTAAAATGTGAAGCGAATTATCTTTGAAGTTCCATCAGACTGATACCTTTATCTGACAGCCGAAATGCAGTTAAAAAAGTAAGGGATCGTGCCGACTCTTAGCTTGCGACTTCGTGTCTATATTTGGCGACAGTTGCCGCTTTTACGTTACACTTTTTTTAACTGGATTGACATGACAGAAGCGAAATACGAAGGGGAACTAAATCCGAGAGCTTAATTATTTGGCAGAGTGTAGCCATATATTTTGTGACTTACACTAAGTGAAACAGTTCTTGTTGCGTACTCGTAAGTGTAGCCCCAACATCAAATGGTGCGTAACTTTCCAGAAAATTCCTGATAGGGAAGAGAAAAGTAACACAAGAGCTATGGACCGAGAGCAATACAAGGAATGTGCACTTGCAGCAAGCTAACCTCACAGCAGATGTGGCAGTCCCCTCCGTGCCGGACCCTTTCGTCTGATGGAGCGCGTGACGGGCTTACCTTCACGTTATGAAAAACTCGAGTTCTGTGCCTGGGACCTAAAAAGAAGCATAGTTTGGCTTCACTACTTGGTCATCTCACACCCTGTGCACACATCTGTCCGGCGGGTTAGGAAATATCAGTGGCAGATAATTAAGCAAACTCTTGCCTGTATCGTCGACGTTTCTGCAGCTGTGCAAGTTCCTCCTGAAGAAAATTCCCAAACGCCAACTTATTCCTGGACGTGTAGGTATATAGGTAACTGACTACCATCCTGCTTATCCGAGGCATAGGAAAGTACGTTTCTTGAAGGAAGTAGAGAGTATCGGGCGACATGGTGCGGGGGGCGGTACGTAACAGGGAAGCCAATACTCACCCGCCTCACCGCACACCAACGAGGTGATCACGCCAAGTGCCATAACCCGATTTCCCACAAACTTTTCTCAGTGGAAGTGGAGGCAAAATAAGCGGAAGCGTGTTTATCTTCATATTTTCGCGGCGCAAATAATGATCCATAAAATTACGGACGTGCAGCCACATAAATTTGACTTCTTCTTCTAATATTTCGGCTGAATACCGTCCACCCATCTTCAGAGTGAGCCAAGGTGACTGACGGCGGTCCAGCACTTGCTCCGTCCCTTTAAAGCCGTAGACCGCACCACTGCGCATGCGGCCACAGATACACAAGGCGCTAGAGACGATAATCGGCGGCGAAGACATATGGCACATACATGGAAACAGATGTATGGCTGCGCAGTCGAACCACACGGCGATATCGACGTACCACAGCGAGCTGCACCGTCGCGACGTCTTTGTGATTTTATTACAGAAATTGTCGGATTCCAAGATCTGTCCAAGCTGAACTCGCTATCACTATTAATTAAATTCTTCGCCAAGCGAATTTCAATTGATTCCTTCACTACTGAGTCCAAGAAGGTTGAAGTCGAGGCTAAAATTTCGACGTTATCGTAGACCATAGAGTGCCCAGTGTAAGAGCCGGGTGTGCCTGGGGTGCTGTGTGCATCTCTCCTGGATAGTGCATCTCGTCTGTCCGATGTATGAACGGCCGCACTCATAGAGGATCTTGTAAACCCCAGCCTTCCGAACCACCAAATCATCCCTAACGGAAAAGAGAAGTGCTGCTGTCTTTGGTGGACGGCGAAACATCACTTTCACTTCGTGCTTACTGAGGATCCGTCCTATTTTTGACGATAGGCTTCCCACGTATGGCAGAAAAGCCATCGATTTAAAACTTTCCTTGTCTTCTTCTGATTTTCTTATACCCCCAGTCGGTTTCATTTGTGGCGCCTTATGTATCTGCTTTTGTGAGTACCCGTTGGCTTCAAAAACTCGTCTCACGTGTAAAAGCTCGTCCTCGAGACTCTTCTCGTCAGTAATTACATGTGCTCTATGTACTAGAGTTCTGAGTACACTCATCTTCTCTGAAGCATGGTCGCAGGTATTTGCGCGTAAATATAAATCCGTATGGGTCGGTTTTCGATAAACCTCGTGTCCCCATGTGCCATCATCTTTACGCCGTACCAGCACATCCAAAAATGGAAGGCATCAATCCTTTTCGATTTCCATCGTGAACTGAATTTGTCTGTGGATGGAGTTCAGATGATCTAAAAATCTTTTTAACTTGTCTTCACCATGGGACCATGTAACCTCCCCCTCACTTATCGACCTTAATGACAGTGAAAAATTAAACCGCGTGTATCTAATGGAAATTTGGGAAAAGCAATCGTCACCGAAGTTAATCTGTCGGTAAAGAGGGAGGAAAGGGTTACATCTGACTGAAAGGAAAAATGCTAATGAAACTAGTGGAAATTAATTTTGAAAAGGGGTAAAGTTAATAAAGAAAGTAAATGTGCGGCCGTTACGTTAACAATTAACTAGCGGTAATTAGATATTTGAGATTTGGGGGAAATTACGGTCGCCAGTCCTAAGGACAATTACTATAGTAACTGAAAAAGAAAGGTTATTACACATATAATTAGCACTAGATGTGTGGCAACTGAAGGTTGACACGTGTAGTTTGAAAACTGAAAGTTTGTCAGAAGTAATAAATTTCCCTACACTCTGACTTAATTTAGCAAAAGAATTAATAAAACAGGAAAATCGAAAGTTAATTTAGCGACTGATGTTAATAGTGAGCTTTCTTTCTGAAGCACGTCGAAATTCAGTAAAACACGGTTAGTCTTGGACTACCTCAACAATCATTTCAAAAGCTACTTGAATCTGCGCAATTTAGAAATAAGAGATTTAACTTTGAACTTGAATTAAATGATTCTGAACAATAGTAAAATTTAGTACGTACCAAGCTGAGCTGCAGTCACAGGTAAGCTAAGATACGGTAACAAAACTCGCACTCTTAATTTGTGCTTGTGCAATCTAAATACTGTGGCCAGCTATGAATACTTTAACTGAACTTTGAAATTAAAGCATTGAAGTCGAATTATAGTACTTTAATGCTGGCGTTTGAATTTCAACGACACTCGGGTTCATTCCGGAAAAGGAAGGGACCCTGCTTGGTAATGCAATTGGGACAATGAGCAACAAATGTTCACGCTAAGTTGCTGTAATTATAGTTACGAAAATGGTACAGTTTGAAAAGCTGAGGTCTGCCATACAGTTCTAAAACTTTACGTGCTTCCAGTCTTCCTTGTTGGTTGATTGAAGGTTTGAAGCCGTCGATCGAGGAGGTGGCGACAGTCACTCATTGTCGGCCGTCGCTGTTGCAGAAGCTGGATGTTGGCGCGCCTTCTTCTCGACACGGTAACCAGGCGAAACGGGCTCTTGATGTGCGCCAGCTAATGCTTCCCGTCCGCGACACCATGTCAGAAACTATCATCGGAAGTCGAGCGCAATTACATGCTGCCAAACCCCGAAAGCGCGGCAACTCGCGGGAGCTTCACACAACACACCTGCTCCACTCGCTACTCCAGCCAGACTCTCTCTCTGCTCAGCCCGCGCTCCACGCGACAGAGTTAACACTATCAAAGATCCTAAACACTCTGGTTCTCCACACGACCTATCGACGTATTCGTTCGATAACATAGCTTTCCCTAGGCAAGACCCAGCGTAAAAATACAAATAATATTTACAAAACAACCAATTATACATCGACATAAATGCATAAATATATAAATATAAATATATATATATATATATATATATATATATATATATATATATATATATATATACAAACAGTAAAACAATTACAATATATAAAGAGACAGAAATGTCAAATCTTGAGGTAACAAAGCAAGGGAAAAAAATTATAGTACAATAGAAGGAAATAGGAGGATATGCATTTCCGGCGTTACAACCACACTACTAACGTGTCGTCAACATACCTCCAAAACTGTGTGGGCTTTAAGCTTGCAGATTCCAGCGCCTTCTCCTCTTCTTGGAATCCGGCAATTTCTGTAATAAAATCACAAAGACGCCGCGACGTTGCAGCTCGCTGTGATACATCGATATCGCGGTGTGGTTCGACTGCGCAGCCATACATCTGTTTCCATGTATGTGCCATACGTCTTCGCCGCCGATTAACGTCTCTGGCGCCTTGTGTGTCTGTGGCCGCATGCGCAGTGGTGCGGTCTATGGTTTCAAAAGGACAGAGTAAGTGCTGGAGCGTCCATCTCCGGCGGTGCCTTCGATAACGGCATAGCCACTTATCGAAGTGTTACATGTTCCAGGACCAGCCAGCCAGCAATCCAGCCAGCCAGCGATCCAGCCATCGATCCAGCCAGCCAGCGATTCAGCCAAGAGCGATCCAGCAGCCCAGCAGCCCAACAGCCTCTGCGGTCGCCTCCAACCAGAGGCAGCCTAATGCAGTGTAATGGGGCTTCGGCCCGAGTCAGCGTTTCGTCCTTCTTCGTCCATCTTCGTCCTTCTTCGTCCGTCTTCTTGAGTTCCTTTTGACTTCTTTAGTTTTGTCCAGTCCTCTCCTGTTCTTCTCCTTCACTTCCCATTGTAGTCATGACAACCCCCATCACCACTACCTCCACCACCGCCATTGTATATACCTCTCCCTCCGCCGCCACCACCACAATTACGTGGTGTGTGCAATCACCCTCCCCTCGTTCCATACCCTCGCTTCTCACGTTCCCTTCTCCTTTGCTCTTTGTAGCCCCGTCCTCTGCTCCTTCCTGCTTAGCCTCCTCCTCTAATCCCTTCCCTCCTCTCCCTCACCCTGTTTCCACCGTCTCTGCAGCCTCCCCCAGGGTGGTGGCCCAGAGGGCCACGACCCACGCCCCTCTATCGCCGTCACCTACGTCATCGTCTTCGCCATTGTCATCGCCATCACTGTCACCATCCCCATCTTCGGCGCCAGCACCAGCACCCACGCCCGGTCCCGCCACCTCCTGCCATCTCCCAGTTGTTCCCATCCCACACGCCTTTTCTCACCCTTCAGTCGCTGTTAAGCGCCCCAGCGGCACCCCTGCCCCCTCCCAAAAAGTCCCAACACTGTCCTCACCCCCCCCCCCCAGGATGCCATGGATGTCTATCCGCCTGTCCCTTCTGTCACCTCCTCCTCCTCCTCCCTCTTCCCCTCCCCCTCCTCCTATAAATACCTCCTGTTCCATTCTGATTCCTCACTCCTCGAGGCCCGGAACCTTACGCTGCTCCTAAGGCAACACTATCCCAGAGCTCCCATCTCCCTCCTCACTACCCATCAGAACTCCATTCTCACGACCTCCCCTAGCCCCACCCTTCACTCCGACATCTTCTCCCGAATCCCCATTACTCACTTTGGCCCCAACGCCTCCCTCTCTCCTGCTCCTTCCCCTTCCCCCTCCCGCCAACCCCAAGCCCTGCATCGCCTGCTGTTCGTCACTGCCGTGATCACTCGGCTTAGTCCAACGATCATGGAGGAGGAGGTGCTGGCGGAGCTTAAGGCACATCCCTACCTAGACGTCCATGCGGTGTGCCGGATTTTCAATCCGGCTGGCCCCACCTGCCTCATGCGGGTGTATTCTGAGCACACACCCTCCACTGACCTTCTCCTGAAGGAGGGTGCCCTTCTGTTCCATTGATGGTACAAGGTCGACCCCTCCCGTTCCCCTCCTCAGTCCATCTGCTGCCAGAGGTGCATGCGTTACGACGCACACCCAACATCAGAATGCCGCGAGGCCCCCATCTGCCCGCACTCCAAACAGGTACACTTCCTCAGGCAGTGTCCCTACCTCTAGTCTCCTCCATCCTGCAACACCTGGAAACTCCCGCATCCCACCTACTCCCAGAAATGCAAGGCCCGACCCCTCCCCCCTAGCAACTCCTGAAGTCACCATCCCTGTCTGCCCTCTGGACGTCGCCACCCCTCCAGGCGACTCCCTCTTCCCCCCCCCCTCCCCACTGCCGAGGACATCATCAGGTTTAAATGATGACTAACTGAAAACCTCAGCTGCCGACAGGTGTTTTTGATATACTTCGATGTGGACAGCTGAAAATGTTTGCCCTGACCTGGACCTAAACCCGGTATCTCCTGCTTACATGGCAGACGCTCTATCCATCTGAGCCACTGAGGACACAGATGACACAGAATCTCACGCTTCCCGTGAGACTCACATTCCCAACTGCCCACAATTCTACATATGCACACATTTTCAGCTGTCCACATCGAGGTATATCAACAACACCTGTCGGCAGCTGAGGTTTTCATTTAGTCATCATTTATTCCAGGGAAAAGCTGCACGGTCATCAACTGTAACTGTTCTTTCGAGAACAAGTTACTCTCTTTGTATATATCATCAAGTTTATCACCATCGTCCTCCAGAACGTCCACCGTTCCAGCGCCCCCACACCCTCCAGCAGGTATCCCTCGCTGCCTGATCCAGCTTAACACGTGTGCCACCTATTCCCACAACCAAGCACACTTCACCTTCTCCTGTCTTGACACCCTTGTCTAAATCCCTGTCATGGCGCGACAGCACCGTATCTTATTTAACAACATCCGCTCCCTACCCACCAACAAGAACCTCCTCATGCACACCCTCAAAATCCACCATGTGGATGCCTTCCTCTTAAACAAAACCTTTCTGCAGCCCCAGCATACTGTACACACATCACCCTAACTCCTCCACCACTCTGATAGTCCTCTCCCGATAGCGCATGATGGAGTAGCTATTGGACACCACCGCCAGATCCCTGTTCATCTCCAACCCCTCCTTCCTGACCCCACAGAACACCTGATCCTTTATCTATTTTTCCCCGGCCTTACCATTACCTACGTCACCATCTATGTCCACCCCACTGCACCTGTTCCTTTCGACTTCCTTTCCCATATCGACCGTACCTTCTCCTCCATTGTGATTGCCATGACCTCAACATCCATATTTGTTCTGATGCCCAGTTATGGCAGTGGCATCAGTTCCTCTCCACCCTCCAAGGTGACCTCGTTCCCATTCCCCAGCACACCTGCCCTGAATCCAATACCACTCCCGATGTCATCCTCTTCTCCCCTAGCCTCCTTGACTGCAAAGCGGTGGACATCCTTGATCCTATTGGAAGTGACCATGTCCCCGTCCTCCTCACCATTTCAGATGGTCGACACCCCCTTCCCGAACCCTGGATCGACCCTCCCCTGAAGTATGTCCATGATTATTCCCATGTCAACTGGACTGCCTATCAGGATATCCTCTCTATCCAGGTCAATAGCAACCCCCTCGCCTACCACCACCCTGACGATGTTACCCACACTGCCTCCTTTCTCCAGCAGACCTTGTCTGAGGCCATGGAGGCCCACGTCCCCACTGTCGCCATCCACCCGCACCGTCCCACTCTAACCCCACAGGCCATCCTCCTCCTCTGTGAATCTCGCTGTCTGTACCATGCCTTCCTCCACATGCGTGACCGGGATACACTACAACGCCATCGGCAACTACAATGACACGTCAGAATCTTGCTCATGTCGAAGAAATGCCGGAACTGGCGACAGACATGCACCCATCTTAATGCTTCCCTACCTATCAACTCATCCAAGTACTAGTCAGCCGTCTGCCGCCTTACCAGATCTAAACCCTCCCCCCCCTCCCTACTACATTCTTCATCATGATGACCGCCCCTTCCCTGACAACCTTAGTAAGACCAATCACTTTCCCTCCTACCTCTCTGATATCTTCACCCTTCCTGACGATCCCCAGTTCGACTATTCCCTTTTCCCTGATGTCCGCGATCAAACTGACACCTCTGTCCCTCCACTCGCGCCTGGCTTACAGTACTTGTACAACATTACACGCATCGAACTCAGTACCCCATCACAACTCAGGATATTATCGTTACACTCCGCATGAAATGCAGCACTGCCCTCTGTCACGTTTGTGTTACCTATCGCCATCTCCATGAAGCTCCCGCCTCCTGCCTCTCCACCCTGGCCTGACTCTATAATGTGGTCTTGTCCACCAGCTTCTACCCCGACCTGTGGAAAACCTCCCACATCCTGATGTTCCTCAAACCCGATAAACCACCATCTGCTGTCTCCTCCTACCGTCCCATCAGACTTACCTCGGTCTTCATCAAGGTCCTGGAATCCGTCCTACCCGACGCATCTACCAGCATCTCTGCCAGCATCGCCTCCTTCCCATTACCAAGTGTGGCTTTCGACCATCCTTCTCTACTGATGACCTTCTCCTTCACCTCGCTTATCTCCTCTCCGAACAGCTCAACTCCTGTCGCTCCGCCATCTTCCTCTCCCTCGACCTTGAACGCGCTTACGACCGTGTATGGCATTCCGGTCTCCTCTTCAGGATCCAAACCTTCGCCCTTCCTATCAACTACGTCCATCTGATCAGATCGTTTCTTTCCCAACGTCCTTCCTATGTCACCATCCATAACACACCTTCTACCCCTCTGCCGGTGTGCCCCAAGGTTCCGTCCTCTCCCGTCTTCTGTACCTTTTGTATGCGGCGGGCATGCCGCCGCCTTCACCCCATGTCCACCTTCTCCAATACACCGATGACACCATCTTCCTTGCCCTTGCCCCCATCCTACAAAGCTCCAAACACCTTCTTCAATCCCATCTTGACCAGTTCACCACTTGGTTTAACCAGTGGTTGCTCAAGGTATATCCTTCCAAGACCCAGGTGATCATCATAGGCAAAACCACCCCTCGACTTCTATATCACCATTTATGGCCATCCTATCACCCTCACTCTCATCCTCATGTATCTTGGGATCACCCTTGACCATCGCCTCTCCTGGATCCCCCATCTCCAGACAATAGAAGCCAAGGCACACTCCTGCCTCTGTCTCCTCAACCTCCTTTCTGACCGTACATGGGGTCCACACCTATAAATCCATCATCCGCCCTATCCTTTGATACACCCACCCTACATGGATCTCCACCCCGCGTACCTTTTACAAATCCCTTCAAATCCTAGAATGCCATGCACTCCGCTTCGCCTATCGCATCTGCCTCCCATCCCCCACACGGATCCTCTATGACCTCATCCCATTCCTGCACCTAGGCATTTTTCTCGAACGGATACGGCTCCTCTACACCTCCCGCAAACTTAATCCCCCTCACCCACTTGTCTCTCCCATCCCCTCCCACCCCCTTCCGCTGCTGTGCCTCCATTCCCATATTCCACCTGCTCTCCATCTCTCCACCCTCCATACACTCATCCAAGGTAGCTTCCACCAACTCACCCTCCCTGATGATGCCCTCATCCCCTCCATCTACTCCTACCAACTTTGATCCCCCCATCCACCCCCTGTGTGTTTTTCCCAAGGGCACCCTCTCTCCCTTCTCTCCCACCTCCCTTCCTCCCTCCCTCCTGTCCCCCCGGCCTCCCCTAACCTCCTTACCTTCTTTCCTCCCCCTCCCATCTCTCCTGCTGCTGGCACCTACACCCTCTGCTCTCCCTCCTCCCCACCTTGTCCCCTTTTTGGCAGGTCCCCAGACTCATAGATGTATAGTGAACTTTCAAGTGCCGGAGATCATCGACTAGTGTTTGTGTGTGCCGTCGTATTCGTGTTCCAGTGTTCCAGTGTTTCGTCGTTTGTGCTACAACGTTCGCGTGTGTCGTCTCTGTCATCTCTGTGCGTGTCCACGTTTCCGAACGTTTTTATTTTGGATACTGCGCCCGTGAATGGCTCCATGTGTTTTAATTTTGTGGGTCTACGTTTGTATATCCACCATGTCTGTTCTGCGACTGTCTCCCTTTGTATCACTAGTCTTATCAGTGGCCGAAGAGCGGCGTAGTATGCCGCTGCTGGCCTACCTGTATCAGGTGTGAAAATAACAATAAAGAAAGAAAACTGGAGCGTCAGTCACCTCGGCTCATTCTGAAGATGGCTGGACGGTATTCAGCCGAAATATTAGAAGCAGAAGTCAAATTTTTGCGGCAGTACACCCGAAATTTTATGAAGCGAAAGCGTGTCTCACCTTATCCGTGGATACTCGATCGTTTCTGAGAATACGATCATCGAAGTTTTGGTCATAATTTAGATTTTTCTTAGCGGGTGCTTAGATCGGCTCAACTGCTGGCATAGTGCTACTAGCAGCGCGGCTTTTAAATTTTTCGTCCCGTCTTCCAAACCCGATTATTGTTCTTATTGATTTTATTTTATTTATTTTTTGTGATTCATCTACCCACATCCATAGAAGTTTACTACATTAATGTTACTTATAAAGTTATTGGATGCAAGGGTGTTATAATAACTGAAAAACTAAAACTAGGTTTCACAATAAAAGTCATACAAGTATTATGTAATACATTGTGTAAGGTATTTAGGGGTTGCAGGCTTTTTCAGTTCTTATATTCTTATATTTTGTTCTTATTTCAGTATTTTGTTCTTACGTTTATTCTTCAGGAAGAACTGGTGCATTCCCTTGGATAACACCGATCGTAGAAACATTCGAAACAAGGTAATTCCGAATACCAGCTGCATCGCACACAGGCAGGCTTGCCACAGCGACATTTCTTCGTCGTTAACATTGCTGGCAATAATTTCGCGGCAAACCACGTATAACGGATAACGTTTCCGAAAACTGGCGCTTACAACTGTTTATGAATCGAGATGCACTTCCGGAATTTCACAAGTAACAATTTGAAATAATTTTTCCACTCATTTATTGTTTATTTTTCCTTATTCTTTCTCCTTTTAATTCATTCGCCAGACATACATTTATTAGAAGAATAAGCACAAAGTTATTTCAATATACAGTGGAAAACATTCGTTTCGTTGTCTTCTACAGGCATAGGTAGATAAATAAAAAAGAATAATACTAATAATAATCTGATTTCGAACACGTGACGTGAAAATTTGACGCCGCAACGATAGCCACTGTGCCACCACTTCGTTTGGAATAAAAGGAACGTAAATTAACTCTTAAACTTCGAGTGTTGTTTTCTTAGAAATGGTCGAATGTTGACAGATAAGGCGTGACATGTGTTCATTTATTTTGACCCCTCTTGCACTGAGCGTAGTTTTAGGGAAATCAGGTTATGCTCTCCTTGTAACCGACATTCGTCTGTGTCGACTGTCATGCAGCTGCAGCGTAAAAGGGAGCTCACCAAATGAATCGCTTGGCTCCTCTGGTTCGTGGTGAACTTTCGATTAGCCATAACGTACGACCACGACGGACGGGATATATTTGTTTTGCAATACACACCACATCTTCCTCCAATTCTTATCTGGGTATTTGCTTTCCATGACATTCCTTGAGCGGCGGCGATGCAGGATGCGGTACACGTAGCGCGGTGTCAGTGGTCGAGTCGCTGGGAAGTCCGCCCTAACATAACTCAGCTTCAAATAGAACATCTTACAGTGAGATGTCGTCCGGGGTATATGACGCACGCTAATAGGTTGTACCATTGATGTGGGTGCCAGAGTTACAGTCACCAGTCTAGTAAGACTGTGGTAATACCTGCGACACAGACGGAACGTCATGTAGACGTATAACGCTCGAGCCCTGTCATACACTTTCACCAGTCCGAGGCCACCCTCGCCTTGTAGTAGCGTGAGTGTTGCGAACTGAATTTTAAGTAGGTGCCCCACAATCACACAGGCACCCTACGTCGCTTGAGTCTCGACACCATTGTGCTCATTAAGAGTAAAACGTCAGCTGCATGTGTGAATCTTGGTGTGTGGATCTTGGTGCCAAATACACATTTACATAGGTGACCTTCTTTACCAAGTCTGTTCGTAAACGTCGCAAATGGATGAAAGTCCGTGTCATTCTCAAGATACGATGGTACCTGTCTGCCTCCGTTCGCTGTACATCTGCTTGGAATGTGACATCTAAGCATTTAATGGTTGACACCAGCGTGAGTTGACCTTCCTTTCCTGTCGCAACCGTCGACCAACATTCATGCAGCGTAACTTCCGGAGGTTGAGGACGCTTCCCGCTGTCATTCTGCATCGCTGTAACCAAGCTAGCACCATACGTCATGTCCACACTAATAACACCACATCATCAGCATCAGCGCGCCACTGAAAAGTCAGATGTCGCATTGACACTCCTACCAGCCCCCTGCGGAGACCATAGAGGCATATCGCATGTAACAGGACCGACAGGGGGCACCCCGTGATACAGCACAGTAGACTGCGCACCTCGCACTTACCACCACTTTTGAACGCACGTCGTGTTAGAGGTGCATGGTCATCGTGACAAACGCATGCTTGATTCCCAATCCGTCCATAATTGCGCCGAAGAACATGTGATCCGCCCTATAAAAATCGACTGAGCTCAACGCCCCCTGTAGTCGGTTGGACAACAAGACGGCGACGTCCTGATAATCGCGCAGCGCTGTATAAATACTGTTCCTACCGCCGGAAACAAGTGTGATCCGTCAGCAGGCGATCTGAAAATAATGACTTCAAACAGGCCTGGTGAACACGTGTGAGGACTACGTAGTCGAAGTTCAAGAGCGTTAACAGTCTTTAGTCCTCTGACCTGGTGGGTATGATGATACAGTTCTTAAGTTCAGTAGCTATCGCGAACGCCGGCGACAGAAGTTCATTATATATCGCAGTCTACGTGCAGCCCGTGAGATAAACGAAGGTACGATAAAATTCCATCGATAAACCGTCATGCCCTGACGATTTGCTCGGTGTTCCCCGTTAGTTGGTACAGCACGATCGCTGTGACGAAAAGTTCCACCTCCAGCATCTGGCCTCCCTCCAGCAATTCGGAGAGTGCCTCGTGCCCTATCTCAGGTCCACTATTTCGCTACCATGAAACTAACAGAAGTGGTCTGTGAAAACTCACACAATGTCGTGCTGTATCACGCAGTGCTGTCTATTTTGAGCGTTTACCTGCCTGATCAAAGTCTTATGGCCGGTGTTGGCGTTCTCGAACGACATGAAGCATCAACGGGGTTTCCCATTCCTCTGCGCTCTCGGTGGCAGGGTCCCTCGCTGGTAGTGCTGCAGCTATTATTGCTCGAACAGTGAAGAACTCCCAAGCGCAGTTAGAAGGGGCAAGGAGACATAACCGCGCGATGGAGGCTGCAGCCATCGGCAGATGACTATACTTGAAACCATACAGGAAAGGGTTTGGGCTATTCACAAATAATAAAAGCCCATTAATTGTTCTACCACATCGGCACACTCACAAATACTGATCTTAAGTCTGTTAGAAAAAAATTCAAGATTCCGTTGTATGTTTATGAGGGATATATTACCGAAGACTATGTGGAAAACTGGTGGGTGTGGTATTATGAATTTGGATGTTGCTGGAGGCCCGTGCACCCACAGGGTGTCTTATGTTATGAAAAATGCGGATATAGTCTACTATTTCGACTCATTTGGTGACCTGCAATCGCCAGAAGCCTTACAAAGATATTTAACTCATAGAAGACATGTTTTCTAGAATTTTCGGTGCAACCAGGGCTTTAATACTCACCTATGCGGACATCTATGCATCATGTTTCTCGAGACGTTTGCAAAGAGGAAGAAGAAGAAGAAGCAGAATATACAAGGGGGAGCTTTAAACATTCCTTCATCGGTTAAGGGTCAGATGCAATGTCGTACACTTTGATGTTAAAGGAACGATCATCTGTATTGTGTGCAAATTACTTCCCAACCTTTGATTGGAGCATTGGTGAATGGAGTATTGCACTGATTGGACTGGAGACATACAACAGAATCCCAAATATCACCAAGACTAACAACAAACTACATCTGGTTATTAATGGTGAAAAATACATTGTGGAAATAGAAGTGGGGTATACGATATCGACAATTTAAACGAAGTCTTAAAACAGTCTGGCAAAGGTATTGACTTATGTACTATCATTAATATAAATAAATTTGAAATAAGGACTATAAATTCAGCGAATGACTTTAACCAGAAAGGTTCAGTAGGGCGCCTACTGGGTTCCACAAAAGGGCAGGTTTTGAAGAAAAATCCAAGTAAATTTTACAAGTCAGATCAGACTGTGGACATCCTGCCCGTCAGCACAATCCGAGTCGAGTGTAACCTTACAACGAACTCCTATCTTAACGACAGTCTGAGTCATACTATTTACGGACTCTTCCCCTCAGTTGCAACAGGGTATAAGTTTGTTGAGACGCCTACTAATGCAATATACCTTCCAGTGACTTTTCAGACACTGGATCATTTAGAGCTGCCTATTGTCGACCAGAATAATCAACTTGTCGACATTCGTGGTGAAGAAGTCATTGTACGATTGCATCTAAGGCAGGATGGGCGTGCGATTTAAAACCAGTGCACGCAACCCAAAGCACGCCACTTCGCTGCTGAACCGCAAAGTGATAACACGTGCGAACTACGAGTTCCTTAAATCAGTTGGCTTGAAGCCTCAAAAAGACGTCCTCACTCAATATAACCAGTCCAGTAGAGTATGATGAGCGAATTATGTGTCAGGAATACTTCTCGCACAAACCTTACGCTTCAACCACATTTAACAACAATGATTAAATGAGGATTGTCATCCAGCAACTAGACGCGCTGACGCTTTCATGCAAGAGATTCAGATATTTGGAGGGGTCATTCAAGAAAACCGACGGTAGCGATACACTGGAATCCAAGCTTACACATAACGCTTTAGCATTCCTGTTCCAAGAGATATGCAATGATCTCAAAGGGCCTGAGATCGACCGTACACGCAATGTCGACATAACGTCAACTCTTAAAGTATACGTCTCTGAACCACACACGGTTTTGAATGGTTTAGAAAATGCGGGATGGTTCATAGACGATCCGGAGGATAGAACAGTTGCAGAGTACAAGCGACTTACTGCATGCATACCTCTAAAAATGCTTATGGGCTACTTTGAGGACATGAGGCAATATATATACATATATATATATATATATATATATATATATATATATATATATATATATATACTTTATAATTAATGTAACAATATCAACTCAAAAATTCAATGTCTCTGTACTAGTGTAAAATGCATTACAGTTGCGTAAATGAATATATGATCCTTTCCAAACGTAGAACATCATCGTCAAATGTTACGATATATCATAGCATCTTTGATACTCATATGTTTGTAAGCTTTTTGTATGTATCAAATCATGTGGTGCGTGGTAGAAATCTTCTCAGTGACAAATCTAAAGTGTTCAGTGAGAAAAATTTACGTGTGCAACAATGAGAATGCAGTGGGAACGTATTCACATCTGTTATGAAAACAAACACACCAAACCGACGTGTCACGTAAGTCACATGCAACGAAAATCTGTAACGAAGCCATCTGTGTGTGGCGTGTTTATAATTATGTATTATTTATATTTTAGGACAATTAATCTGTCAAAAATACACCACATGTCATAAAGAAAGCGTGTAAACCGTCTGAGGATGAATCACAACGATTCGAAACCGGTAACGGTACCCTTTGAATAAAGTAACTGAAAGTAAATTTGTGGCTGGTTGCTGTCCTAACACCATCAACATCTGTTTTCAAACAACTGCCACGGTCTCCATCATGTCATCGTATGACAAAATTGCAATAAACAGGAACTCATTCTGGTACAGAGTGCGACGGATAATAACCCACATTTTCAAAGAACTTAAGAGGAGAATGTGATCAGAATCAACAAGATAATATTGAGAATGCCTCACATCAGTGTATCAGACAAGGAGTGTTTGAAGCTTTTAAAAGTCCTGAGTTCCAGTACATTTCTATCATTAACATTTAGCTCGTGGGAGGTTTTCGAGTACCACGTGCTATCGGCTGCTAACAGACAAACATGGGCTATTAGAACCTCTTCGCAGCTAGAGACCCTTAGATTCATCATACTTGCGTTTCACACTGGTAAAAGAGGGAATATAGTAAATTATTCCACTGTGTTCGACAACTTCAAGTTAACTAATGCCGAAGTCTACCTGAACTCAGAATTCTACCCCTACGACAATTTACACCTGCAATGGTATGAAAATGTATACAGTCTAGCTTATGACATGTATGCGAGGTTCCGTGCTTCTTACTATGCAAGTGTTGAAGAAGAAGGAGGAGGACGTCTACTCAGTCCATGGAAGTTCAAGGAGCTTTCACCGATCATCTTAATAGACTGCTCGAAACAGAACGAGATAATTAAGTCTGGACCTGGATGTGCGAACTGAATTTGAATCTTCGACAAATTTCCCAGAACTCACTGCTGTGAAGGCCCTAGTTCTACGTGAACGTGTGATCAAGTACTGCCCGCTCACCAGTGTTGTGCAACAAGCTGTATAAATGAATAAGTGCTGCGCCATACCCAGAGCATGTCGCAATGGCGTCTCGAGGTGTAAATATTATTGCAGACGCTCAGGGTTTCAATGATGGTGAGCGTAGACAGTTCATACGTAAAGATGTTGCATTCGTAGCGTTCACTGAAGATGCAGGAATAATAAAGACATTCTCAGCAAACACTGCAGCATCGGGGTCTTTCAAGTGTGTGAAGTGTGGTAAGACACGGAAGAGTGGAAAGTGGTTAACGCATTTCTACCATGGAATTTAGTCGGATGATCCTGGCATACCCTATAAAGATATGGTGACGTCGCTTCAGTTACTAGACCACACGGATACCATCATCTACTTGATGGGGAAGGAGAAGATCCTATGGATGCCTCGAATCTTAAAGTTTGCTGCTATTCAAGACGCGGAATTCTACAGGTGTCCTGCTCTCCATTGAATCAAGGAGGAGAAGAAGATGCGGAAAATAGTGTTGCTGTGTCAGCTTATGAAAATGTAAAATTACTTTTAAGTTGGACGTAAAATAAATAAAATTTTACCTTACAACCTAAGTGATCTTTTATTTATTTCTTTTTTTTTTCAATCCTGTTCCCACTCTCACAGTGTACAGTTTTACCGGATGCTATGTCAAGCACAAGAAGTATGATTTTAGTCATGTCTGCTATATATCTTCCGAAGCGGACGTGGTCAAATGCCTCCTGCTCCCATAACCCAATTCGTGCTGCACGATAGGCGTAATTCCATTCAACCATTCTATATGTTTTGTTATATTCCATCTTAAACTTCGTCTCCTTAATATCACTCAGCTTCAGCAAAAATAAGGTCATTTGTGACCTGCACAGCCTTTATATTTATACATACATACATAATGAAATAGGGGATAGATTTTTTGTAAATAACAATGAAGACATATGATGAATTTTTTTTCTTCATTTATTAGGTTCACACAAATACAATATAGTTCGTGAGGTAAAATATAATTATTGAGGTACAATGTAGTTTTTGAGGTACAATATAGTATCCTTGAGGTAAAAATTCACTCTGCAATTCCAATGTAAAGATACATTTAACTTGCACACTACACCAGTAACATTGGTCGAGAATATCTATTTTTTTTTTTTACTTTTTTTTTCAAGTCGCACTGGAACCTTTTTTTTTATAAATCTACGCTAAAACTAATGTGGAGATACTTTCTTTACTACAACTGACTTCCACAGTCCCAGAAGCATAGATTTTAACATAATTCTGATGGACTGTGCACGCTTATAAACTAATTTCAAAAGCCCCAATAGGAAAGCTTTTTACAATAACATTTCTGATGGAGTGGAGCTATATAGGTATATATACACTTAATAACTATTCTCTCTTGAAAGGCTAGTGCCAAATGAAAACTTAAAAACTATTCTATTTACAAGACGCACATGGTGCGTGGATATATGCATGTGGTGTGTATGAAGAAATAAATAAATGTACAGATATTTTTTCTGTTTATGCTTTTCTAATATTTTTTGTTTCTCTTTTTTAACTTTTTTAACACACATGGTATGCATATATATATAGACACACACTTTTTCCTTTTTCTTTTTTTTATCTTTTTTCCACATAGTCTGTGTGTGTATATATACACGAGTATACAGGGTGAGTCACCTGACATTACCGCTGGATATATTTGGTAAACCACATCAAATATTGACAAATCGATTCCACAGACCGAACGTGTGGAGAGGGGCTAGTGTAATTGGTTAATACAAACCATAAAAAAATGCACGGAAGTACGTTTTTTAACACAAACCTACGTTTTTTTAATGGAACCCCGTTAGTTTTGTTAGCACATCTGAACATATAAACAAATACGTAATCAGTGCCCTTTGTTGCATTGTAAAATGTTAATTACATCCGGAGATATTGTAACCTAAAGTTGACGCTTGAGTACCACTCCTCCGCTGTTCGATCTTGTGTATCGGAGAGCACCGAATTACGTAGGGATCCAAAGGGAACGGTGATGGACCTTAGGTACAGAAGAGACTGGAACAGCCCATTACGTCCACATGCAAACACCTTTTTATTGGTCTTTTTCACTGACGCACATGTACATTACCATGAGGTGTGAGGTACACGTACACACGTGGTTTCCGTTTTCAATTACGGAGTGGAATAGAGTGTGTCCCGACATATCAGGCCAATAGATGTTCAATGTGGTGGCCATCATTTGCTGCACACAACTGCAATCTCTGGCGTAATGAATGTCGTACACGCCGCAGTACATTTGGTGTAATGTCGTCGCAGGCTGCCACAATACTTTGTTTCATATCCTCTGGGGTTGTAGGCACTTCACGGTACACATTCTCCTTTAATGTACCCCACAGAAAGAAGTTCCGAGGTGTAAGATCAGGAGAACGGGCTGGCCAATTTATGCGTCCTCCACGTCTTATGAAACGCCCGTCGAACATCCTGTCAAGGGTCAGTCTAGTGTTAATTGCGGAATGAGCAGGTGCACCATCATGCTGATACCACATACGTCGACGCGTTTCCAGTGGGACATTTTCTAGCAACGTTGGCAGATCATTCTGTAGAAACGCGATGTATGTTGCAGCTGTTTGGGCCCCTGCAATGAAGTGAGGACCAATGAGGTGGTCGCCAATGATTCCGCACCATACATTTACAGTCCACGGTCGCTGTCGTCGCACTACCTGTCTGAGCCAGCGAGGCTTGTCCACGGACCAGTAATGCATGTTCCGTAGATTCACTGCCCCGTGTTTGTGAAACCCGCTTCATCAGTAAACAAGTAGAACTGCAACGCATTCTGTGTTAATGCCCATTGACAGAATTGCACTCTTTGATTAAAGTCATCGCCATGTAATTGCTGATGTAGCGACGCATGAAATGGGTGAAAGCGGTGACGATGCAGTAGGCGCATGACACTATTTTGACTCAGTCCACCGGCTCTCGCAATGTCCCGTGTACTCATGTGTGGATTCATGGCAACAGCAGTTAACACACCAACTGCACCCGCTTCTCCTGTGACGGACCTGTTACGGACCCGTTTGCGTGCTACGACCATACCTGTTGCATACAGTTGGCGGTAGATGTTTTGCAATGTGCGGCACGTTGGATGCTCTTTGTCCGGGTACCGTTCTGCATACACCCTGCAGGCGTCAGTTGCATTTCGTCGACACTCGCCATACATGAGTATCATCTCCGCCTTTTCAAAGTTCGAATACACCATGGTCACAGTTCCTACAACACTACACTATCACAGACGTCTGGTAACACGGTGTACTACAGTTGGTCTGCGTGCGGAGACGAATGCAGAATAACAATAGCAGCAAGCGCTACATGCGGACACCGCGACAGTTAGACCAAACCACAACAGTGCACTACAGCCACACTCGTAAACACCGTCGTCATCGTAAACATGTCCCTGCAGATGCTGCTCGCCGACCGTGGCCCGTGTTTGTTACAACACGCAAGTGAACGTCGGAGATTTCAAGCGTCAACTTTAGGTTACAGTATCTTCGGATGTAATTAACATTTTACAATGCAACAAACGGCACTGATTACGTTGAAACGTCCCCTTTGAACAATTTATACATGACTGTGCTTAAACTGACACACAATATTTTTAGCGCAACGCAATCTGACTTCCAATAATCCCTACAAAAGAATGGCCCTGACTAACATTAACCTATACCTTTCATAAATCACTTACCTCACAAAAATCTTCGTTACTGGAAATGCTGCAATACAGCGAGCGCCACTACTGCCAGCTAAATAAAAGATTCAATCTACGGAAGGCACTAACTACTGATAGGGATAGTTAGCAAATGAAAGATTTTAATAGAGAACAAACAATGTATTTACCTTAATAGTCATAATATATGTAATTTCAAAACTCCGCCATCTCCCCACATCCACCACTGCTGGCGGCTCACCTCCAACTGCGCAATGCTATGTGCTGTTAACATCCAGCGGCCCAACACTACAATGGCTGACAACAATGCAAACTGGCCACAGACTGCACACAGCACAGCCAGCGATTTTCATACAGAGAGCGCTACGTGGTGGCGGCGTTACCAATATAAGAACCTAAACAGCCTACTTACATAGTCCCCATGCTCACCACAAAAAATTTTACAAATTTTTTTTGGGCAGTGGCCAATACAGATTTGAAAAAAATTTTCATAATTACAATAACAAAGAAATCAAATGCACACACTCATTGATACAATGTGGGTCAAAAGCTAAAATTTTGTCACAGACCATAAAGACAGTCCTAATCATTCATCATAATAGGAATTAGAGTTTTTGTTTTTCATAATGTCTCGTTAGTAAAAGAAATTGCACACAGAAGTAGTGGATTTCCATGCAGTCTTGAAGAAGTAGTGTTGTCCTTCCAACGGAAAGACAGTGCTGACTCTTGACATGCAGACAGGTAATGGGCCACAACAGAGCAAACCCACAGCAGAGTCATTCGACGTTCTGAAGAAGATTGGTAGGTAGGTCATCACAGATCAGACCCACTGTAGTCCTGGTAGAGAGTATGGTACTGGTGGGCCACCAGAGGTGCAGACCCACTGTAGTCCTTGTAGAAATAATGGTATTGGTGAGTCATCATAGGTGTAGACCCACTGTAGTCCTTGTAGAGACGGTCAGCAGCCATCTGTTGCGACTGTGCAGGTGCACAATCACCATTGAAGAGTCTTGCGGATAATATAGCAAGTCCATAAACCACCACTCGTGCACTCACAAAGTTTTTTTTTTTCTAATTGTCCTTAGAACTAGCAATGCTGTTAACCAGTCCCTTGCTGAATTATTAACACACGTGCAAACACTATCAGTCCCTACTTCTCCATATACTATGACCAACAGAAACGTGTGCAGTGAAATGGAACTTACAAGTTACTTAATTGGATGAACTGCTGTCAATTACAATTTTATAACATAAGAATAGAATGACAAAGGTACAAAATACATAATTATAAACATAACAATACAGATAACATTTGTAGTAATACAGGCTTTACAAAAGAATAGAAATAGACATATACATCAGTGTTACAGGAATTATGACATAAGTAAATACATAAAAGATCAGAATAACTTGCGAAACATCAACTTCACACATGAGCATTAAAACAAAACAGAATAAATAATGTCTCAACATTTTTACAAAGTAAATAACATAGTATTAGAAAAATTCTACAACATAGCTCTCATCAGCTAAACACATAAAGACAGGAAAAACACAAATACACAAGGGTACACAAACACATAGTGGGATAACACAAAAGGAAAGGACAGGGTTTGTTTTCAGAGTAAGATTTGGTACTGCAGTCCATCCCAAAACTTCATTCCATAGATCTTTCGTCTTATTTCAACCTTTTCTTCCACCAAAAAAAAATCCTATCCAAGCATGCTTTCTGTATTTTTCTCGTATAGCCTCTCAGTGCATTTCTTCAAATGCATCGCAACTCATTCTCTTATAGGCTACCCCCTCTTAAGCTAACTTAAATCTACTGAGCTCAGATGCTAAACTAAGGGACGAGGCAATGCAGCAGCACAAAACAATTAACACAAACATCAATGACAAAAAAATTCAAATTGGCAAAGCAATTGCAATATTACAACTAATATAAGGCACTGTGCAGCAAACAAGAAAACTAATTCCGTAGTAAAACTGGCATAACAGCGTAATACAAAGTCAAATTCTGTAACATTATGCCTGGCAAACAGCAGCACCAAATAACAAAACTTATATCTAAACATGACATAGCTCAAGCAGAAAAAATATTACACTAAAATGGCCATGTCTAATACCTATGTCACATCTTAACACTAGAGTGATGCATCACGAGAACTTACACTAGCAGATAAGTTACCAAATCGTAAAGAAATTATTTATGCAATTCCTGTGAAGGGAAATGCCTATTTATGTGCCCTCGTTTTCTTGGAAGTAGATCATAAATTTCTTATTGACTGGATCTGTAGGCATAAAATAACTATATTAGTACATATATTAAATTTTATTTTAACCAATGCTGCAGTGCAGCTAGAAACTAGATATTAAAGAAAATGAGCAAATATGTACAAAGGACGGCATGAAACATCATTCATTAGCCATATGGCATTTCATAATGCAGTAAAAATTCCCTCAATTCTAGAGAAAGACGCTTGACATAATCAGGTGTGCAGATGTAAGTATCTTTCCAAGTAATGAGGGTGTCGCATTTGCAATGTTTTCTCTAAAGGAATGTCAATGGTGAGGATAATAGCCTCCCTTTTTTTTCACTTAATGGCTTTCTTTTGTCAGACGACTACCTCTCAGCTGGGCGCCCAAAACGTATTACGTGCAGGTGGTCACTCAACTTTCTTATTGAAATATTTACGACAGCAGTTTCCGCTACAGTGACAGTCTCATATAAAAATATTTCACAGGTCAAGAATTTGCGTTGCAAATGTGTAGAAACAAAATCTTATGAATATAACAGTGTCCAAAAAATTGTCGCCGGCATTGTGATACGTTCACGTATTTACACACATTTCATAACTATTAAAGTACGATTCTTGGTTTCCAACATCCTTTTTCACAAGTCAATAGTCCCTACCCACTATTCATTATTCCTTACCTTATTACACATATACATATTCGTCGACACTTCTTCAATATTTCATCATAATAAATTCCTCATATAGCATCAGCTTATTAATCATAAACATACCTCAGCAGCATAATACACATCGTTGTCATAAAAATAACATCATAACATCTCAGTCAAATCTCAAAAACGTCATAGCTTTCTGCAATAATTTCAAAACCTAAAGAAAATTCTCTGCTCATTTCAGTAGTGTCATCTACCTCAAACGTACTTTAAAAATTATGACCTACATCTACATCTACATCTACATCCATACTCCGCAAGCCACCTGTCGGTGTGTGGCGGAGGGTACCTTCAGTACCTCTATCGGTTCTCCCTTCTATTCCAGTCTCGTATTGTTCGTGGAAAGAAGGATTGTCGGTATGCCTCTGTGTGGGCTCTAATCTCTCTGATTTTATCCTCATGGTCTCTTCGCGAGATATACGTAGGAGGGAGCAATATACTGCTTGACTCTTCAGTGAAGGTATGTTCTCGAAACTTTGACAAAAGCCCGTACCGAGCTACTGAGCGTCTCTCCTGCAGAGTCTTCCACTGGAGTTTATCTATCATCTCCGTAACGCTTTCGCGATTACTAAATGATCCTGTAACGAAGCGCGCTGCTCTCCGTTGGATCTTCTCTATGTCTTGTATCAACCCTATCTGGTACGGATCCCATACTGCTGAGCAGTATTCAAGCAGTGGGCGAACAAGCGTACTGTAACCTACTTCCTTTGTTTTTGGATTGCATTTCCTTAGGATTCTTCCAATGAATCTCAGTCTGGCATCTGCTTTACCGACAATCAACATTATATGATCATTCCATTTTAAATCACTCCTAATGCGTACTCCCAGATAATTTATGGTATTAACTGCTTCCAGTTGCTGACCTGCTATTTTGTAGCTTAATGATAAAGGATCTATCTTTCTGTGTATTCGCAGCACATTACACTTGTCTACATTGAGATTCAGTTGCCATTCCCTGCACCATGCGTCAATTCGCTGCAGATCCTCCTGCATTTCAGTACAATTTTCCATTGTTACAACCTCTCGATACACCACAGCATCATCTGCAAAAAGCCTCAGTGAACTTCCGATGTCATCCACCAGGTCATTTATGTATATTGTGAATAGCAACGGTCCTATGACACTCCCCTGCGGCACACCTGAAATTACTCTTACTTCGGAAGACTTCTCTCCATTGAGAATAACATGCTGCGTCCTGTTATCTAGGAACTCCTCAATCCAATCACACAATTGGTCTGATAGTCCATATGCTCTTACTTTGTTCAATAAACGACTGTGGGGAACTGTATCGAACGCCTTGCGGAAGTCAAGAAACACGGCATCTACCTGTGAACCCGTGTCTATGGCCCTCTGAGTCTCGTGGACGAATAGTGCGAGCTGGGTTTCACATGACCGTCTTTTTCGAAACCCATGCTGATTCCTACAGAGTAGATTTCTAGTCTCCAGAAAAGTCATTATATCTCATACCAAATACATCATTCAAAGCTCTCATAGTATCACAATGGTTCTGAAAAAATATGAACAGTTCACACAGTACAGACAAAATACAATTTCGTAAGTGTGAAGTAATCCAACGGTGTAATTACGTAAACATCTGTCACTGATGTAGTAAAATGAATGTTTGTCTCTCTCAGTTAAATGATCAGATAGCTGTGTAATTTATGTGTTGGAGAAATATGGTACCGATGTGTAAAGTTGTATAAGCAAATACCATATTAGCTAGGGCTCCTTGTGCTTGCCAAACACATGGTACACAAAGTAGGCGTGTACCCGCTGAGGATTATTGTAATTGTACCCTCAGGTGTTACAGATTACAGCAATGGAATGAAATGTATCACGGAAAACTTTCTTTGTAATTCAAAAATCTTTAAAAATAAATGTTTTAAGTACGAAATTAATCACTCAAATATGTGTCCTGTAGCGCTAAATGTGCGTCTTGCTGTAAGATAATCTCTGTGGAAGTGTCGTAGTTATTGTCCTCCGAAAGCTAAGTTCTGCAGAAGTCAATATACTTACCTCATGATAAACAAAAGTGAAATGCTTTGCGTATAGATATCTTACTTATTACGCTTATTGCCATGATGAAGAAAGTACTGTGCTGTAACGTATTGTTGTGCTATGGAAAAGGCTGTCACATTGTAGCTATACCACAAAAATTACTACTAAAACATGTTTTACTTTCCAGAAGAATTCAGAAAAACCGTGCAGATATAAAACAGATACTCCGCAAATGCAACAATGTAAATTGTGTCACACATTAGTAATGTCATGATATAATCGTGTAGCTGTCACATTAACTAACCACTGTGTCATCTGGTATCTCCCAGAAAGTACTTTAATTCAGAATGTATTTTCAAGTACACCAAAATGTTACATTAAAATCTCATTAGCAGTACTGGTAAATGTTCTAAGTATGTGAGCCTTATAGTCGTTACATAATCGTGCAACTAACAAGCAAGAATGTACACACACAATAACACTGTGTCGTCTGTTCGCAATAACAATGCATTCGTAATTTCTGTTTGAATAAGTTCTCTTGGTTCTTGACTGGATATTTAACTTCAAACATTGTTGCATGTTAACAGATTCTAAGTCTGACAAAGCATACTAGAAATGTGAAGTGAAAAGTTTTATGGCAAAGACAAAGTTAAGAAGCAGATTATCTGTGAATAAATGGTTTTACATGTGAAATGAGGTGTAAACCTTTACTCTTCCTTGTATGCAGAGTTTCAACTTGAATGGAATTATCATGCGGTATTCGTCCGTAAAGAATACTGGAATTTTGCTCAAGGTTAGCGTCAATGTTATTTTTCCCTGAGCCAGCGGGCGCAAGTGGCTGCCTGCGGTGTGAGTCATTGTCTGTTTCTTTGTTGGCGCTCGTCGTTACTGGAATTAGGAGACCTAACTTCTACAAATTCGCCTTGTCGAGAGGGCTCTGCTCTGTTTAAATCCCGCCAGTTCTGATGCAATTCACGTCTGTCGTTACGATCACATCGTCTGTCGTCATGTCAGTAGTTCCTGTAGTTTCTTTCTTGTCGGTTAAGTGGTGGAGAATTTCTCCCTGAATTGTCACTGCACGGTGGACCGTTGCGTCTGAAGTTATTCTGTCTCCCGTGATAATAAATGTTCTGGTTGCCAAATTGACTGTTTCTATGATTGTCTCTGTCATATTCCTTACTACGGAAATGCGATCTTCTCTGTAACTATTATTCTGCCAGTGGTTGTCATATGAGTGGTGTCTGTTTTGGTCACGATTTACGTTGTAAGAGTAGGCTTGTTGTGTCCAGTTATTGTTTCTGTCATCACGGAATTGTGACGGATGTGACCTGTAGTGATTGTTTTCCTGTTTTCGCATCCCGCGACTGTCTGTGTCAATTTCTAATTCTTTTAACAGTCCCTGAAAAGCTTCAATGTCGTCTTTGCAACGTCCTGCTAAAATAATATGTCGTAAATGTTCAGGCAGTTTGATTAAGCAAATGCGGATGAGTTCTGAGGGGCTGTATGGGTTTGACAGGTACTGATTCTTGTGCAACATGTCTTCAAAATATTTCACAAGACTGCAAAATTCAGATTGTTCGAAATGTTTCATCATAATGATGCTATGTCTTACTCGGTCTTGTGTAGCTTGAGACCAATATGCTGAGAGGAAGGCATGGTAAAATTCTCCTTCACTGTGGCAATCGTGAATGACCAATCGCATTCTTACAGCTGGTTCATTCTCTAAGTAGCCACACATAAATTCTAATCTGTGCTCCAATGACCAGTTAGGAGGGAAACAATAAGAGAATTGATGGAGCCACGCTTGTGGATGAATGTCGTTGGCAGAATTCTTAAACGTTTTGAATTTACGTGTAGTAATGAACAGCTTATAGTCAAAATCATCGTGTCGGCGAATAGCATATCGGTCATTGTTACGTCATGTCAGCGGTTCCATCTCAGAATTCGGTGTACCTTGCCAATTTCTTTCATAATTACCGAAATGCCCTGTGTTATTATTCTGTGGCTTTTCCGTATTTCTAAGTTCCTCTTCCCATGTTGGAGCGCGAGTGTCCTCTGAAATATGTAATTCTTGTATTACCTGCGTCAACTGATCTTGTACTTCCCGGATTTCTCTTTTGTACTGTGTATGGATTTTATTTTGATTATGTTTGAATTTTCTTATTTGTTCATACTCTTCTGTGTCAGTGAAGGCTACGGGTCTTGTGTCATTCAGATCATCATCTACCTTTGTAGATAAGTTAGTGACCTGATCCAAAAGTTCGGATACTTTCTCCGATAGTGTACTTATTTCCTGCATGTGTCTTTCTGAACCAATTTTCAGGGTATCTACTGTGTCCTTTAAGTTTTCCTGAGTTTTTGCAAGTTGCGTAACCGAATCGGTAGATGCAACTCAGTCAATTTTAGCTTGCAAGATCTCATGATTTTCATGAACAATAGTTTGCAGTTCTTTTATGGCTGCTTCGTGATTCTGTAATGCATTTTCATGACGCGAAAAAATAGGTTGGAAAATAGGTTTTACGTCATTACAGACCTTTTGACATTTCGATTCGATGTTACGTAACTTAGTGGTTAAATCTTCACGTGTTTGTTCAAGTGTGGTGTCTAACTTTTGAAGATTTTGTTCCATTGTGTCTAACTTTTGAAGATTTTGTTCCATTGTGTCTAACTTTTGCTGTGTTTGTCTCTGATTTTGTTCCATTGTGTCTAACTTTTGAAGCTTTTGCTGTGTTTGTCTCTGATTTTGTTCCATTGTGTCTAACGTTTGAAGCCTTTATCCCATTTGTCTCTGATTTTGTTCTATTTGTTGCATTAATTGCAATAATAATGTATTAGTGTCTGGAATCTGTTTCTCTATGCTTTTTGGCAGTGTATTTTCACCGGCAACATTCACATTTTGACAAGCAGAAAATGTGTCTTGACTCATTTGAGAAAACGGTGAGGACCCAAAACCTGAATCTACAGTATTTGCAAAATTGTGTCCTATCATTTCGGATTCCTGAGGCGAGCTGTTGCCGAGCGATCGATCGATAATGCTTCCCTGTTCACTAATTGTTTCACTGCCTACGCCATTGTTTGCCGCCCGCTCCATTTCCCTATGCACAATTACCAAATTACTATGTTGAACATTAGTTAATTCATTACATGGTGGCGTTAACACACTGCTTTCGTCTTCACTGTCATTTCTCAGTTTACTTTGGAGCCTAGTGTTACGTTTTTCACACGCCATTATTGTCACAATATTTCACACGATAACACAGAAAAGCACAATTTGAAGAGCAAAAATAAGAGAACACATTAACATAGCACTGAAAATAATATTTAGTTAATTGCAGCTGCTAAATACTTGGTGCAAATCTACATGCAGGCCACAACTGTTTTACTGTACAACAATGAAAGACTGCAACTACAAAGGAGATTCTCTCTACAATTACGCAATAGCAATAAACAAAATCTACACTAATTACACAAACTACAAGAAAAAATCAGAAGATTCCAGTGAGGTATCCTCGGCTAAGGGTCGACATATGTAACGTCCCCTTAGAACAATTATACATGACTGTGCTTAAACTGACACACAATATGTTTAGCGCAACGCAATCTGACTTCCAATAATCCCTACAAAAGAATGGCCCTGACTAACATTAACCTATACCTTTCATAAATCACTTACCTCACAAAAATCTTCGTTACTGGAACTACTGCAATACAGCGAGCGCCACTACTGCCAGCTAAATAAAAGATTCAATCTACGGAAGGCACTAACTACTGATAGGGATAGTTAGCAAATGAAAGATTTTAATAGAGAACAAACAATGTATTTACCTTAATAGTCATAATATATGTAATTTCAAAACTCTGCCATCTCCCCACATCCACCACTGCTGGCGGCTCACCTCCAACTGCGCAATGCTATGTGCTGTTAACATCCAGCTGCCCAACATTACAATGGCTGACAACAATGCAAACTGGCTACAGACTGCACACAGCACAGCCAGCGATTTTCATACAGAGAGCGCTACGTGGTGGCGGCGTTACCAATATAAGAACCTAAACAGCCTACTTACAACGTATTTGTTTATATGTTCAGATGTGCTAACAAAACTAACGGGGTTCCATTTAAAAAAACGTAGGTTTGTGTTAAAAAACATACTTCCGTGCATTTTTTTATGGTTTGTATTAACCAATTACACTAGGCAGTCTCCTCACGTTCGGTCTGTGGAATCGGTTCGTCAGTACTTGAGGAGATATATCCAGCGGTAACGTTAGGTGACTCACCCTGTGTAGTACACACAAATGTGTACACCACACACACACACACACACACACACACACACACACACACAATTAGTCATCACTATGATAAAAGGTTCATACTACTACTCTGCAGACACACTCTCCCTCTCTCCCTCTCTTCCTCTCACTCCCACTCAATCGGAGTCCCTCACCCCTTCCCTCGCTACAAGTGAGTAGTGTGATTGTGGGGGAGTTTCCATCTCCTCATCACAAATGACCGTTTTATCGTCATTAGGCGAGAGACCGAATTTAGACTGCAGCACAGTGTTCCCCTTGTGTCCTCTCGACTGAATACTGGTGTGACGTACCATATGTGGTGGCTGCAGTGCAGCATCGCAAACACCGCTGTACAGGCACCAAAAATAGTCTTCGAAAGAGAGGGTTTCCAATGCCATTCAACGCACACCCCTAGCCCTCCTCTGTGCGATACGCATTTATTTTTGATTGCAGACCTACAAACTCCGCAATCGGCAATCCATTCACCTCGTTCTTCGTAAGACCAATAGCCTTCGTGTTCTGTGAAATAATACCATAAGGATGAGGACGTGTAAAATTAATTACCATGGTACCTCATTACTTCATGTGGATTGCAGTTCTTCACACAATAGATGAAGCTCTCTGTATCAGTATAAAGTAATTTAGGATCTGCGAAATGAGTTTTCGCAAACTCACAATGAAAGTAGTACATGTGGAGTTTGGATAGGTCTAGTGTGCACATTCTCACAATAGGTTTCGTAAACTCTACTGCAGTCCTCGCCGTCTGCACAGCAACAAATTTCTAACTGAATATGGTGCCCCACTTAAAATTTGGTTTGGCAATCCATTTTCTTACGCCATAACGCCCATCCCATTCGGTTATAATCAAAATTTCAAGTCGTTCCTTCAAGTGCTCCATTGTTTTACAGAAAATTGAGTTATCCATTAATTTCCAAAAATCTTTCTCAAAGTCACACATCGCGGAAGCTCTCTGTCCCGTATTCAAATCAATATAATCCTTCAACAAGGAGGTAGCCTGGGTGTTTCTAACCAGCTCCATCCCCAAGCTGAGACACTGCTGGAGATTACGATGGTAAATATCTGTGCTTATTCCCCAGCGTTGTCATCAGTTCTGGCGAGGAGCCTCCTCACGGAACTATTTGCTCTGGACACAGTGGCAAATGAGCGTGCGCATCATGCCAAGTAACAGGGTATGTGAGCTCGATCTCCATCACATACCTTACATCAGAATCAGCTGCCATACCAGCCCTCCCCCTTCCCCCATGATTCTTCCACCTAATCCCTTGTATTCGTCTTTGGGCACCCATCAAAACTCACCAATCGGCAGTGAATGCTGCATGGTGTACCCATATAAGCTATTTACATCCGGATACATTATGTAAGTCGAATCAAGGGATGCGTTGAACCTGTCATCCATCTGCAGGCTATTTGCCTTTGCGTGTCTGTGGACACATTAGCAAAGACCCCCATGGATCCCTCGCTCAAAGAAAAGACGCATGTCAGCATCGGTCAATAATTCAATGCTGCACTTCGTTTCCTTGAGCATTGTGTCCCAAGACAACCCAGGTGCCGTGTAATAAAGGGCGGGATCCAGAGAATATGTGGTCACACATGGACTCCAGGATTTATCGAAAATGTCCGAAAGCAAGCACACGTCGGTGTCCATGTAAAACGATATGCACTCTCTGAAAGTGGAGGTGTTGAATTCCCACCGGACATTCACGGCATACTCGTCTCAGCATCCTTTGTGGCATCGCGTGTAAAGTTTCTGGAGAATGCAGTTCTGTCAGGTAGCTGGTTCCATTGAGATTCGCAATGCTATCCACATACTCGTATGGGAAAACACCCTTCCTAGTCACAAGTTGAATCTTTTCCTCATCGAGGAATGCAGCTCAAGTGACATGCATATCCTTCCGAGGTAGAGTTTCAACGAGTTTCTGGAGTGGCTACTGCATAAAACGTAGCGTATCAAGGAAGCAGAGCGTAATTCTTTGTGTCATTCGTTTCTAGAATGAAATGTATTTCTCGACACTCTCAAGTAGGACAGTGACTTGATCTTTCTCCATGCCGAAATCAGCCAAGTGCTCAACTACAAAGTGAGCGTCGGCAAATCGGTATGCACTGAGACACACATATCTTGCGTTTACGCCAGGGCTTCACAACATACGTGCTCGCGGAGCAAGCTGTGAGCAGCAAGGCGCGAGCACGGAGCAGCGCGAGCACGCTACCCCCACTACAGGACCAGAGGGGAGAGTGGGGAGAGTCACGTGGGGCACACAACAGCTGCCGCCAGTCAATGTAAATCCGCGGCCACCTGCAGGGATATCACTCACGGGTTATTACTGCGACAAATGAAACAAATAAAGGAGATTGTACACGTGCCACATAATTTTATTAGCTTAGAGTATGCCTCTACATTCGTATTAATTTGTGAACTGTTACACAATAAAAGGTGTCACTGAAGTGTGGGATTCTCGGTTATCTTGTACTTTTTGCCCTTTACAACTGCGTCTATGTTCGGAGTAATTGTTCTTGTGCATTGTAAGCGCAGCGTGCAGTTTAAATTTCGGTCAGACAATACGTTTCTCAGGCGCGTCTTGTTACATTTCATTGCAGAGAACAGTTGTTCACAAACATACGTGGAACCGAACATTGATATTATTGTAGACGCCAGTTTGTGCAAACGAGGAAATCTATCCTGAGGGAAGTGTCTGTAGAATTCCAAAATGTTTTTCTTGTTCTCAAAAATGGTTCAAATGGCTCTGAGCACTATGGGACTCAACTGCTGTGGTCATAAGTCCCCTAGAACTTAAAACTACTTAAACCTAACTAACCTAAGGACAGCACACAACACCCAGCCATCACGAGGCGGAGAAAATCCCTGACCCCACCGGGAATCGAACCCGGGAACCCGGGCGTGGGAAGTGAGAACGCTACCGCACGACCACGAGAAGCGGGCGTTTCTTGTTCTGAAATTTGTCTCTGTATTCTCTGTCACACTGCAGGTCAATAATTTCTAGTTGTAGCTCAGGACGAATCTCTTCAATATTCGCTGAATATGGAGAGGAGAACAGATCAAAATCACTGTCTAGTGCTGTTAGATCTTGAAAGCGTTAATCAGATTCTTCCTTAAGGGTAACTAAACTACGTGAATAACGTTCACAGTCTTTGTGAACATCTTGCATGGATGATAATTTAGGAAAATGAGCTAGATTTCCTGTTTCCAACATACTCACCCAAAGTGTCAATTTCATTTTAAAAGCTCGTATTCGATCTATGAAATGAGTAATTAGCAGATCTTTAGCTTGTGGTGAAATGTTCAAAGCATTCAGATGGCTAGTTAAATCTGCTAAGAACGCGAGATCACATTTCCATGAAGGCTCTTTTAATTCAGGAACACACATGTTATTTATTTCCATGAACATATTTATCTCATCTAATAGGCAAAAAAATCGATTTAATAATTCGCCACGACTAAGCCAGCGGATCTCGCTGTAATAAGGCAGGCTACCATACTGGCTTTCTACATCCTCAAGAAAGCTTTTAAATTGTCTGTGTTCTAGCCCATGCTTCCTTATATAATTGGTTGTACGAACAACAACACTCATCACATTTTATAGAGTGATACTCTTTGCACATAAGTTTTCCAGGTGGATCACACAGTGAACACCCCTTATTTCATTCGGCACGGTCAGTTTTTGGATTTTCTCCTTCAACAGCGCAACGAAACCTGATTTTTTCCCTGTTATCGCTGGTGCACCGTCTGTAGACACTGAAACTAAAGAATTCCACGACAATCCTATATTTTCAACACTTTCTTCAACACTACTTAAAATATCACCTCGGGTTGTAGTGTGCTTCATGGCTACTACACCGAGGAGCTCCTCCCTCACCTGAAGATCTCTATTAACATCTCTAATAAATATGGCAAGCAGCGCTGTTCCAGTGATATCAACACTTTTGTCCAGAGCTAGAGAATACGCCATAAAATCTTTACAGATATTTGCAAGCTGGCTCTGGACGTCGTCTGGCATGTCCTGTATCCGACGCATAATGGTCATGTTAGATAATGGCACAATTCGAAACTGTTCAAATGGCTCTGAGCACTATGGGACTCAACATCTTAGGTCATAAGTCCCCTAGAACTTAGAACTACTTAAACCTAACTAACCTAAGGACATCACACACACCCATGCCCGAGGCAGGATTCGAACCTGCGACCGTAGCAGTCCCGCGGTTCCGGACTGCAGCGCCAGAACCGCTAGACCACCGCGGCCGGCCTCGAAACTGTTCAACTTGAGATGGACACAAATGTTCCGCTGCAACTACCAAACATTCTTTTATTAAATCGCCATCAGTGAAGGGGCGCCGGGATTTTGCTAAAAGAAAGCAATTTTGTAACTCACTCTGAGAGCTGCCTCAGTTGATTTTTCTTCGTCGTCCAGATCTTCTTCGGATGCTTCCTCTTAAGTTTAATAACTCCCTGTGCACGATCTGGTCCATCACATTTTCCACTTCCGTAGTCTTTCGCGTGGTACGACATATAATGTCGCTGCAAATTAAATTTCCTAAAAGAAATCAGCGTTTTGTGACATACTAAACATTTTGCAACAACATCTTTTTCTGTAAACAGATACATTTCCTTCCAATGGGGGTTGAACTGCGAAAGCATGGTTGGGCTTACACAACGGCGACTTGACATGATTCTTAACCAGCGGAGTGACTGTTAGAGCTGATCTTAGAACTTTAAACGTTACACAGTCGGCGCGAATTCAATAGGCGCTCTGTGGCCCTATTCAAACGTGCGCGCGCATTTCCCCTCCCTCCCCTCCCTCCCTTCCCAACGACCTTGCACCTGCTCGCGAGCACTTGCCTGAGCAGACGCGAGTACTCGCGCTCAAAACCGGCCAGTTGTTAAGCCCTGGTTTACGCTGGTTCTCACAAGGCTGGTCTGATAATGATGATGATGACAGAGGAGGGTGCTGCAGACCATTGGGAACAGCCAGGCTGCGGTTATGGTTCCCGATGCTGTTGCTGCTGCTGCAGACCCGATCCAGTAACTAGATCTGTCTCGGGTTCTTCGACCGACGTTCATCTAATGATTTTACTGACGTTTTGCCAGCACGAGTGGCTGGCATTGTCAAAGCTTCACCCTCCATTGTCGCTGGTGAATTCTTAATGGCTTGTAACTAAGGTGTGGTACAGATACGTAGATGATACTTTCGTTGTGTGGTGCCATGGTGATGAATAGTTTGGTGACTTCCTAAAACACTTGAACAGTCTCCATGCCGACATACAATTTACCATAGAAGTAGAAAAGGACAAAAAACTGCCATTTCTAGATGTGCTGGTCTCAAGGGATGGCGAAAACCTGAGGCACAGCGTGTACCGACAACCGACACACACGGACCGATACCTGCACAAACTATCAAACCACCACCCGAGCCAGAAAAGAGGCATGGCTAATACGCTCGTAACGCGAGCAGGACGAATATGTGAACCGCAGCACCGCAGACGCGAAATGCAACACCAGGACAGTGTTCTCAGGAGAATTGGGTACTCCACAAATTATATTAGAAGTGTAACAGAGCCAAACACTCGGCGAAGTAAGGAATCAGAAAAAGAAATGTCGGGTACGGCCTTTCTGCCACACATTCCGAGAGTGACGGACAGAATCGGCCGTATATTGCGCAAACATGGCGTGAAGACGATCTTCAAACCAACAAGGAAGATCAAAGAGTGGCTTAGATCGGCAAAGGAGAAAAGAGACCCACTTGCAATGTCGGGAATATACCGTATACCATGCGCATGCGGAAAAGTTTATGTCGGAATGACTGGACGATCAGTCAATACCAGGATCAAAGAACATAAGCGACATTACAGGTTAGGGCAGGTGAAGAAATCGGCCGTGGTAGAGCACGCGCTGAGTGAGACCGACCACGTAATAAAATTCGCCGACACGGAAGTTCTGGCTGTAGAGAATCTCTATCGCATGCGCTTGTTCAGAGAAGCTGAAGAAATACAAAAACACGCGAACAGCTTCAACAAGAAAGAGGAAAGCCTTAAGGTAAACGGATCCTAGCTCCCGTACTGCAGCGAACGACCGTCGCAGGTAGCAAGAAGAGAACCGCACCGGAAATGACGGCGGAGAAACTCTCGGACGTTAGCGTGTCAGATACATATTAGTCTGCGGCAGCGAGCTTGGCTCCAGTTTAACACCGGCAGTGGAGGGTGAAGTTTTGACAATGCCAGTCACTCGTGCTGGCGAAACGTCAGTAAAATCGTTAGATAAACTTCGGCCGAAGAACTGTTGGTTGTTGGTTGTTGGTTGTTGGTGGGTTTGGGGAAGGAGACCAGACAGCGTGGTCATCGGTCTCATCGGATTAGGGAAGGATGGGGAAGGAAGTCGGCCGTGCCCTTTCAGAGGAACCATCCCGGCATTTGCCTGGAGTGATTTAGGGAAATCACGGAAAACCTAAATCAGGATGGCCGGACGCGGGATTGAACCGTCGTCCTTCCGAATGCGAGTCCAGTGTCTAACCACTGCGCCACCTCGCTCGGTGGCCGAAGAACTCGAGACAAAAGCCAACAGGCAGTTTACCCTACATATGCTGATATAAAATATATTGAAAATGACTTCTACAATATTAGTTTGTTATACGTCCAATAGGAGGGCTTTGTGATTTCCCTTCAATAGCCCATGTTCCAGCTGCAGGCGATTGTTCCACGGTAGATGACATCTCTGGCTACTGCCCCACTTTTTGTTATAATCGTCAAAAATCTATGATTTTAACGGTTTATAATGAGTAGTGTTGCCCAAATATCATCTACTACTAAAAAAAATTCAAGCGAATCCAATTAATTAAAATTAAATAAATTATAAGTTTAACCAAATATGAAAGAGTTGGAAAATCAGTTAATAATAAATTTTAACTTGATATGAAAATGACTGAAAAACAGTTAACTATAAATATTGTACTGAATAAAGGAAAATAAAATATTGTGCATGAAAAAAATTAGAAAAACAAACTGTGGAAATATAAACCCAAATTTCTTTTAAAAATCATAAACTTTAAAAACATAAAGTCTTTTTTATTTGATTTTTAAAAATGTAATTTTTTACTTTTGTTTTTATTTTAATCTATTGAATTATTTATTTTTCATATTTATTTTCTCTATAAATTTTTTTCTAAGTAAATTGAAGTTAAGGTTTGTAAAAATTGTGGGGCTGAGAAATCAATAGATAATTCTACTTCTCAGAAATATACAAAAGATGGTTACAGAACAAAGTGTAGACATTGTTTAAATGAATATCATAAAAACTATATAACAAAATTCCTATTCTTTGTATTTGTGTAATATATGTTCCTAAATATCATTATGAAGAAAATTTGAAACTAATTGCGACTAAAGATCACTCAAAAGTTCTAGTATAATATATTTGTCCAATGAATACCCGTTTATCATCTGCATTTCTTCTTGGTGTAACAATTTTAATGGCCTGTAGTTGGCCAGAAATTGAAAGAAATTGAAGAAAACAAAAATTTATAGAAATCTATAAACTGCCAAGAAATTAAAGATTTAAGGAAATTAAACATTTAAATTTGAACCTGGATAAAATATGAGTAGCAAATACACACACAAATGTGAATTTCACGGAGGTCCTGCAGCGCCATGACCAGCCCTGGGTTAATACCACTGTGAGCTGTGTTAACTCTGAGTTGAGCTGGTTACTGCTGACTGAAATAAATTCTGATATAAGTGTAGTGCCTGTTGCTACAATTGGGATATGGGGTCATACTAGATATGACCTGCACCTAAATAGGATAGGGAATGATAGGTTGGCTGAACGTCTTGTGGGAAATGTACAGGGGACTACCGTCAAACAATGCAAGATCGTTGTAGGTACTAGTGTCAGAGGGGCACCTTTTTTCGGTTAGAATCAAGTTGGAAGCACCCTGTTTGAAAGAAGTCACAATAACAGAAGAGCCCCACAAGAATGCACAGGGAAATAAGGTGAGCTTATTCCACAAAATATTACAGGACTGAGTAATAAGGTAGAAGAGCTTCTTGCCTGCTTGCAAAATTTAGAGGGAAAAATAGACATCCTGTGCCTGTCTGAAAACTACATAACCACAGGGTTTGATACATTACATATAAATGATTACAATCTAGCTGCTTACTCTTTCAGAACTAATGTCGGAAAAGAAGGATTGTTGCATATATTAAGACAGAAAATAAGTTCCAAAGCATTGACACACGTAGATTTTGTAGTGATCAGTACATAAAGTGTGTGCTTGTGAATTAATGCTGAAAGGCAGTTCACTTTTAATCATCTTGTGCTTGAAGCTGTTTTGTCTGTGTTTGCTTTAACAATAACATATGTTTTTGTGTGGGGGGCGCCTTTAGAAAAACACAGTTTTCTTTTGTTGTCTGAAATATGTGATGCATCAGTAACTCAAGGCATTTTTCCAGAGAGACTAAAGTATGCCTTTGTTAAATCCCTCTTTAAGAAAGCTGATAAGAGAGACGTCAGTAACTACCGACCTATTTCACTGCTGATATCATTTTCCAAAATTTTTGAAAAGTTGATGTATTCTAGAATCACCTTGACAACAATAATATCCTCAGCAAATCGCCATTTGGGTATCAAAAGGATTGCTCTACTGAGAATGCAATTTACATGTTCATACCAGCTATTACAAGTGTTAAATAACAAAATAACATGGGGAGGTATTTTCTGTGACTTACCAAAGGCATTTGATTGAATGAATCATAGTATACTCCTAGATAAATTGAAGTGTTGCTGGAGTGATGGTACAACCAACAAATGGATCGTGTCATATCTCACCAAAAGAATGCAGAAAGTTGTACTTAGTAGTAATTCAATCAACAGAACCCAGAGACATAGTTCTGACTGGCGAGAAATCACCTATGGGGTTCCCCGACGCTCAATCTTAGGTCCACTATTGTTTCTTATATATGTAAATGTTCTACCATCTAATGTACAACAAGTAGAATTAGTTCTTTTTGCAGATGACACCAGTATTGCACTCACTCTCAGTATAGATACAGAAATGGTGAATGGAGTTCTCAAGAGTATCATTGACTGGTTTTCTGCAAAGACACATCATATTCAGTTCTGCACCTTTAGCGGTACTGCACCAGTGATTAGTGTAACACAAAAGGTGATGGCATCAAATATAGGGTGGAAACTTCAAAATTCTTAGGTGTCCTGATGAGAATTTTACCCTGGCGCTTATAATCATAGCAAATTTTGTGGAGAGAGAAATCATTAAGTTGACATACTTTGCTTATTTTCATTCAGGAATATGGGATAATGCTCTGGGGTAACTCATCTTTAAGAAAGAAAGTCTTCATTGCCCAAAAGTGTGCTGTAAGAATAATATGTGGTGCTCAACCTTGATCATCTTGTAAGTATCTGTTCAAGGAGTTGGGTATTTTGACCACTGCTACACAGTATATTGTTCCCTCATGAAGTTTGCTGTAAACAATCCACTACATGAACTGTAGAATGAGGTACATAATTACAATACTATAAGAAAAGATGACATCCATTACTCAACATTAACGTTGTATTTAGCACAGAAAGGGTTGCAGAATTCTGGAACATAAATATTTGAGAACTTACTCTGTGATATAAAATGTCTAACAGAGAGGTAGGTAAAATTTGAAAATAAATTGAAAAGTTTCTCCTTGACAACTCCTTCTATTCTGTACGAGAATTTCTATGTTTGTCATGTGTAATGTGTAAGAGGTGGTGGGTAGGAATTGCTAAGTCAGTCTGTATTTCTTGTTTTCATTTTGGGGGGGCAGGGGCGGGGTGAAGAAAAAAAATACATATATGGTGATGTTTAGACTTCAAATACATATACAAATTAATTTGCATTGTGAATTTGAAATGACTCATACCACATCATGACGATTTCTCATGTAAAATGATCCATTGAACATGAAAGTAACTAAGAAACCATACGAATCCGATATATAAGGACAAATATTCATGTAAATTTAAAAAGTGTATTCTACACTATAGCAAAAATAATCAAATTGCTCTACACCTTTAACATGTTATCTACAATTAAACTGGAGTTGTAAAATACAAAAAAAGTCTAAATCATAACCAATAACAAAAGTTTCTCTAAAATTTTCAAAAACATTAGTTTTTAAATGGAAATCATGATAGTCCCCAATTTTTTATATTAATTTTCTCCCAAGTTAACTTAGTATGTTTCTTATCTTCTTCACTGTTATCACATTTATTTATTTTATTATAAAACTCTTCTTTTAGTGGAAGTTCTTTTTCTTTGAAATTTCCCCAATTATCAATATAATCATTACAATAAACTCTTTTCTTAAAAACTAAATTCATTATACACTCTGAACTTTTTAAATATTTCTCTTTTTTTTTAATTCAAAGAAAGTTAATCAAGGATTGAAGCTATAAATTTAAATAAATCAACAAATCCCCTTTTAAAATTTTCAGTTCTTTTTACCAACTTTTTCCATTATTTGGTATCAAAACTTTTTGTTTTTCATCAGAATCCATTTCTTTACCAAATAAATGATAATCATAGCCAGATAAATTATATAAATATATTTGTATGAAACTTGGATTTTTAAGTTTTGGATTGCAATTATTAAATAATGGGTTTATATATTATTCTGGTGAATGACTCTATGACAAAGTTTTTTATTATTTTTTGCATAATGTGTTCTACATGGAGAACAAATTTTAGATTTATTGTATCTTGATTATCCTGCAGAAGTTAAAGTTTTGATTTCTTCTACTTGAGAGTAAATTTTTCCTATCCATCCAACTCCTTTTTTCATACATTCTATAAACTTTTTGTGGGTTGACACTCTATAAGCTACATAATCCTTATATTGTCTATTTATATATTTAATATAATAACAGCAATTGATTTGTTCCTGTTTTTGATATTTTATAGTGTGAGATTGGTCATTTAATTTAAATATTATATATATATATATATATAAATTTTTGTCTATAGAAATCATTAACAATAGCATCTGCTGTTAATTTAAGATATTTTTATATTATTTTAATAACAAACTTCGAAAATTTCTATGAATAAAAGAAAAACTTTTGTGTATAATAACAATTTTTAAATTTCATCTTGTTGTTCTACTCTTAATAAATTGCTAATTAAAAAATTTTGCAGTGACCATCCAATTTTTCTTTGTTATTGAAATGTAGCAAACATTAATCACAAATAAATTTTTATTCTTGTTACTTTGATATGACATCTGCATTGAAGTAATTCTAGATGAATCCATTACCCAGCAGTAGTGTGAATTAATTTCTACTTTGAAATATAATAAATTAACATATTTCCTTTTTAGGTTATATTATTTTAATAGATGTACTTTATATTTCTTATGAAAGGAATGAGTATTAGTAGATATACTAATTATATACTAGATTTTCATCAGTTGGAACATGAAACAAAATATTCCTTCTTCAAGCTCAGTAGCAAATCTTTTATGATTACGTGTTCGATTTGAAATTTTTATATTTCTGTCGATGTACTAGATTTAATTCTGAAGCAAACGATCACAGAAAACATTATTTTTTATTAATACAAGCTTCTTTTTCTTTATTTTTTCTGGAAACTCAATATAAGATGAAAGTCTCAATGGAAAATATCTGTTAATTGCTCACTGCATTCCAGTAATTCAGTGTAATGTCATTCCTGATCCAATATTTGGAAATTAGAAATTTGGGTTAAAATATTTTATATTATTTTCTTCAGTCTTGTAGATACAACTTTTTCTCTAGTAATTTTATAGCTTTTAATTTTATGCCCATTTACCATAACTTTATTATTTGACTCCATTCTGTACCCACAATAAATTTAACAAATCTTTTTTCAAGCTGTCGAATAAGGTAGGAAATTTTTGATGTGGGACCTGTATAAGTTGAAAGCACCAGAGGTTGTTGAGAGTTTCAGAGCAAGCATTAGGAAACAGTTGACTAGAACAAGGGAAAGGGGTACAGTAGAAGACGAAAGGGTAGCTTTAAGAGATCAAAAAGTGAAGGCAGCAAATAGGTAAAAAGACAATGCCTAGTAAAAATCCCCGTATGACACAAGAAATATTGAATCTGATTGATGAAAAGAGAATATTTCAAAATACAGCAAATGAAGGAAGTGAAAGGAAATATAAATGTTTGAAAATTCAATTGACAGGAAGTACAAATTTTTCTAAGCAGGAATGGCTGGAAGACAAATGTAAGAATTTGGAAGTATATTTCACTATGAAAAAAATAGATAGCAACTACAGGAAAATCAAAGAGACCTTTGGAGAAAAGCAAAGTAGCTGTATCAGTATCAAGAGCTCAAAAGGTAAACCAGGTCCAAACAACGAAGGGAAAGCTGAAAAGTTGAATGATTATATAGGCAGTCTATACAACAGAGATGAACTTGAAAATAATGTTATACAAAGGGAATTTGACATACATGAAGATGAGATGAGAGATACGATTCTGTGAGAAGGATTTAACAAATCTCCGAAAGATCTAAGTGGAAAACAGGCCCTGGGAGTAGATAACATTCTGTCAGACCTACTGATAGCCTTGGGAGAGACAGGCATTAAAAAATTCGCTGATCTGGTGTGCAAGGTGTATGACACTGGCGCAATACTCTCATACTACAAGAAGAATGTAGTATTTATTTTTCCTAGATTAGATTAGATTAGATTCAATTTTCGGTCCCTAGACCCAAAAATGAGACGATCCTCACAGGTGTGGAAAATGTGAGTTTCTGTCAGGTGTGCAAATTACCGAACTCACAGTTTAATTAGTCACAGTTTCAAAATACTAACACGAATTTCTTACAGAAGAATGGAAAAATTGGTTGAATTCAACGTTGGGGAAGATCAGTTTGGATTCTGTAGAAATGTATGAAGAAATGAGACGATATTGACCCAGCAACTTAATTTAGAAGATAGGTTAAGGATCGGTAAACGTAGATTTATATCATTTGCAGACTTAGAGAAATCTTTTGATACTGTTAATTAGCATACTCTCCTAGAAGTTCTGAAGGTAGCAGGGGTAAAATAGAGGAAGTGAAAGACTGTCTACAACTTGACAGATATCAGACGGTATTTTCAGGAGTTGAGGTGCAAAAAAAAAATCAGTGGTTGTTAAGGGACTAAGACAGGGTTGTGACCTATCAACGATATTACTCAATCTGTACATTGAGCAAACAGTAAAGGAAACCAAAGACAAATTTGGAATATGAATAAAAGTTCTGGGAGAAGAAATAAGGACTTTGGGTTTCGGTGATGACATCTGTAATCCTGTCAGCGACAGCAAATGACATGGAAGAACTAGTGAACGGATTGGACAGTGTCAAAAAAAGGAGAACAAGAATAACGGAATGTAGTCGAATTAAATCAGGTAATGCTGAGAGAATTATATCAGGAAATGGAAACGTAAAATGTAGTATCCTCGTTGCCATTGTAGTGTCCTCATCGACACTGTAGAGCCTTTTACCATAGGGATTAAGGGAGACGATGTTGCTTGGTGGCCGGTATCCTCTTCTTACAACATAACTGCACACATGTATTAACAGGGTTCTTTATTTACATACACAGGAAGCTACTTATCCTTAAGAGAGTCCGTGTGTTGTGGTACGAGCTCTCCCATAATAGTCCCCTTGTAGACAATATCGGTATTCTAGCTATTACAAACTTTAATGTCGTTATGGATGAAGTACAAGTCCCACTACATACGCTAATGTGGTCGCAATGTACTGACAGACGTCAATTTGGAGTGCGAGTTAGTGCGCCAGTGACTGAGCGACTGTGCTAGTGACTGCGACGGAGCTAGTGACTGAGACTGAGCCCCTCGGTCCACGGTGGCGATGTAAATATTTGCGGTCGAAAGGGTGTTTACGACGTGTTGCTTGCGAGTGTCTCTTTGGCCTCTCTCGTGACAGACCCCCTTGATCCGACGCCTACTATCGATCTTCTTGCTACATCTTTGTCGACCAGTGTGCTGGCGACAGCTTACACCAGCAAATTCCTCCCCCCGCACCCCCACGAGATGCCGCACCGTTGTCGTGTATGGAGGATGCTAACGCCAATGGGAGGGAGGCAGGAGGACGCTGGAAGCTGAGATGAGCAGGGAGCTGTGACTGTGGAGGACGACGAGGGAACAGGAACATCCTCTGGAAAACTGCTGGCAGGGCACACGTCCAGGCGTGAGGACGTGTCCTGGGGCGATGACGCCGCTGGTGATGGAGTGTCCTGGTCCATTGGGCCTGCGAGCGGGGGCGAGGGTGCAGCGTCCATGCGCTCCTCCTGGGGTGCCCTAGTGGCACCAGCGGGCGGCTGCGAAGGCCGTGAATCTGGGGGATTAAAAACAGAAGAATCTCTGGGCAAATGACATGAACGAATGTGCTTCTGTTTGGCGGTGCTGCAAACCATCGGGACCTGCAACCAAGTACATAACAGATCTGGTGGGTGAAGCGGAGCACTTGTTAGATGACGAATGCCATTTGGTTCACAGAACTGTTCAAAATCACGTGAAGTGAACTGTGGTCCAATGTCCGACACCAGTATACCTGACAAACCTTGTATGCAAAACATGGAGGACAACGCTTGAATGGTGCTTCGTCATATGGTAGAGTTCAGAGGCACTGCAAATGGAAAGAGTCTACCACTATGAGCCAACGAGTGTTCCAAAATGGGCCTCCAAAGTCAATGTGCACTTGTTGCCAAGGTGATTGAGTCTTAGCACGGCCGCCTGTATTAAAGGCCGGAATCGTCAAGCTGACAACGTCGTAGCCTGTGACGTCAGTAGGCCGGCTAGCGTGACCCGCTAGGCCGAGACTGAAGTTTAGATTTCGTCGAATGCAGACGACGTCTCATATATAAATATGCAATTACTTTCTTTTTTTGTAGATTTGGTCCCTATAAATAACACAGTAACCTAGAAAAGCTAATTTCTCGTAGTATTACGCCGACTTTATGTCGGAATTACGGATTTTATTCTCGTTTCCTTGCAACGATGAACTTTTCAATAACTCACATGTGCTTCATAGCAGTATATTATGACGTTTCTTACCTGAGATCTGGAGATACAAGTTCAGCAAACAATTTTGTGAGGTGCCTACTAACATTATTTGCAGACTTGCAATTATTTCAGTCTGTTATTTGAAATGTATTATCATGTTCCTTCCAATATAAATGACAAACTAATATAAAAGTTTCTGACAGCTGCAGCATATCTTTCACACCTTTATATATGGGGGTGGCATAATAACAATAATTTTAACGAACGTTTTTTGTGTATTGTTCATTAGTATGTTAGATTCTTTTTTAAATCACAGGTCATACACAGTCTACACATCTTTCTGAGTCAGAATGAACTGGGGACCTTGCTGTAGGATTTGCATAAGAAGCTTGACTGAAATTTATCAGTGCATTAAAGTTTATTTCATAGTGGCCACCTCTTCCTTGCCAGTACTAATCAGAGCATTTAAGGACTGAGGTTATAGGTAAGAAAGAAGTTTCATAATTTTGTGTCAAAAGTTATGTAATGTTTTTAATTTTCTATTAACTCCCTCCTTCTTGGAACATATTAAATGATCATTTTGGAGTTTGGTATAATTATTTAACAATATGTTACACATAATGGAAACTAGCTTTTTGTAGATATCAGTAAGTGGTCTTCCACAGAGACATGAATCTGTTAGGGAATCAGTAGGGAATCTGAACACTGAGATGTAACCCTCTTCCTTGCTGGATTTGTAGTTGCTGTTGCAACCAGGAACACATTTTTCTGGCATCAGCAAATTGCTAACATCTTAAACCAAAATACTATTATATAAAAATAGCAAATGAGAATTTGAGTGGACTGGTTTTTTCTACTGCTTGGACATCACGAAACACAAATCTACAAATAGAATCAAATGTGTAAAAATATTCATAATGTTAACACAAAATCACTTAGGAGACGATTCTGATACTAAACTTATGAATTCAAAACTTTATTTTCAAATTATATCTAGAATATAGTAGAACTTTTGTTGCAATTGTGTAGACGAAAGTCGATCACGTAGCACACCTGCACATATACATGTAAAAACACTACGAACTTCACAGAATTGTATACTTACATTGTGTTATATCTTCGACTGTAGTCAAGACTACTTGCTATAATTTTTGCAGAGTCCAGTATAGCATAATTACACTGTAATGTCAGATAAAACAGACACCGCGTAAGTACGTAAACAACTGCTTCCGTTCGCTACCTTATAGCCACAGCCATGCGGTAGGCCTTAACGTAACGTTGCCACATTTCAGTCCTCCGGCCTCTAATACAGGCGGCCGTGGTCTTAGGCCAAATTGAGAAAATCTGTGGCGGAGTCGATTGATTTTCCGCGCATGCGCGACACTGTGACGTCATCCGTTCAATATGGGCGTCAGTGCCCTGCCAAGTATAGTGCCAACGCACTAACTGTTTAATGCGAACAACTCCCTAATGTCTTTGATGGAACAGTCGCAACATGTCGTTTTGCAACACTTTGGGAATAACCATACGCGACTGTTTACTGTCATTTTGAACTACAATCACGCCCTGTTGAACTAGAAGGTTATGCCGACGTGCCAAATATCGGCGCACAAGTGAGTTATGGATACTGTCCAATGAACGGGGCCAAGACATGCTAATGTAATGCAACAAAATCTTGAGATCTGGGTCTGCTTCCGTGGTCTGTGCTATTTTTCTGTAGTGCAAGGGAAAAGATTCCAACAGTTCACAGTCCTGCGCACAGATTTGCACCAAGATGCGGCAGATGCATCAAAATCAAAATCAGGGCTAGTCGGAAGGCGATATGTGGTCGGCATTGCCATGCTTTGCCGTAAGTCTGCACAAATTTCATACTAATATTGCGAAAGAAACAAAGCCCTCGTTGCAGTTTTTGAGCAGTGCGTGTAGGAACCGGCTTTGACGGATGAAACGAGGAGTGCAAAGGCTTGTGATCTGTCACTAAATAGAGCTTGCGACCATACAGATGATGATGGAATTTTGCCACACCATACACAGAAGCGGGAGCTTCTTTTTTAATTTGAGAATAATTGCGCTGTGTTTGATTTAACAACCACGAGGCAAAAGCAACAGCTCTGCCTTGTGTATCAATTCTGTGCGAAAGCACAGTGCCGATTCCACAGGAAGAAGGCTCGACTTGTAAAACTACCAGCTTGGCAGGGTCAGAATGTACTAAACATCTGTCATTAAGCAAAACATTTTTGAATTTGTGCGTGATGACTTGGTGTTGTGCGATGTCCTTAGGTTAGTTAGGTTTAAGCAGTTCTAAGTTCTATGGGACTGGTGACCATAGATGTTAAGTCCCATTGTGCTCAGAGCCATTTTTTTTTTAATTTGTGAAACGCGCCTTGAAAGTCTTTAGTCCACACAAAAGGTACATTTTTGCAACGCAAGCGATGCAATGGAGCCGCGATCTGAGCGGCATTCGGTATGAACCGAATGTAGAACTTCATCTTGTCTAGTGCTGTCAGCAGTTCAGGAACAGGCAGGTCACGGATTGCAAGCAAATGATGAGGAGGGGTTGCACATCCTGACTGTTTATCACATGACCTAAGTTCTGTAGTTCAGTTTGAAAAAAAGTCACTCTTTTCGAGATGATACTTGAGTCCTGCTTCTGACAACACTCGAAAAAGAATATGGAAATTGGAAACGTGTTCCTCCGGTGTACGACAATATCATCAAGGTAGTTTGAACAAAATAGCACTTTTGCAGTCAGCTGTTCCAAGTTACGTTGAAAAATGGCTGGTGCAGAAGCACTGCCGAAGGGCAAACGCAAATACCTGAACAGTCCTAAGTCTGTACTTACAACAAAGACTTTCTGAGATTTTTCATCCAATGGAATTTGCAAGTAGGCGTCACGCAAATCTATCTTAGAAAAGTAACGTCCTGCATGAAGCCTGTCCATGAGTTCCTCAGGGTGAGGTAACGGATGAGTTATCAACCACTGTCTGTGGGTCCGCACCTCGTGCTCTCGCGGTAACCTTCTCCCTTCCCGAGCACAGGGTCCCCGGTTAGAATCCTGGCGGGTCAGGGATTTTCACCTGGCCTGATATTACTGGGTGTCGTTGTGTCATCATCATCATTCATCCCCATTACGGTCGGACGAAGGCAACGGAAAACAATCTCCATTAGGACCTTGCCTAGTACGACGGTGCAGGTCTCCCGCATTTTTCCCCTACTCTCTGTAAGGAAGCATGGGACTTCATTTCCATTTCCGACTGTCTGTGGGTTGACTGTAGACTTGAAGTCAACACAAAGGCGAATGCCACCAGAAGGCTTAGGCAACAAAACGAGTGGACTTGCCCATTGACTAGCTTGAATGGGAGTAATTACACAATTATCCTGTAAGTCTCACAATTCACTGGCTAGTTCGTCTCTTAAATCAATTGGAGCGGGATGTGTCCAGAAAAACTTAGGCTGTGCATTGTCTTTCAATGCAACATGCGCCTCAAAGTTATTATCTTTCGCCATTCCTTCGCTAGCCACTGTGGCTGAGTGGTTCTAGACGCTTCAGTCCAGAACCGCGCGACTGCTACGGTCACAGGTTCGAATCGTACCTCGGGCATGGATGTGTGTGATGTCCATTAGGTTAGTTAGATTTAAGTAGTTCTAAGTTCTCGGAGGCTGATGACCTCATATGTTAAGTCCCATAGTGCTCAGAGGCATTTGAACCATTTGAACCAAGCCATTCCTTCTGAAAATAGTTCAGGAAATTCTTTAAGCAAGCTAGCGACACTGTCTTTTGGTGCAAAAGCCGATACCGAAAGTACATGCTCTTGGATGCTAAGTCCAAACAATTCAAAGGTAACTAATCCGAGTATGTTTCACTGTCTCTTGATTTCAACACAGAAAATTCACTGTCCTGGTGTGAGATTTTTAAGTGGCAGGCAAACTACACAGTTCAAGCACCGGAATTTCCTATCCATTGTAAGCAGGGAGGTGCCTGCTAGATTTAGAAAGGTGTGGTGAGCCTAACTGTTCGTACGTGGCATGAATAAGCAAAGTTACTGAGGCACCTGTGTCTAACTGAAAGTTCACACGACGACCAGCAATTCCTAATGAGTCATATGGTTTGTCAGAACATCTTTGCACAGCAATAGGGCGAGAAGGTGGAACAAACTTAACCTTAATTTTGTCAGAATCTGATGAAGGTTTTGAAATCACTGAATTTGCACGAGCCTGTTTTTCCGGGAGCGGACAAAATTGGCGTTTTTGTGCCGTTACAAACAAACTGCTTTGATATTACCTTTTTCGCACACGCGTAACACGTTGCATTACGTGGTGGGCAATCCTGTCCATTATGGTGAGCAAAACGTCTAGGGAAAGACTTCAAAAATGGCTCTGGGCATTATGGGACTTAACTTCTGAAGTCACCAGTCCCCTAGAACTTAGAACTAGTTAAACCTAACTAACCTAAGGACATCACACACATCCATGCCCGAGGCAGAATTCGAACCTACGACCGTAGTGGCAGCGCGGCTCCATACTGTAGCACCTAGAACCGCTCGGCCACTCCAGGGCGAGGCTTCAATAGATTCACAGGCTTGTTTACATGTCCACGTGGCTGTGCGCGTGGCTGTGTACACGCTCCTTGTTGTGGCTGCTGGTGGCGGTCGCGAGCAAGGGCCGACTCGACCCAACAAATCGGGGCCTGGTCAAAGTTATCGGTAGCTATGGCACCCGAATCATATTGCTCTAAGATTTGCAATACTTGAAGAATGATGGATCAGAATACTTTAGGATCTATTCCCGTTGCCACAGTTACACTTAAATTTACACTTCCTACTGATGCCTGTTAATTCTGTGTACCACTGGCGGTACGTGTGTTCCAGATTTTTCTGCAAGCGAAATAGCTGATATCTAGCTGCAGCTACTTGGACTTGCTGGTCATAATACTGAGTTAATGAAGCGATTACTTAGATTACTTGGTGATAGCTGAGTTCGTTGGGAGACGCGGTTGGGAATTGTTTCTGTATTAACCTGAACACTGAGGACCCCGCAATCCAAAGGAAGTATTGTAACTTTACAGTACCGTCAACACGCCCGCCCGGTTGGTCGTGCGGTCTAAATCGCGACTTTCCGGGAGGGAAGAAGCGCCCGGTCCCCGGCACGAATTCGCCCTGCGGATTTGTGTCGAGGTCCGGTGAACCGGCCGGTCTGTGGATGGTTTTTAGGCGGTTTTCCATCTGCCTCGGCGAATGCGGGCTGGTTCCCCTTATTCCGCCTCAGTTACACTATGTCGGCGATTGCTGCGCAAACAAGTTCTCCACGTACGCGTACACCACCATTACTCTACCACGCAAACGTCGGGGTTACACTCGTCTGGTGTGAGACGTTCCCTGGGGGGTCCACCGGGGGCTGTACCGCACAATAACCCTGGGTTTGGTGTGGGGCGACGGAGGGGTGAAGTGGACTGCGGTAGTCGTCGTGGGGTTGTGGACCACTGCAGCTGCGGCGGGGGCGGAGCCTCTCCGTCGTTTCTGGGTCTCCGGTTAACATACAATACAATACAATACTGTCAACACGATGAACTTAACAATGTGCTTGGAACTAAATCAGGTATTCGAACCATTCCCCTTCTGTGTCGTTAAATTGCAGGAACGTATGTATGCTGGTCAGCGGCACTTTTCGGGCTTGTCGGTAATTCGGTTGTACCGCCGACGCAGGGTGTACAGCCAGAATCTGTTGTATCGCCGTCAGTAAGGCAACAATCACACACATCCATGCCCGAGGCAGGATTCGAATCTGCGACCGTAGCGGTCGCGCGGTTCCAGACTGTAGCGCCTAGAACCGCTCTGCCACTCAGGCCGGCTAAGCGGGGTTTCGATCAGCGGACAGAGCACACACACTGCGTTGTGCGGTACGAGGGGAACAACCACCGCCTCCAGCAGGCAACACAAACCTCTGTTTTCCAGCTTCCACTAAACAACAACATTCATGATCGAGGCCTGCATCCGACTTTTTCGCTTGTTCGAATTGCTCGCTGCATGTAGTTCCATGGAAGTCTGACAGATGTGAATGCAGTTTATAAGGTGTCATACTAAATCAAGGTCAGATTTGCACCGTACATGTGAGCTTTATACATCGCGACAGGAAGATGAATATGATACCTATCTTAATTCGGCGGTTATGAGCAAATTGGCCTATCAGTATGTAATGCAAAACAGGGATAACACTCAGTCGACGGTAGTTAACACACCGTTCCTATGTAATGCATGTCTTTGCGCAGAAGGTGCAGCAAACAGTGAGAGGCGTTTTCGTTCGGAATTTCAGAGGGACGAGCAGAGGCAAGGCCATGCTAACGGAAACCACTTAAATGGCAGTCCCAGGCGCACAGTCAACGATCGACCAGGTGACTGAGACGGGGAGAGCGAGTATAGGGGCCCATCTGAGGGGGGACAGGAAAGAAAGCTTTTAGAAAACTGCGTTTCGGAATTCCAAATAGATACGAAACATGACCAGTGACGCATTTTCGATCATGCGTCGAGCGAGTGCTACACAAGTGAGAGAGTCAATGTACGCATTTAGGCGTCTGGAACGGGCACACAACGTCCGATTGGCGGAAACGCGCTAGGAATGAGAAAAGAGCCAAAGTTTCGACGCAATTTAATGGTAAGGACCTTGCGATTGGTAGAGAGAGTTTCCACAAAATGAGAGGAACGCTACTATTGGTCGAAAAAAGCTGTGACGTGAAGAACGAAAGAACCCAGGTGAAGAGACAGTTCGGCTATGAGTAAGACAAGACAGAAATTTCATGGGACTCTTCTCGGAACTGGTGCCAGGTGCAGAACGGAGCGCATAATGCTCTGTTCGATGCAGAGGAGTAATTTGTGTGAACACTGCGTTCACAGCAGCTGGCATACAGCTACAAATTAGCAGCTGTAGCATCGTTTAGCTACAACTGTGGAGAAATAAACCAGCCAATTAGTTAATTGTTCTTGCAAGAACTGAGAGGGCATTATAGTATGCACGCTGCTCGAGCCGTGTGTGTATATACAGCCACTTTCTAAGGCTAGGGATGAGTACATGTTCTCTTGCATAACGTGAACATAGGGAAAGTTTCTGTTGGAAAATTCAACAAAGGTGAAATTAGTTTTATAGGAATTTCAGCGGATGAGAGTGGCATAGCAGACAGCTCATCACAGCTGAAGGAAAATACTACGTGCAGAGGCATAAACTTCTTGATTCACCAACTGCGTCCACTGCAACCTCGAGCGACCTTGGGTATTCTTTTGCTCAGTTTCTCACATAGCTAACCATGCACTGTACACTTGATTGTTATACTAAAAATAGTACCGAACTTTGAACCGGAATCGGATGATTTTCGTAGTACTGACCAACACCATAAAGTAAGTGTAGGAACAATTTTGTAAAGAAACTTCTAGTTAAAATTTAACCTTCTGAGAGTTAATATTTAATACTGTTGTGTTTAGGATTATTTAACTTTTTGACGAGATCCATTATCTTGACAGCTGTTTTTTGTTGTCACATTGAAAAATGTGTAAAAGCGTGTATTTTTGTGCTAATATTGCGACATTAAACATTCCATTTTAACTTACAAAGTTGTCATCAATCCTAGAATAAGTAAACCACAAAATATTGCACCTTACCAGCTGCTTTGGACACAGGGAGCAACAGTATTCAACTTCCTTCACGCTCATTTGAGCATTCCAAGCCGGCCGGTGTGGCCGTGCGGTTAAAGGCGCTTCAGTCTGGAACGGCGTGACCGCTACGGTCGCAGTTTCGAATCCTGCCTCGGGCATGGATGTGTGTGTTGTCCTTAGGTTAGTTAGGTTTAATTAGTTCTAAGTTCTTGGCGACTGATGACCTCAGAAGTTAAGTCGCATAGTGCTCAGAGCCATCTGAACCATTTTTTGAGCATTCCAAGCCTGAATTGCCCAACTGCCTTCCATAGCTATCCGAGCACTGTTGAGTCACCCACTGTAGGGTCAGGGTTTGCGAATATGAGACAAAGGACAGTGTGAAAGCGGAACTCCCTTCCAAAGAATGTATCCTAAATGCGGAGGACAGTGAATGCAACAATGGTTAGGAGAGAATTTCATTAGTGACTAATAGGGATGTGGGCTAAGTGTACTGTCTTACACATCCGTCACCATACAAATGAAGGAACGCATCTGCAGAACATCACAGAGTGTATGTTCTGAAGCATTACTAAATTCAGTGGCAGTAGATCGGTGTGCATAAATGTGTGCGAGACATTTTTGTCCATTTACATTGCCGCACAGGGTAGCCGCGCGGTCTGAAGCATCTTGTCACAGTCAGTGTGGCTCCCCCTTCCGATTCTTGGTTCCTTCCAGTTAGCCAACTGTCATTCACTCAAGATGGTATACTCAGTTAGCCAACTGTCATTCACTCAAGATAGTATACTCAGTGATGAAACAAAGCAGTAGGCTTTGCCAGAAATATCGACCCATAGACAATGTGTCTAGTAGTGTATTTTAAATAAGACAGTGTGTCATCTTAGGCACTGTATAAGACTTAAAACACTTGATAATGGCACTTTGAAGCCGGAATCATGATTGTGTAAGTCTAAATGTAGCACTGTAAATAAACAACAGTCAAATGGCGGTACTGACTTTAAAGATCGAAAGACATATCGGTGAATTACGGGAGAGTAAGACGCGCAGTATTTCCAGGGCATAGCCGTGAATGCATGTGGATGTACGGTGGATATATGGACCGTTACATTTCGGAAAACGTGCTACTTATCTATTACTGCGTACTTTATTTATCATGTTTGGGCACTGCGAAATCGTTATTGCTAATAACTCACTTTTATGAGAGTAAAAAAATCTGCTGACTCTGTTAAGAACTATATCTACGAAACATTACTCAAATTGTTTGGACGAATGCCCCATCATTTTAATAAGATTTCATTTATCTCTGGCCGAGGCGCTAATGTATACAAGGGATTGCTATAATTTCAGCACCATGCATGCAGTAGACATGTTTTAAAACAGACCTGAAACACATTTTTGTTAGTTAAGAACGAGGCTGCAGAGGTTTATTCAATGACTTACGCTGTCAAAGATAACAGAAAACTTGTGGTGTGAATTTGATGCAGACGAGCATGATCCATGAAAGGGATAGTTGGTGGAACAATTTGTTTAGAGTGCTACAGTGTGAATTAGGCAGTGCGGTGAAATAAGGGAGAGGTATCTCTGAAAAACTAACTGGTTACGACAACACTGCAAAAGGAGTCGTCACATTTTAGAGCCATTCAAAGATGCAATAAGAAAGCTGGATGGCGTTTAGTTTCCAACAGTTCAGTTTGTTTTATTATAGGTGCACAAACTGAAAACACACTGTAACAGGGGGCCCGAGAATGCAGAGATACCTTTACATCACTGTGGACCCAGTTTTCTTCTTTAACACACGCTACGTGCCCAACAAAATACTGGAAACTCCCCTTAACTGCAAAACGCCAGTTTCAGTGTTATCGTTATTTTGACAGTGCTGGGCAACTGACGTGTAATTAACTGTAGATACTACGAGCACTGAAAGAGTGCAGTCTGCGTCTCATATAAGACAAAGTGGAAATTCCATCGTTGCACAAAATTGTAATGTGGTGCCCTTACAAGTATTGAAAGTGGTGTTCCTTTCTGACAGAGATGAGTACTGTGCGTCAAATATGTGATGAAACATCAGTTTATGGTATATCAGAAAGAAATTATGACATGGCAGTAATATTTTACTTTGTTTTTTTTTCTGTAAATATGGATTTAGGACCTCTGAGATAATGTCATCCACATTCAGCAGCCAGGAAAATGAAATCCCTGTTTTCGGAGTGACTGGACTGTAGGAGATATCATACTCAATCTACCCATGACGTTAACTTGTATTCAGCCCGAGTGAATAGTGATGACGACGTTTATCCGCTTGCAAGGTGAAGGGTGGCAGTATTATCCTTCCCAAGCTACCTACAAGTAATTTAGCGAGAATAATGTTTTGTGTTTCGTCCTCAAACGTGACTAGGGAAAGAGATTTTCGTGGACGCATTAAGCTAACTTCATCCCGAATAGAGTCAATTTCGTTCCTGGCAGATTTCTAATTTCTTAGGTGGCCAAGTGCACATTGTACATTTGAATCAATGTAGGAGATGGTGTATTTGTGATTGAGAAGCTCCAAACCATTTGAAAACTTGTGTTATTGCATAAAGCGAGCTGCTTTCTCTTATGGAGCAGAGTGATGACACCAGCACCCAGTTCCGCCACGTGGGAGGAGTATGCCACGAGCGACACCAGCTGCACACACACAAAGCTGGCGGCCTCTGCCCCGTTGTACCACAGCCTGCTTGCTTCAAGAAATCGCACTCAGGTAAGCCGTGCCGAGCGCGGGCGGGTCGAGCGAGTATGGTCGAGCCTAATCTGAAGACCTTTAGGGAATAGCAGAGGTAATTATACTTTGTTTTATAAAAACTGAGATTTCTGTTTGTTCTGAGAGAGCATCGCTGGTTCCTGCTACTACTAAGGCGAGTACTCTGTTCGCTTGTTATATATTTTTACGAGCAGTAATAGATAGGAAGTGTGATTGTTGTGTACAGATGCGAGCTGAGGTGGCGACCCTTCGCTCACAGCTTCAGGCTGCGTTGGCTTCCGTCACACAGCTTGAGGCTGCTGCCAAGGGGCGTCACTGTAGGTGATCGGACGCGGGGATGCGAGGGACGTCGAGCACGTCCCACGTGTCCTCTGATCGATCCACTGCTGTGACCTCCCCGGGTACTGCCTGCACTGAGGTTGACCCCTCGCCCGTGGTCGAGTGGGAGATCATTCTAAAGTCTGGCAGGCAGCGAAAAACTTTCCGTGGGGCCGATCGTAGGGCCTCCCCGGTTCGTTTGACGAACAGGTTTCGGGCGTTATCTGTCGCTGACGATGTCTCTGAGCCGGATGTAGTCGTCCACCCTGTTCCAGAGGAAGCTTCTCGGCCCGCAAGGTCTGGGCATTCACAGAGGGTTGGTTTGCTGCTAGTTGGGAACTCCAAAGTTAGGCGCGTAACGGGGCCCCTTAGGAACATGGCTGCCAAGGAGGGGAAGGAAGCCAGTGTGCACTGTGTGTGCATTCCGGGGGGAGACATTCCGGATGTGGAAAGGGTGCTTCCGGATGCCATGAAGAGTACAGGGTGCAGCCAACTGCAGGTGGTGGCTCATGTCGGTACCAATGAAGTGTGTCGCTTTGGATCGGAGCAGATTCTGTCTGGTTTCGGGCGGCTAGCGGAAATGGTAAAGACTGCCAGTCTTGATTCCGAGATTAAGGCTGAGCTCACCATCTGCAGCATCGTCGATAGAACCGACTGTGGTCCTTTGGTGCACAGCCGAATGGAGGGTCTGAATAAGAGGCTCAGGCGGTTCTGTGACAGTGTAGGCTGCAGATTCCTAGACTTGCGCCATCGGGTGGTGGGTTTCCGGGTTCCGCTTAATAGGTCAGGAGTCCACTACACGCAGGAGGCAGCTACACGGGTAGCGGGGGCTGTGTGGAAGGAACTGGGCGGTTTTTTAGGTTAGAGAGTCTCAGGGAACCACAGAAGGGGCGTTCGTCAGAAAGTGGGCAGGTAAAACACAGTAAGGTAGTTGTAGAAACGATTTGTATTGTAGTTGTAAATTGTCGTAGCCATGTTGGCAAAGAACCAGAGCTCCAAGCCGTAATAGAAAGCACTGAAGCTCAAATAATTGTAGGTAAGAGAGCTGGCTAAAGCCGGAAATAAGTTCAGGCGAAATTTTTTCAAATGATCTAACAGTGATCAGAAAGGATAGATTAAATACAGTTGGTGGTGGAGTATTTATTGTTGTCAGAGGTAGTTTGCCTTGTAGCGAAATTGAAGTAGATAGTTCGTGTGAAATAGTATATGGGTAGAGGTTATACCTGACAATCGGACTAAACTATTAATTGAATTGTTTTACCAAACCCCCGACTCAGAAGACATAGTTGCTGAGCAGTTCAAAGAAAACTTGAGTCTCATTTCCAATAAGTACCCCTCTCATACAATTATAGTCGGTGGTGACTTCAGTCTACCCTCGATATGCTGGAAAAATTTTACGTTTAAAGCCGGCGGCAGGCATAAAACATCATCCGAAATTGTACTGAATGCTTTCTCAGAAAATTATTTTGAACAATTAGTTCATGAGCACACTCGAAGCGTAAATGGTTGCGAAAGCATACTTGACTTTTCAGCAACAAATAATCCTGGACAAAAAGTGAGTGTTGTGACGAATACAGGGATTAGCGCCCACATGGAAGTTGCTGCTAGGCTGAATACCGTAACACCGACAACCATCAAAAAGAAACGCAAAGTATATCTATTTAAAAAAGCAGATAAAAATGCACTTAACGCCTTTTTAAGAGACAGTATTCACTCCTTCCGATCTGATCATGTAAGTGTAGGAAATATGTGGAATGTTTTCAAGGAGATAGTATCAACAGCAATTGAGAGATATGTACCACATAAATTAATAATTGATGGTACTGATCCCCCATGGCACACAAAACGGGTCAGATCGTTGTTGCCGATGCAACGAAAAAAGCATGCCAAATTTAAAAGAAGGCAAAATCCCCAAGATTGGCAAAGTCTTACAGAAGTTCGAAATTTAGTGCGTACTTCAATGCGAGATGCTTTTAATAAATTCCAAAACTAAATTCTGTCTCGAAATCTGGCAGAAAACTCAAAGAGATTCTGGTCATACATAAAGCACACCAGTCGCAAGACACAATCAATACCTTCACTGCGCGATAACAACGGTGAAGTCACTGATGACTGTGCCACTAAAGCAGAGTTATCAAACACGGTTTTCCGAAACTCCTTCATCAAAGAAGACGAAGTAAATATTCATGAATTCCAATCAAGAACAACTGCCAAGATGAGAAACATAGAAGTAGATATCCTCGGTGTGACAAAGCAGCTTAAATCACTTAATAAAGACAAGGCGTCCAGTCCAGATTATATACCAGTCATGTTCCTCTCAGGGTATGCTGCTAAAATAGCTCCATATTTAGCAATCATATACAACCACTCGAACCGCACGACCACTACGGTCGTAGGTTCGAATCCTGCCTCTGGCCATTTGAACCATTTTGAACAACCACTCGCTCACATAACGATACGTTCCTAAAGACTGGAAAATTGCTCAAGTAACATCATTACCCAGAAAGGGAAGTAGGAGTAAACCGCTGAATTACAGGTCTATATCACTAACGTCAATTCCCAGTAGGGTTTTAGAACATATACTGTACTCGAACATTATGAAGTAACTCGAAGAAAACGATTTATTGACATATAGTCAGCACGGATTCAGAAAATATCGTTCTTGTGAAACACAACTAGCTCTTTATACTCATGAAGTAATAAGTGCTACCGACAGGGGATGTCAAATTGATTCCATATTTTTAGATTTCCAGAAGGCTTCGACACCGTTCCTCACAAGCGTCTTCTAATCAAACTGCGTGCCTACGGTGTATCGCCTCAGTTGTGCGACTGGATTCTTGATTTCCTGTCAGAAAGGTCACAGTTCGTAGTAACAGACCGAAAGTCATCGGTTAAATTGAAGTAATATCCGGCGTTCCCCAAGGAAGTGTTATAGGCCCTCTGTTGTTCCTGAACTATATTAACGAAATAGGAGACAATCTGAGTAGCCGTCTTAGATTGTTTGCAGATGATGCTGTCATTTACCGTCTTGTATAGTCATCAGATGATCAAAACGATTTGCAAAATGATTTAGATAAGATATATGTATGGTGCGAAAAGTGGCACTTGACCCTGAATAAAGAAAAGTTCGAAGTTATTCACATGAGTACTAAAAGAAATCAGCTAAACTTCGATTACGCGATAAGACACACAAGTATGGGGGCTGTAAATTCAACTAAATACTTAGCGATTACAATTACAAATAACCAAAATTGGAAAGATCACATAGATAATATTGTGGGTAGAGCAAATCAAAGACTGCGATTCATTGCAGAACACTTAGAAGGTGCAACAGGTCTACCACAGAGACTGTTTACACTACGCTTGCTCGCCCTATTCTGGAGTACTGCTGTGCGGTGAGGGATCCACATCATGTGGGACTGACGGACGACATCCAAAAAGTACAAAGAAGGGTAGCTCGTTTTGTATTATCGCGAAATAGGGGAGATAGTGTCACAGAGATGATACGTGAATTGGAGTGGCAATCATTAAAACAAAGGCGTTTTTCGTTGCGACGGGATCTTCTCGTGAAATTTCAATCACCAGTTTTCTCCTCCTATTGCGAAAACATTCTGTTGGCACCCACGTACATAGGGACAGATGATCATCACGATAAAATAAGAGAAATCAGTGCTCGCACGGAAAAATTTAAGTGCTCGTTTTTCCCGCGTGCCGTTCATTGAACCCTCCGCCAGGCACTTTATTGTGAATAGCAGAGTAATCACGTAGATGTAGATGTATATATGTCAAATAACAGCCTCATCATTCATTTTCGAAACAGTCGTAATCAAAATAGCGCAGCAATGTACTCTGCAAAGACAGTACAGCTCAGAGAAAGTACTGTCGTCAACAGTGCGTAGTATGCTGTACAACTGCCAACGATCATTTCCAGATCACTATGGTGCCAAGTGTCCACATCGATGCCGAGTGTCATCGATCACCTCGAGGAGTCGGCACAGCAAGTTATAGTTCTCATGTGTTTATGCAGAATGTGTACAGCTAAGCATAGGAAAACATACCACTTCCACGTTGAGTGGGGAATAGGTTTTTGTGACAGTGGGTAAAGAAAAATATACATATTTGATATGTAAAGTTACTTCAGCCACAACTAAAAAGGAAACTACTGAACGCCATTTTAGAACACTTTACAAAGATTTCGAACTGGAAGCAGCTATTGGTAGTGAGATGAGGAGAAAGAAATTTTCTGATCTGAAAAGTAAATAACGATCCCAGCAGTCGCTTTCTGTAAAGGCTCTGCAAAACGATCTTCCGTCAAACACAGCATCATTTCATGTATAAGTGGTACTGACGAGACATGCAAAATCTTTTGAAGTTGGCACAGTTACTAACGACTGCTTTCTAGCAGACAGTGAATTCTGGTTTCTCAAGTTTAGGAACAAGTCAAAGATGATATCAGCCATCTTTTCCAAGAGACAGGTGCTTCCAGTCGTGTTACCTGTACCGTCGCTGGTAAGCGCTATTAGTGTCTTTTGCGCAACCAAGTCCTTCCAGCTCTCCAACAACGTGGATCTGTGGATGTGCACCTCTGCACATTGCAAATCCACTTAAGCAGCTGCTGAAGCGCCATTTCGGAAATGCTAGAATTATCAGCCGCCATTTCCCTACAGCTTGGCAGTCTCCATCACCTGATCTTAATCCATGTGACTTTTGGCTGTGCGGCTATCTGAAAGATGTTTTGTTCAGTCTTCCGATTGCAAACTTGCTGCGTTGAAGGCATGCATTGCGCAACACATTCTGCACATGATCCCCGGAACACTTCTAGCAGTTGTGGAACATGGTGTTCCTCGATTTCAACTTTTCGCAGAAAGTGGTGGACAGCATATTGGAAATTAATAATCCGATTTGATTTTGATTGATGCTTTTTATGCGGTTTTTGGCCCCAGGAAAATTAAAATCCGATTTCATTGATGCTTTTTATGCGGTTTTTCGCCTCAGGACAATAAAAACCTATGTGGGTGATTGTTTCTATGCGGTTTTTGGCCTCAGAACAATTAAAAACCGATTTTTCCCGTCCGATGTGATATGACCTTGCCGTGGTAGATGGGCTTACGTAACTAGCAGTATCTCACCTGTATACCCATGCACACCGACTAGTACAGTTTTTTCAACGTCAAACGTACGCTTTAGGCATTCTTGTATGATTCATTTGTCATTTGTAGTCGATCACTATTAAATTATGATGCTTACAGCGCTATCTATTGCTACATCTTGTCACTAATTTTTCTTCTGCCTTTCGTTTTCCCACTTCTCCGATAATATTCCGTTGTAATTTGCCGTCATTCTGAGAAATGGTGTTATTTCTAAAGCGGTTTGAAAGTTTAACTTTAATTATAATCACCCTGTATATTAGAAGTAAAAGTATTTGTCTTTTCAGAAACTTTCACTTTGCTACTACCAGTCTCAATTTTATTTCCTTTCTACATCGACCATCGTTAGTTACGTTGCTGACCAAATAGTTAAACTCATCTACTTCTTTTAATGTCTCATTTCCCGAACTAATTACCTAAGCATTGCCTCATTTCATTCGACTATATTTCTTTGGAATTGTTTTATTTTTGTAGATATTCATATTGTAACCTCTTTTAAAGACACTACCCATTCCATTCAACTGATCTTCCTAGTAATTTTTCGTGTCTGACAGATTTAAAGTGTTACTCGAATCCTGAGAGTTATTTATTTCTAGTCCCTGAACATTAAATCTTTTTCCGAATATCTGATTTGTTTCTATATTTTTTGCTTAGTGTACAGATAGGATAACGTAAGGAATAGGTTAAAAACCTGTATCGTTACATTCTCAAATTCTCTGCAGTCTGTTTTTTGTATATAAGTGTAGACAATTTTTGCAACCAATATCTTATCCCTCCTACCTCCAGAATTTCAAAGAGAGTATTCCAGTCTTCGTTATCAAAAGCTTTGTATAAATGCAGAAATGCTATTAATGTAGATCCACGTTTCTTCGATCTAAACTGATGGTTCCGTAACATTCACATATCTCTTCCTTGGGACTGAGAATATTGCATCGTCCTCATGTCTGAAGGTCTTCCGCTTGTTTCATATATATTGAACACCAGGTGTAATAGGATTTTCAAGCTTGGTTCTCCAAGGGATGATTCTGAGAACGTTTTATCTTCTGCTGAAGAATGATGGAATACACTTTTACAACACAACTGTTTTTACAATAACTAAACAAACTACATTTCTGAGAGAGAATGCTTCATAACTTGATAAATGAAAACTGTCTATACTGGACAATATTTCGAGGAGCTGTAAAGAGAATACGGCACGTTCCTACGAGGCAAGAAGCTCGTAGGCTACCACTGGTAACCACGGCGGAACGGTACTTCGTGAGTGTCTGGTGCAAGCGCAGCTACGATGTTGCTCAAAGCGTAGACGGCACTATAATTCGGCCCCCAGACCCTGTGGCAGCTACTGGCGGCTCAACTGAAAGTCAGCAGTCTTCGGGCTACATTGATGCGGTCCGCCACGAATTCCTCTCCCGTGCCAAACTTTCCATCTCAGAGTAGCACTTACAGCCTATGGCCTCAATTATTTGCTGAATGTATTCCAATCTATCTGTTCCTCTACAGTCTTATCCATCTACAGCGTCTAATAATAGCATGGATGTTATTTGCTGATGTCTTAACACATATCCAATCATCCTGTCTACCTAATTTTCAGCATTATTCTGTAGCACCACATATCAAATGCTTTGATTACCTTCTTTTCTGGTTTTCCCACCATCCACGTTACACTACTATACAACTCTGTGCTCCAAACGTACATCCTCAGAAATTTCTTCCTCAAATTAAAACCAATGTCTGACACCAGCAGGCTTCTCTTGGCCAGAAATTCCGTTTTCGTCAATGCTAGCCTGCTTCTTTATATCGTCCTTGCTCCACTCGTTATGGGTTATTTTGCTTCTTAGGTAGTAGAATTCCTTAACGTCGTCTATTTCTGTAACCCCTATTCTAATGTGAAGTTTCTCGTTGTTCTCATTCCTGATGCTTCTCATTACTTTCGACTTTCTTCAATGTACACTCGGGCCATATACTGCACTCATAAGAGTGAATATCCAAATCAACAGGCCATCTAACTCTTCTTAATTTTCACTGAGGATAGCAATGTCATCAGCGAATTTTTTCATTGACATTCTTTCACCTCACATTTGAAACCCACTCTTAAACAAGTGTTTTATTTCTGTCATTGCTTCTTCGAGATAAAGACTGAATATTAGGGGTCAAAGACTACATCCCTGTCTGATACCCTTTTCAACCGGAGCACTTCGTTCATGGTCTTCCAGTCTTATTGTACCCTGCTGGTTCTTCTACATATTGTACATTACCCGTCTTTCCCTAAAGCTTACCCCTGTTTTTCTCAGAATTTTAAACATCTTGCTCCATTTGACATTGTCGAACGCTTTCTCCGGGTCGACAAATCATATGAACGTGTTTCGACTTTTCTTCAGTCTTGCTTCCGTTATCAACAGCAACATCAGAACTCTGTGGTGCCTGTAACTCTCCTAAAGCCAAACTGATCGGCATCTTACAGATCCTCAATTTTTTTCCATGTCTTGCCTCGTGTATTTAGTAACAACCACGGAAGATGAGGCAGCCAACGGCCTTGCCGCATTGGTAATACCGGTACCCGTCTGTTCATCGAAGTTAAATGCCGTCTGGCTTTGCTAGCACTTGGATGAGTGACCGTCCGAGTCTACCGAGCATTGTTGGCAAGCGGAGTGCATTCAACCCTTGTGAGGCCAATTGAGGAGCTACTTGATTGAGACGTAGCAGCTCTGGTCACGAAAACTGACAACGGTCGGCAGGGCGGTGAGGTGCCCACGAGCCGCTCCGTACCCGCATCCGGTCACGCTTATTTGCTGAGGATTATACGGCGCTGGCCGTGGTGGCCGAGCGGTTCTAGGCGCTTCAGTCCGGAACCACGCGGCTGCTACGGTCGCAGGTTCGAATCCTGCCTCGGGCATGGATGTGTGTGATGTCTTTAGGTTAGTTAGATTTACGTAGTTCTAAGTCTAGGGGACTGATGACCTCCAATGTTAAGTCCCATAGTGCTTACAACCATTTGAACCATTTGATTAAACGGCGGTTGGCAGGTACCGTTGGGCCTTTTGAGGCCTGGTAGGCCGGAGAGGGACAGTGTAAGTGAGGCAGGGGCGGTACCTGACCCGGTAAACGTAGATGGAAGTGTGGTGGTCGTGCTACGCAGGGGACAGCCCTATATATAGCACAGGTAGTATGTCACCTACAGTACTGTAAGTTCTTTCGACTTCGGTTCTTAGCGTTCAGTCAAGTTCTTCTCGCAATATCATTTGTCCCATCTCATGTTCATCTACTTACTCCTCCATTTCCATAATTCTGTCTTAACGTTGCTTTAATTTGTATAGGCGTCTCACATATATCCTTCCTACCTTTCAGTAAAGTACACCAGTGGCAAAAAACAGTCAATGCCGTCACTGCACGATAGCGAGGGAAATGTTATCGATGATGGTGTCACTAAAGCGGAGTAACTAAATACAGTTTTCCGTAATTCCTTCACGAAGGAAGACGAAGTAAATATCCCAGAATTCGAAACCAGAACAGCTGTTAGCATGAGTGACATAAAAGTAGATATCTTAGGTGTTGCGAAACAACTCAAATTACTTAAGAAAGGCAAGTCTTCCGGTCCAGATGGTATACCAATCTGGTTCCTTTCAGAGAATGCAGACACAATAGCGCCTTTCTTAGCGATCATATACAACCGCTCACTTGACGAAAGGTTTGTTCCTAAAGACTGGAAAGCAGCACAGTTGACACCAATATTCAAAAAATGAAATAGGACTAACCCATTGAATTACAGGCCCATATCACTGACCTCAATTTGCAGTAGGATTTGGGAACATATACTGTACTCTTACATTAAGAATCACCTTGAAGAAAATGAGTTATTGATACACAACCAACAGGGATTCAGAAAATATCGTTATTCCCATGAAGTAATGAGTGCTGTCGACAAGGGATCTCAGATCAATTCCATATTCTTAGATTTCCGGAAGGCTTTTGATGCCGTTCCTCACAAGCGACTATTCATCAAATTGCGTGCATATGAAGTATCGCCTCAGTTTTGTGGCTGGATTCGCGATTTCCTCTCAGAGAAATCACAGTTCGTAGTGATAGACGGTAAATCATCGAGTAGAACAGAAGTTTGCAGATGACGCTGTAATTTACCGTCTAGTGAAATCATCAGACGATCAAGTCCAATTACAAAATGATCTAGAGAGAATTTCTGTATGGTGCAAAAAGTGGCAATTGGCACTAAACAGAGAAAAGTGCGAGGTCATCCCCAAGGGTACTAAAAGAAATCCGATAACTTTTGGGTATATAATTGGTTAGATGCAGAGCACTGCGCCGACGCGGATTCTTCGACTATCTGCTGCAATAAATAATTATAAAAAGCGTTCTTGTTAAGCTATTTTTAAACGTTTACAGTTGTTATAAATATAATCTAAGTGTTGTTAAATTAGTGGAAGTGTTAGTGTAGTATAAAATATGATTAAACGGAGTAAGAAGCGTATTTTTCTTCTCGCGCCTGTAGCACGAATCCTAAGCCTAATTTCACGCGCTCGAATCGTAAGTAAGCAATGAATTAAACTTGTAGGTAAACGTTTCCAGTTGGTATAAATACAATATAAGTATTGTTACATTAGTGGAAGTGTTAGTGAAGTGTTATAGAAGATTAAACGGGGTAAGATGATTATTTTCCTTCTCTCGCCTGTAGCACGGATTTTAGGCTTAATTTCACGCGCGCATATCGTAAGTAAACAGTGACTTAAACTTATATGTAATCACCAGTTTTTTTTATTCAGTACTCTTTCCATTTATTTATATCTGCCTGAATAGTTTCTAGGGTCCTTTGTTTACGTTTTAGTCAGTACATAAATCAGTTTATACGATTTCTGTTTTTACCATGAGTCAGAAGTGTGTGACACGCCGTAGGATCGTTAGTTGCGGGGTGTGGTGTGATGGGTGCTGTAGTTTCTTTCATTGGGGCGAATGTAGTGGCGTGGGAAATGGGGACATAAATGAGGCTCACCAGTGGTATTGTAGGATCTGCAGTAGAGATAGGAAAATACTGGAACAGGAAGCCAAAATTGCAGCTCTTCAAGCTGACTTAGACAAGCAAGGGAGGGTCTGGACAGGTTAAAGAGGGAGAAGGGTGAACAGAGGTGCGAAGTGGCAACAGGTAATTGGGGGACCAGGAAGGGAAAGCATCAGACTGCTTTCTCATAAATCTTGAAAATAGATTTGACCTGTTACCTCAGTCAGAATCGGATGAGCCTCATGTAGCTGAAGCTGTAGAAAGGGCACAACAAGCTTTCAAGGACTTGAAAAAGGTAGGGAAATTTGTAAAGAGAAAGAAAGTTCTGTTGTTAGGTAGCTCCCATGGTAGAGGCGTTGGCCAACTACTGCATGAAAGTCTAGGTACAGAGTACTAGGTCACAAACTTTTTCAAGCCTAGTGCAGATCTGGGTCAGATAACAGACGGTGTAGGTTCTTTATGAAAGGATTTCTCAAAGGAGGATGCCGTGGTTATAGTGCGTGGTCCGGGAAATAGCATTGACAGAGACTCTGAATATTCCATGGAGAGTGACCTGGTGAAGATAGCATCAGCAACGAAGCATACGAATGTGAGATTTGTGTCTATGTTGAGACGCCATGATCGGCCACGTTTGAACTTTTCCGTCGGGAGGGTGAACTTGGAGTTGGAGTGGCTGCTTAGGACGGATATAGGGTCCCATATTGGTTTGATTCCTGTGGATGCTATCGATAGGTGGGACTACACTAGGCATGGACTTCACCTCAATAGGAAAGGGAAGGTAAAACTATCTTGGTTGATTGCAGAAAACTTAAGGGGGGGCGCTGTCACAAGTGGTAAAATAATAGTGGTCATAGGTATCAGAGGCATGCCCTTTTTAGGATAGTGATGGGAGAAAGAAAACGAGTTTTAAGAGAGATTGGCAAACACATTCAGTTTGAGAAAACAGATGAACAGGAGTCAGATTTTAGCATACAGCCTCCATTTAAACAATGTTTAACAGAAAGTAATCAGAAACTGCCAGTTCATATTCGCCAAAGCAGTTATAATCCCATTAGTATGCAGTATCAGTTATCTTTATTACACCAGAACATTCTGGGACTCAGAAATAAAGTTGATGACCTACTCATTTGTATTGATGAAATGAATTCATCTAACCAAATTGACATAATCTGCCTCTCTGAACATCAAGTGACCACTGGTATAGATGTGGTAGACATTTCAGGATCTAAGCTGGCTTCCTACTTCTGCAGAGTAGATATGGATGGAGGAGGAGTTGCCACATTTATTAAAAACTGCCATAAATTCAAGAACATTGACATTAATAAATTCTGTTTAGAGCATCATCTAGAAGCATGTGCAACAGAAGTAGAATTCCATAACAGATCCTGTATAACAGTAACTATTTACAGAGCACCTGCACGAAATTATAATCTATTCATAAATCGTCTAGAAGCTCTTTTGGGTTATTTAACAGGAATAAAAAAAATTTGATTGCTGGTGACTTAAATACAGATTTTCTAATGCAGTCTTCCAATAAACGTTTACTGCAGTTAGTAATGTTGTCTTCCAATCTAACTCACACTGTAAACTTTCCAACTAGGATCACTACATCCTCAAGGACAGCCATTGATAACATTTTTATAGACAAATCAAAGGAACAAAATCATATAATAAAACCTGTAATCAGATCATGACATGCAGCTCCTTGTTTTAGATGTAAATTCTAAGCAGATTATGAAGACTCCTAAATCTGAGTACAGGAGAGTAGTCAATCAACCAAAAATTGAGTGTTTTAGAAAACAGCTCAAAGATATGAACCTGAAAGATGTTCTAGTCCTCATGACGTGAATGAAAAATACAAAACATTCATGAACAATGTCAGTACCATGTTTAAAAACTGTTTTCCTCTAAAACTTACTCAAATTAAACAGAAATATATAATAAAACCATGGATTACACACGGAATAAAATGCTGACGATTTAGCTAAATACAAGGAATACCGTAAAATATTAAAAAAGTAATTCAGACATCTAAACAAATGCACTACGAGAAGAAGATAGCAATGTCAGGGAACAAAATAAAAACAATACGGAATATAGTGAAACAGGAGACTGGTAGAACCAGAAAGGAACAGGAGCAAATAGCATTAAGGGTAGATGACACATTAATAACCGATGGGCATAGTGTGGCAAATCTATTTAACAAGTACTTTATATCTGTTACTGATAGAATGGGATGGTCAGGATCAGTAAATAATGCACTTGAATATCTGAAACTAGCCTTTAAAAGTAGCTTCAGGTACACGAATATGTCACTCACTTCACCAAAAGAAGTAATTTCCATAATGAAATCTTTAAAAACAAAGCATTCTAGTGGTTACAATGAAATATAAACGAAGTTAATTAAGGCGTGTTCTTCTGAGTTTAGTACAGTTCTAAGTTACTTGTGTAACCAGTCAATTATAACTGGGACAATCCTGACTGGCTAAAATATGCAGATGTTAAGCTTCTATTCAAGAAAGGGAATAAAGAGATACCATCAAACTACAGACCGATTTCACTTTTGCCAGCATTCTCAAAAATTTTAGAAAAATTAATGTACAGGCAGCTTCTCAACCATCTGACCCAAATTACATATCATCAAGAACACAGTTTTGATATCTGAAGGGTTCTGATATCGAGAAGGCTATTTACACATACAGTGAAAATCTACTTAATTCATTAAATAACAAATTACAAGCAGCGGGTATTTTCTGTGATTTGTCAAAGGCATTTGATTGTGTGAACCACAACATCCTTTTAAATAAATTAGAATTCTATGGTGTCACGGGCAGTGCTGCAAAATTGTTCAAGTCATACCTCGCTAACAGGAAACAAAGGGTGTCAGTGCAAGGGACTAGTGAATTAAGTCATCAGTCATCATCATAATGGGAAGAAATTACATGTGGTGTCCCACAAGGATCCATCTGAGGGCCATTGCTTTTTTTGTGTACAAAAATGTTCAAATGTATGTGAAATCTTATGGGACGTAACTGCTAAGGTCATCAGTCCCTAAGCTTACACACTACTTAACTTAAATTATCCTAAGGACAAACACACACACCCATGCCCGAGGGAGGACTCGAACCTCCGCCGGGACCAGCCTTACAGTCCATGACTGCAGCACCTCAGACCACTCGGCTAACCCCGCGCTGCTCTTGTGTACATTAATGATCTCTCATCAGTTACACTGCCAGAAGCAGAGTTCGTTCTGTTTGTGGAACACACAAGTATTGCAATAAAAAGTATGTCGAGTGTAGTTCTAGAAAGATCTGCTAATGATATTTTCATGGATATTAATAAATCGTTTAAAGTCAACTCACTGACATTAAACTTCGAAAAGACTCGCTATATTCAATTCAGAACCTGTAAGAGGTTTCCACCCAGCATATGCATAAAGTATGAAGAAGAGCAGATAGAAGAGGTTGACAGTCTTAAATTCCTGGGATTACAACTTGATAATAAATTCAGTTGGGAGGAGCACATGACAGAACAGCAGAAACGCCTTAACAAATCTGCATTCGCAATTCGAGTGTTAGCAGACATAGGCGACATAAAAATAAAAAGCTTGCATACTTTGCCTACTTTCATTCCATAATTTCATATGGTATAATATTTTGGGGTAACTCTTCAAGTAAAACAAAAGTTTTCAGAGTCCAAAGGCGTGTAATACATATGATTTGTGGAGTAAATTCACGGACGTCCTGTAGAAACCTCTTCAAAGAAGTGGGTATACTAACTACTGCCTCTCAGTATATTTACTCCTTGATGAAATTTGTCCTAAATAATATATCTCTTTTTTCCAACAATCAGCTCAGCTCATACGTACAATACCAGGAACAAAAATGATCTGCACAAGGACTTAAAAGCACGTACTTTAGTTCAAAAAGAGGTCCACTACTCAGGAACACTCATCTTCAATAATTTTCCAGCAAACATAAAAAATTTAGTTACAAATAAAGATCAGTTTAAAAGGAGCCTGAAAGACTTACTAGTGGCCAACTCCTTCTGCTCCATTGACGAATTTTTTAATAGAAACAAATGATGTATTGTATATATTCATACTATTAGTATTGTTATTTCAGTTTAAAAAAGAAATTGACATGTTCGACATCCACGAGGATCTCCTCAGCACGTATCTATGGAACGAAAAACTAATCTAAGCTAATCTAATCAGTTGATGACCTGCACCTAACATGCCTGCGTGTTAGACCTCACTTTACCTATACCTGGTGTTAAGGGAGTTACGGTCTGGGGTGCAATTTCGTATGACAACAGGAGCAATCTCGTGTTTATCCTACGCATCCTGATCGCCGATTTGTACGTGACTCTGGGGACTCGATCAGTTGCGCTGTCATTCATGAGCAGCATCTCAGGTGTGTTGTCTAAGAGGATAACGCTCGCCCACATGCTCTACAGACTGTCGACATGTTGCCTTGAACAGCGGATGTGTCTCCATACGAGTACATATGGAACATCATCGGCCGACAACTCCAGTGCCATCCATAAACAGTATTAACCGTTCCTGTATTGACCGACCATGTGCAACGGGCATGAAACTCCATCCCACAAAGTGACATCCAGCACATTTACAACACAAAGCATGCACGTCTGCACGCTTGCATTCAACATTCTGGCAGTTACACCGGTTATTAATGCAGCAGCATTTCAAATCTGCTATGGATTACCTCGCACTTACATTAACCTGTAATCTTACAATGTTAATTTCTTAAATATGTTACCTAGACAAATGTATTTCTGAAATTTCATTACTATATATTAATTATTGTTTGCTGTTGCATTTTTTCCGTCTGTGCGTATTTAAGCACCACAGGGGAAAAGAGATTGTGTCGAGAAAAACTACTACGTTCCTCTTTCATCGGCAGTTATGAGCCAATTACAAATGTGTGCTCAGGTGGTGTGATGCAACAAGTGGACCATAGTACCAACGCTAGCTCACTATCTCCTTTAGCTAATATAAAACTTAAAGCCAAAAGAAAAACTTGCAATAATATTGTATCAGATGAAAGACCACTCAAATTCTTAATTGTGTCAATGTGAACAGGTGTGCAAACCTTAAGAACGAAAGTAATCCTCGCGTGGTGTGTCACTTCCAAATAAGGTAGCTCAATGAAACTTGGATGTATCATAGAATGAACTCCTACAGTATACCATAAAATGTAACTGAGAGAAATTCTTAGTGTGACGAAAAAAAGACACTTCTACTCAAAGATAATAATCATACTCAAGTCACAGCAATTCATTATGGACCCCTGGATATTACAAACTGGGGGACGTGGTTCTTAAAGGGATGTGTTATCACTACAGACGGTAATGGATGCTCCGCAACGTGTTCCGATGCTGGCCACGTGGTTGGTGTAGAGTTCTTTTTGTAGGGCGTTCCATCCCTCTACCAACGCAGTTGACAGCCGTTGGTGCACTTGGAGGTGCTGCAAAATGTGTCCTCAGCCTATCCAACACGTTGCTCATGGGATTCAAGTTGGGGGAATGTGGTGGCCATTCCATACTCCAAACATCCTTTCGTTCTAAGAGCTCTCCCATCTGCACGATACGATGGGGTCGCGCATTGTTAAGCACAAAACTGAAGTCAGGGACGATTACAACCAACGAAAAGACGCAAATGGGGAAGGAGAGCAGCGTCACAATAACGTTGAATTGTGAGTGTAGCGTGTTCCAAGACTTGGAGGCCGTACGCCAATGCAGCGTTGTGCCTCCCCACACCATAGCACCTGGACCATCAAAACCATCGTGTTCGACAATGTTCCTGAGTGCGTGAGATATTACCACCCACCTCCATATTAGGGCACGTTCAGTTTTGTCGAACGTGATCATTTTGGTGGTGTTGGCACAATGTTGCACGGGTTGAGTGACCCCCTAGTCCTGGGACACGGTACACTCGTCGGTCACCGTGTTGTGACACTGTATTCCTTCCGCATGTGCGTCGTTAAAGTTACGGTGGATGACAATGCGCGACCGTACCGAACAGAGCAGCTAAACCTGAAGATAAAATATATACATCAAGTACATACATCTGAAGAGCACGATTTTGTTAACACAGTGAATCGTCTCCTAATCCAGGTCTAAGGCCCAAAGATCTGTGTTTGCGAATACACTATACACGAAGACAGTATGACGAGCGCAGGAGCACTACAGACTGTCAAACGGAGACCGATGTCGCCGAGAAGATTCTGCCACCGCACAAGAATCTCATGACAAGTGATGAACGTCCTTGTTGGTTTTTACACAGATTAGCATCACACCGACTTGACTAGAGAGTTATGACGGCCTAAGGAAGTCTTAGTTTAGATTTAACAATGAATTTTAAGAAACAGGTTACTCACCCACGGAACCGCGCGACTGCTACGGTTGCAGGTTCGAATCCTGCCTCGGGCATGGATGTGTGTGATGTCCTTAGGTTAGTTAGGTTTAAGTAGTTCTAAGTTCTAGGGGACTGATGACCACAGATGTTAAGTCCCATAGTGCTCAGAGCCATTAATTCAGCCAGGTCTTCCTAAACAATGCTGCCTCAGATCACTCCTAAGAAACAGCTACATCTTCCTCACCACTGTTGATTGACTTACTTTTAATATCCGCATAACTCTCTAACGATGGTCATCTCTCTGTTAAAACCAGTTTAAAAGCAGTTAGGATGTTGACGCTGTAGCACTTTTAGTTATTTCGTTGCATCGTTATTTATTTACTTATTCCCTGAATCATAGTTTCGAACTCTGCCTGTTATGTGGAACGCTTTGTGTAGCTTACAATTGTAATATCCTTTCTCACAAAAAGTATTGCAACATGGTGACCATTTACATACCCCCCTTTACGTTAACCTTCAGCTTTTATTTCTTCTTTTCCACATGATTTTTACTACTCGCTGCATGTACACACACACACACACACACACACACACACACACACACACACATATATATATATATATATATATATATATATATATATATATATATATGTGTGTGTGTGTGTGTGTGTGTGTGTGTGTGTGTGTGTGTGTGTGTGTATTTATATATGGACTTTATAGACATACGTTTTCAGAAATTCATGCGTGGAGCCAAGGTATTCGGTCGACACATATGATTATAGTTTGTATTTGAAGTAAATTTTGCTGCTATTAGATTCTTCACATCATTGTGTAAGTTGTCAGACACTGTTACGGCTTAACACTCAACGTATTTCTGCGCCACAGTGGGGCTGAGTAACACTTTCCCCTTTGTAGTGTCCATCTACGAATGTAGCTGTTGTTTTTAAATTACGATTGATTGTTCACAACAAACTTCACAAATGAGTAAGAATTATTCTGTTGGGATTTAAGAACGCAGTTTCAGACAGCCAAGTACGAGGGTACCGCGAGGTAAGTACGCAGCTGTAACGCTCTTGGGCTTATTGAGTTTGGGTGGTGTCGGTTCTTTGCCGAGTTGTATAATCAATGAGGGGCGGCCCTTGTCCTGGTTGCGCAACAGGTCCGCACTCAGTACGAGTTGCTTGTTTCTGGAGAGGCTACAGTTTAATATCCCGTGGAAAACGGCACAGATGAATAACCTATAAACGCATCTTGTTGTTTCTGACCACTTTCGAAAATTTCGCATCGTTTGAGATAGACACACCAGTGTGAATATAACACTTTCTTGAAAGGCGTATTTATTCAGAAATGGTGCGTCACGTGTAGTGTGCTGTAAACGGGAATATGGAGGCAATCATCATAATTATATTTATTCTAGAAGACTCCTGTGTGCTTCAATGCATGCTGCCAACTACATAAATAAATTGTAACACAAAATTATTTCAAATGGCAGTAAGTATTTACAATGTAACATGACTAATGAAAATTTATTCCAAATCGTGAACAAACGCTTTAACTACTTTCTTAAATTTTTTGAGTGTTTAATCATTTGGCTTGTCGGTCTACCTTAAATTTTTAATTTTAACTCATTTCACCTTGAAAGGTCTCTGTTGGATTCCTTTCATGTTTAATTTCTTAAATCTGTTGCCATTTATGGAATAAATTCCTCTTCTAAATGTACTGTGGCGTTTCTGACTATCTGGGAGGAGACTGAGCAGTGGAACGTGTTACTTTTACACATAAACAAGAACGATCTGTCACACTACTACACTTTAAAGCACAGTTTATATGTAATTCTTATATGTAATTCATGTCACACAGTCTCATACGGAACCTACATCCGCTTTCTTTTATATACTGTATATGATAAGATACTGTCATCCCCCTTCCCTTTTGTGTGAGAGGATGAATGAGCATATGTATTTCTAGTTGCATGCTTGAGGGTAGCAGACAAGGCTGTCTGCTAGAGAACAGTAGAACCAACGTCGGAACAGGTAGCTACGCTTCCTAAAAGCAAAGAGGTTTCTATCCTTAGTATGGTCCTGTCCGTCCGTTGTCATGTTGGTATAGGAAGCTGCCCCTCTGGCCACTTCCGTTGGTCTTTGTGAGCCACCCTCAGAAAAGCACGCTCGGCAGTAGGTGAGTTGCAGGGTGGCCGTGGCGAGCGTCTGAAGTGGTAAGATCTCCGGCTAAGCGCGTGTCTGTTAAGTCCGTAGGACAATGGATTTCTTAAGTTCAGCCTAACTGAAAATTTAATCACTTTTATTTCGGATTTAGGTCTAAAATATCCGATGTTATCTTAAATTGCAGCGCAGTGTAATTATCGTGTGAAGTTCAGATTATTTTTCGGTAGTTGCTTTGTTACTACTTTGTGAGTAAAGTGGAACCACGTGTTGATCAGTAACTCTAACTAAGTTCATCAATCTTAAATCCGAATGTGCGTGAGATTATAACGTCTCGTCTTGAGAATATTTTTTTAATATAGCAACTTTTCTTTATGCTTTTCTTTATGTTCAACCCACGTGGGGTGTACTTTGCGAGACCAGTACCACGTGCTTATATAACTGTTTGACCCATCAGGTTAATAGTAAGACGTTAGTAACCAGTTCAAGGTTTTTCTTTTGTCAATTGCTTTTCGATCTAATGTATTTTAATTATCAAAATTATTGTGGAGTTGTACGCTTTGTGTAAACCAAGTTGACCACGTGGAGCATGTGGTGTAATCATCAAAGTAGCCCTCAGCTATTCTTTTTGCGAAGACTTCACAAAGAGTTAATATGAATTTAGTATATCAGTGTGTGGTAATTACATGACGGACAGGATTGTGGTATGAACGTAATTTCTTTGGGTAAAAACTGAATCTGTTGGTCGTGGTTAATTTCTTCTTGCTTATGTTTCAATGTTCTTCGTGTGTTATTTTATGAATGGAGTGTTGTATGCAGTTCTCCAAATCTTGGCTCCATATTTTATGTGTTCCGTAAGATTACAATCTCACATTCTTTTCAATCGTAAATAAGGCACCAGCTCAGTTATAACTCACGTATAATATGCTGAAATTTCAATGAACAATCTTAAAATAAATTTCCAAATATAAACTGATTTCTTTCTTTTTATTTAAATTCTCCTTTTTATATATATATATTTTACCGGTTTTGTATGACTATTAAAAGATTATCATTAATGTTAGTCTACTTGGTAAACCTAGACTAAATATCTGATGAAACAGTTGCCCAGTAATCCACGGTTAACGTCCCCAGACAGATCACGGCTTTTAACCCACTTTCATTGTCAATTAGCACCCACATCAGCATACAAAATTAAAGTTGCAATATTACAACCTCATTCAATAAATATACCTCCTTTTTACATGGCACGTCACGTTCTCAATGCAGTTGTTCAGAAAGTTTAGGTGGAAATATCAGTGACCACGAACGTTTTCGTCATCATCGGAGACGTGCTTTGTTAGCGTAATGAGTCGCAGTATGACACAAATTTTCATTAGACGTTATCATCAACTTTTGTAGTCCTGTCTCCTCAGTTGCGTGTAATATTACGGTATACTGATAATTTTTATTTATGGACCGTCAGACAGCAACTGAATGAAACACAATTTTAGTGCCATACGCATTTCGCCTTTATTTTCTGCAAGGCATCATTAGGGACCTGGAATATGTACATATGTCACCTATTTAATTTACATTTTTGTCACTGTGAATATAGGTTATAAACAGTTCTGGTGGTTGGTATTTTCTATTAAGTAGTATTGTTTTGAACTTTTCTTACAGGTTGCGTGGACAATTTCTTACATGTTACGCTCCTGTTGCATTTTTGGAGTTGTTCTTCTTCTTAGGAATGCCAATTTGTGGCTTTTTCCCACATTCCACAGCACTATGGACTGAACGCTTGTTTCAATGCAATGTTTTAGTTTCTGTTGCCGACTGACAAATGTTTTTGCCAAAGATCGAATGTTATTTCCAAACTTTCGACTGTAATTATTGAAGTATCTGTGATCTGTTCGTATATGCATTTCTGTGTATGTGTGTGTGTGTGCGTGCGTGTGTTTGTGTGTGTTTTGGTGTGATATAATTTTTTGTTCTGTGTGTGTGTGTGTGTGTGTGTGTGTCCGAGCGTGTGTGTGTGTGTGTGTGTGTGTATTTTGGTGTGGTATAATTTTTTTGTTGGCTGTGTGTATGTGTGTGTGTGTGTGTGTGTGTGTGTGTGTGTGTGTGTCCAGATGGTGTGGGGAAGAGTTTTTTTTTTTGTTTTATGTTATTATTTCCTTTATTAAGTGTAGTAGGGAGCCTGTGCTGATGTGTGTTTGATCATTTATCACAAGTTTGTTTTCTGCTATGGCTTTCTGGATGTGGAAGTTTTCTTGCGTTCATTAGACATTATTCTGTACTGATTCATTGAACTGCAGTTCCAATATGCCTGTCAAATTTTCACTGATACCATTTCGTGTCGTATCTTCATTGATTTCTTTCTCAAATATCCTTTCAGATCATTTCAATAAATCTGATTAAGTGGGTTTTGTTTATGAAGTAACTTTTCTGTTACCAGTCACAATTTTGTTTTTATTTATTTGTATATGAAAAAATCGTGACTGGTAGTGGGAAAGATAACAATAGTCGGTGTATTTGCGCCGACTGATAATGGCGATGACATAATCACAGAGGCCTGTTATAAAGATTGGACGGATGTATAAGTGATATTAATCCACGGAAAGAGATAGACCTTATGTGGTACCTTAATGCCTGGACAGGAAAGACTAAAAGTAGCGAGATCGTAGGATGTTGGGAAGAAACAGAGAATGAAAGTGGGAAAAAATCGTTTGACTTTTATGGAGTGTATTAACCAAGAATACAGAACGACTACTTTGCCAAGAAGGACGTACATAAATATACCTGGGTGCAACGGCAAAGGAATTTAGATTCATAACACAGCTTGTGTTAGAACCGCAAAATTCCGAAATGAAGATGCAAGATTGGATTGACTGCTGAATGTGGACAGATCATTTAATAGTCAAACCATATGTTCCAGTTAGTTACAAGAAAATCGATTGCATAATAAGAATGTAGAGAACAGTAAAACAGCTGAAGCACCCAGATGTAATCACGAAGGATAATTTGGAAAATATTTCGAGTAGATTTCCCCACCATGTTATAGTTCTGGGTGGAGCTTCTAATTTGCCGGATATAGACTGGGAGACTCAAACGATCATAACGAGTGGCAGGGACAAAGAATCCAGTGAAATTTTTTTAAAATCTGAAAACTACCTTGAGCAGTTAAACAGAGAACCGACTCGTGGCGATAACATATTAGACTTTCTGCTGACAAACAGACCCGAACTATTTGAAACAGGCCGGCCGGTGTGGCCGTGCGGTTCTAAGCGCGTCAGTTTGGAACCGCGTGACCGCTACGGTCGCAGGTTCGAATCCTGCCTCGGGCATGGATGTGTGTGATGTCCTTAGATTAGTTAGGTTTAAGTAGTTCTAAGTTCTAGGGGACTGATGACCTCAGTAGTTAAGTCCCATAGTGCTCAGAGCCATTTTTTATTTGAAACAGTCAACGCAGAACAGGGAATCACCTATCATAAAGCGGTTACTGCATCGATGATTTCAGCCGTAAATAGAAATATTAAAAAAGGTAGGAAGATTTTTCTGTTTAGCAAAAGTGACAAAGAGCAGATTTCAGAGTACCTGACGGCTCAACACAAAAGTTTTGTCTCAAGTATAGATAGTGTTGAGCATCAGTGGACAAAGTTCAAAACCATCGTACAATATGCGTTAGATGAGTATGTGCCAAGCGAGATCGTAAGAGATGGAAAAGAGCCACCGTGGTACAACAACCGAGTTCGAAAACTGCTGCGGAAGCAAAGGGAACTCCACAGCAAACATAAACATAACCAAAGCCTTGCAGACAAACAAAAATTACGCGAAGCGAAATGTAGTGTGAGGAGGGCCGTGCGAGAGGCGTTCAATGAATTCGAAAGTAAAGTTCTATGTACTAACTTGGCAGAAAATCCTAAGAAATTTTGGTCTTATATCAAAGCGGTAGGTGGATCAAAACCAAATGTCCAGACACTCTGTGACCAAAATGGTACCGAAACAAATGATGACAGACTAAAGGCCGAAATACTAAATGTCTTTTTCCAAAGCTGTTTCACAGAGGAATACTGCACTGTAGTTCCTTCTCTAGATTGTCGCACAGATGGCAAAATGGTAGATATCGAAATAGACGACAGAGGGATAGAGAAACAATTAAAATCGCTTAAAAGAGGAAAGGCCGCTGGACCTGATGGGTTACCAGTTCGATTTTACACAGAGTACGCGAAGGAACTTGCCCCCCTTCTTGCAGCGGTGTACCGTAGGACTCTAGAAGAGCGTAGCGTTCCAAAGGATTTGGAAAGGGATCAGGTCATCCCCGTTTTCAAGAAGGGACGTCGAACAGATGTGGAAAACTATAGACCTAACGTCAATCAGTTGTAGAGTTTTGGAACACGTGTTATGTTCGAGTATAATAACTTTTCTGGAGACTAGAAATCTACTCTGTAAGAATCAGTACGTGTTTCGAAAAAGACGATCGTGTGAAACCCAGCTCGCGCTATTCGTCCACGAGACTCAGATGGCCATTGACACGGGTTCACAGGTAGATGCCGTGTTTCTTGACTTCCGCAAGGCGTTCGATACAGTTCCCCACAGTCGTTTAATGAACAAAGTAAGAGCATATGGACTATCAGACCAATTGCGTGATTAGATTGAAGAGTTCCTAGATAACAGAACACACCATATCATTCTCAATCGAGAGAAGTCTTCCGAAGTAAGAGTGATTTCAGGTGTGCCGCAGCGGAGTGTCGTAGGACGGTTGCTATTCACAATATACATAAATGACCTTGTGGATGACATCGGAAGTTCACTGAGGCTTTGCTGTGGTATATCGAGAGGTTGTAACAACGGAAAATTGTACTGAAATGCAGGAGGATCTGCAGCGAACTGACTCATGGTGCAGGGAATGGCAATTGAATCTCAATGTAGACAAGTGTAATGTGCTGCGAATACATAGAAAGAAAGAACCCTTATCATTTAGCTACAAAATAGCAGGTCAGCAACTGGAAGCAGTTAATACCATAAATTATCTGGGAGTACGCATTAGGAGTGATTTAAAATGGAATGATCATATAACGTTGATCGTCGGTAAAGCAGATGCCAGAGTGAGATTCATTGGAAGAATCCTAAGGAAATGCAATCCGAAAACAAAGGAAGTAGGTTACAGTACGCTTGTTCGCCCACTGCTTGAATACTGCTCAGCAGTGTGGTATCCGTACCAGATAGGGTTGATAGAAGAGATAGAGAAGATCCAACGGAGAGCAGCACGCTTCGTTACAGGATCATTTAATAATCGCGAAAGCGATAGATAAACTCCAGTGAAAGACTCTGCAGGAGAGACGCTCAGTAGCTCGGTACGGGCTTTTGTTGAAGTTTCGAGAACATACCTTCACAGAGGAGTCAAGCAGTATATTGCTCCCTCATACGTATATCTCGCGATGAGACCATGAGGATAAAATCAGAGAGATTAGAGCCTACACAGAGGCATACCGACAACCCTTTCCACGAACAACACGAGACTGGAATAGAAGGGAGAACCGATAGAGGTACTCCCCCTCAAGGTACCTTCCGCCACACACCGTCAGGTGGAGTATGGATGTAGATGTAGAAATTTTACAACAAGATTCTATGACATTCCTCTATAGGACGAGCTTTGCTTACAAATTAAATAATATTAGGGGCATCAATAAATCCAATGCAGCAACATTGTACAATGAGATGAAAAATGTATCGATAGCGCAGCACGACCGGCCTTAGTTTTTAATAATATGAATACGGAATGAAGGACAAAGGGTATTGAGGAATTTGTGACGGAAAAGAACAACTATGCCAGCAGTTGTTAGGTACACAACACAGTGAAAATAAATAGTGCTATCCAAAGTGCGGCGGAGAGGTTAAAAAAAATTGCATGAGGAAAGCAGGTGCCGTCAAATTGGGTGATTTCGCACGGTTGTGTCGTTATTTTGATTGTAACTCATGTGTGTAACGAATAAAATATCCCAGAACCGTAAAGTGTATGTGTAGGGGTATCTGAGGAATTTAAATAAAGTGTCCAAAGTCACCCCATGGATTGGGGTGATTTCGGGCACATGTGTTTTTTAAACCTCTGTCCGATGTTACAGTATATAGCGGGCGAATTCGGATATTTACTGCCTTTTTTTAAAATTCTACATGCTTTTTATTTGGTGACATTTTACACATTGATCATGTTGCTAGGTGGGAGACTTTCCTGCTTTGCCTTGATATTAGAGAAAAACATCTTAACAGTCTCATTGTTCACTTCTGCACGAGCTCGTTTAATATTTTCGCTTAAGCGAACGGAAAGATCTTCTGACTGTGGTTTGAGGAAAAAAAGCACCCATTCTTCTCCTGGCAAATTATTACGAAATTTCTTCTCTTTTCGGCCAGATTTATCAAGGTCGCCCTTAACTAAATATCTAATATCCAATTTAGTGAAGGGAAATCCCCAATGTGTAGTCCTCAAGATACCTTGCTTCAACATTTCTTCTTCTTCTTTATTTAGCGCTGGTTGTCCTCCCATTTTTTTCGGATGTGCTTCCTGCACTTTATTTTGTAGGGTTGATTTAGGTATACTATACAAATCACACGCTTTTCTGTACGATAATTTACTACTCTGAATATCACGAACAGTTATATCTAACAGTTCCGGGTCATAATTACACCGTACTGTTGCACCTCTCCTGCTCTTATACATTCTTGGCATTGTCCAAAATCATCCCACACAGTACACAGTTTTAGAAAAACCGTCGTTATTTTATAACCTTGCACGAGAAACTTGACAAACTTGTACAGAAATTGTCTCAGTGATGTTAACTACTGAGCGCGTCGACAATTACGCTTACAATAACTTCCCGCTCGGCGCAACAATAGAAAATTTCCACTTTACGATAATGCATGGGTTTTTAACACTGAGAATGTTCGTCAGTTATTTACCTAGAGAAACAATTGACGCCAAATAAAAGTTGTGGAAAGCAATAAATGCAATCTTCCGCTTAAAATAACTGGCGCACTTACGTTTAAATAAGTAACTCTTTGTTTCTATACAGTGGCCAAGAGCAAATAAGCCATATTGTCAGCATTCGCCCCGGTGTCCGAAATCACCACGTGTGACGTGGACGTAATGTACAAGGAGAACATTAAGTATATAGGAGATACCGAAGTAAGAGATGCCTGGAAAACAGTATAACGTCTCAGAGCAGATAGAATAGAAAAAGCTATTGCCCCAATAATTGGTGTACTTGGATGGGAATAAAAATACAAAAAGCTGTTGACTGAAAAAGAAAACGAATTCAAACAAAAGGTTTATCATCTAGAAGAGGCAGATAATTTGAATGCAGACGCAGAATGAAGTAAAAAACACTATCGAAAGGATGAAACATAAGAAATTCGGTGGACCAGTCGACATTCCTGTTGATTTTGCGAAATGTAGACGGAGTATTTTGTGCGAAATATTTTTATGCTTCTTTAGTAAACCGAAGTTTAATGGTAAAGAGCTACCAGAGTATTTTAATATTTCTGTAACAAGTTCCATTTACAGGTAAGGAAACTGACACTCTTGTAATAATGATAGAGGTATCAATGTAACCTGGTTGATAGAAAGATTGTATGGTCTGATTTTGAGAAACGTAATTAAAGTACAAATTGTAAACATCGAAGGCAAGAGTGTATTGATAATTCATTCTCCCTAAGCCAAATGATTGAAGAAAAAAAGGTCTGAAAGAAATTTTAAAGCACGTTTAGTCTTGATCCATCTAGAAAAAGCTTATGACAACGTTCTACTAACCAAGCTGTCTGACACAATGAAACTATATGCCATTGAACCGTATATATAAGAAGTGCATATGACTGTAGTAAGGGTAGCATTTGGTGTAGTGCATAGGAGGGGTTTAGTTTGAGTGGATTTGGGAGAGTGAAGAAGAATGCAGTTCCAAACCAATCCTTAGATGTGACTGGAAGGGAGTGTTAAGGAAGGAAGCCCTCACAATGGGAGGAGGGTTGGGTTCTTCAAAATCAGGTGGGACAGGTATACATAGGAGCAGATTTCGTATTTAGGTAAAGGGAGGTGATTAAAGTTTCGTTGATAGAATACGTGGAGTGGGTAGAGGGGAACGTGGTAGTAGAGGCTCAGCAGTGCACCACAATCAGAGGGCAGGGAGAAAAGCCCACAATGCACTAAATTACCAAAACTACCAACCAGCTGAACATTGGGATTACATCATTGCATGATCCTCCACACCTATAAATCCCTGATCTGACCCATCCTCTGCTATGGAAATGTGGCGTGGGCTTCCATATTATATATATATATATATATATATATATATATATATATATATATACGTGCACGGAAGAATAAGGACAAGATCCATCATCTTTAAATCCTTTAAAATAAATAAAAAATCGAAACAAGGGTTCTTTAAAATAAATAACGAATCGAAACAAGGGTTTTGCTTATCTCCAGCATGTCACAGTTGTCAATGGAATTGCATGTTTCCATGTGACACCGACAGCAGTTCCATAGGATGCCAGACCGAATGGTGCGCGCCTGCTAAGCCATGCCTCCAGTGACCCTGGGCTATGAGCGCCTTCTGCCACGACAATATAGAATACCTGACGGCCGCCACCCAGCCAGCTTGTGGTTGGAGCCTCGTCATTACGACACCAACGTTCGTGCTTAGTACTTAGGACAGTGAGTCTCATTCTAGTTACCATTGTACAAGATGGAGTCTAACTGTTGTTGCATTGTTTGCAACGTGTGTTCGTACAATTGAAGAAGTACAAGTTAAGTAAATTGTGTGTTTGTTGTGTTAACTTGTTCACTAATCGTTTCTGCTCTTGTCCAGCCTATCTACAAAAACAGTTGCTGCACCATTCTGTAGCCCACTCCTCATTACCATTGTATACAATGACATACACTGCAGCTCCCAGCTTCTAGTGCTTCGACACCATCCCACCGTCAGAACTCAATAAACCAATAACAAAACAAGATAATAAGAAGATACACCAAGAAAACCTCAAAACTACTTCTGGTCGTGACTGCATAATCTACAGATATTGGCAGTATGCTACCTCTCCTTCCTGGAAATGCTAGTCAAATTTTACCGTGGAATCCTTCTCATGGGTTTCTATCATGTGCCATGGATAAACTTCACGAATCTTCCTCTTCTTCCAACCTAACAAACCCGTCAGTAACACTCCCTCCTGCCGCCCAATCAGAGTCACCTCCGTGTTTGTCAGGATTTTTGAGTCCATCCTATCCTGACACATCCATGAACAGCCGGCCGCGGTGGTCTAGCGGATCTAGGCGCTCAGTCCGGAACCGCGCGACTGCTACAGCCGCAGGTTCGAATCCTGCCTCGGGCATGGATGTGTGTGATGTCCTTAGGTTAGTTAGGTTTAAGTAGTTCTAAGTTCTAGGGGACTGATGACCACAGATGTTAAGTCCCATAGTGCTCAGAGCCATTTGAACCATTTTGAACATCCATGAACACCTACACCAACATCCACCCATTCTGGTCCATCAGTGACTTTTCCATCCCAGATTCTCCTCTAATGATCAACTTCTGAATCTTGCTCATCGGCCATATCACCAAATCAACAACCTCAAACTCGCCATTATGTCTCCCTTGACATCTAAAAACGTATGGCCTTGTATGTGCTTATGACCTTCTCGTCAAGCTGCAGACCTATGCACTTCCTATAAACTATGTCGTGCTTATAGTGTTCTTTCCCTCTAACAGCCCATCTTATGTCACCAACAACACCAACACCCATATCTTCTGTCCCAATGCAGAAATGCCCCAAGGATATGTACCTTTCCTTTTCTTATGTCCTACATATTGCTGATCTGTCAAAGCCACTTCTTCTCCAATATGTCAATGACACCGTCTTCCTAGCCATCTGTCCTACCCTGCAGAAATAACAAGAATCTCTCCTAGAACCATATCAGTGTTTCCACCTCCTGTTCCAGCCAGTTGCTTCTCAATCTCACCAACACTGAGTAAATAATTATAGGCCAAACCGCTCACAGCTTCCGCCCCCACAACTTTTACCTTACCATCAACAATTGTCTTATCTAGTTAACTAACACCCTAAAATTGCACAATCACTTTAACGCCAACTAACATGGAAACCCCATCTGCTAACCATTCATTCCCGGCGGGGTCAGGGATTTTCTCTGCCTCGTGATGGCTGGGTGTTGTGTGATGTCCTTAGGTTAGTTAGGTTTAAGTAGTTCTAAGTTCAAGGGGGCTGATGACCATACATGTTAAGTCCCATAGTGGTCAGAGCCATTTGAACCATTTTACTAACCATTCAACAGAAAGTCCACAATGCACTAAATTACCAAAACTACCAACCAGCTGAACATTGGGATTACACCATTGCATGATCCTCCACACCTATAAATCCCTGATCTGACCCATCCTCTGCTATGGAAATGTGGCGTGGGCTTCCATTTAGCTGTTTGTATCCACTTAAACTCCCCTACCCAAATCCTCTACCATGGCCATCTGCCTCTACCCCACCCTACTATGTCATCATTAACACTTCTGTACACCCTACGTTACCTGCAAAGACAACACTAACCACTCACTAGTTTTCCCCCTGCCCTCTGATTGTGGTGCACTGCTGAGCCTCTACTACCACGTTCCCCTCTACCCTCTCCACGTATTCTATCAACGAAACTTTAATCACCTCCCTTTACCTAAATACGAAATCTGCTCCTATGTATACCTGTCCCACCAGATTTTGAAGAACCCAACCCTCCTCTCATTGTGAGGGCTTCCTTCCTTAACACTCCCTTCCAGTCACATCTGAGGATTGGTTTGGAACTGCCTTCTTCTTCACTCTCCCAAATCCACTCAAACTAAACCCCTCCTATGCACTACACCAAATGCTACGCTTACTACACTTTCTTGATAGCCTTGTCCCTGGCAGTCTACATACACTCATCCTTTCACCCATCAGGGTATATATTTTAATCACTCGACAGTAAAGCTTATTGTGTCTTAGCTTATGCAACTGACCATCTGCCTTTCTACCATTATGTACAATTGTCAGTATGTTTTAAAGCTTTTATAGTCGTTTACTTGAATAGCAGCGGAGTGTACCCACTGACATCGAGCCCCACCCATATGGTGCGAGTGGGAGGAAATAACAATAAAGGAAAAACAAAAAGTGACAGTTATGCCAAAGAGTGCAAATGCATTTTTGAGTGACAGATACGAAAGTAAAACCACAATATAATAATCGCCAAATAAATATCAATCTTACATTTCAATACGAATATCTCTCTTCATGATCGTGCAATGAACATGTCAAATAAAATTCGGGACTCAGGCAGATATCGTTCTACAAAGACATTAAACAGAGTGAATACATTTTTGTGTGGCAGGCATAAAATGGGAGCCATAAAATCGTGTGGTTATAAAGCCTCATCTATGTTTGAGCATGAGTAAAACACGCTCAAAAGTCGTCTAATTTAACCGTCAAACTTTTGCCGAAAGACTCCCATACACACACGGAGATTCAAAACAAAACAAACCGACTTGAGAAATAAAAATTATGTTGACAACCTTATTGAAATTATAGCACACATTAACAGATGAAAGATATCTACAGGCAAAGACAACACCAGCAAATATGAGCAAAGGATTTAATACTACCACAAACAAATCCATAGATGAGTCAGCCAGTTATGTAGCCACATAAAATCGTTGACTGAGCTGTTAACTGAAGATCTCCGATTTATGAAAAATATTAAATGGGTTTTAACAAATATTAATGAGCAACAAATTCCACTGCTGTGATATTACATGTCTACAATTTCCTCTGCGCTTCGCCTATGATATGCAGTACAAGGTATCGGACAGCGACAGCGTTAACGATATTTTATGGAAGTAAAGATCGCGACAAACTGGCTGAAACAGATCATCGTCATCATCATTATCATCATCATTTAAGACTGATTATGCCTTTCAGCGTTCAGTCTGGAGCATAGCCCCCTTATAAAATTCCTCCATGATCCCCTATTCAGTGCTAACATTGGTGCCTCTTCTGATGTTAAACCTATTACTTCAAAATCATTCTTAACCGAATCCAGGTACCTTCTCCTTGGTCTGCCCCGACTCCTCCTACCCCCTACTGCTGAACCCATGAGTCTGTTGGGCAGCCTTGCTTCTCCCATGCATGTAACATGACCCCACCATCTAAGCCTGTTCTCCCTGACTGCTACATCTATAGAGTTCATTCCCAGTTTTTCTTTGATTTCCTCATTGTGGACACTCGCCTGCCATTGTTCCCATGTACTAGTACCTGCAATCATCCTAGCTACTTTCATATCCGTAACCTCAACCTTGTTGATAAGGTAACCTGAATCCACCCAGCTTTCGCTCCCATACAACAAAGTTGGTCGAGAGATTGAACGGTGCACAGATAACTTAGTCTTGGTACTGACTTCCTTCTTGCAGAAGAGAGTAGATCGTAGCTGAGCGCTCACTGCATTAGCTTTGCTACACTTCGCTTCCAGTTCTTTCACTATGTTGCCAACCTGTGAGAATATGCATCCTAAGTACTTGAAACCGTCCACCTGTTCTAACTTTGTTCCTCCTATTTGGCACTCAATCCGTTTATATTTCTTTCCCACTGACATTACTTTCGTCTTGGAGATGCTAATCTTCATACCATAGTCCTTACATTTCTGATCTAGCTCTGAAATATTACTTTGCAAACTTTCAATCGAATCTGCCATCACAACTAAGTCATCCGCATATGCAAGACTGCTTATTTTGTGATCACATATCTTAATCTCACCCAGCCAGTCCATTGTTTTCAACATATGATCCATAAATAATATGAACAACAGTGGAGACAGGTTGCAGCCTTGTCTTACCCCTGAAACTACTCTGAACCATGAACTCAATTTACCGTCAACTCTAACTGCTGCCTGACTATCCATGTAAAGACCTTTAATTGCTTGCAAAAGTTTGCCTCCTATTCCATAATCTCGTAGAACAGACAATAACTTCCTCCCAGGAACCCGGTCATATGCCTTTTCTCGATCTATAAAGCATAGATACAATTCCCTGTTCCACTCATAACACTTCTCCATTATTTGCCGTAAGCTAAAGATCTGGTCCTGACAACCTCTAAGAGGCGTAAACCCACACTGATTTTCATCCAATTGGTCCTCAACTAATACTCGCACTTTCCTTTCAACAATACCTGAGAAGATTTTACCCTCAACGCTGATTAAAGAGATACTTCTGTAGTTGTTACAATCTTTTCTGTTTCCATATTTAAAGATTGGTGTGATTACTGCTTTTGTCCAGTCTGATGGAACCTGTCCCGACTCCCAGGCCATTTCAGTTATCCTGTGTAGCCATTTAAGACCTGACATTCCACTGTATTTGATGAGTTCCGACTTAATTTCATCCACTCCAGCTGCTTTGTTGCACTGCAATCTATTGACCATTTTCTCCACTTCCTCATATGTGATCCTATTTCCATCATCACCTCGAAATCTGAAACATTACTGATCGTATTTTCACATACATTGAGCAACTCTTCAAAATATTCCCTCCATCTGCCCAAGGCATCCACAGGATTCACCAGCAGTTTTCCTGCCCTGTCCAAAATACTTGTCATTTCCTTCTTACCTCCCTTTCGAAGACTGCTAATTACACTCCAGAATGGTTTTATAGCAGCTTGACCCATAGTCTCCAACCTGTTTCCAAAGACTTTCCAAGATTTATTCTTGGATGCTGCAATTATCTGTTTGGCTTTGTTTCTTTCTTCAACATAACTTTCTCTGTCTACCTGAGTTCTAGTACGTAGCCATTTTTGATACGCCTTCTTTTCCCTTTTACAGGCTGCCTTGACTGTGTCATTCCACCAAGCTGTTTGCTTCATCCTACTTTTACACACTACTGTTCCAAGACATTCTTTAGCCGCTTCTAGTACTGTGTCCCTGTGCCTTGTCCATTCCTTTTCCAATGACTGTAAGTGACTACATTCAACCAACTGGTACCTTTCTGAGATCGCTGTTATGTACTTGTGCCTGATTTCCTTATCCTGAAGTTTTCCACTCTTATCCTCCTACATATGGACCTGACCTCCTGCACTTTCGGCCTCACAATCCCAATTTCACTGCAGATTAAATAATGATCAGTGTCATCAAAGGATCCCCTGAATACACGTGTGTCCCTCACAGCCTTCCCGAATTCCTCATCTGTTATTATATAGTCAGTGACAGATCTGGTTCCCCTGCCTTCCCAAGTATACCGGTGAATGTTCTTATGTTTAAAAAAGGAGTTTGTGATTACTAAGCCCATACTGGCACAGAAATCCAAGAGTTGTTTCCCGTTCCTGTTGGCCTCCATATCCTCTCCAAATTTACCCATAACCTTTTCATACCCTTGTGTTCGATTTCCAATCCTGGCGTTAAAATCACCCATGAGCAGAACACTGTCCTTGTCCTTTACTCTAACAACTACATCACTGAGTGCCTCATAAAAACTATCCATCTTATCTTGATCTGCCCCTTCACAATGCGAATATACTGACACAATCCTAATTTTCTTGCTAGACACTGTCAAATCTATCCACATCAATCGTTCGTTTACATACCTTATTGCAACTACGCTGGGTTCCATTTCTTTCCTGATGTAAAGCCCTACACCCCATTGTGCTATTCCTGCTTTGACTCCTGACAGGTAGACCTTGTATTCTCCCACTTCCTCCTCTTTCTCACCCCTTACCCGGATGTCACTAACAGCTGAAACGTCCAGCCCCATCTTACTTGCAGCCTCTGCCAGCTCTACCTTCTTCCCAGAGTAGCCCTCATTGATATTAATAGCTCCCCATCTCATTACCATTTGTTTGCCAAGTCGTATCTTAGGAGTCCCTGGTTTGTCAGTTAGAGGTGAGACTCCGTCACCTCCAAAGGTCCGAGGCATTTTGCTCTGATTGTTGCCAGCATCATATTTAATGTACCAGGGAAGCAGGTTGCTAGTCTTACTTGCCCCGAGTCCCATTGGGTTTTACCCCTAACGGCTGAGGGACTAACCGGTGGATTTGGTAGTCTTTGCCGTATGAGCACAGAGGTGACCACGACTCAGAATATGTCCGAGATGCCCAGCCTTATTCCAAAGTAACTGGTATCCCGACTGTAGGGACCACTTACTTGGCCACTCATACATTGCCCGTGGTTCATGAACTAGGACATGACTACAGGAACCCACACCATGAAACAGATATATGTCCTAATAATTGCAAATAGCTCGATAACATCTACGGATCCGAAATAAACTTATAGCTCGAAAAAATAACCTTGCAATAAAAAGTCTTTGAATACAGCAGCGTTTTGGTTTACTAAACATATAATGTCGTTACAAAACGTCTAGAATACTTTTAGTTTGGTCTAAAGTATTAAATATAACTGTGTTTTACTTTCTTTATGTTGATACTTAATTCTCCTGTTAGTGTAGTAAGAAAAAGTTGTTTTGTTCTTCTTTGTAATGCTTTTGTTAACTGCTCCATGTAAAACTAAATGCGCGATGTGAGAGCACTATCACTAGTTGCATTCGAACAGAGAGAGTCAGTGGTTGTGCAGTGGAGTGGCGTGTACGCACGTGTCTTGTGAATTTGTAATTTGTTTTTTAGTTATGTAGCTGTAACTATGGCTGGATTCTCTGTCATCTCTCCTCTTAAGAATCCGAATTAATATAGATTATTGAAAGATAGAAGAAACGGCCTTCAGAGATGTACAAAATACCGTTGTTTCCCTGCAGATCACGCACCTGCTGATCTTCTATACCAGGCGTCGGACTCAGTTTCTTACAGCACACTCAGCTGCTTGCTCATACAAAGCATCAGTCTCCAGAGAGTTGGTCATAGGAATTGTGTTGCGATAAATCTCATCAGTACTCAGTGCAACTTTTTCTATCTCACACAGCAAACATGTAATGGGATTATCCCTGACGTATGATTAGAAATGATTGAGATTGGAACCATAAAAGCATCCAAATTCATAAGTTGCTGCATATAGTGCATGTAGTTCTGCAAGAGGGCCGTGGGAGGCATTGCAATCATCTTCACAACGTGCCCCAAGGACTAATAAGCACTCAGTGTCAGCGCATGCAATGAAGGGGCAGCATCCTGGCGGTGAGCGTTCTTAAACTGTAACAAGTATTTATCCTCAGTGAGCATTTCACATGTACCAGTTCCTGGATCCAGCAGTCACTTAGGTGTCTTTCTAAATACTAATTCATAGTGGAAGAGTTGAGACACCTGTAGCAAAGCGGCCTTGCACTCTATTTTCACTCAATTGAGAGGAAACTGCCTGCGAGATGTTTTTGATTCAGACGTAATGATGCTTCTTACCCTTGGACAACAGAAGGAAGTATGTGTTTTTTATCTTCTTGTTGACCACACATAGAAACTGAATAATCAGGTTCTACTCCTATCACTTTGGCAGGTTTCGGATTTTAGTGGAGAATGGAATGCCACTGCAGTCACATTGTCCACAGAAATGAGTTGTTTTGTATGTATTCGTAAACACTGCACAATTCTATCACAAGCCAGAAGCAATCATTCAAAGCAATATTCATCCCCCTCTGGGCATTAATACATGGTTTTTTAGTTACAGTATCTTTCAAAAGAGGAATGGAACTTTATTCCCCATTAAGTGGAACAAAAACATGTGAGAAAATATCAAAGTTAAGTACATGGATGAGTGCCTTAACAGATAATCCTTCCCGCATATTGGAAAAACGGCTCAGTACGATGCTCTCAATATATGTTCCATACGTTCCTGCGATTGAATTGCCCTATAGTATCATGTTTTCAGGTCACAATGCAGAACTTTCTTGCACCTAATACCAGGATACCACAGGACACTGACGATTTCAGGGAGTTCCCTTTCCAGAACAGTTCAGCAAACGCGAAAGAAAGTAGCAGGATCCTGATACTGCATATCAGTGCTATCAATGCAGGACTGTAAGATCCTGTCCTTGAAAGCACCAGGAACTACAAAGTAGTCTAGCTCCACTGCTGGATTTACCTGGTGATCCATAACAGGCCAGGCATGGTGACTGCTGCTGCTAGACCCAGGTCGATGTTGTGATGGTGATGATGGCCGATTGCACAGTGAACATGGCAGACATGATAGTCCAGACGGGGATGACATGATCATAATGGGTGATTAGGGTGATGTGGTGAAGTCGATGGTCCATGACAGTGTAACAGTCCTGGCTGGGGCAGTGGCGCCATACGTCGGAATATAATCGCTAACAGCAACGCACGCAGTCTGGGCTGGAGTGATAGTGCTCATAATCCACGAGATCTGACTAGAAAATGGGGACATTATTTGAGGTAGCTCACTGTCAAGGCACGTATTTAATCATCCACATCCAGGCTGTAACCCCCAAACCTAAGTGGAAAATCACATCTGGGCATCTGGCAGCTCAATGTCGATAGCACCTATAGAAAAAAAGCAAGGAGACATTACTATCACATTTAAGCGTGAACAAAAAAATGCACTCACGCTCGCACGCACGTGCGCACACACACACACACACACACACACACACACACACACACACACGCAAACACACAAATTGTCCTTACCCGTCGTAAAACAATATTTGCTCTCTCAAACGTCATAGTGAGACATGTTCCATAAGATGCAATACCTCTACATATATTCTAGACATCGTACGATTTCTGTGAGAGATGAGTAATTTATGATACGGCCATTTAGCATTAACACATATGCTCTGGTGCCTGTTGATAAGTTTTGTAATGATTCCAATTCCATATGCATGTCTAAGTTACGGTTTTTTGCTTTGAATAGTGTATCACCACTATGTGTGCCAGTTCTTTAAAGTTGTTAGGATTGAGCCTGCATAAAAATTTATGGCCCTCATAGTAAGAAGAGCGAAACCTTGCATACACATCGTTCAGCGGGTTGACATTGTTATTGTCCCAGTTAATTTGTAAGTTATCATATAGAAAATACACATATCAAAAAAGTTTTACATCACCCCGGTACCCAGAACTCCTGAAGATGAACATTGACTGTGGATATTGTTGTTGACCATTTAGAGATGTCACTAAATCCGCCCAAAGATGTAGACAACCATGCATGAGCAGCGCCTATTGGACGGAAGGGATCAGAGAGCCGATCAGTTCCAGTCATTCCACCAGGAAGGAGGTACACGGCTCTTGTTGTCTGTAGTTCAACCATGCCTTGGCGGTCAGTAACGCGGTTCGATCGCGTCCGCATTGTTACTTTGTGCCAGGAAGGGCTCTCAACAAGGGAAGTATCCAGACGTCTCGGAGTGAACCAAAGCGATTTTGTTCGGACATGGAGGAGATACAGAGAGACAAAAACTGTTGATGACATGCCTCGCACAGGCCGCCCAAGGGCTACTACTGCAGTGGATGACCACTACATTCGGATTATGGCTCGAAGAAAACCTGACAGCAACGCCACCATGTTGAATAATGATTTTCGTGCAGCAACATGACGTATTGTTACGACTCAAACTGTGTGCAATAGGCTGCATGATGTGCAACTTCACTACCGACGTCCATCTATTCAATCCTGACACCATGCAGATGGGCCCAACAACATGCCGAATAGACCGCTCAGAATTGGCATCGCGTTCTCTCCACCGATTAGTGGCACAAATGCTTTAAACCAGACAATCGTCGGAGACGTGTTTGGGGGCAACTCGATCAAGCTGAACGCCGTAGACACACTGATCAGCAAGTGCAGCAAGGTGGAGGTTCCCTGCTGTTTTGGGATGGCATTATGTGGTGCCGACGTACGCTGCAGGTGGTCATGGAAGGCGCCGTAGCTGCTGTACAATACGTGAATGACATCCTCCGACCGATAGTGCAACCATATCGGCAGCATATTGCCGAGGCATTCGTCTTCATGGACGACAATTCGAGCAACATCGTTCACATATTGTGAATGACTGCCTTCAGGAAAACGACATCGCTCGACTAGAGTGGCCAGCATGTTCTCCAGACATGAATCCTATCGAACATGCCAGGGTCAGATTGAAAAGGGGTGTCTATGGACGACGTGACCCACCAACCACTCTGAGGGATCTACGCCGAATCGCCATTGAGGAGTAGAACAATCTGGATCAACAGTGACTTCATGAACTTGTAGATAGTATGTCACGACGAATACAGGCATGCAACAATGCAAGAGGGGGTATTAGAGGTACCGGTGTGTAAAGCAATCTGGACTACCACCTCTGAAGGTCTCGCTGTATGGTGCTACAACATGCAATGTATGGTTTTCATGAGCAATAAAAAGGGTACAAATTATGTTTATGTTGATCTCTATTCCAATTTTCTGAACATGTTCCGGTACTCTCGGAACTGGGCTGATGCAATACTTTTTTTGATGTGTGTACTTGGAAATTAAGTACACTCTGGTATGGGTTAGTTTATCATTGTCAGACACAGTAGAATTCTTTTCCAGACTCACATTCCTGTCTTTTTACAGCAGTAGAATAATAAATCAAGGCATTTCTAGTTGAACAGATGTCTGAATCATCCATGTCTGTAGGGATGTACCTGGAACGTTTGGACACTCGTAAAGTTTTCATGAAACGAAAGTTAATAGTAGGTGAGCACCTGCATTCAGGACACGTAGAAGTTTGAGACACTCATCTTCTGATACCAATGAATGGGGCAGTTTCCTCACCTGTGTATCCAGGGCAGTGTCATTCACTTCTTCTGACACTTTTGGAATTTATGTCTTATTATCAGTGGGACATCGAACTAGCATAAGTTCCTGTTTGGCATTCATAATGCTGCATCTATTATTCTCAAAGAAGCCCATCAGCATTTTGAGCTGGATACAGACACTAAGGCGGTTATCCATCGATCCATCTATAAACCGTCATACATCTTGTAATGCATTCAGCTCCAAAGTATATTTTGAGGGTTGAAGTGAGTCTAATATATCCTTTGTGGTCGAGTTCTGTACCCTTGGTCTTAGCTTATTTCTTCAAACAGAGAGGTGAATGCATCACGTATAAGACACGATATTGTTGTTGTTGTTGGTGCTGGAGAGCTTCCATTATCCTCGGTGGTAACAAATCTTCGTTCCAAATGCAAGTAAATACTGCTTGGTATTAGTAACTAATCTTGATGTTGAATCAGAATTTTTTTTCTTTACTGTGATTTCATTCCCCTGCCCATATGGGCAGGGGAGGGCTGTCAGCGGCACAATCCGCCGCCCTTCAGCCGAGTGACACGACAACTAAAACAAGAATAAAATGATACATACATAAGGAGATAAAACAGGGGAACACAGAACAGAGTAAGGGGAGAAAATGGAGGTAAAAATACACTGACATGTAGACGTTCATGGGGGACAGTTAAAAAAAAATCACCAGAAAGTTAAAAAACACAAGCGGCGATTCTTAAAACACAGAGAAGACACTGAATGCGCATGCAAAGGTTAAAAGTTGGCCACAGTATTAAAAACTCTCCGAAACAACACACTAAAAACTCACTTGGAGCACACACGACGAAGAATAAAACTACCAGGTGGGACCTGCCAAGGGAAAGGTCAGAGAGGATGGGAAAGGAGGGGAGAGCATGGGGCAGCTGGGGAAGCGGCAGGATGAAGAGAGGAGGGGCAACCGTGGGTTCACGAAGAGGCAGGAGACACGTGGGGCGGGAGAGGAAGAGGGAAGACAGGGCAGGAGGGAGCGCAGAGACACTGAAAGGAGGCACAAGAGATGGAGGGGGAGTAGGAGGGGAAAGCCGCTCAGAAGGAGGGAGGGGGAGGAGAGGGAGCCCATAGAAGAAGGCAGGAAGAGGGGGTTAGAGTTGGTAGGAAGGGTAGATGTCAGGGCAAAGCTCATCAACCGGGAGGGGTAGACGGTGGAAGTTGTGTTGGAATCAGAATTTTTTTTTTCCTTGATTGAATTTCAATTCCCCCCGAAGGGGGCGGGCTGGCAGCAGCTTAGTATGCCGCTCTTCAGCCTACAGACTTTGTTAAAAAGATGAAGAGAACAAATAATAAAAACAGGCAGTAAAATAGGAGACTTAAAGAGTAACACGGCAAAAAGAAATCGTGGAACTTAAAACAAAGAACAGAGGGATGATGATGCTAATAAAATACATACGAAGCAGACATGTAAAACAATAGACAGACAATTAAAAAACACGACGACAGTCTGGTTTCTGTTCGCAAAAGACATAAAATTCACACCTAGTGACAGCATGGTTTCTGTTTGCAACACGAGAAAGACGAACAACACTGAATCGTCACTGGAACACTGCACTAAAAATTTGGCAAATGTGACATACCACAGTCGAGAGCAGGTGGGGGGAAACTGGACAGATGATGGGAAAATAAAAAAGGGGGGAAGGAGAGTAAAAGCGAAGGGGGGGAGCCGGGAAAGGAGCTGATGGAGGATGAGGACCCATAAGAGGGGTGGAGGGCGCTGGGCAGACGCGACAGGGAGTGGGTTAGGCAGAGGAGGGGAATGCAAAAGGACTTGGGGGGGGGAGAAAGGAGGTAGGGAGAGGTTTAGTGGGGAAAAAACAGGACGGAAGGGGGGAAGAGGGAGCCCAGGGAAAGGATGGAGGAAAGGAGGGGGGGGTGAGGATCAGAGTTGATAGGAAGGATAAATGGAGGGAGAGGAATCAGAATTTTTTTTACTTTATTGTTATTTTAATACCCGTACAAATCAGGCAGGCTGGCAGCAGCACACTACGCCGCTCTTCAGCCATAGCGTTTACAACAGTATAAGAACGGAGAATGGTAAGGAACATAGTGACGGGCAAAAGAGAGAGGTCACAGAGACACAAAAAACACGGAGTCGTTCACACGTGACGATAACAACACTGAAAACATGTGGACACGGCGCACAGAACACTGATGAATCCGATGGCACAAGTGAACGTAGGAGCGGGACGGCGGACACCAAAAACACTAAACGACGTTACACACACGAGACACAGAAGGCGATGATCTCCGGCGCGCGAATGTTCACTATGCGTGTGCGAGTCCAGGGACCTGCCAAGAGAGGAGGAGGAGGAAGGGGAGTGGGAGAGCGAGAGGGGAGAGCAGGGATGCCACAGGCAGGGGAGATAGGGGGGAGGGAGGAAGGGGGAGGGGAAGCCCGGGGGAAGAGGGGTGGAGGGAGGGGATGAGGAAAAAAGGAAAGAGAAGGGAAGAGAAGAGAAGGGTGGGAGGGTGCCGAAAGGAAAGGACACCGGAAGTGGGGGGTGGGGGAGGATCAAAGTTGATAGGAGGGGTAGATGGAGGGGACGAGGACATCATCAGGGAGGGGGAGCTGGCGGAAGCCACCTTGGGAGCGGGTAAGGAGGGTGGAGAGATGGAGACCGGGTGGGACGTGGGAATACAGGCGCGGCAGCGGGCGGGGATGGGAGAGGATCGGGGATACAAGCGGGTGAGGAGGGTCAAGTTTACGGGAGGTGTACTGGATCCGTATCCTTTCAAGGAAAAGTAGGAGGTGGGGGAAGGGGATGAGATCATACAGGATCCGCGTGGGGGAGGGGAGACGGATGCGATAGGTAAGACGGAGAGCATGGCGTTCAAGGATTTGAAGGGATTTATAAAAGGGAGGGGGGCGGAGATCCAGGCTGAATGGGTGTAACAAAGGATAGGGCGGATGAGGGATTTAAAGGTGTGGAGAATTGTGGAGGGGTCCAGACCCCACATGCGGCCGGAAAGGAGCTTGAGGAGACGGAGTCGGGAACGTGCCTTGGCTTGGATTGTCTGGAGATGGGGAGTCCAGGTGAGGCGACGGTCGGGGGTGACGCCAAGGTACTTAAGGGTGGGAGTGAGGGCGATAGGACGGCTATAGATGGTGAGATAGAAATCAAGGAGGTGGAAGGAAGGGATGGTTTTGCCTACAATGATCGCCTGGGTTTTGGAGGGATTGACCTTGAGCAACCACTGGTTGCACCAAGCGGTGAGCCAGTCAAGATGGGATTGGAGAAGGCGTTGGGAGCGTTGCAGGATAGGGGCAAGGGCAAGGAAGGCGGTGTCATCGGCAAACTGGAGAAAGTGGACGGGGGGTGACGGCGGCGACATGTCCGCCGTGTACAAAAGGTACAGAAGGGGGGAGAGGACGGAGCCTTGGGGCACACCGGCGGAGGGGAAAAAGGTGTATGAATCTGTGTTATGGTTGGTGACATAGGAAGGACGGCGGGAGAGAAAGGAACCGATCAGACGGACGTAGTTAATGGGAAGGGCGAAGGTTTGGAGCTTGAAGAGGAGACCAGAATGCCATACATGGTCATAAGCGCGTTCGAGGTCAAGGGAGAGGAAGATTGCGGAGCGACGGGAATTAAGGTGGTCGGAAAGGAGATGAGTGAGGTGAAGGAGAAGGTCGTCAGAGGAGAAGGACGGCCGAAAGCCACACTGGGTTACGGGAAGGAGGCGGTGCTGGCGGAGATGCTGGTGGATGCGGCGGGTGAGGATAGATTCCAGGACCTTGCTGAAGACCAAGGTAAGGCTGATGGGACGGTAGGAGGAGACGGCGGACAGCGGTTTGCCAGCTTGAAGGAACATGATGATACAGGAGGTTTTCCACAGGTCGGGGTAGTAACTGGTGGACAGGACCACATTGTAGAGCCTGGCCAGGGTGGAGAGGAAAGAGACAGGAGCCTCACGAAGGTGATGGTAGGTAACACTCTTGCGCTTGCCGACAATGCGGGCAGGTGGGGGCCTCGCGGCACTCAGCTGCTGGGTGTGCATTATAGCGCAGACACCTCTGGCAGTGCAGGGATTGAGGAGGGGAACGGGAGGGGTCGACCTTGTACCGCTGGTAGAAGAGGAGGGCACCCTCCTTCAGGAGACGGTCAATGGAGGGGGCGTCCTCGGTGAAAATCCGCATAAGGCAGGTGGGGCCGGCCGAGTTGAAAATGCGGCAGACCGCCCACACCTCCAGCGTGGGATGGGCCTTGTGCTCCACCAACACCTCCTCCTCCGTGATCGCCGGACTGAGCCGAGTGATCACGGCGGTGAGCGTCGCCGGGCGACGCGGGGGTTGGGGTTGGTGGGTAGGAGATGGAGAAGGAGCAGGGGTGAGGGAGGCGTTGGGGCCAAAACGGGTAATGGGGAGGCGGGAGAGGATGTCAGTATGGAGGGTTGGGCTGGGGGAGGAGATGAGAACAGAATCCCGTCTGGGAGTAAGGAGAGAGATGGGGGCACCAGGGAAGTGTTGGCGGAGGAGGAGGGGGAGATTCCGGGCCTCAAGAAAGGAAGGATCGGGATGGAACAGGCGGTATTTGTATAAACAGGGGAGGGAGGAGGAGGAGGAGGAGGGAGCAGGGCCAGGTGGGGAGACATCCATGGCACCCTGGGGGGGGGGATGGAGGTCGGGGCGGGGCCTTTTTGGGAGCGGAGGAGGTGGGGGTGCCACTAGGGCGTTTAACGGCGGCAGAAGTGCGGGTGGTGACAGGAGGGACGGGAGCTATAGTGAGGTGGTGGGAAGGGACAGGTCCCGGCGTGGATGTAGCAGTCGGCGCCGGAGATGGTGACGGTGACGGTGAAGGCGAAGGCGACGGCGACGATGATGACGGTGGCGGCGGTGATGGCGAAGGCGACGGGGAGAGCTGGGCGTGGACAGTGGCCTGACGGGTCACCACCCTAGCCGGAGCTGCAGTGACAGGCTAGGGGAGTGGGGGGAAAGGATCAGAGGGAGAGGAGCGAGAGGAAGAAGTGGGAGAGGGGGCGACAAAGAGCGAGGGCGAAGGGAGAGTGAGGAGAGGTGGGATGGAAGTAGGGGGGTGTGACTGGGCACACCATGTTATAGTGACGGAGGCGGCGGAAGGGGATGTATAGACGATGGCGGTGGTGGTAGTGGTGGCGGTGGTGGTGGGGGCGGACATGACGACAGGGAGAAAAAACGCACAGGACGAAAAGGAAAGGACACAAACTGGGGACAGACGAAGACAAAGACGGAGGAAGACGCAGACGGACGAATACCAGGGTCGGACGGCGTCGGCGACGGCGACGGCGACGGCGACGGCGACGGCGACGGCGACGGCGACGGCGACGGCGACGGCGACGGCGACGGCGGGTGGCAGGAACGACGCAGCTGCTGCTGCTGCTGCTGCTGGGGATGGGGTCGGGGCTGCTGCTGCTGCTGCTGCTGCCACAGGAGGAGGACTGGCTGGCTGGCTGGCTGGCTGGCTGGCTGGCTGGCTGGCTGCTGCCGGCGGGACCACAGCTGCAGGCCGGGACCGGGACCGGGACCGCTGCTGCTGCTGCTGCTGTTGCTGCTGCTGGACCGCTGCGGCTCTGCTGGGCTGGCTGGCTGGCACCTGTAACACCTAGCACTTCGATGAGCGCTGGAATCGCACTATCGAAGGGCGGCAACCTTTCGGTGTACCGCCGGAGATGCCTCAGAATTTTTTTTTTCCTTTATTGGAATTTTAAACACCTATACAGGCGGGCTGGCAGCACCATAGTACGTTGCTCTTCAGCCTTAAGTGGAACAATAAACATGACAGAGAGGTGATATATACAATACAAAAAACGGCGGGCAAAAAATGGAGATATAAAAAACAAGAAACAAGAAGCCGTTCACGTTGGATGAAAAAAACACTAACACTTGGAGACAAGGCGCACAAAACATGGAGAACGGCGACGGCACATGTGAACAGTTGAGTTGGAACTGCATGAAACACAAAACGATGAACACACACTAAACACTGATGGCGATGATCTCCGGCGCGTGAATGTCCACTGGGCGTGTACGAGTCCGGGGACCTGCCAAGAGAGGAGGTGGAGGAGGAGGAAGGGGAAATGGGAGAGGGGAGAGCAGAGATGCCATGGGCAAAGGAGAGAGGGGGAGGGAGGAAGGGGGAAGGGAAGCCTGGCGGAGAGGATAGGAGGGAGGGGGGAAAGGAAAGAGAAGGGAAGGGAAAGGGGGGGAGGGAGGGTGCCTAAAGGAAAGGACACAGGAAGTGGGGGGGAGGATCAAAGTTGATAGGAGGGGTAGATGCAGGGGAGGAGGACATCATCAGGGAGGGGGAGCTGGCGGAAGCCACCTTGGGAGAGGGTAAGGAGGGTTGAGAGATGGAGACTGGGTGGGACAGGGGAATACAGGTGCGGCAGCGGGCAGGGGTGGGTGAGGATCGGGGAGACGAGCGGGTGAGGAGGGTCGAGTTTACGGGAGGTGTACAGGATCTGTATCCTTTCAAGGAAAAGGAGGAGGTGGGGGAAGGGGATGAGATCATACAGGATCCGCATGGGGGAGGGGAGACGGATGTGATAGGCAAGGCGGAGAGCATGGCGTTCAAGGATTTGGAGGGATTTATAAAAGGGAGGGGGGGCGGAGATCCAAGCCGGATGGGCATAGCAAAGGATAGGGCGGATGAGGCATTTATAGGTGTGGAGGATGGTGGAGGGGTCCAGACCCCGCGTACGGCTGGAGAGGAGCTTGAGGAGACTGAGTCGGGAGCGTGCCTTGGCTTGGATTGTCCGGAGATGGGGAGTCAAGGAGAGGCGACGGTCGAGGGTGACGCCAAGGTACTTAAGGGTGGGAGTGAGGGCGATAGGACGGCCATCGATGGTGATGTAGAAATCAAGGAGGCGGAAGGAAGGGGTGGTTTTGCCTACAATGATCGCCTGGGTTTTGGAGGGATTGACCTTGAGCAACCACTGGTTGCACCAAGCGGTGAACCGGTCAAGATGGGATTGGAGAAGGTGTTGGGAGCGCTGCAGGGTGGGGGCAAGGGCAAGGAAGGCGGCAAACTGGAGAAGGTGGATGGGTGGTGACGGTTGCGGCATGTCCGCCGTGTACAAAAGGTACAGAAGGGGGGAGAGGACGGAGCCTTGGGGCACACCGGCAGAGGGGAAAAAGGTGTAGGAATCTGTGTTATGGACGGTGACATAGGAAGGACGGCGGGAGAGAATGGAGCCAATCAGACGGACGTAGTTAATGGGAAGGGCGAAGGTTTGGAGCTTGAAGAGGAGGCCGGAATGCCATACGCGGTCATAGGCACGTTCGAGGTCCAGGGAGAGGAAGATTGCGGAGCGACGGGAATTAAGTTGTTCGGAAAGGAGATGAGTGAGGCGAAGGAGAAGGTCGTCGGAAGAGAAGGACGGCCGGAAGCCACACTGGGTAACGGGAAGGAGGCGGTGCTGGTGGAGATGCTGGTGGATGCGTCGGGTCAGGATAGATTCCAGGACCTTGCTGAAGACCGAGGTAAGGCTGATAGGACGGTAGGAGGAGACGGCGGACGGCGGTTTGCCAGGTTTAGGGAATATGAGGATACGGGAGGTTTTCCACAGGTCGGGGTAGTAACCGGTGGACAGGACTACATTGTAGAGCCTGGCCAGGGTGGAGAGGATCGAGACAGGAGCTTCATGAAGGTGACGGTAGGTGGCACGATCGTGAGCAGGAGCGGTGTTGCGTTTTGTGTGGAGTGTATCAATGAGATCCTGTGTAGTGATAGGGGCATTGAGTTCCGTGTGTTTAATGTTGTCCAAGTACTGGAAACCAGGAGCGAGGGGAGGGACAGAGGTGTCAGTTCGATCGCAGATATCCGGGAAGAGGGAGTAATCGAACTGGGGATCATTGGGGATGGAAAAAACGTCGGAGAGGTAGGAGGCAAAGTGGTTGGCCTTACTAAGGGCGTCAGGGAAGGGGTGATCATCGTAGAGAAGAGGATAGTAGGGGGAGGGTTTAGTTCCGGTAAGGTGACGGAAGGCTGACCACAACTTGGACGAGTTGATTGGTAGGGTAGCATTTAAACGGGTGCATGTCTGTCGCCAGTCCCGGCGTTTCTTAGCCGCGAGCAAATTACGAATGTGTCGTTGGAGTTGCCGGTGGCGTCGTAGTGTGTCCGGGTCATGCGTGTGGAGGAAGGCACGGTAGAGACGGCGGGATTCACGGAGGAGGAGGACGGCCTGTGGGGGTAAGGTAGGACAGTGGGGGTGGATGGCGACAGTAGCGACGTGGGCCTCCACGGCCTCAGACAAGGTCTGCTGGAGAAAGGAGGCAGCATGGGTGACATCATCGGGGTAGTGGTAGGTGAAAGGGTGGCTATCGACCTGGGTGGAGAGGGTATCCCGGTAGGCATTCCAGTCGGCACGGGAATAGTCATGGACGTACTTAGGGGGAGGGTCATTACGAGGGTCGGGTCGGGGGCGACGTCCATCTGAAATGGTGAGGAGGACAGGGAGATGGTCACTACCAATAGGCTCCAGGATATCCACCGTTATGCGACCAAGGAGGTTGGGGGAGGAGAGAATAACATCGGGAGTGGAGTTGGATTCGGGACGAGTGTGCTGGGGGAAGGGGATGAGGTCGCCTTGAAGGGTGGAGAGGAACCGATGCCACCACCGTAACTGGGCAGCGGAACGACTATGGGTGTTGAAGTCGGCGGCGATCATGTAGGAGGAGAAGGTACGGTCGACGTGGGAGAGGAAGTCGAAGGGAAGAGAAGCGTTGGGGCGAACATAGATGGTGGCGCAGGTAACGGTAAGGCCGGGGAAGAAGACTCTAAGGGTCAGGTGTTTGGTGAGGTCGGGAAGGAGAGGTTGGAGCCGAACGGGGATCTGGCGGTGGTGCCCAATGGCAACTCCACCACGCGCAGTCGGGAGGGGATTATCGGAGCGGTGGAGGAGGTAGGGCGAAGTGTGGACGGTGTGGTGGGGTTGGAGGAAGGTTTCATTAAGGAGGAAGGCATCCACGCGGTGGGTGGCAAGGGTGTGCAGGAAGAGGTTCTTGTTGGCGGGTAGGGAACGGATGTTGTTGAAAAGGATACGTTGCTGTCGCGCCATGACAGGGATTTAGACGAGGGTGTCAAGGCGGGAGAAGGTGAAATGGGCCTGGTTGTTGGAATAGGTGGCGTACATTTTGAGGTGGAAAATGGAACGGGCAGCGAGGGATACCTGTTGAAGGGTGTGGGGGCGCTGAAAGGGATGGACATTCTGGAGGACGATGGTGAGGAACCGGATGATGTCCTCAGCGGTGGGGGGGGGGGGACGAAGGGAATTTCCAGGAGAGGTGGGGGCGTCCAGAGGACGGACAGGGACGGTGAGTTCAGGAGTGGTCGGAGGGGGTCGGGCTTTACACTTTTGGGAGTAGGTGGGATGGGGGAGATTGCAGGTATTGCAGGAAGGAGGGGATTGGAGGTTAGGGCACTGCCGGAGGAAGTGCACTTGCCTACAATGCGGGCAGGTGGGGACCTCGCGGCACTCAGCTGTGGGGTGTGCGTTATAGCGCAGACACCTCTGGCAGCGCAGGGATTGAGGAGGGGAACGGGAGGGGTCAACCTTATAACGCTGGTTAAAAAGGAGGGCACCCTCCTTCAGGAGACGGTCTATGGAGGGGGCGTGCTCAGAAAAAACTCGCATAAGGCGGGTGGGGCCGGCAGCGTTATGGATCCGGCGAACCGCATGCACCTCCAGATGGGGATGGGCCTGAAGCTCCGCCAACACCTCCTCCTCCGTCATCGCCGGACTGAGCCGAGTGATCACGGCGGTGAGGGTCGGCGGGTGACGCGGGGGTTGGGGTTGGCGGGAGAGAGGTGGGGAAGGAGCAGGGGTGAGGGAGGCATGTGGGCCAAAGCGGGTGACAGTGATGCGGGAAAGGAGGTCTGTGTGGAGGGTAGGGCTGGGGGAGGAGATTAGCACCAAATCACGGCGAGGAGTGAGGAGGGAGATGGGGGCACCAGGACAATGCTGGCGAAGGAAGAGGGTGAGGTTCCGGGCTTCAAGGAGAGAGGGATCAGGACGGGTGAGGAGGTAGCGGTAGGAGGAGGGGGTAGAGGAGGAGGATGAGGAGGCAGGGACGGGCGGGGAGACATCCATGGCATCATGGGTGGGGGAAGGAGGACGAGGCGGAGCCTTTTTGGAAGCAGAGGAGGCAGGGGTGCCACTGGGGCGCTTGACGGCGGTAGAGGAGGTGTGGGGGATGGGAACAACTGGAATGTGGCGGGGAGGGGCAGGTCCTGGGGCCGGAGTCGGCGCCGGAGATGGTGACGGTGACGGTGAAGGTGAAGGCGACGGTGACGACGGCGGTGGCGGTGGCGGCGGTGATGGCGAAGGCGACGGGGAGAGCTAGGCATGGACAGTGGCCCGACGGGCCACCACCCGAGCCGGAGCTGCAGTGACAGGCTGGGGGAGTGGGGGGAAAGGATCAGATCGAGAGGAAGAAGCTGGAGAGGGGGCGACAAAGAGTGAGGGCGAAGGGAGAGTGAGAAGAGGAGGGATGGAAGGAGGGGGGTGGGACTGGGCACACCATGTGATAGTGGTGGAGGCGGTGGAAGGGGAAGTATAAACTATGGCGGTGGTGGTAGCGGTGGCAGTGGTGGTGGGGGCGGACATGACGGTAGGGAGAAACAATAACGAACAGAACGAATAGGAAAGGACAGAAACTGGGGACAGACAAAGACGATGACGGATGAAGACGAAGACGGATGAAGACGAAGACGGCCGTAGACCAGGGTCAGGACGGCGGCGACGGCGGCGACGAGGCGGCAACGGCGGCGGCGGCGGCGGGCACCGGCTGGCGGCGGCGGCGGCGAACAGACGGACGGGCACCGGCTGGCGGCGGCGGCGGCGGCGGCGGCGGCGGCAAACAGACAGACGGTCACCGGCTGGCGGCGGCGAAGAACAGACGGACGGCGGACGGACGGACGGACGGACAGCAGGCGGCGGCGGGCACCGGCTGGCGGCGGCGGCGGCGGCGGCGGCGGCGGCGAACAGACAGACGGTCACCGGCTGGCGGCGGCGAAGAACAGACGGACGGCGGACGGACGGACGAACGGACAGCAGGCGGCGGCGGGCACCGGCTGGCGGCGGCGGCGGCGGCGAGGAGAAGGACAGCAGGCAGCAGCGGTAGCAGGCAGGCGGGCAGACGGACGGACGGACGAACAGCTACAGCAGGAAACGGCGGGCGGGCAGGCAGGCAGGCAGACAGACAGACAGACAGACACAATCGTCGAAGACGGAGATTACAACCTCACGTCGTCGACTGAGGGAATCCAACCCTCTGATGCTCAGAATTTTTTTTTTCCTTTATTGTGTTTCAATTCCCCATCGGGGCGGGCTGGCAGCAGCATAGGCGCTGCTCTTCAGCCGAAAGACAGAACAAAACAATAGAAGACATTGAAAAACAGCAAAGGAGAGAATAAGGTGAACATAGATATAAAAAAGGGGGAACAGCATGGAAGACAAAACAAAACAAAACGGGGTGACTGTAAAATGGAGATAAAAAACTGTTTAAAAGTAGCACATATAAAAAGCCACACACGGCGACGGTTAAAAGAACACAAGGCACAGTATGACTGGAGCATAAAAGTAGCGACGGATGGCATAGCACATAACGTAACACTGACGGCGAACCTCAAGGCAGGACACAATTAAAATCACAGCTCTTGACGCACACGAGTAACAGCACTAAACACAACACTGATGTGGCACACTGATGATGAGTAATACAGAGGATCTGCCAGGTGCTGGGTGATGAGGGAGACCTGAAGAAGGGAGGGGGTGGAAGAGATGGGGGGGGTGAGCAGGGGGCGCACGGTAGAGGGCCAGGTAGGGTGGGAAGGAGAGAGGCAGGTATGGAGTGCAGGGTCTCAGGGGAGGGGGGACGGAGGGAAATCCGCTCTGGGAGAAGAAGGAAAGAGGAAAGGGGGCCCTGGGGAGGGGGGGGGAACAAGGCCAGGTTATAGTTGGAAGTAAGGGTAGATGTCACGGCGAAGTTCGTCATCCGGGATGGGGAGGCGTTGGAAATTGCCCTGATGAAGGAGATGGAGGGTGTGGAGGTGGAGAGAGGGAGGGATACAGCGATAGAGGCGTGGCAACGGGCGGGGGGTGGAGAGGAAGGAGGAAACCAGAGGGTGGGGGGGATCAAGTCTGCGAACAATGTACAGGATGCGGAGATGTTGGAGGAACAGGAGGAGGTGGGGGAAGAGGATCAGTTCATACAGGAGCCGTGTGGGGGAAGGAAGGCGGATACGGAAGGCTGCTCAGAATTCTTATGTCATTGATATTATTAAAGGTCATCGAATCAAAAGGTGTGGGAGAAATGTTCGTGACAAGTTATCCCATCGTCATATTGAACTGGAGTTGTTATACAGGGTGTCCAGAAAAGGACTCCCTGATTTCAAAATTAAATATCTCGAAAACAAAGATCGATAGAGGAATGCAGTAAACGGTATGTTTATTGTGAAAGCTGTAAGAAGTTTATACAGCAGTTTGATATAATAGTTAGAAAAGCTGCCAACAGATGATGCTGTAATCGCCATACGTAATGCCTAGTATAAATAGTGATCCGAAGCCCAGAGCGATAAGTTCCACTACTGAAACGTGAAAGGAGGTTAGCGTACCGAAGGAAGAGATTAAAACCATGTACTCCATTGAACAACGCGTTTTTCTGGTGCTAGAGTACCACAGGTTAGAAGAGAGTCCTACGGCAACAAGGCGAAGTTTTCAAGCACGATTTAATGTCCCAAAAGGACGCGATGTGAAAACCATTCGTATGCTCTTCGCAAAATTTCAACGAACTGGCAGCGTAACTGATGGTCTAGTGGGGCATGTTGGCCGCAAGCAAACCGCAGTTACGCCTGAAAATATCGCCACAGTTTCTGGAATTATTCAGCAAAATTCAATTTCATCCTTCCGTAGAATTGCATCTGAGACTGGTTTGAAGCGTTCCAGCACGCAGAAAATACTGAGAAAGAGCCTACACATGTTTCCATTCAAAATTCAAACGCACCAGGCCATACCCGTACGAGCTGTGCAACAAAGGGTTGCCTTTGCTAATCAGATGCTCACAATGATTGATAGTGAAGGATTTGATGTTGGCTGCATCTGTTTTACAGATGAAGCACACTTCCACCTGAATGGATACGTGAATAAGCAGAACTAGCGATTTTGGGGTTCCGAAAAGCCATATTGATGTGAAGCGAAACCCCTGTATTCTCCTAAAGTTACTGTGCGGGCTGCAGTATGCAGCAGAGGCATTATTGGCCCTTTTTCATTCGAGAAACGGTCACTGGTGCACGTTCGGTTGCAATTTTCGAACAATCTGTCGCCACGCAGCAAGCGTTAGAGGATCGACCAGGTACTGAATGAAATATGCAGGATGGAGCCCGACCACATCGGACCGAACAAGTGTTTTGCTTTCTTGAGGAATACTTCGGGAATCGAGTCATTGCTTTGGAATATCCCAAATTCAGTGTTGCAGGCATGGATTGGCCTCCATATTCGCCGGATTTGACTATTTTTTTGTGAGGCACAGTGAAAGACATGGTCTACTCGAAGCATCCCGCCACGCTGGACGAGCTTGAATCGGCGATCTCTGTGGCATGTGAATCCATTTCAGTTGAGACACTACGAAATGTGATGGTGAATTTCATTCTTCGTTTGCGCCACCTCTGTAGTGCCAATGGTGAACGTTTTGAAAACATAGTGATGTGATTGTTTGCAAAGATTGTTTCCATACGATATGAGCTGTACAGCGTACAGTGCCATCTGTTAGCAGCTTTTGTAACTATTATTTCAAACTGCTGTATAAACTTCTTACGGCTTTCGAAATAAACATACCGTTTACTACATTCGTCTATCGATCTTTGTTTTCGAGATATTTAATTTTGAAATCAGGGAGTCCTTTTCTGGACATCCTGTATCTAGCGATGTCATGGCGAATGTTCACGCCTAGTGATTTAAGAAATTCGTAATTCTCACGCGTTACCATGTTCTGCCGTGAAGTGGCCCTCTGATGTTTATGTGCCCTGTGTTTATACTTTGTCCCATGATCATTCTTTGGACGAAGGCGTACTATAGTAAAAAATGACTAGATTTCCATTTTGATCGATGATATTCAACTCGAGAGGGTACAATGCATGAACACTCACTGGGAGGTGACTAGGGTTGCTGGGTTGCTTGGACCCACTGTAGGGAAAAATCAGTAGATTGTGTAAGTTAATGTTTCGCTCAGGTTCAAATGAATTACAGTATTACACATTCAATATGGACCCGCCAGGATAGCCCAGAGCACTAGTGTCCTGCTTCCTGGACTCGGGTAGGCGCGCCCGCCCCAGATCGAATCCGGCCAGCGGATTAACGGCGAGGGCCGGTACACTGACCAGCCTGCATGTGGATTTTAGGTGGTTTTCCACATCCCGCTAGGTGAATACCGAGCTGTTCCCCACTTTCCGCCTCAGTTACACGACTCGCAGAAATGTGAAACGGTTCTCACTATTTCATGGCGTATACTAGACGCAGACAGCAGGGGTGCACTAATTTCGTCCTGGGGGGTTCGGTGTGGAGACAGGAAGAGCATCCGGTCACCCTCTGCAACTAACACTGCCAAATCCATAGTAACGCTGCCGACACCGCGTTAAAGCGGTTCAAAGGCCCAAAGGAAATGAAGGTAACGATTACACTCAGTATGGATAATGCTAAAATGTAGAATGTCCATTGATTTGACTTTGAACTTTTATCGGTTTTATTCATCATCGCTCCTATAAAAATCTACACTACAGGCCATAAAAATTGCTTCACCAAGAAGAAATGCAGATGATAAACGGGTATTCATTGTACAAATATATTATACTAGAACTGACATGTGATTACACTTTTACACAATTAGGGTGCATAGATCCTGAAAATCAGTACCCAGAAAAACCACTTCTGGCCGTAATAACGGCCTTAATACGCCTGGGCATTGAGTCAAACAGAGCTTGTATGGCGTGTACAGGTACAGCTGCCCATGCAGCTTCAACTCGATACCACAGTTCATCAAGAGTAGTGACTGGCGTATTGTGACGAGCCAGTTGCTCGGCCAACATTGACCAGACGTTTTCAGTTGGTGAGAGATCTGGAGACTGTGCTGTCCAGGGCAGCAGTCGAACATATTCTTGTATCCAGGAAGGCCCGTACAGGACCTGCAACATGCGGTCGTGCATTATCGTGCTGAAATGTAGGGTTTCGCAGGGATCGAATGAAGGGTAGAGCCACGTGTCGTAACACATCTGAAATGTAACGTCCACTGTTTAAAGTGTCGTCAATGCGAACAAGAGGTTACCGAGACGTGTAACCAATCACACCCCATACCATCACGCTGGGTGATACGCCAGTATGGCGATGACGAATACACGCTTCCAATGTACGTTCAACGCGATGTCGCGAAACACGGATGCGACCATCATGATGCTGTAAACAGAGCCTGGATTCATCCCAAAAAATGACGTTTTGCCATTCGTGCACCCAGGTTCGTCGTTAAATACACCATCGCAGGCGCTCCTGTCTGTTATGCAGCGTCAAGGGTAACCGCAGCCATGGTCTCCGAGCTGATAGTCCATGCTGCTCCAAACGTCGTCGAACTGTTCGTGAAGATGGTTGTTGTCTTGTAAATGTCCCCATCTGTTGACTCAGGGATCGAGACGTGGCTGCACGATCCGTTACAGCCATGCAGATAAGATGCCTGTCATCTCGACTGCTAGTGATACAAGGCCATTGGGATCCAGCACGGCGTTCCGTATTACCCTCCTGAACCCACCGATTCCATATTCTGTTAACAGTCATTGGATCTCGAGCAACGCGAGCAACAATATCGCGATACGATAAACCGCAATCGCGACAGGCTTCAATCCGACCTTTATCAAAGTCGGAAACCTGATGGTAAGCATTTCTCCTCCTTACATAAGGCATCGCAACAACGTTTCTCCAGGCAACGCCGATCAACTGCTGTTTGTGTATGAGAAATCGATTGGAAACTTTCCTCGTGTCAGCACGTTGCAGGTGTCGCCACCGGCGCCAACCTTGTGTGAATACTCTGAAAAGCTAATCATTTGCATATCACAGAATCTTCTTCCTGTCGGTAAAATTTCGTGTCTGTAGCACGTCATCTTCACGGTGTAGCAATTTTAATGGCCCTCAGTGTAGTAGAAATCCTATTGAACTTTCATACCTAAATCCTACAGTATTTTCCACTGTTTTTATCTTTGTGTTAAGTGTATTAACATTTGCTTGAAACTCGAAGCTTTTTACATATCTTTTTATGTACATGTAGTCTGGACCATATGAGCTGGGAAGTATTTCCACCGTTTTACCACTTCCTTAACGTAGTTTATTGCTTGTCTCAGTGATATTAGGTATGCTGTTATATGTGTTCAGACCTATCGATGCAATTCTCCACTTTCCTGTGATTCGATCTATTGGGGAAAAGAAGTTCGCTCCTACAATTGATGAATGTTCTTTAAACTAACGGTGTAAAACATCACATCTAAACCTCAACTGATGCTGTGATGATCTGCGGCTTGTTTCCATGCAGTTGTCAGGAGACACATTAGACAGAAATGATTATAAAGCCATGAATTAAAGTCTCGGTAGCATTGAAATTTGTAGAAAACCTGGTTCTTGTCGGTAAAGTATCAGTGCTGTTCTGCAGTACAAGTGTAAATTGTAGATATTATATCCTTTTATCTAACATACGCAACGCAGTGAATGCCATATCCTCTTGCAACATCTGTATTAACAATCCCTCAATCCTCGGATTTCCATATTGTGTCTGGCAATGTAATTTGCATAAACACTCCACGATATCTCAGATGCTTTCGAGTTTTCTCAGGAGTTTAAGGAGATCTGTATTTGTAGGCAGTTTGTCTGGTATTACCGGTATGAGCATTTTTTATAAACAATCTAGGTTCTTTCTTGTGCAATTTCTAATATAGTCGTTTCGTGACAGTGACTGCCTCCATTGTTGTATTATGGCCTTTTAGCCTCCTGTAGTAACTCCTCTGCGTTTTGTGCATTCTTCACTGTTACAACTACGGCAGCCATACCTCCAGCCAAAGAGGCGACTACTGATTGACCTGTGAGCGGTGGAATTGCAAACAGAATGAATCCACCAAATATCTTAGATGTCTGATGTTTGTAGAACACTCGGTGCCTTAACTCGATATTTTCACCTTCTAACTCCCTCCTGCTTTAAGGCACATTTTGCTACTGCCACTGCTGACTTTTTAAACACACTCCAGGTTTTCTCTTATGACCTTTTAGTGTGTGACAAACTGCATACATAATTTGCTTGGCATTTCTTCCAGCACTCAATTTAAGTTTTGCATGCATTGCTCTATCAACTACGCATGCTGCAGTACATTTTCCTATGCCTAGGTCCTTTCGTCAACAAATTTCCTTGGTTTTATTACCTATTACGAGAGGTGTAACGTGAGGATCTTTATCTGGATCGAAAGCAGTATCATGCTCCTTGCAGGCGTTGTCTAGTATATTAATTCCCTTGCAGCCACTAGCTTTACAATTTTTGAAGTTTTGTTCCGGGCCCAGCTTTGTGTATACAGGGATATGCAATTCAACTGGTAACTTATCAACAACACGACTGCCACCAATGACGTGCTCTTTGAAGCACTAGTGTGTCACACTACTGCATACTTTGAACTTTGTGTGTCCTGTTCTGTATACCAAACGATGACCATACACCCAACTGCTGTTCTTCGATGCGAAGGCAAGCCACGCATTGTTCCCTCAACGTCTTACAACATGGCCTATGAGGAACACGTGTCGTTCAGAGCTTTTCTGTACGTCTTCTGTGTTACAACTTATGGCAGTTTCTTCACCTTCACTCTCTTTTAAGATGTGAGCTCTTGAGATTCTTTGTTGCTCTTTGGAAAACGTGAGTATCTCTGTTGACCCAGTTCGGCAGATAAGACTTCTCAGATGCAGTTTTGTACTTCGTAATACATGCCAGATCACCTACACTGAATTTCTGATTCTTTGGATTCGTCATATTAAATACAGTTGTATGCTATATGTAGAAGTCCATTATCATGTACATCAGTAGGTCCAATTCGAATTTTACAATGTCTAGTTTCATTAAACTCCATCCAAAACGACATCGGAATACCCATCAGGCTCCAGCTTTCAGCTGATAAACATCTACAGAGCTGCAAGTAAGGTGTTTATCTTTGTGTTTTCCTCGCAGTACATTCATTAAATTTCGTCCATGCCTCTTCTGTTTAAGAAGTTTAATCTCGCATTTTTGTAAGTGTACATTCACTCAGTCTGTAGCGCACTAGTTTCTCACTGAACAGCCAGCTACTTAGCTTATTAAAGCATCGGTGTCTATTGGTGACACATCAGGAGGGTAGCAAGTTTCATATCTAGGATCCTATCTGCCTTTATAATTTACTTCATCAATTAGTCTCGATAGCGCGGTTAGGAAGTGTGCATGCTGGGTGCGAGCGCAGGAGGAGCTGGCCGCAGTTCACAAACAGCTGAATGTGCTGCATCCGAGGCAACTCCCAGTGCACTGGACACGGTAGATCCGCCCTCACAGCAGGGTGCCTGCCCGGTGGTAGCGCGTTCGCCTCACTCGAGGTGGAGGGCCAATGTGGAGACTGGCCGCCTGGCCTCGCCCGTTGACTCTGTGAGTGGACAAGTGGCTGCTCCTTCAGCAGGGTCCGAGCTGCCACACGGGGGAGCTCCAACGCTAGGCACGTTATGGAACCTCTTAGCCAGAAAGCATTCAGAGCAGGAAAGAAAGGCAATGTGCTCTTAGTAAGTCTGCGTGGATCTTCATTCAAGATGTGGAGGAGTCCTGGCCTGCGGCTATCGGGCGTGTAGGGTGCAGTTATCTGCAAGCTGTGGCTCACACCGGCACCAACTGTGGTGTCACCGCCAGACACCACACTTGCTAGGTGGTAGCCTTTAAATCGTCCGCGGTCCGTTAGTATACGTCGGACCCGCGTGTCGCCACTATCAGTGATTGCAGACCGAGCGCCGCCACACGGCAGGTCTAGAGAGACTTCCTAGCACTCGCCCCAGTTGTACAACCGACTTTGCTAGCGATGGTTCACTGACAAAATACGCTCTCATTTGCCGAGACGATAGTTAGCATAGCCTTCAGCTACGTCATTTGCTACCACCTAGCAAGGCGCCATTACCAGTTACTATTGATACTGAATCATGTACAGTCAAGGGCGACGTTCACCATTAATGGATTAAAGTTAAGTATTCCACCAGCTACGTCCGTTTTTTCTAAATTCTAATTTCCTTGTCCTGTTCCAGACCTCACGCCAGCCTGCGTGAGCTAAAACGCGTGCCTTTCGGCTTCCTCTAGTAACACGGTGTTGGCTCTCCTGCCAACCACAACATTGGCGACGAGGCAACACTGCGTTCTTATCGATATTGCCCTGATTTACTTGTGTAATGGCTTCGCCACAATCTCCAGATGTACTGTCCGAATTTATCGCTTACAGAACCAGCAGACGCAAGCCTTACTGGATGCCCTTGGACAGCTCGTCCAGGGTCAACGTGCAATGCAAAAGGACGCGGCAGCCGCCTCTCCACCGTTAGCGCAGCCACAACACGCAGTTGCACCAAATTTTCGACCTTTTGATACTGCATTGGAAAGCTGGACGGAGTGCTCACGCCAATTTGGATTCCATCTCACCGCCTACAGAATTCAAGGTAACGAGCGGCAGCCATTTTTGTTGTCTGCGGTCGGCGTCCAAACGTACCGTGTGATAGTCAAATTATTTCCCCGACGCGACGTCGCAACTCTGTCCTACGACGAAATTTTGTCTGCATTAGATGCATATTTGCCAAATGGTATACCTTCTTTCGTACAAATCGTACGGCAGGTCAGACTAATTGGGAGTGGTTGCAACCTTGCAAGGCCTTACTAGGGATTGTGCTTTTGAGTGTCAATGTGGACTCCCTTATTCAGATACTATGCTACTTGATGCAATTGCACAGAACGTTTCTGATGTTCGTATACGGGAACAGATTTTGAAACTAGTCAATCCCTCCCTTCAACAAGTGATTGACATATTGGATCGGCAGGACACACTTGACTTTGCTCAGGAATCATATGCACCCGTGTGTCAGGTTAACCGGTCCGCCGGGCGAGCTGCACGGAACAGTAAACAGCCCTCGCGCCCAGCCGCGCCGCTGCCGCCATGCTCTCAGCCACGTGTACCTCTCCAGCAAGCAAATGCAATGCTAAAATCATGCCCGCAGTGTGCTACTAGACATTCGCGTGAGAACTGCCCGTCACGCCAAGCTATGTGCTTGTACTGTAATAAAAAAGGACATGTTCAAAGTGTTTGCCATAAAAAGCTCAGATCGGAAACTCAAAATCATTCCAAGCCCTTTGCTTCGCGCTGGAATCGAAATCGAACCAAGGATACCCAGGCTCGCGAAACTTCGCCCATGGAAATTCATATAGTTCATTCCACTCCGCCCAGTGCCACTCTCTCTAACAGTGACTGTGTTCGTCCCACAAATAGTGTGCGTCGACATCGCCGGAACTCCCGTCAAGTCGCAAGTGATTTTGTACCAGTGTCAGTTCACGTTGCACGAGACAGTCGCTCTTGTCGTCAGCAGGGCAATAAACTTTTTGTGGACTTGGACATTAACAACACAGTTATACCATTCCAGCTCGATACCGGGGATTCAGTTTCACTGATCAATCAAGACACTTACAAACTGCTGGGCACACCTCCGTTGCATGCCGCAACTGTTAAGTTAACTAGCTATTCAGGTCAAGAGATCCCTGTGTTACGACAGTGCAGCCTTCTTGCAACATACAAGGGACAAACAAAACTTGTGTCATTTTACGTCCTTCGTTCTTCTTCTGCAGTGAACTTGTTTGGTTTCGATTTATTTCAGTTGTTTAACTTGTCTATAGTCAATCAGGTCCTATCAGTGAACCAGACTGTGCCTTCAGCCAGTGTTTCTCGTCTATGTGAAGAATTTGCAGACATTTTTGCACCGGGCCTCGGTTGCGCTAAGAACTATAAAGCACATTTGGAACTGAAAGTAAACGCGCAACCGAAATTTTTCAGAGCGCACAATGTTCCCCACACATTGCGTGATGAGGTCGCAAAAACATTACACGATTTGTAATCACAAGGTGTAATTGAACGTGTGCAGGCTTCTCTCTGGGCATCACCCTTAGTAATTTTGCCAAAACCTTCCGGAAAATTGAGACTTTGTATGGACTTCAAGGCAACAGTGAATCCACAACTAGTGACTGCAACTTTTCCTTTACCCCGCCCGGAAGATCTTTTTGACAAACTGTGCCCGGGTAAATATTTTTCGAAGTTGGACCTAGCAGATGCGTACTTGCAAATACCGGTGGACGAAGAATCCCAGGGCGTTTAGGTGGTTAACACGCATCTTGGTTTGTATCGATTCAAACGACTGCCATTCGGGTGTGCATCCGCCCCTGCATTGTTTCAGCAATATCTACAAACTTTTTGTGCGTCGGTCCCTACTGCAGCAAACTATCTGGACGATATTGTGATCTCCGGAAAGACGGAAGAAGAACATTTAGCCAATCTCAGAACATTATTTCAGGTCTTACGACAAAATGGTCTTCGCTTGCGGAAGGACAAATGTGTGTTTTTTGCTCGTGACTTGCCCTACCTGGGACATGTACTCAATGCCCAAGGCATACATCCCAGTCCCGAACACCTCCGTGCCATACAAGACTTGCCTTCGCCGCAGAATTTGAAGCAGTTACAGAGTGTGCTGGGAAAAATTAACTATTATCACAGATATGTGCTGCATGCCTCTTTCATTTCAGCTCCGCTTCATCGCTTACGCCGTAAAGGTGTTCCGTTCGTCTGGACGATGGCATGCGAACGCGCCTTTCGCCAGTTGAAATCGCCGTTGCTTTCCAATACTTGCCTTACGCCATTCGATCCCCTAAAGCCCCTTTTGTTGATGGTGGATGCATCGGATTTCGGGATCGGTGCTGTGCTTGCGCACAAAGATGGATCGCACGATCGCCCTATTGCCTTTGCGTCCAAATTTCTCTCGTCTGCGGAAAGAAATTATTCACAGATCGAGAAAGAAGCATTGGCTCTCGTATTTGGAGTTACAAAGTTTCATGATTTCTTGTATGGTCGTCACTTTACCATCATCACAGACCACAAACCTTTGACATCGCTTTTTCAGCCGACCAAACCTGTACCTCCACGTACAGTGCAGAAATTCATTCGCTGGTCTATTTTCCTCTCGCAGTACCGCTACGATATCTTGTATCAGTCCACTACTAAGCACGGAAACGCCGATGCGTTGTCCCGTTTGCCTGTTGCTGAGGATAGAGCATTCGATTCCTCCGAACTTGCTTGCATGTTCATTGATTCGGAAACCGATGACGTGGTCGAATCGTTTTCGATTGATTTTCGTCTTGTAGCTACAGCTACAGCTGCTGACCCTGTCCTTGCTACCGTTCTGCGTTTTGTTGTTACGCAATGGCCCTTGTCAAAGTCACGGACCGGGGATACTTTGGTTCGCCGATTTTTTGCTCACCAGGAGAGACTTTTTGTACGACGTGGTGTTTTGCTGTTGCGTTCTGATAATGATCAGTCCAGGGTAGTGGTCCCACGTTCGTTACAGTCCTCTGTCTTACAGCTTCTCCACCAAGGACATTGGGGTATAGTGAGAACGAAACAACTTGCTCGTCGGCACTGTACTTGGTTCGGAATCTATGCCGTGATTACGAATATGTGCTCTTCTTGCATGGTGTGTGCCGAACAACAATCAGCACCACCGCGCAAATTCTTTGCATGGCCAAAAGCCACTTCCCCATGGCAACGCTTACACATCGATTTTGCTGGTCCATTCTGGAATGCTCGATGGTTGGTTGTGGTAGATTCATTCAGCAATTTTCCTTTTGTTGTCCGGATGTCTTCCACGACGTCATCTGCCACCATCCAAGCGTTATCTGCTATCTTTTGCATTGAAGGTCTTCCACAGACTATTGTTTCTGACAATGGCCCACAATTCATGTCCGCAGATTTTCAGTCATTCTGCAAGGCCAATGGTATTCAACATCTGACGTCCGCGCCGTTTTCGCCACAGTCAGACGGTGCCGCTGAACGATTGGTCAGCACTTTCAAGTCACAGATGTTGAAGTTGAAAGAGTCGCATTCTCGGGAGGACGCGTTGTTGTTCTTTTTGCCATCGTATCGCTCTCAGCCCCGAGATGGTCGCTCGCCGGCTGAGTTGCTCCACGGTCGCCCTCATCGAACCTTGCTGTCTTTGCTACATCCGCCGCATCAGGTTCCACTGCAGCGGCAAACACCTGCTTTTGTCCCTGGCGACGTTGTCTGCTACCGCCACTATCGAGGTTCACGGCGTTGGCTCGAAGGGCGCATTCTTCGCTGCCTCGGCCGCGCTATGTATCTCGTTTTAGGGGCCTCTGGTGAGGTGCGTCGGCATCTCAATCACCTGCGCCCCTGTTGTCGCACTGGATCTGCCGCTCCCCGCCTGCTTCCAGCGACGGTGCCGTCCGGTCAGCGCCCTGGGGACCCATCTACTGGCTAGCCTCGGCCCCAGGTGTTACCGACGCTGCCTTCCATTTTGCCCCATGGCGACGCGCCGCCACCACCGCCGCCGCCGCCGCCTGTTCTCCCGCCGGCGAAGCCCGCAGTGGACGCGTCGCTGCAACCGCCGAGCACCTCCCTAGGTCACGCGCCGCCGATCGCTTCCCGTGACCAGTTGTCCTCCGACATGGAATTCTTTCCTGCTCCGGACCATATGTCGTCTTCGCCCGTCGGGTGCCCCGGCCCGATCGAGGTCGTTCTTTCGGCCCTTCCTGTCTCTCTGCGGGCGCATACACAGCATGTTGGTGTGCACCCTGGAGCAGGTTTTCAGGCGTTTCCTAGCTCCCCGCGGTCCGAATGGCAGGGTGCGGGTGGCACAGCCTCGCCTGTTGTTAGGCTCCCCACCTCGTCGCATACGTCAACATGGGGTCCTCCCCATGGCGGGCGGAAGCCTTATGCCACAACCGTACGCCGATTTGCGGGGGAGGAATGTGGTGTCACCGCCAGACACCACACTTGCTAGGTGGTAGCCTTTAAATCGGCCGCGGTCCGTTAGTATACGTCGAACCCGCGTGTCGCCACTATCAGTGATTGCAGTCCGAGCGCCGCCACACGGCAGGTCTAGAGAGACTTCCTAGCACTCGCCCCAGTTGTACAACCGACTTTGCTAGCGATGGTTCACTGACAAAATACGCTCTCATTTGCCGAGACGATAGTTAGCATAGCCTTCAGCTACGTCATTTGCTACCACCTAGCAAGGCGCCATTACCAGTTACTATTGATACTGAATCATGTACAGTCAAGGGCGACGTTCACCATTAATGGATTAAAGTTAAGTATTCCACCAGCTACGTCCGTTTTTTCTAAATTCTAATTTCCTTGTCCTGTTCCAGACCTCACGCCAGCCTGCGTTGGCTAAAACGCGTGCCTTTCGGCTTCCTCTAGAAACACGGTGTTGGGTCTCCTGCCAACCACAACACCAACGACGCCTGTCGCATGGGTTCTCAGGCCATCCTCAGTTCATGCAGGCAGTTGGCAGAGGTGGTGAAGACTCGAAGGCAGGGGTGCAAGCAGACCTCGCAATTTGCAACATTATTCCCAGAGTTTATCAGTGTCCTCTGGTTTGGAGCCGAGTGGATGGTCTCACCCACAGGCTCCGTCGTCTCTGTGACGGTCTTGGCTTCAGATCTCTAGACCTGCATTATCGTGTCGGGATTTGTACGACTTCCCTTGATAGGTTAGGGGTGCACTACTTGAAGGATGCAACTACTCGGGTAGTAGAGTACTTCTGGGGTGCACATGAGAGTAATTTAGGCGAGGCGATAGTTTGAGGTGCCCTGATGTAAACTCGCCAGTTGATATGCAGCAGGGAAAGTCACAGGACATTCAGAATCAAGACACTTTTACTGGAAAAATTTTATCAGTAAACTGTCGAAAAATTCAAAATAAAGCTCCCGAATTTGCTGCTCTCCAGGAAATTTCTTGTGCTGAAATTTTTCTTGGGACCGAGAGCTGGCTTAAACCAGAAGTGAAAAGTTCTGAGATATTTAATAAGTCATTGAATGTGCACTACTGGCCATTAAAATTGCTACACCAAGAAGAAATGCAGATGATAAACGGGTATTCATTGAACAAATATATTATACTACAACTGACATGTGATTACATTTTCACGCAATTTGGGTGCATAGATCTTGAGAAATCAGTACCCAGAACAACCACCTCTGGCCGTAATAGCGGCCTTGATACGCCTGGGCATTGAGTCAAACAGAGATTGGATGGCGTGCGTAGGTACAGCTGCTCATGCAGCTTCAACACGATACCCAGTTCATCAAGAGTAGTGACTGGCGTATTGTGACGAGCCAGTTGTTCGGTCAACATTTACGAGACGTGTTCAGTTGCTGAGAGATCTGGAGACTGTGCTGTCCAGGGCAGCAGTCGAACATATTCTTGTATCCAGGAAGGCCCGTACAGGACCTGCAACATGCGGTCGTGCATTATCGTGCTGAAATGCAGGGTTTCGCAGGGATCGAATGAAGGGTAGAGCCACGTGTCGTACACATCTGAAATGTATCGTCCACTATTTCAAGTGCCGTCAATGCGAACAAGAGGTGACTGAGACGTGTCACAGAACCTGGATTCATCCGAAAAAATGACGTTTTGCCATTCGTGCACCCAGGTTCGTCGTTGAGTACACTATCGCAGGCGCTCCTGCCTGTGATGCAACTTCATGGGTAACCGCAGCCATGGTCTCCGAGCTGATAGTCCATGCTGCTCCAAACGTCGTCGAACTGTTCGTGCAGATGGTTGTTGTCTTGCAAATGTCCCCATCTGTTGACTCAGGGATCGAGACGTGGCTGCACGATCCGATACAGCCATGCGGATAAGATGCCTGTCATCTCGACTGCTAGTGACACCAGGCCGTTGTGATCCAGCACGGCGTTCCCTATTACCCTCCTGAACCCACTGATTCCATATTCTGGTAACAGTCATTGGATCTCGACCAACGCGAGCAGCAATGTCGCGATGCGATAAACCGCAACGTGATGGTACGCATTTTCTCTCCTTACACGAGGCATCACAACAACGTTTCTCCAGGCAACGCCGGTCAACTGCTGTTTGTGTATGGGAAATCGGTTGGAAGCTTTTCTCATGTTAGCACGTTGTAGGTGTCCCCACCGCCGCCGACCTTTTGTGAATGCTCTGAAAAGCTAACCATTTGCATATCACAGCATCTTCTTACTGACTGTTAAATTTCGCGTCTGTAGCACGTCATCTTCGTGGTATAACAATTTTAATGTCCAGTAGTGTATATCAGAAAAACAGATTAGAGGTCATAGGAGCGGGAGTGTTCATTGCACTTGAGAATAATATTGTCTCTATTGAGGTCGATGTTGAGTGTTACAGTGAAATTACCTGGTCGCAAATAACAGGTGTATGTGAAACCAAGTTAACTGTATGTTGTTTTTACCGGCCACCCGATTCCTCTGTGACAGTTCTAGAAAAGAAAGTCTACGGACAGTAGCACGTAAATACTCAGATCATGAAACATTAGTTGCAGGTCACTTTAACCTTCCCAGTATAGAATGGGATGTCTACTGCGAGGAGGGTTGGCGGGGGGGGGGGGGGAAGGGGGAGGTGTTAAACATTCATGTGAAATACTTTATAACAGGTTTTCTGAAAACTTTCTTGGGCAGCTAGCTCGGCAGCCACACACAGTGGAAGTATCTTAGACCTTGCAGGTACAAATAGGCACGATCAATGTCACTATAGAAAATAGGATTACAAAGTTAACATAACTGACAAGAAGGCTAGAGCAAATAAGCAGTTGTTAGCGTCTGCCTTAGTGAAGTGAAATCACTTAGTTCCAGTAAGACGGATGTAGAGTAATGGTCAAAGTTTAAGCAGATTGTAAATAGTGGTTTGGACATTTATGTGCCTAGTAAGTGGATGAAGGATGGAAAGGATCCATCAAAGTTTAATAACGAAATTCAGAGGATACTGTGGAAGCAGAGGATGTTGCACTCTCGATTCAAAATGGAACGCGTAAATAACATGCGAAGGTTAGTAGAGATGTGTCAGTCTATGAAAATATCTGTGCAGTAAACATACAACTACCACTGCCATACCTCAGAAAAAAACTGGCAGAGAACCCGAGAAAATTCTGGTCTCATGTCATATCGCTAAGTGAATCTAAGATGTCCATTCAGTCCCTTGTTGGCCAATCTGTTGTGGCACTTGAAGATAATAAAACGAAAGCCGAAGTTTTAAATCTCACGTTCAAGAAATCGTTCACACATGAGAATCGTACAATCATACCCTCATTTGACCATCGGACAGACTCCCATATGGATGGCATAGTAAAAAGCATCCCTGGCTTAAAGAAACAAGTGAAAGGTTTGAAAGCAAATAAACCACCAAGTCGGGATGGCATCCCAACTCGGTTTTACATAAAGTAGTCTGCGGCATTCGCCCTTTATCCACCATCTATTCATGGTGTATCTCTCGCCCAGCACAGAGCACCAAGTGACTGAAAAAAAGCACAGGTGTCTCCAGTATATAAGAAGGTAGAAGAACGAACCCGAAAAATAACAGACCAATATCCCTGACTTCAGTTTGCTGCAGAATCCTTGAACATATTTCTTATTTCGAATAAAATAAACTTTCTTGAGACTGAAAAGCTTATGTCCACGAATCGGCATGGGTTTAGAAAGCATTGCCCGAGCGAATCTCAGTTTGCCTTTTTCTCACATGATATACTGCGAACGATGGGTGAAGGGCAACAGGCGGATTCCATATTTATAGATTTCTAGAAAGCATTAGACACGGTGACCCATTACAGTCTATTAACTAAGATACAAGCATAAGGAATGAGTTCACAGATTTGTGAGTGGCTCGAAGACTTCTTAAGTAATAGAACCCAGTACAACACCGAGTGTTCAACAAAGACAAGGGCATCGTCAGGAGTGCCCCAGGGAATTCTGATAGGACCGTTGTTTTCTCTACATACATAAATGATTTGGTGGAGAGGGTGGGCAGTAATCTGCAGGTGTTTGTTGTGGATGCTGTGGTGTATGCTAAGGTGTCGAATTTGAATGACTGTAGGAGGATACAAGACGACCTAGACAAAATTTCCAGTTGGTGTCATGAATGGCAGCTAGGTCCAGACAACACGTAGATGTTACATAGGTGCTTCGGGAACTCAAATGGGAATCCCTGGAGGGAAGGCGACGTCCTTTTCGAGAAACGCTATTGAGGAAATTTAGAGGACCGGCATTTGAAACTGACTGCCGAACGATTCTACTTTCGCCAATATGCATTGCGCATAAAGACTACGAAGGTAAGATACGAGACATTAGAGCTCATACGGAGGCATATAGACAGTCGTTTTTCTCTCGCTCTTTTTACAACTGGAGCAGGAAGGAAATGACTAGTAATGGTGCAGGGTGCTCTTCCCGAAGCACTTGCGGAATGTCTATTTAGATGTAGATGTAGAATAGTATCAATCAACTACCATGTCATCCTCACGCGATAGGTGTTACTGGATATGGATGTGGAGAGTCATGTGGTCAGCACACCTATCTCCCAGCCATTGTCAGCCTTCCTGACTGGAGTCACTACTTCTGAATCAAGTAGCTCTTCCATTGGCCTCACAAGGTCTGAGTTCATCCCGCTTGCCAAGAGTGCTCGGCAGACCGGATGGCCACCCACGGAAGGGCTAGCGAATCCCGACAGCAACTAACTTCAGTGATACGACGGGGACCAGTGTTAACACTGCGGCAAGGACATTGGCCTAGTTCCATTATAATGCTCGATTATTTGTGGAAGAATATTTAGCCATTTGTATGATTCTTGAAGGTTAGAATGTCATATATGGTTTCTTATTATCCTGTTCAAATGGTTCACAACATTTGCTTTCATACTGAGGAATGTGCAGTAGTTGTTTATTCTGTATCGCTTCATTGCAAACCTGAAATGTCTACTGCAAAATTCACCTCCTTGGACGGTTTTGAAGTTTACCGGAACATCAGTTTGTTCCCATCTGCACCAATTGTTCAAGCACCTGCGAAACTTCCTTCACTGTCTTTGCTTTTGCAGGCAGGTCCCAGACAACTTGAAATATTTATCTATGAATATTAAAATATATTTGATACCTTTATTCAGTCATGAATATTGGTTCATATGTACGAGATCAGCCTGCCGTAAACCATCCAAACCTTATATTATGATGCGTCTATATGACAATGTTTTGTGTGCAGGTATGTGAAGTTTGTGAACTGACTGTCTCCATAATTACTCAGTGAAACCTCTTTCTCGAATCTGTGAAATGACTGGTATGATTACATTTGCCACACTGCCATACCACCTGCGATTCCAACAATATCCACATAAGCCAACAAATTCATTGATCTCCATGTATGCCTCTGCTAAATGCGTTTTAATTTCGTATCGTCCTGCTTGAATGCAATAATAGTGTTCACATTATTGTTTACCAACTGCTTTGGAATCCTGGTGTATGTATGGCTCAGACAAAATACATCTGCTGTTATATAGTGGCTAAAACAAAAGTATTTGCATATCGGGTCCTGGTTTTTCCTCTAGAATATTGTAAAATTTGAATACACTGTTTGGCTTTAATTTGTCAGGTGGTGAAATTTCACTGCTATCACTAAATGTCTTTCAGGTTACTCCAACAGTGCCATTGAAAACTTCCTATAGTAACTGGTATTTGGGCTGAAATAAGGTTATTGAAAATATGTGTACATGCTCAAGAGGATCCATTCATGATGTTTTCATAGAAGCAGAACAAGATTATTCCCTCCGCACTCTGATGGACGAAAACTCAAACCGAGTACATTATAGACAAGTAGCGAAGCATTCCTCTTCTTATCCCAGTCTCTGGTATCATTACAGAATCGGTCGCTTACTACAAGACCCTCAAAGCAAATCGTGCGTGCCATACCGCCGTCGTAACTCTGCGCCCGCGAGTGCCGTGCTTACCTCGCCTGGCCCACTGGCTGTCGACTGCTACCACATCCTACCAGAGGCCCCAGATTTCATCGCCCAACCGCGACTTCATTGGACTTTCATAAAATTTGCCTTTCCCTCGACTAGGACTGACACTAGCGCAGCCCACACGTACATCCGATACGTATATTCCCTTACAAGGGGAGGGAAGTTACGATGGCCCTCGGCAGGAATTCAAAATTATCTGTGCATAACACTTACAGATTAACAGAACACTTTATTTCTAAAAAGGAAATAAACATAATTGAACTTCTCATTATGAGGCTCCTGCATTCAATTACTTTTACACACTATTACTACTCGCATAACGCAGGCTAAGAATTATCTTCCTATTAATCAGTACCGATGTCTCGAAGTGGTCGACCAGCGACGGGCGGCTGCTGAAGTCAGCACTGACAGGGGGCGCTGCCTGCTCCTTCTACTGGTGTCCGAGTTAGCGTCATCTCGAGGCCGCTTTGTGGCGCTCTTCTGGTAGGTGTGCACTCGATGTTTTAGTACTGCACAGACATTGCAGTTGAACGTCGCTTGCTCGATGTCGATAGATAAATACAGTGCCTGTGTTATCCTGCCCTCGGTGCGGCGACTGCAGTCGTCACGAAATACCTGAAATGTATTCACATTTGCGAATATTTACTACGATAACCTGTAAAACAGAATGACGACAATAAAGGTTTGTGCTGCACCGTGACTCGAGCACGGATTTCCCGCTTATCGCGAACGGTCGCCTTACCATTTGGTTATTTGTACACGATGAGTCGTGTGATGCCACACAGACGCTACCGTCGTCGCTCTAAGCAAACAGTCTATAAAACCATCGAGAACATACAATTCTCAACATCTGCTGCAGACAAGAAGAAGAATGCTGTGAAGAACATCGCCGCCTCTGCACTTGTCGACGGTCCCTGTGTATTCTGTGGATGTAGACTTAATTTTAGTATTGACATTAACGATTCTTTTTCACATGGTAATGGTTGGCTTACTGTAGCCATTGTACGAGGTGGTAGTGGAGTACCTAGTGTTGGTGGACTTGAAAGTTTTGTAGACAGAGACATTATTGCCTATCGTACCTACCATATGGCAGAACTTGCAAATAAAGACTTTGGTAAATCTGCTTATATGTCTACCTCTGCTTTGTCATTGTATACTCGTAACAAAAAAAAAAAAAATCTGTTAATGAGTCTGTATTCATTTGGATTAAAGGTAAAGGAGTATGTGAATATGTAAAATTTGTTGGAGACTGTACTTTGTATTTTCATAAATAAAGTGATCTGTAGCGTAGCTGAGAACCGGACAAGGGTACATCTAGAATCTGTCCTGAGGGACCAGACCCAAACTACCGTATGTCATCAGCCATGTGTCTACATTCTGCACCCGTACGCTAATTATCAATATTCCCATACAAGGGAGATATTTTACTTGAAATGCCCTTGCCCTGTGTTGGAGGATAAATACGATGCGGCAGTGCCTGCGTTAATCCCAATTACAATGTAAAGTTTCTTCTGACACACACTTTACGTCGTAATTCCGAATAACACAGGTATTGTGTTATCGTACGTGACCGGAAACGTCGTGAATTTTCTGAAATATGCAAGTAATTTCTCATGTTTATACCTGCAAATAGAACACCGATATAAAAGAAAATGGAAGTAAGTATATTTTGGCGCCACTGGAAAGAGCCTTCGAAGATGGCTCGAAAAACATCTGTGCAGCTGGCTTAGTAATAACAAGATCAATATGCCGGAAACCACTGTCCCACACATACGTCTGCACCACATAACTAAAAGCTACAGCGGAAAACTACTGCATCCCCGGGCTATCGCCTGCGGTTGCAGCTACACGGAAATGCAGCCGAGACTGGCGGGTTGCTGCACTACAACGCTGGCAAGCGCAGTTTCAGTCAAAATACTGGCCATCGTGCGATGAATGAAATAGAGACAACCATCTGTGCACACACACTGAGCACCCAACGTGCTTACAACCTAGTCTACAACAGGCTCCATCATAGAGTATAGATATCCGTGGAGCGAGCAGAACGAGAAATCAGTCCGTTACATCTCCTGCTGCTCAAGTCACGTGGTATTGCGACGGCGCATGTTAGTCCGTATAGCGCTTAGCGTATTTTGAGTGTTATTACTTCACTAGAATAGATAGATCACCTTCAGAAGCATGCTGAAACTTCGTATATGCGTTTAATAGACCTCTCAACAATTTTATACCTGGAACTGAAATAGTTTTAAAGCTATGAAGAGCAACCTTTTTAGGTTCTCTATTGCACTTATTCGTGTTGTCGAATCTCCGTTCTAATTAATTACGTCGCCCTATCAAAGCGTTATTCAGCGAAGTGTTTAGAGCACACTTTTTAAGATTTTGTATGGACGAAATTCTTTCTTTTTATTTTGTGGAGCCATATTTTGATTCTCTGTTCATCTTTTGCGAAACCAGAATAAAAAAATTATGTAATATAGGAAACTGTCTCCTGCAGAAGTACTTAGATACACATAAGGGTTTGAGGACCTGAATAAACTGGAGGAAATAAATCACACTGTCTTATACAAATTTTATCTGCAGATGAACGTAGCACGAATACGTAAACACTGACTGGCAGCTTAAACGCACTTGAAAACTTATGTAGCATTTCTCTCGTAAACACATGGGCAAAAGGAAAAAAAGATCACAGAAATTTGCTCTACAACACGAGACATAATACCGCGCCTCGATATTTTTAAACATATAAAGCGCCTCACATCGATGTGATATTCACTATTAGAGACTTGTTGTACATAGCTCTTTTCACCCGTAGCAACAACAATACTGCACCATGTCTGTTATTTCCACAAAAACGCGTAGAAACGCATGTAGAAACAGGTGAATACGTGTAATATTAAAGTTTCGCTGTTACCATAAATTGCAGACAAGTAGCGACGTCTCACTACCGTGTGACTAACCCGGTTTGATGTTGAGAATATGCGTAGTAGGCTACGCTCACTCCAAAGATATTTATACTTTATGGGCTCCACAGAAGCGAGTGTGTTCAACATCGCCAACCGTGTCGTTTACATCGCCACAAGCAGCGCTACATTCGTTTCACTAGCTTATCTATTCGTATCACGTATCCGCCGAGCACGAAGTAGATACAGGGTGTTTCAAAAATGACCGGTATATTTGAAACGGCAATAAAAACTAAACGAGCAGTGATAGAAATACACCGTTTGTTGCAATATGCTTCGGACAACAGTACATTTTCAGGCGGACAAACTTTCTAAATTACAGTAGTTACAATTTTCAACAACAGATGGCGCTGCATGTGATGTGAAAGATATAGAAGACAACGTAGTCTGTGGGTGCGCCATTCTGTACGTCGTCTTTCTGCTGTAAGCGTGTGCTGTTCACAACGTGCAAGTGTGCTGTAGACAACATGGTTTATTCCTTAGAACTGAGGATTTTTCTGGTGTTGGAATTCCACCGCCTAGAACACAGTGTTGTTGCAACAAGACGAAGTTTTCAACGTAGGTTTAGTGTAACCAAAGGACCGAAAAGCGATACAATAAAGGATCTGTTTGAAAAATTTCAGCGGACTGGGAACATGACGGATGAACGTGCTGGAAAGGTAGGGCGACCGCGTACAGCAACCACAGAGGGCAACGCGCAGCTAGTGCAGCAGGTGATCCGACAGCGGCCTCGGGTTTCAGTTCGCCGTGTTGCAGCTGCGGTCCAAATGACGCCAACGTCCACGTATCGTCTCATGCGCCAGAGTTTACACCTCTATCCATACAAAATTCAAATGCGGCAACCCCTCAGCGCCGCTACCATTGCTGCACGAGAGACATTCGCTAACGATATAGTGCACAGGATTGATGACGGCGATATGCGTGTGGGCAGCCTTTGGTTTACTGATGAAGCTTATATTTACCTGGACGGTTTCATCAATAAACAGAACTGGCGCATATGGGGAACCGAAAAGCCCCATGTTGCAGTCCCATCGTCCCTGCATCCTCAAAAAGTACTGGTCTAGGCCGCCATTTCTTCCAAAGGAATCATTGGCCCATTTTTCAGATCCGAAACGATTACTGCATCACGCTATTTGGACATTCTTCGTGAATTTGTGGCGGTACAAACTGCCTTAGACGACACTGCGAACACCTCGTGGTTTATGCAAGATGGTGCCCGGCCACATCGCACGGCCGACGTCTTTAATTTCCTGAATGAATATTTCGATGATCGTGTGATTGCTTTGGGCTATCCGAAACATACAGGAGGCGGCGTGGATTGGCCTCCCTATTCGCCAGACATGAACCCCTGTGACTTCTTTCTGTGGGGACACTTGAAAGACCAGGTGTACCGCCAGAATCCAGAAACAATTGAACAGCTGAAGCAGTACATCTCATCTGCATGTGAAGCCATTCCGCCAGACACGTTGTCAAAGGTTTCGGGTAATTTCATTCAGAGAATACGCCATATTATTGCTACGCATGGTGGATATGTGGAAAATATCGTACTATAGAGTTTCCCAGACCGCAGCGCCATCTGTTGTTGAAAATTGTAACTACTGTAATTTCGAAAGTTTGTCTGCCTGAAAATGTACTGTTGTCCAAAGCATATTGCAACAAACGGTGTATTTCTATCGCTGCTCGTTTTGTTTTTATTGCCGTTTCAAATATACCGGTCATTTTTGAAACACCCTGTATTTGTCTGCCAGGCGTGTACGTAAGACGCCGCCAGGCTGCTAGCAAAGCAGTTCTATTCATGTAGCAACAATGGGATCTAGTGCTCACAACGATTTTTGTGACTCTGTATTCAGGAACGTTACATTTTGTGTATCTTTTATACTTGTATGGAGTAACATTGCTGTGGACATTTATTAGAGAATGACTTCCGTTTTGTGTGTTCGAAGTAACGTGTTTGTTTTTGTATTGGCTGGAAATCATTATTTACACGTGTGATCGCATTCTGTTCACCATCCCGAGCACGGGGTCCCGGTTTCGATTCCCCGCGCGGTCAGGGATTTTCATCTACCTCGAGATGACTGGGTGTTTGTGTTGTCCTCAACATTTCTTCATCATTCATGAAAGTGGTGAGACTGGACTGAGCAAAGTTTGGGAATTTGTATCGGCGCTGATAACCGCGTAGTTGAGCGCCCCACAAACCAAACATCATCATCATCATCTGTTCACCACGAAAACGATATCCACGTTTTCGACTGCCATATACGCTATGAATACGTCAATAGTTTCACGACCAAGTTATCTGATGGTTACTACAGTACAGCAGAGGATAACGTACTCTAAACCCACCGGTAAACACGCAAACCGTACCTGAGTTACGTGTTTGCTTGACTTGACATTTGTGAGATCCTGTTCTCGTGATGGGGGGCGTTGGTTTGCTGTTACCCTTTCACTGTTTAATAAAGTCTCACACATAATATTTCGCTGAAGTCCTCTTCGAAAGCTCATTCGAACATTAAGGTATGAAAATGGTTCAAATGGCTGTTAGCACTATGGGACTTAACATCTGAGGTCATCAGTCCCCTAGAGGTTTGAACTACTTAAACCTAACTAACCTAAGGACATCACACACATCCATGCCCGAGGCAGGATTCGAACCTGTGACCGCAGCAATCACGCGGCTCCAGAATGAAGCGTCTAGAACCGCTTGGCCTCATCAAGGTAAAAAGTGTACAATTTCATTTGAAGACACAAAGTAAGTGTCACAAGTCCTTAGCTATAGACGCTAAAAGTCACTTACGTAGGTCATGTGTGTCGATATATTTTAGGTGACTTATCTTAAATGCCTCATCGTATATATCAAACAGGTTTGATACAGGATTCTGCAGTCTATAATTGCATGGAAAGGTCATTAACCATATCCACATTCATGAACGCAGTAGAATCAAAGAATGAAGATAAAATTGAAGGCAGCATAATAACCACAGATGTCATCGCTTCTTCTTATTACACAACACTGTTGCCTTTCAGTTTTTATTTACTTCCTTCACTTGCAGCTTAGGAGAATTTGAATGTCTACCACGCACACGAAACCGGTTTATTCGTCCCTCGAACTTCCTGCAAGGGCAGGGGGTAGACGGGGTTGTCGTAGTGGTTGTGCCTCTGTAGACCAAATTGGCGCTCTTCGATCATGGGGGCGCCTGCTGACCGCAGCTATTTACTTCCAGCTGGGGTGACGTATTTGTGGAGGTACGGTTTTGCTTCTCATGGCCGCGGTATGCCATTTCCGTGGCTGGGCCACTGCTCTTGATGTCACCGGCCGTTGAGATCGTGCGGGCTTCACATCGGAATCTTGTGTCTGCCAGACTACCTGACAGAAAGAAAATATCCTATTTCGTGTATGAATAGATGCAGGGCGTCCGTCTTGTCTTTTGAATGTTCTCTCCTTTGCTCTGAAAACATTGTGTGATAGGAAAAAAGTCCTACAGCCACTGCAAGTCACTAACCTCCGTTTCAAACTGAATAGTCATATTAAACTGTGAGACACTGTATTTAAACTTAAAGGTTTGACTAGAACTGTCTGCACACGCCAATCCATTGAAGAATTGTTTGTTCACTGGAGCTTTCCAAACCCGTCATCCGTTTTTAATTCTAAATACTACCCATAGCGTGAATTGAATCTACACACTACACTGGTTTCATGAAACTGTATGTTCTATAGTAGCCACTAGTAGTTGTGGTGTTGCAAGCGTAGTATTTACTATGTTTCTTTGCAGAACTTCAGCCAGTTTTACCGATCTGTTTCTCTGTGATATGAAAATGCGATTTGCCGCTCTTCTGTCAGTGACAAACCGGACGCGCTTTTTATAGCATGCAGCGGACTCCTACAGCATTTCAGCAAAGCTCTCACGCGGTGTAAAAGAATCCATGGCAAATTGTTCGCTTCTTCTTTGAATCTTTTCTATCTCCTTCGTTAATTCAATTATGTAAGTTTACCTGAGAGGTGAACAGTACTAAAGAATTGGTCGAACAAGGGTTTTGCAAGCAAACTCTTTCGTGTGTGAATTACGGGTTCTAAGGACTTTTGAATTAAAGCTGAATCTCCATCTCCTGTCCCCATTGCTAGATTTATGTGATAATCTGGACGTAAGTACCTAAGTGACTGAAGGTTGTGAGTGAGTCCAGTGATGTACGATTAGTAAATCAAATGACATCTGATCTTTTCATTTATTTACGTGCACATTTATTTACACTGCCTCAAAACCAGAAGCACACAGAAGACATACTTTCAAGTAATTGTACTTTTGTACATGTTCACTTCATGGGTAAGTATATACACAGTCAGAATTGCAATTCTTTGTGACAGGTAGAGTAGCGACCAGAATGAGTCGACGTTGTTCTTGTTTAGTGTTGTTACTAGGCCTCGTAGAGTATATAAGGAGCGAGAACAGCGTTACATGCTGAGTAATCACTGCGAATGACATGGAGATACCCCGTATGCGTCTGAGATAGCGTTATCAGCACATGCCAGAGCTCGAAAAGGGCCTTATAATGGTTTCAAAGCCATTTGACCAATTACCTGAAACGTACAATATACAGATTCGTGGGCCATTCGAATGCGATGGTGGCCAGATGTTTAAATTCACTGGAACGCGAGGACTCATACCCTGCGTCAAGGTTCCGGTAGTCCACGTCTGACAACGAGAAGGGAGGATCGCCGTATTGTGCACCAAACACGTTTTCAACCTTTCGCAGCTGCACCTACTGTCCGGGAACAAGTAACGGACGCCCTGTAGCATGTTGTGTCATCCCGCACAATTGCTGGGGGACTAACTGCAGCCAGAGTAATGAATTACCGCCCACTGCTCAGGTTGTCGTTAACACCAAAACATAAACGGTTGCGTTTGGAAGACTGTCGTGACCAGGGTGGCTTCACATTGTGTTCAGTGATAAATAACGATACTGCATTACCCTGTGTGATAGCTGTCGGCTAGTATAAAGACGGCATGGAAAGAGGTCCCAATACTCCAATGTTTTGGAGGGGCACAGCGGTGTCACTGCTGGTGTCATACGATTTTAGGTCACGGCTGGTAGTGATTGAAAGAACTTGAATGGCAAAACGGTACGTCAATGATATCCTGTGCCCTCATATGTATCCTCTCATTCTACAGTATCGTATACCCGTTTTCAACAGGACAAGGTTCATCCACACATGTCACGTGCCGCTGTGAACTGTCTTCGGTATGTCGAGGTACTTCAGTGATCAGAAATATCCCCAGACCTCTCCCCGTCAGAAAATATGTGTTGGGCTGGCTCAGACTTAAGCTTCGTCCCGGTACCACTACCCGGGATATCAAGGAATAGTTACAACCGTTGGAATGCTGCTTGCGTCAGGAGGCTATACAACGGCTTTATGACACCCTACCCACTAGAATCAATGCAAGCATTTACGCCAGAGGACGTGCAGTGTCACACAGAAAGGTAGGTACATGTTACCAAGTTCTCTGTAAATTTGACTCAGTTTTGTAATCCCTGAAAGAACATCACGTATCCTCTCAACCCGTAAACATTCATATCGTTTCCTTCTCCCATTCTGCGTGCATCACTCTTCCTGTCAAGCAGTGTATATTCAGGACTAACTGTCCAAATTTGCACTAGGTACTGGCTATTGTAAAAAAAAAAAAAAAAAAAAAAAGGGAGAGAGAGAGAGGGGCGTACAGTTTTGGAGCTTGTTTTGAGAATCGGAACCGGTATGCGTAAACGTCATTCGAGGACGCTACAGTACATTCAAATTATAGGGTTCAACGCCAGCCAGAATGCCACCCCTTCTACAGCAAAAGTGACTGAGACCCCCCTTATACTGCAAAATAATTTTGTCACATATGCTGGTGAGCCAAAAAATTATGAGCACTGCCCACCTCGAGACTAACTGCAGCCTGGTAGCGTCGCAGAAAAGTGACTTGGTAAGGAAAGTACGTAAGACGAGTCGAGACGAATGGGGTTCCAACGGCCTTGTCGCATTGTCAACATCGGTTCCCATCAGATCACTGAAATTAAGTGCTGTTGAGCTAGGTTAATACTTGGATGGGTGACCATCCAGACCTGCCGAGTGCTGTTGGCAAGCATTGTGCGCTGAGGCCTTGTGAAGTCAATTGAGGAGCTACTTGACTGAGAAATATCAGCCCCAGTCACAAAAGCTGTCAACGACCGGGAGAGCGGTGTGCTCAGCACATGCCCCTCCATATCCACATCCAGTAGCGCTTATCAGCTGAGGATGACACGGCGGTCGGTCGATACATATGGGCCTTCTGAGATATCTTTGGAAGAGGTACAGTTTAGTTTAGAGACGAATGGGAAGGCGTTCAAACAAGGATACTGGCCGTAAATAGAAGAATCCACTGACATAAGCGACTTTCACGAACGACGAATTGTTGTGGAGCGGCACCTGTCAATGAACATTTGAGGAAAAACGTGGCTAGTCGTCTGAGCATCTACCCTAAGTGGTTGCAGGACGAGTAGGAGACAAAGTTTTGTACGTACATACCTCATAACAGAACGCTCATGTCGGATTCTTGCCCGCTCTGTAATGGCGCACAGGCGGCCATCTATGGTAAATCTGACGACAGATATAATGGTGAGGCAGGAATAGGTGTTTCGGGGCACAGTGTACGGAGCACATTGTTGAACATGGGGCTCATCAGTAGATAAGGTCGACGTGATCCCATGTTGATGCAACGAAACCGTCAAGCACGATGGCAGTGGGCACGGGATCGTCAAAATTAGGACGTGGATAATGGGAGAGTGTCACCTGGTTAGATAAATCACCAGATTAATGGTCATATGTGGATACGCTGTCCGAACAGCTGCGTCACGGTCGCAGACCAGCTGGAACAGTATTATACTATGGCTAACATTTATTTCGATTTTCCTTTGACATGTGGTGGTAACGGAAGACATAGTGAGATCTGCTGGCTACGTGAACGTTACGGTCAATCATTTGCAGGCTAGTCTTCCACGAAGGCGATGATAACTTCCAGCATAATCTCTTCCATGTTAATAAAATATTTAAGGGCATACTAGGGTGTTTTTATCCTATCGTTCGTAAAAATGTGAAGAGTAGCCCTAGCTCTTATGAAAGATTGGCCAGGGATATCTGACAGTGTAATAGGGAGATTGGTGCGCTGGTTGACCGCAAGTGGAAGTTTTCGCAGTGAGCCTCCCAACATCCAGGTTATTAGATGTTGCTGACCACATAGGAACACTGCAGAGACCGCTAGGCGCTGTTGTAGTGGCGGCAGGCTACTTACTCAATGCGTGACCCAAAAGCAGGCGATATTCACTGTAGCTTCGACGTTCTGTAATGTCGTTCGACGAGTTTTCTAGACATTTGTCAGTTTTCTCAATTTTATTCAAACACACAGGTAGATTTTCGTATCATTTTGTTTCACCCGATATACAATATACGAGGGCGTGCTGAAAAGTGATGCCTCCGAACATTTTATGTGAAAACTATTAAAGATTTCTAAATAAAACAAGCGTTACTAACGTTCAACATCTTTATTTTTCATATCTACATATTTACTTCTGAACACAACCACCCTGGTGACGAACACATTTCTCCTAACGAGAGGCCAGTTTGTTGGTGCCGCCACTGCAGAATGTCTTACTTCATTGACGTAGCCATAGCCTCACATCTGCTTCCACAGCTTCATTACTAAGGAAATGACGACGTCGAAGGTGTTCTTTAAGTTTTGGAAACAGATGAAAATCGGATGGGGCGAAGTCTGGACTGTACGGAGGATGATCGATGACAGTGAACCGAAGGCATCGGATTGTGGCAGATGTCGCAGCACTCGTCTGCGGTCTGCCACTGTCGTGCTGATGGGGGGTGTGCTTCAAGTGTGGACGAGCTCTTAGAATACGAAACTCGGATACAGCATGCTGTCTCTCATAGTTACTTTACACATCACCATGTTAGACGCTACAGTTAGGAGCCCTCTAACATTAGAGAACCTAAATTGTATTGATATGAGGAATAAAGATGTAGAATGTTAATAATGTTTATTTTATGTAAAAGGCTTGAAGAGTTTTGACGTAACAGATTCGGAGGCATTACTTTGCTACACATCCTCGGTTATTGTCAACAGCAGCTGTACCTTCAGGTACTCCAAAGTAAATATTTGTGTAGATGTAAACGTCATTAAGAACGACATAACAAGTTCTCATCGCTAGGATGTCTTCGACTCAGTTGCATATCTCCATGGATTCTCCATATACACGACGTTCCTTTAATAGACAATGGTGCAAAACTACACTACTGATTATCGAATTCCCAACCCCATTCTGACGGCATACAGGAAGTTTCATATTGGCATTAAGTGTGCGACGTACTTAAATATGAAAATGACTAACATTTCGGCGCTAGCATGAAAAGTAGGCAGGTGCTACACCATCTATATTCTGAAAGTAAGTGAAGATTTCTGAACGGGGTTCTCACTGAGAAATCGCATTGGAATTTTGGTTCTATTTGAGAAAATTGTGTTATACTCGTGCAAAAAAATTCTACTAAGAAGTGTCGGTATTCTAAAGAGGTTAGATCGTACCGTATCGAGATTGCCATTTCTCATTTCACGAAGTTATTGATCCCCTTGTTAGGGGTCGCAAGATTGTCTTCCGAATATGTAAGTAATGGGTTTGAGAGGGCCATACTTAACGCCATGTAGAATCTCAACAGTCTCGCCCAACCAGTGCCAATGGGACAGACATTTTGTTCACTTGGACGTGTGGAATAAGTCACGTCATGTACTTTCAGTCAGGAAATGTGCTTTTTTGAAGCAAGCCAAGTAGCTGCCGAACAATGAGACGATGCGCGGACTGTCAGTACGACGACCGCTGTTGAAGTTTCCTTTGACACGGCGGCAGAGAGAGACACGCATCGAACGACAGCACTGGACACAGGAGTGGCACCACATCGTATTTTCTGACATGTCCTGCAACTGTGTACAGTATCACGATTGATGCATCCAAGTGCTGAGGTTCTGAACAGAATGAGCTAGAGTCTGCACCATTCATCAATTTTCTGCAGGTCGTTCTACAAATTCTTACTACCCTCTGGAGTTGCTACTTCGTTATAAACAACTACATCATCTGAGAATAGCCGTAAAGAGCATCCGACACTTTCTGCTGGATCATTAATATATATTGTAAACACCAACGGTCCTATCACGCTTCCCTGTGGAACTCCAGATGTTACCTTTACATCAATCGATTTAGTTCCGTTAAGAGCGACGTGGTGAGTTCTATCTCCTAGAGTCTTGAATCCAATCGCAGGTCTGCTCCGATACTCCGTAAGCTCGTAGTTTTTTTCATTATTTGGAAATGCGGGATGGTGTTACATGCCTTACTGAAATCCAGGAACACGGCATCAACCTGAGCGCCGTTGTCCACTGCGCTGTGGGTCTCATGGAGGAACAGAGCAAGCTGAATTTCGCAGGATCTCTGTTTGTGGAATACATGTTGATTTTTTATAGAGGAGACCTTCATTTCACAAGAACGTCATAATTATTGAGCATAAAACATGTTCCATAAATCTACAACAGATTGACGTCAACGATATGGGCCTATAATTGTGTGGATCTGTCTTACGGCCTTTCTTAAAAACAGGAAAGACCTGCGCATCTTTCCAGTCGTTAGCTACCTTTCGTTGCTCAAGCGATCTAAGATAAATTACTGCTAGAAGGGGAGCAAGTTCTTTTGCATAATCTTTGTAGAATGCTAAGGGTATTTCATCTGCTACTGAAACCTTTCCACTACTAAGCGATTGTAGCTGCTTTTCAGTATTTCGGCCTTCTCTCTGTTATCTTCCATTTCGGTGCCGTTTGACAACCTCTTACTTTCTAAATCATTAAACGGTTCTCTCATTGCTCTCCTTACGCTCATTTTCACTTCGTTCAGCTTTTGTTTCTCAGCTAGATTTTTACTTCTCTTGAATCTGAGATGAAGTGTTTTTTTCTTTTACATAGCGCTTTTCTAACAAGGCTATTAAACTGTGATGGATCTTTCCCATCCCTTAAAACCATCCTCGAAACATACTTGTCTAGGGCATATTGAACGATGCATTTCAATTTTTTCCATTTGTTCTCCTCATCTTCGTCCTCATCATCGAATATTTGATGCTGACTGCTGAGATATTCTGAAATTTTTATCCTGTCACACTTGCTGAGCAAATATATCTTCCTATATTTCTTAACATTCCTTGTAGGACCCGTCGTCATAGATGCTGTCCCAGCCTTATGATCACTGATACCTTCCTCTACGTTAACTCATTCGCTAAGTTCAGGTCTGTTTGTTGCCTGGAGGTCTAAGACGTTACCCCGACAATTTGGTTCTCTAACTATCTGTACAAGGTAATTTTTGGAAAAGTCATCCTGAACAATGCTAACGATTCCCTGTCTCTGGCACCAGTTTATACGGCATAACACTCCCAATCCATACCTGGCAAGTTCAAATCACCACTAAGATAAAAGCGGTTGTGACACTGCTGGCAGTTTTCAGACAGAAGAATTACAGAGGACCACTGAACTAAACTTCTTCCTTGTAGAACAACTCATAAGGCAGTGGTTAAGATTCCCTTCATCGTATAACACTCACGTGGATGACGCAGGTTTCCTATGTAAAAAGGATCCCAAACCTCAACCAGCAAAGTAGCGTAACATGCATGAAAGGAAACACATCAGCAGAGGTAGTGGTATCTTCGATAATGTGCCAATACAACTTCATATCCCTACATTCACTGAAGCGCCAAGGAAACTGGCATACGCAAGCGTATTCAAATACAAAGATATGTAAACAGGTAGAATACGGCTCTGCGGTCGGCAACGCCTATATAAGACAAGTGTCTTGGGTAATTGTTCGGTCGGTTACTGCTGCTACAATGGCAGGTTATCAAGATGTTAGTGAGTTTGAACGTGGTGTTATAGTTGGCGCTCGAGCGAGGGGACACCACATCTCCGAGGTAGAGATGAAAAGAGGATTTTCCTGAAACTTCCTGGCAGATTAAAACTGTGTACCGGACCGAGACTCGAACTCGGGACCTTTGGCTTTCGCGGGCAGGTACTCTGCCAACTGAGCTACCCAAGCGCGACTCACGCCCCGTCCTCACAGCTTTACTTCTGCCAGTACCTCGTCTCCTAACTTCCAAACTTTACAGAAGCTCTCCTGCGAACCTTGCAGAACTCCGCTATATCCTTTCTTTCAGGAATGCTAGTTCTGCAAGGTTCGCAGGAAAGCTTCTGTTAAGTTTGGAAGGTAGGAGACGAGGTACTGGCAGTAGTAAAGCTGTGAGGACGGGGCATGAGTCGTGCTTGGGTAGCTCAGTCAGCCCTCGGCGGCGCAGCGGTTCGGACGGTGTTTACGTCCCTGCCGCACGTCTGCGCGAGAGGTGTTTACGTTAAGTGTGTAGCGGTGTGTCGCTGTATACATAGAACGAATCATGGCCTTGTCGTTCCGCAAATCGACACTGAAATTTAGTTTTGTTAACGAATATGCTCGACCGAAGGCTTACGAGATCGAACGTTATTTACGGGACGAGGTGAAAATCGAACCTGACGTCCTAGTTGGAATACACTTATCTATAGTCAGCAGCGTGGTCTATGTGAAGCTCATCAATGAAGCGGCATGTGACGAACTACTACTTCGACACCGAAAAGGACTTCGTTTCTGTCATTCGGACGGGCATGTTGGAGCGATAACAGTTGAACACGCCGGCATGTGCCTCCGAACGATCCGCGTCTTTGAGCTTCCATTCGAAGTGCCACAAGAATTGGTGACAGACGCCCTGCGTCCTTACGGAACGGTCCTATCCCACGTGGCTGAAAAATGGGCGAGTTTCAAGACGTATCCTGTCCTCAATGGCGTCAGACAAATACGTATCGAACTCCGAAAACACGTCCTGTCATACTTGTACATCGCCGGTTGTAGGGCGATTGTCATTTACGACGGGCAACCAAGGACGTACTCTGGATGTGGGAAGGAGGGCCACATACGTTCTGAGTGTGCTCAACGAAGGTTATTACAGCTGCCACGGGATGATCCACCCCTCACGCCGCATCCGACTGTGCTCCCCATGACTTACGTCGCCGCATTACACGATGACGTGGGCCGCGAGACCAACGCGTACCAGAACACACAGACAGCGGCGGATCGTGGCGAGCCACAGAAAGACGACGTTGCGCTGGACCGCCTGCAGCAGTCACAGGACGCCCTCTCTTCGGTTCCGCTTGCGGCCCCTTCAGATAAGGCACTTGTAGACGTCGATAATACGACGGCGCACGATTCCGACGCTCCCCACGAACAAATGGAGACCATGCTGACCTCTGATTCCGAGGCCCGGCAACGTAAACAGCGATCACCAAAACGCCGGAAGAAGCGCGGCCTCACGGTGGAGAACGACCAATCTGATCTAGCAGACAATTCTGAGAAGTTTACGGGTACAGAACAGACGACCATGGATACAGAAGAACTGCCTAGCGTGGATGCAACGGTGGCCAGCGGGTCGGCGACACGACCTACCGCTGACGATGCTCCAGACACAGCGACGGAGCTCGATCGGCGGCAACAGTCTACTGAGGAGGCTACGGCGCCTGCGCTGCACGACAACGATGGGATACTAGGGGACTGGTCAGAAGACCCACCGCAGTGGGGAACAGATGATGCCGGAGGAACTGCTCCCACGCACTCTCCCGGTGTAAGACCGGCAGAGTGCACGGACTAATGACAGACCATATGAGGGGACGGCGGGGGACGTTAGTCCGACAGCAGCCTATGTACGGCAAAATTAGCGACCGTACGGTACCCTATCTACGTTGACCGCCATGCAACAAGCTTATCGGATAGGGTCTGTTAACATCAATAGCATTGGGACACCGGTAAAAATAAAGATGCTCAGTGACATGATAAAGGCTGCGGATTTAGACATTGCACTATTACAAGAAGTTCGGGTACTTCCCGCCTCGGACTTTTACGGTTACGACATTTACTGTTCCCCGTGTGACGAGAGAGGCGTTGACACAGCTATACTATTAAAGGAAGGGATACGTGCAGACGAAGTAGAGTATTTGCCTTCTGCCCGTTGTACGGCCGTGACCATAGGTGGAATACGTTTGATCAACATACACGCACCGTCAGGCTCGGATAAGAGAAGGGACAGAGCAGATTTTTACGCCCATGAGGTTACACCGTTGTTCCAGGGACGATACGATGGTTGCATACTCGGCGGAGATTTTAATTGTGTGCTCGACAGAAAGGACCAACAACCTAACTATACCACTAGCCAAGAACTTAGAGAGCTGATCAACGGGATGGAATTAGTCGATACATGGGACCTGAAGTATCGCAACCAACCAGGATATACATTTTTTACCAGCCACTCCGCGGGCCGTTTGGACCGAATCTACGTTTCTAGGGCGTTAGCAATGTCGACGGTGGACGCAGAAATATGGCCGACAGCGTTTACAGATCCCGAGGCATATATTTGTACCGTTAACCTTGATAGACAGCAGGTGTGGAGACGGAGGAGTAATTGGAAGATGAACGTCTCCCACCTGCGAAATGCAGAATGCCGACGCATGGTGGAGGACGCGTGGCATGGCTGCCTCCGTCGACGAAATTCTTTCGGTTCTGTCCTGCAGTGGTGGATCGAGTGCGCGAAGCCAGCTTTACGGAGGACGTTAATAAGTTATAGGAAGGAGGTTTCTCAATGGCAGCGCACGACCACTGAGTTTTACTTTACGGCTCTCCGGGAACTGTTAGCTCAACCACCTACACCAGAACGCCAGACGGCCGTCCACCGAGTTAAGGCGAAGCTGGTACAACTTGCGACGCAGAGGATGGCAGGTACGATGATACGCGCGAGGTCGCAGGATTTCCTGCCCAACGAGGTTCCCTCGATGCATTATGTGATAAAGGAAAGACGAAGAAGACGCAGGAATTTAATACATGAGATCGATCTCGGCGATGGCCGTCGTTTTACAACACAAAGGGGCATAGCACAGGCGTTCACGGATCATTTTAGCAGATTCTATGCGAGCAGCGGGGAGGATCAGAGGGAGCTGGGGAACGTCCTGGAAGAGATCTCAGACGCGACGAGTGTGAACGTGGAAGCGGACGGGTTATCTGAAATTACGTGTGAAGAGCTGGAGGAAGCGATTACACGAGGTGCTTGCAACAAGTCCCCAGGTCCAGACGGATTCCCGTTGGAATTTTACCGTGCCTTTGTGACCATTATGACACCGATGTGGCTATGTATGTTTAATGAGCTTCTGCGGCAAGAAGTACTGGTTCACATTCAATTCACGGAAGGGCTCATGATACCGATACCGAAGCCCCGTGGTGGCAAACGGCCTTGTGATTATCGCCCCTTGACCCTCCTTAATAGTGACTACAAGATCTTCATGCGCATCCTGGGAAGTCGTATCAAAGAGTCGCTGGAGAATCGAATACATGCCGACCAGACTTGCCTTGGCGGCATCAGTAATATCCACACCGCCTTGGGAGACTATCGTGAAATCGTCGCCCTCGCGGCTGCATGCCGCCTCCGGGGGGCGATGGTTGCAGTAGATTTCGATCATGCTTTTGATCGCGTGGATCATGTGTACCTTGCGGCGGTGATGAACAGGATGGGTGTCTCGCCATTATTGACCAATACTGTGATGCCACTGTTGCACGGCGCCAGATCAGCGATGGTGGTCAATGGAGGGAGAACTGAGTATTTTAAGATCTTAAGATCAATGAGACAGGGTTGCCCCTCGTCGATCCTCCTTTATGCGATCGCCTTACAACCGTGCCTCGCAGGCCTTCGCCGCCGTCTTACCGGGATCTCCCTACGGCATTTGTCATTCAAATGCAGAGCATACGCGGATGATATTGTGTTCCTCGTACGGAATGGGAGGGAGACTCAAACAGCACTGGATTGGCTACAGACGTATGGGATGGCAGCTGGCAGTGTGGTCAACTACCGAAAATCACAATTCATGCATGTGGGGCGTGGACTAGAACCAGGAACGGAAGGACCCTTACCTGCGGTGGAAACCCTCCGCTGTTTGGGTATCACCTTTCATAAAGAGACAGCGAGAACGGCTGCGGACAACTACCGAAGACTGTTACTCAGAGTCCGCATGGCAGTACGACTAAACGCCTTACGGTCGATGGATATGCTGCAGCGAGTGTTACTCGTCAACCTTTATCTCGCGCCCATGATGTGCCACCTGACACACCTTCTCCCCTTGACGCGCACGATGGCTATGAGGATTCAGGCGGATTTTGGGTACTATGTGCGCCTGGGACAACTCTTTAAGGTACAGTACAACACGCTTACCCTCCCAGCGCGGGAGGGGGGCGTTGGTTTAGTGAACGTGCACGAGAAGGCGCGTGCCATGTATATTAATACTATGCTCAAACGGTGGCGCAACAGGAATCACTCGCTTACGGGGACGATCATCGAAGAACTCGTACCAACATCGCATCTTCCTTGAGTCAGTGTCGGCCATATATCGCCCCCTTTAACGTATGTGCGCACGTTCATCGTGGAACACAGTTACGTTCGAGAGCGTTTACCGACGACCCGACAGTCGACATCGAAGGACCTGTACCATCTGCTTCTTCGTCAGATCACCCGGAATAGGGTGGAACGCAAACATCCAGCTGTTAATTGGCACGTGGTGTGGCGCACGGTCCACCACCCCCACCTACCTACATCAGTCAGATCAACATGGTACATTGTCGTCAACCGAAAATACACTACAAATGATAAAAAGTACACAATACATTTGGCGGATTCACCCTTGTGTCAGCAATGCGGCGTGCTGGATACGGACGACCATCGGCTGGTCTGCGGCGAGGCATTGGCTGTCTGGACTCTCGCAAGAAAGATAATACCGTTCATGCGGCGCACTATCTATACAGCAGTCTGTTCTGACATAGTCTTTTTCCAGAGGAAACGTATTTTCCGCGTCATAAGACGAACGCAGTGGCGTGGATCACAGGTATGACGGTCCATTACATCTATAGAGACACACGTACGAACTTACTGAACGTCCTGGATCACTGGCAATACTTGCAAGATGGACACACAAAACTATTACGGCTACAAAAGTACAAGGATTGGTATGCCAATGTCCTAGTAACGGTTTTTGCGGACCCGCCATATACTTGGGGTGTGCCGGGTGCGCAAAGATGAGCGGCGGTGCTTTCGTTGTGAAACCGACCACGTCATGTGATCGACTAAGAACACTATGTGAATATGCGACCTACGAAAAACACAGGCTTGAACAGTTAGCAAATGGATGTACTTCGAATTTTGTTTTCATATCCATAAATACTTTTCTTTAGGGTGCCGGAGGTGGCCCCACTTTGATTTTGTTGTTATTTCATGCTGCATGGTAGGACGGCAGCGAGGTTCCTTCCTGGACAGTTATCATGTGTCAGGACGTACTATATTTATTTTGTGAATAATAAAGTTTTCTGTTTCTCCTACCTAAAAAAAAGGGTGGTAGAGCACTTACCCAAAAAAAAAAAAACACGGAGTCCCGGGTTCGATTCCCGGCGGGGTCAGGGATTTTCACCTGCCTCGAGATGACTGGGTGTTTGTGTTGTCCTCATCCTTTCATCATCATCCAGGAAAGTGGCGAAATTGGACTGAGCAAAGATTGGATAATTGTACGGGCGCTGATAACCACGCAGTTGAGCGCCCCACAAACCAAACATCATCATCATCATCCAAAAAAAAAAACGTTGTTAGAGTACTTGCCCGCGAAAGGTAAAGGTCCCGAATCCGAGTCTCGGTCCACTTTTATCATTAAAAAAAAATGTTGGTAGAGCACCTGCCCGCGAATGGTGAAGGTCCCGAGTTCGAGTCTCGGTCCGGCACACAGTTTTAATCTGCCAGGAAGTTTCATATCAGCGCACACTCCGCTGCAGAGTGAAAATCTCATTCAGGATTTTCCTGTAGGACCATTTCACGATTGTACAGTGAATCTCAGGAATCGGGGAAAATATCAAATCTTCGACATAGCTGCGGCCGAAAAAGCATCTTGTGAAAACTGGATCACCGACGACTGAAGAGAATCGTTCGAAGTAACAGAAGTACAACTGTAACACCGTAGCTCTCCTGCTGTACAGATTTATTTTGCTTTTGTTTTATTTAATGCTATAACATTGAGTATCTGTAAATGTGTTTGATTGACAGAGAACACAAAAATGTATACTCTTTTCTTTGTCAAACCTTTGATGTCGTGATTTGATTCTATGCAAAGTAGTGTATCTGTAATTTAAATTCTTCGTCCCATTTGGAGGGAACAAAACTTACTGTATATAATTGTAATTTTGCGTGAATAATTTTTTTGTAGAGATGTCAGTATGTGTAAATGTTTTGTTTTATTTAATGCATTTGGTTGCTGTTATGTAAATTGCTGATCCTCACTTAGGGTTCTTAGTTAATTTGTATGTAAATGGTGTAGTGGTTCCTCTCGGGAACGGAACTGTGTAGCGCGCGCAAGTTGTGGTTGGCCTAGGTGGAAAAGGTGGAACTGATAGTCAGTCGGGGACGAGCTACCAGTCGGGGACGAGCTACCAGTCGGAGACGAGCTACGAGTCTGGAACAAGCTACGAGTCGGGGTCAAGCTATGAGTCGGGGACGAGCTACGAGTTGGGGACGAGTTACGAGTCCGTGCACTGCCATGTAACAGATGCATATTGTGATGGTTCCGAGAGAGGCTTTTCCTGCCGCTTTCCAATGCCTCGGAATAATGGATAAATAGCTGGAAATATTCTGGGATTGGGTATCAATCATCGCCACCAAGAAATGACAGAGTCCAGCAATTCTACCTGCAATTCCACCTAACAACATGCAGTTGCCACCACATTGCGCAATCATTACATCGGAATACTACAATGATGTACAGTGAAGGATCAGCTTAATGGATGTGTTAGTGTGCTCAAATATAAGGTAATTTGTATCTGAATTTATGTTCCTACCTTGATTTTTCTCCTCATCATAACACCTCTCAGGTTCCTCTCCTTCTGAGCTAAAGTGATATCCGAGTGTCCTTACTAAAAGAGCATTAAAGCCAAGTATTTTGTTAATTAATGCCTCTTCAACATAGTAAAAAGAAAGTTAAAGTTAATGTGGCAAGAGAGTGAGTTAAAGTTAATGATGCTTGCTGAAAATAATTTTCCTAGTAAAACTGCTTATTAATGTGTTGTTGCCAACTTCAAATTAAAAATTCTTAAGACTGAGGCTTATAAAGTTTTGCTTAGTAAATGATCACATTACTGCTTGTTGTAAATCGCAGAAGGTGTCAGTATCTTAGATTGAAAGTAATAGTGTGTTTCGGTGTCTCTTATAATTTTGCAAATAATTGCTGCTGCTCTAACTGTTAATTTCAATCTTAATGTAAAAGTATGTATGTGTCAGAGTTCACTGCACTCGCGTGTGACAAAGTATAGCTAGTGTTTATCCATTGAAGTTACTAATAACTATTTTCTTGAACGAGAATGTTGATCATTCTCTTGCCTAGTTAGGCTGGCGACCGTTTTCTTTATCAGTTAAACAGTGCAGATAGGCAAAATTTTGTTTGTCACTGTTCAAATATTTACGTAATTCTGACTTTCACTTCCGATAAGCCACCTCCGTTAGGTACAACATGGTCAACATAACAAAATTCCTCTCAGAGGGTAACACTGCTCTGTTGCTTTATACCATTATCCTCTAACAAAATAGTTCTGTTTTGCAAACTGCCTCCAGTTTCGAGGTTATGGTATAGCAGTAGCAGACAGGAGTGTTATACAACCCTTCGCAAATTGCTGCAAATTTCAAGGCTGAATCATTAAAAGATGTCAGTGTGTGAAATATTCAACGAAACATCATCGATATGGGCTTTGGAAGCTGAAGGCTCACTCGTGTAGCCTTGAAAGCTGCACGATTCAATGCTTTACGCCTCGCCTAGGCCCATCAACGTTGACATTGGACTGATGATGACTAGAAACATGTTGGCTGGCCTTATGAGTCTCATTTCAAATTGTATAGAGACGATGGACATGTGTGGGTATGGAGACAACCTCATGAATCTATGGACCCTGCATGTCATTAGGGGACTGTTCAAGCTAGTGGAGGCTCTGTAATGGTGTGGGGCGTGTGCAGTTGGAGTGATATTGGACGTCTGATACTTCTAGATGCGACTCTGACAGGTGACACGTACGTAAGCATCCTGTCTCATCACCAGCACCCATTTATGGCCACTGTGCTTTCCTTCGAACTGGGGCAATTCCAGCCGGACAATGCGACACCCCACACGTCCAGAATCGCTACAGAGTGGCTCCAGGAACACTCTTCTGAGTTTAAACACTTCCGCTGGGTACCAGACTCCCCATACATGAACATTATCGAGCATATCTGGGATCCCTTGCAACGTGCTGTCTGAAGTGATCTCCACTCCCTCGTACTCTTACGGATTTATGTACAGCCCTGCAGATTCATGATGTCGATTCCCTCCAGCACTACTTCAGACATTAGTCGAGTCCATGCCACGTCGTACTGCGGCACTTCTGCGTGCTCGTGGAGGCACTACACGACATTAGGCAAGTGTACCAGTTTCTTTGGCTCTTCGGTATATAATTCTGTGGACCTGGAACTAAGCTTGATGAACGATTTGTGTGTGGTTCCAAAATGGTTCAAATGTCTCTGAGCACTATGGGGCCGTAGCGGTCGCGCGGTTCCAGACTGAAGCGCCTAGAACCGCTCGGCCACACCGGCCGGCATTTGTGTGTGGTGATAAGAAGATCCATTTTCCAGATATGGCCTGTTGATGTCGCAATAAATGTAGTGTACGCAGCAAATAAGGACCTCCCACATTCTCACACTGCAGACAGAATAGTAGCCAAATAAGCCAAGAAACTAAGTTAAATAAGGGATATAAGTATTTCTCAACTCTTCGTCACACTATTAGTAGATACAGAAATGTGCGCAAAAATTACATTGGATATGGTGCTGAGGCTGAGTCAAGTAATGAACGCATTTCATCATCCGCTGCAGAGTAAGAAGAAGAAGAAGAAGGTTACATCAGGGTGTTTAAAAAAGTTTATTCAGTTATCACTGAGTGCAGCTAAACGAGAATCAAAAGGAGATCTGATTAAAATGTCCAGAGCCCTATCAGTGCTGAACACATCAGGTGGATTCCTTCTGTTGTTAATTTCAGCCTTGGCAGATCTTTCAGCAGTTGGCTCCCGGGTCGGAGGTGCTACAGCTATCGCCCAGACAGTGAAAAACGCGGAAAATGTAGAGCAGCAACTTGATGAAACCATTAGGTGTAACAGATTCATGGTATCTGTGGCTACTGAGGAACGACTGTACTCATAAATTCACAGGAAAAGGCTTGGATTATTCGTTACAAAGAGCTGTTAGCAATACTACCTGACAGAGCACTTACAAATATCAATCTGCTGAAATGCTTCCAAAAATTGCGTGGCCCAAAGTTTCGTGGAGTATTTATGCATAATACACCACCTGAGAATATGTGGAAAGCTAACCAAAGCCGAACTATGAATTTAGATGCCGTAAGAGGACCTGTAACTTACTGGGTTTTGTATGTTAGACGAATAATCCAAAATAATGTATAATATTTCGACTCATTCCTTGATTGGCAGCCATCAAAGGAACTGTGACGTTACTTTGTCGCTAAACATATATTTTCCAGTTTGTACACTACCAAAACTTCACTATGACTTTAAATGGTCTATCATCAGTACTAAGCGCAAACTACTTCCCACCAATCAGACAAAGGAAAAGGGAGTTGGAGAATTGCACTGACATGTTTAGAAATGTACAACATAGTTACAGATATGAATGCATCAAACTGCAATCTACATCTGGGGAGAGGCGAAGATGTGCAACTAGCAGCAACCTCTGGGCACATACGACACTGATAATTTGAAGGTAAGTTTGAAACAGGTGGTACGAGGTACCCAGCTACCCATGATCTTCAACATACTTAAAACCGAAATAAGAACGACCAAGCACAAGACAGACTACAAATCAAAATTAAATCGGGTTATTACTATTTTTCTCAAAGGATCAAATACTGCGAAAAGATCCAAAAAAATTGTACGAGGCAACTCATTCAATAGAAATACTACTGGTTAGCATAATTAGAGTGGAGTGCGATACTGAAACGAATTTATTTCTCAAGGACAAACTGTTTCATAGCAGTAGTAAGTGGGCCACTTGAGTGCAGTTGCAGATATTTTTTTAATGCATCCATCATTGTCTTATAAACTGCTAGACTGCGCACACCAGCTACTAAAATTCTTTATAAACGGATTCAAACGATACAAATTTTAAAAAATTTCAGCTAAAATTCCATGCTGCGAATCATATGTCAAATTCTTTTTACCTTACATTACCACATACATAAGCGTATCTTTCGGAATATTTTTATTAAAATTTGCACACAACTTCATTGTAGTTTTCTGTGTAGCTAACTCATTCATTCTTCTAGACATATTTATAACATAGATAGAATAATTTTCAATAATTGTGTAGTTCTCTTAAAATCTAAGAAAGCATCATAAGCTTTTAAATAATTATCTGGTGGAATTAGATTCCTCATTTCTTGAGGAAAAATCTCGTTTCTGCCATTTTTAATATAGATATTCTGTAATTTAACACGATCGAATAAGGAACAGTCAATGAGCTGATTATTTTTAAAAAATTCTACACAACAAACTCTAGATCATGAAGTCCCAATGATCTATTATTTTATTGAACCTTTCTGGCGAAACAATTTTAAACTTATTATCGAGCTCTAGACAAATTTTATCACCATATCTAGTTTTTAAACCTTCACAGTCAGTAATGTAATAACGCCCATTTATATCAAGCTCACTAACCTTTTTAAACAGATTAGAATTGCTACCATTATTGAACTTCTTCAGTAGATTGTCCATTTATATAGAATAAAATTTTAATAATCTTTTAAATTTTTATTCTATATAAATATGACTATTGTATGGGATGAATTTAAGTTTGACATCTTTCTCGAGAGAAGTAATAATCCAAGAGAGAAACAAATTGAGTGTAATACTTGCACATAATATTTTAAACCATCATTAATTATAGAACACTTGAGAAGTCAGAAGCATACTAAACATCTTAGTGCATTAAAGAGAATTTATAAAGAAGAATACAAAAAGTACTTTGATAACTACAAGGAAACAGATATAGAAATATGGGACGAAATGGAAAATTCCAATTCTCTCTTTTCTATGACAGTAAAACAAATAGTAGATTCTAATTTACCAATTAATAATTAACCTACAAAATTACAAAATTACATTAAAGCTTATTCATTATTTTTAAAAGTTTATCATTCCATAACTAAAAAGTTAGACATCTTAGTATACAACAAAATGCAACTAACTAATTTCTTCTATTTGTATAAGGCATCTGGTATGAATTTTTTATTTAGATTAGAAGATATAGATAATTTATAATAACCATAAGGCACTGTATCAAAATTTTCTCGAATATAGAGATATTCGTAGCTGCATTGTTTTCCACATCACAATCTTTGAAATTATACCTCCTCTGGACCATTTCCACTGTAATGATATTTACATCTAAGTTATCTAATTGCTCATCCAACAGTATATCATAAAATTGTTGCAAATTTGCCACATATTCTGTTTGACTCATGTTTTGTCTTTGTCCAAATTTACCCTGTAATGAATTCAGACAGATTCCAGGATTTTCTTTTATTCAATCACGATCCAAGTCAATATCCAACTCCTCTTTAACTATTTTGATGTATTCTTCGTCACTTTCAAAATTATGTGAACTAGTTTCTAATTTTATTTTCATAAAGTCTTTCACATAATTTTTAAACGGCATCTTTCGTTTATTTTTAAAGTACAATACTTCATAAACTTCTAAAACTTTATAGCCTTTTTCTACAGCTTTCTTTACTTCATCTGTCGACCAAGTTCCAATAAAACTTCTTCATCACAGTGATTGCGTTTATACAGCTGTTCTTCTGCACATTTGACACACAGAGGAAACAATAGCTTTCCATTTTTATCGATTTGCATGCATACAGGTAAAACTGGATGATACAATCTTCTAGAAGCCAATACTTTACATTTTATTAACCCATACCAATTTCTAGAATAATATCTTGGTCTATATATTTTCCTGGATATTGTTCAGGATAATAATCATAATATTGCACAGTTTGATAAAGACTACATACATCGACATATTTTATTTTTGAGCTAATACCATCTACTTTAGCTCTTAATTTTATTGCATTTGTTTGTCCACCATAAAATGCATCTCTTGAATTTAGTGGTTAAACAATTTTAGGTAACTGTTTAAGAATTTTATACTCTACTGAGTTCACCCAATCACATTCTCACATTTCCACCAGATTGTATCCAGCATTTCATATTTATGCACTTCTTGTTAAAGTCTTTTGATAAAGATCACCCATAGTTTCTTTATTTCTGTTGTTAATTGTTTCACTTTTAAAACATTTTTTACAACCATATACAAACGCCAGGAATTGTTAAATAACAGAATGGATCAATGTTAGCAATTTGCAGAAACTTTTTTCTTAATTCTAAACAACCTCGTCTTAATATATCTACATCAGCATTACAGTACTCGTTCATTTCTTTCTTCATATCGAACACATAATTTTCTTTAACTCTAGAGCTGTGCCATTTGAGAAATGCTTCTTTGTCTTTTGGCTTCATACTGTCAACACAACAATATTCAGGATCAGAAATCGGTCCTATATACTTTTCTTTTGCTGGCATATTGAATAAATGTGGGAAGTAGCCTTTCTTCAATTCTTTCAAATCAAAAGTTTTTGAAAAACTACTAAGTGGTCCTTGTACAAGATTACTGCTGTCTATAATTTTTATGCCTAACTGTTTGATCTCCAATAACATTAGTTTAGTTCCTGTGTAGATGGTATATGACCTTACTGTGTTTTCAACACAGTACTTCAAAATGAATTGGGAATCATAACCTTTTGCATAATAAGCTATGAATGTGTGATAACTGATCTTTTGAGATATCATCCACTTACAGAATTCATCATTTGTCTTAAATTTATAAACAGTACCACATTTAAAATTGTGAACAGTTATAAGATATGAAATGTGTGTTCAAGTTTCTTGAGTTGCTTCATAATCAAACCACATGTATCTCTCACGATAAGTACAATTCACTTTCTTTGGGCAGCCTTTTTCACAACATTTAAACTTTTTACCACCAACTATTTTATTACACATGAAGCACTGTTAAATATAAAAATCTTGGAATTCTCCATTAACATAGCAACCTTCTTTATTACAATTTGGGCAACCTTGCACTATATATTCATCACCAAAATTTCTTTCATAGACACCACCTTTTTGCAGTTCAGGTTGCATATAGCATTTATGATTTCCAATTTCCACTACTTGGTTACAATTTCTACAAAGTTCAAAGCCACATTTATGTTGTTTAAATCTTAAACAAATTTTTTTACATGCTTCACACTTGTAAGCTGTATCACAAACTTCTTGGTCATTGTTGAAGCATTCTTCATTATAACAGTATCTATTGCATTTCTCACAATAAATCTTATTTTCTTCACATTCATGTTCTGGCCTTTTGCATAATATACACACTTTTCGCTCTGTTTTACATCTATGTTTCTCCTCGTTGTGAAATGGTTTCTTGCATTTATCATAGAACTATGGTGATCCTAAGAAAGCAGTCATACTGTTAATTATATCAAAGTGATTGTGATCTTCGTACAGATAAATCTTTATTTCTTTCTCACAACCACTATAGCTAACTGCATTGAAATTTTCAGCACATATAACATTTTTTTGAATATCCAACAATTCTTCGACATTTTTAATATCATCTAAATTAAATCCTTCTTCATTGTATTCATGCAACTGATTACATAATAAATTAGTTAACTCTTTCTGTAATTTGCATTTATCTCCTTCTCTGATTATCTTAATCTTGTTTGTAGTTAGTTCTCTTCCCAATATATTATTTGTGTGATACGCCAAAGCTACAATTACAGCTCTAGACAACACAGATTATCATTATTTCTAATTCTTGTGATGCATCTCTTAGTCTTATTGTATTCAGCTAGATTTATTACTTTTTTATATCCACTACCTATAGTAATTGCTAACATCTGAATATTAAATGATGTTTCTATATATCAACAGTTTCGTCTGATGTTAAGATATCCCTCATTTTGAGTGTTTTTGTTATATAATCTGTTTTCTCACTAACAGTATCGAGTGTGGAAATGTTAGCATCGTTAAAGACAATTTTATAGTCAACACTCCATGCTTTCAATTTTTCATTAAATTTCGATTTAATTTCTTTTATCTCAAATAAATTCTTTTCAGATGGCTCAGCTTCCTTTTCTTTATCAAATAATTTACTACTAAATGGATAAATTTGATCTAGCCTTACTATTTTTTCCTCTCTTGGTGGATGAGGCTTTTCAATGATATCATCATCAAATCTGTAAAAGTAATTTATATTTGGTACACATTTTGGTTTTAATCTAGTTTTTTGAAATACATCTGGATGAAAATTAAACTCTTGTAATACAATGGCATTTATTAACTCTGATTTCTTTAATGTATTGTATCCTTTAATAACAAGATATTTAGCTTTATCTTTGAGTCCACTTACTTTCAAATTTTCTAGAGTTCTTGTAGCAACTTCTGAATTATTTGAAATAATTAAGTTGATAAGACCATCCTTTCTAAGTGCACTATATCCTTGTAAATTATTCCTTCTGCAATAATTACGAAGTTGAGTGACTGGAAACTTTTTCAAAAAGGCTTCCATGTATTAAAGATAAATTTTTAAAAGAATTGAAAAAATTGAAGATCAATAGCAAAGATGACTTCTAAATTATTTAAGATTGTTTTTAGTAGACTTGCAAAATTGAAGATCAACAGCAAAGATGACTTCTCGTAAATTTAAGATAATTTTTAGTAGACTTGCAAAATTGAAGATCAACAGCAAAGATTACTTCTAATTTATTTAAGATAATTTTAGTAGACTTGCAGAATTGAAGATCTACAGCAAAGATGACTTCCAATTCATTTAAGATAATTTTAGTAGACTTGCAAAATTGAAAATCAACAGCAATGAAGACTTCTAATTTATTAAAGATAAATTTTAATAGATTTGAAAAATTGCAGAGATTGATCTAATTTATTTAAGATAACTTTTAATACTCTAAGTATGTAGTTCAATTTTGATGTGTCTATTTGTTTGTAAATGTTTTTTAGATCACTTTTAACTATTTCCTTTCCCCACTCACACACTATTTTTCTTTTTTCTCCATAGTCTAGTTGACAAGTTCTACATCTACTTGCAAGCTTGTCCCTAGATGTATGACTTACATAAAAACAGCCAAGATCTTTAATTTCCTGACAACCAATACATTTTTCAAATGTTGTAACCGATGTTGTTGTTGTTTGTAAAAATGAAAAAAATCTGTCACATCCTTAAACATTGCCAAAGAACTAGATATAAACTGTTCAAAACGTTCTTTTATATTATTATATGTATTTTTTGTAATCGTTTTATGACATTCCTTACACATATATGAAAGCTTATCCTTTGAGTATTTGTGTTGATAAAAGTTATCAATTGATTTCTCTACTTCACATTTTTTACACTTTTTGTGTGCTTCCATTTATTGAGATAAATTTTCATTAAGAATTAAAAAAAATTCCTTAATAAATGAATTCTCTTTTCCTGTTGCTGTGGGATTGATAGCTGTATAGATAAAATATTTACACTCATAATTTTCCTTCTCTCACTGGTATTTCTACTGATTGTTTTTTATTTTATTTACGAGTTTTTAGTACAATACACATTTCATGAAAAGGAAATTGTTATCTTTAATGACACACTCTTAAAGAAGTTGCACATGCCTGAAAAATTTTAATTTAGTAATGTGTTTTTATTCTATATTAAATGAAATTTCTAATGCTGAATGAATCGTTCACCTTAAGAGGCAATTAAATATTTACTCATGTATTTTCATTCTCTATAAATGGCCATTGTCACTAGTTCAGAATTAAAATATTCGAATTCATTCAAGAATGGCAGTATGAATTAAGTTTAGGAAGATGGTTCAAAGACATTTGGGTTCCTTTGAGGATGTTTTGATCACAAACGATGTTTTATGCTTTATTCACTACGGAATTTCAGGTCCTATGGTCGGAGGGAATGAAATAAATAATAAAATTAAATCAAGTTTTTGTAAATCTTTAACCACTTGAAATAACATAGATTTTCAACTATCTAAACTTTTAGATATGTGGAGTAACATAGATTTTCTGAAACATAAAAAATTTTAATTTACTAATGTGTTTTCATTCTATGCTTAATATTTTTCATCTCATTCAGAAAGACAACAAGGTTGCTTGTAAGAAGTTTTTGTTATTCTTGATCAAGAAAATAATCCATGGTTCAAAGCCAAAGATGTTGCTGAAATATTAGAATTTACAAATCATCAAAAAGCATATCATGATCATGATATTGCAAATTTCAACCTGAACGAGTCATTCACCTTAAGAGGCAATGAAAAGAATTTATGATGAAATTTGAACTGTGTCTGCTGTAGAATTTTAATTTACTAATGTACTTCAATTCTATATAAATGGAGGCACTTATTGATCTAAAAAGTAATAATCTCGCTTATAACAACCTAAATATTTTAGTAATTATTGATGAAAATAATGAACCATGATTAAAAGCTTAAGATGTTGCTGCAATATTAGACTATAAAAAAAGCTAGGGACGCTATTAAAAAACATGTGGATGATCAAGATAAACAAAGATTTAAAGATTTTCCAGATGCCATGAAACATGGAATCCAAAATGTAGATATAAAAACTATATTTATTAATGAACCAGAATTATATTGCTTAATATTAACAGCAAAAAAAAGAAGAAGAAAAAGCATTTAGAAAATGGGTTACACATGGGGTTTTACCGACAACTCGTGAACATGGCGATTATAAGATTAGAACAGAGATGATTGATGCCTATATACACTCCTGGAAATGGAAAAAAGAACACATTGACACCGGTGTGTCAGACCCACCATACTTGCTCCGGACACTGCGAGAGGGCTGTACAAGCAATGATCACACGCACGGCACAGCGGACACACCAGGAACCGCGGTGTTGGCCGTCAAATGGCGCTAGCTGCGCAGAATTTGTGCACCGCCGCCGTCAGTGTCAGCCAGTTTGCCATGGCATACGGAGCTCCATCGCAGTCTTTAACACTGGTAGCATGCCGCGACAGTGTGGACGTGAACCGTATGTGCAGTTGACGGACTTTGAGCGAGGGCGTATAGTGGGCATACGGGAGGCCGGGTGGACTTACCGCCGAATTGCTCAACACGTGGGACGTGAGGTCTCCACAGTACATCGATGTTGTCGCCAGTGGTCGGCGGAAGGTGCACGTGCCCGTCGACCTGGGACCGGACCGCAGCGACGCATGAATGCACGCCAAGACCGTAGGATCCTACGCAGTGCCGTAGGGGACTGCACCGCCACTTCCCAGCAAATTAGGGACACTGTTGCTCCTGGGGTATCGGCGAGGACCATTCGCAACCGTCTCCATGAAGCTGGGCTACGGTCCCGCACACCCTTAGGCCGTCTTCCGCTCACGCCCCAACATCGTGCAGCCCGCCTCCAGTGGTGTCGCGACAGGCGTGAATGGAGGGACGAATGGAGACGTGTCGTCTTCAGCGATGAGAGTCGCTTCTGCCTTGGTGCCAATGATGGTCGTATGCGTGTTTGGCGCCGTGCAGGTGAGCGCCACAATCAGGACTGCATACGACCGAGGCACACAGGGCCAACACCCGGCATCATGGTGTGGGGAGCGATATCCTACACTGGCCGTACACCACTGATGATCGTCGAGGGGACACTGAATAGTGCACGGTACATCCAAACCGTCATCGAACCCATCGTTCTACCATTCCTAGACCGGCAAGGGAACTTGCTGTTCCAACAGGACAATGCACGTCCGCATGTATCCCGTGCCACCCAACGTGCTCTAGAAGGTGTAAGTCAACTACCCTGGGCAGCAAGATCTCCGGATCTGTCCCCCATTGAGCATGTTTGGGACTGGATGAAGCGTCGTCTCAGGTGGTCTGCACGTCCAGCACGAACGCTGGTCCAACAGAGGCGCCAGGTGGAAATGGCATGGCAAGCCGTTCCACAGGACTACATCCAGCATCTCTACGGTTGTCTCCATGGGAGAATAGCAGCCTGCATTGCTGCGAAAGGTGGATATACACTGTACTAGTGCCGACATTGTGCATGCTCTGTTGCCTGTGTCTATGTGCCTGTGGTTCTGTCAGTGTGATCATGTGATGTATCTGACCCCAGGAATGTGTCAATAAAGTTTCCCCTTCCTGGGACAATGAATTCACGGTGTTCTTATTTCATTTTCCAGGAGTGTATATCAAATAAAATCTTTACATGAAGTACGTAAACTGGATAAAAAACAAATCGAAAATTTAAGAGAAACATTTAATATGGCCTTTGATGTAATAAACGCAAGATACAGAGAAATAGATACACTATTACCTCATGTTGTTCTGACAACAAACAATAGAAATGTAAGACTAGCTTATGTAATTTTGAAGTTATTTGATTATGAATGTGATTATACTTACTATGTCATCAGAACACAACAAAAAATTACAGGAGCAACTATATAAAATCGAAGATAGGCATCGAAATTGTGAAGACATCTTAAGACTGAAATACTTCTTCATAAAGTTTTACCATCGATCCAAAATTTCGACGAATATAAACTGCAACAAACAATTAAAGAAAAGGAGCATTTGGCCATCGACTTTCAAAACAAACTCGCGATTGCGTCAAAAGAGAAAGAAGAACTAAAAGAGAAAAACAAAAGACTCGAACAATTCAACATCAACATGAAGATCTTTATCGACAAAGTCAAACAGAAAACAAAATATGGTTACATCTATATAGCAACTTCAAAAAGATATTCTTTAATCAACAACTTTAAAGTGGGGAAAACTTTTCTATTCGAAACTCGAATTTCAATTCTTCACACAACGAGCAAGATAAATTTTATATCTGCTTCTACAATAAAGTGTATGATGTTAATAAAACAGAAAAGATTATTCACGAGTTATTGGATGACTTCAGAGATAAAAAGAACAAGGAAATCTTCGTTATAGATCACATGCCACTGCTTGAGATTGTTAAATTTACGATTAAAAACACGAAGAAGACTTTCGACTACATTAATGATTTTAACACTGCAAAGATTTGGAATTGCTTTAAAAAACTGAAGCAAATGAAAAGCAGTAAAGCACCGATTACACATAAAGAAGTTAAAATTACAGGCACTTATTAATCGATCTAAAAAGTCAGTAATGTTTTTTAAAGTGTTCATAAACAATACAAATTTTATCTCCTTTGAGATTGTATAAATAATTCACACTTTCATCTGTTAATTGATTTATGAATGTAGAAATTATATAATTATCATCAGGATAACATACAGTTAGAAAGAATGAAAGTGTGAGTTTCCTCATTGGAACTATTTGGTACACGTACATAGAAAAATTTTTAATAGATTTGTGATCAACTGACTATTACTTTATCTTTATTTACTCAACTGTTGTGCGAATTATCAAAGCCTAACCATTTAACATAAACTTTATCTCCTTTCTTTCTTAAAACTTTTTCAACTAACTATACCTCTGGATATTTCGTTTTCTGTAGTTCTTGTTCATAAAAATTTTCTTTTATATCTTTTAATTTATACGTGATTGGATTAGAATGAATCACATCTTGAATTTCAAAAATTTGTGTAGACCAGTTAGCAGTGTAACCTTTTTCAAATATTCCTTTCAGTTTACTTCTTCTAACTTTAACACCAATAGAATACTTTGCCTTAGCTGGATACATAACCATTGCATTAGGTTCATAATTTTTCTCATTAACTTCTGTTGGCTTCATTTTTATAGTTTGATGTTTTATGTTATTATATTCATCAACTTATTTCGAAACAATGTCTATCCACTTGTAATTTCCTTGAATATAAAATTGTTTCCACATTTTTTCTTTTAATGTCCTGTTGAATCTTTTAACAACAGATGCTTTTAATTCTGAAGAAGCTGAATAATGATTAATGTTATATTTCTTCATCAGTTCTTTAAATTCTTCCTTATAAAATTCTTTACCATTATCTGTCTGCAGAATTTTTGGTCTCCTGGAGCTGAATATTTTTTCGAATGCATCAGCCACATTCTTACCTGTTTTATCTTTAACTGGATCAGCCCACACAAATTTCGAAAATTAATCGATAACAGCCAATAAATATCTATAACCTTCGTTTATTTTAGAAATTCCTTTCAACTTGCCCAAATTTCTACTAAGTCGGCTTGTCATAAATCATCTATACCGAGAGGAATTACATTTCTTCATGTAAAATTTTTTCTCATTGCTTATTGTAATTCATTAATAAATTCTTCACGAATATTATATAGATCTTTGCCTACAAATTTATTTTGACAAATTTACTCTTCTTCTTTTTACAAACTGTGCAAAGAACTTCAATACTTTGTCTTCCATTTTTTGTTGTTAATCTGTATGGATTATGTGTATCAGTAAATTTTTTACACTTCAAGCAATAATGTGATAGTCATGCGATATGTGGTTGTTCAATTACATAGATAAAAAATTTAATACAGTTAATATTATGAATTATCTAACAATCTTATATCTTCTATTTCTTCTATATCTTCACCTTCTTTCTTATGTAATTCTTTATTAAATTCTGATTCTAATGTTTTAAATTTACTTTCTAGTGAATTAATGTATCAAGGAGATTTCTTTTAAAATCGTTTCTATCTTTATTACAATGTTGCATAATACCATCTATAATACCATTTCTTTTCTTTAACTCTAAAAGAAAGTTTTATATTCTTCTTTATTAACATAGTTATTAAATTGCGTTAAACTACTTGTGTATGCTGGTTTTGTAACAAAATTTAATAGTTCATTAACAAAATAATGTTCGTTAACTACATCTTTTGCATCAACTAGATCATTTACATTACCAAGTCTTCTACCTTTAAACCAATATAACCTTTAGTTACTTTAAAAATAGTATTAAATTCTATTTGAAATTGTTTAATTGCATTAGTCATCTTTGGATCAAATTGTTTAATCACATTTTCAATTTTTTCTAGATCGAATGAAGATGTATTAACTGCATGTTCACTTTGATGTATATTATTTCCAAAAATGCCCATTTATTAAATCTAAAATATCATTAAGATACAGTTTTTACATAACAATTTTAAAACAAAAACACACAAATGACCACATATTACTTCATCAAAATTTTGTATTCGTTCTGTATTGTAATATAATTCATCTTTCCCTAAATAATTAACTAATTGTTTTGGTATATTACCAACAAATGGACCAAAAACAAATTTTTTATCTTTGTTTTTATAATAACAAATCTAATATGTACCAGGCTTATCAGATATATTTAAATTTACTATACCACATTCAGTTTTAAATGGCTTATTTGGCAATTCATGAATAATATATACTCCACGAAAGTGTTTAATTTTTAATTGCTTAGCAAGCTTTTCTATATCAAAATTACTTAATGCATTAGGATATTTATTAATTAATTTTTGAAAATTTTTTTTATTCCAGTTCCAGCTTTCTTTTCCATTTCGAAGTTATGTCTTTTTTGCACTTCTAATTCTTTATCAGCTTTTTTCTTGTTCATAACTGCATTTTCAATTGCTGCAGATCCACCATCTAAAGAACCAATTGTTGCTAAACATGGTAAAGCAGCTAATAATAATAGAAGAAATGCTCCTTCATGTTGTGTTTACCATCTTTCTTTTTTGTTAAATATTCAATAATTTTTAACAGCAGGAATACCTAATGTAATAAGTAAATTTCCTCCAACTTTCTTTTCTTTTTTCCTTTTTTGAACCTCTGTTACAAATGGTTCAATTGCATTTAATTGTTCATTATTTTACTTATATTTAATTGACTTTGGTTTAGTTTTGCCACTAGGTAGCAAAGTATAATCAATTGAAAATTGTTCATTTATATAGATTAAAAATTTAATAAAGATTAAACTCCCAAACCTTTGTCATCCATGCCGAAGCCCATTCCTAATTTTTGTTTTCCATACATTATTCCCCTAACTGGTGTTGCTACGACTTTTTCACCTAAGGAAGCATCACTTGCATGCATTCTTTCTTTTGCAGTTAACTGGAGTTGTTTATCTGCATCATTTCTAGATTGTACATCTTTATGATCTCTGTAGGCGATATCATGCTGTTTACAAGTTTCATCTAATGGATTTATTCCTGGATCACCACGTTCTAATCGTTCTTCAAGTTTAATAAATGGTCCACTGTAATTATATCCTGGTAAAATCTTCTCAGGCATTGGAACATTATTTAAAACCCAATTGTCTAACCTTTACCATGTTTTTTGCTCTTGCAAAATGTGTGAGGAAGATTATTCAAAATTCTAATTAAGTATGGAATTCCTTTTGGATTGTTGACAACGAAATCACTAAATTTATTAGTCAGCGTTTGGATTATTCCAACTTCTTCACTGTGATAATTCTTATTTCCAGCTAGTTCTTCACCATGAAATACACCTAATCTATCAATTAATTGTCTAACATCATTCATCCAAACATATTAAATTGGTTTTTCTGTATATTTTTTAATTAAGTCTTTGTCAATTTTTTCATCTGAATCTGACGATGCCATTTTTTTGGAAAAATAAAGTTCTACAATCTCTTTTATCAAATTTTTGCATTTATTACCTTTACTTGATTTTATTTTATTTGGGTTATTGTCAGAATATAATGCTCCTGATTCAGTCAATATATCTGCATAATTTGACAGCTCAGAACTTGTGAATAGTGTGTTCATATCACTCATAAGTTCCTTTATATGTTCTATTACCAATTGTTAATTTATCGCCTTAAAATTTTGCAGGCAATCTACCAACAAATTTTAATGTACCAACAGCCTTTAATCCAAAAACTTAATCTTCACTGTGATTAATGTATTCTAACATTCTTGCACTTATGTTTATTTTTTTAACATCTTTCTGTTTTCTTTCTTCATCATAATCATCTAACAATTTTGTTATTTCTGATTCGCTTAATGTATAATCTTTTTTATCACTTTCATCATGTTTAATTGCTGGAACATCGTTAGATTCATCAAAATAATGAGGAACCATTTGTTTTTCAACTTCTCTATTTTCTTCATTTGCTTTCAAAACATTGTCACGTAAGCCTTCAATTCCTTGTTTGACTTGTTCAATGGCATCGATAACTGATTGATCTTCCTTTTTAAATTTTTCATACTCTGTTCTTGATTGTTTTTTCCATTTTCTAAACTCTTCTTTTAACTGTTCTTTTACTCTCCTGTTCTGTCTAGCTGTTTTAACGATTTCTGGATCGTATTTTGCAAACATTTATTTAAGAATAAAAAACATTAATTACAGAAGAAATGTTGTATTTTATTTCTAAATTTACCTTCATTTGATTTTCTAGTCATGTCTATTGTGAAAAATCCGAACTCATCATTCCAACATTCGCTACACATTTCTTTAAAATTAATAAACTTTAAATATCCACCAACAAATTCATGATAAATATGATTTAAATTAGTAGTATCTTGTCTAAAGACATTTAAAAAATTTCGATTGTCTCTAACTAACTGTTTAGGTATTTTCGAACAAGTTAGAGCTAAATAAAAACAATCTATACCTTTGTGTCTGCCTCTAGTAAAATATTCTCTTGCAATATCTTGATTTTCTAAAATGAAATCATCGAATACCACAACTGACTTGTCTAGGCATTGATCTAATGGGAGAATTTTTTCATTATTTCCAATGAATGTAGCTATTTTTTCTTCAATTTTTTCACATCCTTCCATAAATTCCAAATATTTTGGTTGATGTAAGCTTTTTGAATAAACATATAAATGATTAATTTTATTTCAGTTTAACCATCTGGAGCTAAAATATAATTGTCAATCATTAATGTAGTTTTTTCACAACCACTTGGTCCAATTATTGCACATCAATTTGGTAGAAGTTTACCATGTTTATTTTTCCACTTCTTTTCTGGAAGTCTTATTTTTGGTTCCCAATCTGTTTTGCTCATTTATTAATAAAATTTTTTAATATTAAATGAGTCTCCTATTTCTATTAAGTGGTAAGTCACCTGTTCTCAAAAAAATGATTAACTCTTCCTATAAGGGACAGTTTTAGTAGTGTTTCAGTAACTCCAAATATTACATCGAGAAATATTTAACTTTATTGTGATGGTGAAACGATAGAAATTCATGTAGGTCAGTGCAGTTTGAAAAACTTGGAAAAATTTATTCATTCAAAGAAGCCAAATACACATATTAAAGCAGATGAAATTTTAAACAGACTTGTTATTGAAAGTGATGTGATATTGCGTATGGATATAAAAGATGGTATTGGTAGTGTGCTTGGATTTAGTAATGAAGCTGTTCAAGCTAAAGAAAAGGCTATGGCTAAAGATGTTCCTAAAATTATTCCGTTTGAAATAATAAATATAAATTTCAATCTTGCCGATGGAATGTATGTAAAGCATACTGACAATTTTCACAGATAAACTAATATTATTGCTTCACTTAAGCCTAATGCAGAATTTGGTAGACCAATAATTCATGAACCAAATTATCCTGTAAATATTCCTACTTTTGATCCAATTCAGGACTTGGAAATTACTGTAACTGATGAAAATGATAATTTAATTGACTTTAATAGTGCTTGTGTAACAGTTATTTTAGAAATTTCTTAATAGTTTTTATTCTTAAATAAATAATGAACAAAGTCGAAAGTTATCAGTGTTATTCATTCCCTATGAATGAAAAGACTAAAAATAATTTGATTATCACCAACTAGAACACGGAGATTAATATAAATATTGCAGATGTTTGGGTTCATCCAGATCATGCTCAATTGTACATGATTTCAGTATCATTGGAACTGATGCTACAGATTATCCAACTTATGATGGTAATCCAATAAAAAATTAATCGATAAATATATAACAAAACTGTTTGATGTTATCACCATAAAGAAAGGTAACAATATTTGGTCTAGAACGGAATTTCCATTTATTTCTTCATCGGCTCTTATTCGATTGACTTCAACTATAGCCAATGAGTTAACCATGGAACGTCCTATTCTTAGTAATGGAAAAATAAAAAGTAAGAAAAATGAAGTACTTTATGCATTAGAATTATTCGGTAGATTTTTTAAAGATTATAAAGAAACAATGTGGAAAGGAGATTTAACAGTTATTTTTACATGGTCATCAAGTGCTGGAGATTGTATTCTTCATTGGCCTGATATAAATGATACTGGTGTTGAAATAAAAGATACACTTCCAAAAGAAGGTAAAATTGTTGTAGAATCAATGGAAATTCGTGATCCTGTTGTTAAATTTGAACCTGAATATTCGCTTGAATTAGACCAAGATAGACTTAAAAATCCTAAAATTTCCATATCTTTCTTTGAATCACAGACTGTAGAGATTGCTGGATTAGATGAAAAAAGAAATTTTGAGCTAGATATTACAAATTTCTATAACTCTCCAGAATTTGATATGCCTTATTTCATCTTCGTTGTTTTCCAGACAAAAAGAAAAAATAATCAGCTTATTGATTCTTCCTTATTCGATCATGTTAAATTACAGAATATCTATATTAGAAATGGCAGAAAGGAGATTTTTCCTCAAGAAATGTGGAATCTAATTCCACCAAATAATTATTTAAAAGCTTATGATGCTTTCTTAGATTTTAAGAGAACTACACAATTGAATGGTGATGTTAATGTGAGTCCATTCTGCTTTATTGAAAATTATCCTATCTATGTTATAAATATGTCTAGAAGAATGAATGTATTAGCTACACAGAAAACTACAATGAAGTTGTGTGCAAATTTTAATAAAAATATTCCGAAAGATACGCTTATGTATGTGGTAATGTATGGTAAAAGGAATGTGACATATGATTCGCAGCATAAAATTTTAGTTGAAAATTTTTAAAAATTTTTATGGTTTGAATCCGTTTATAAAAAATTTTAGTAGCTATTGTGTGCAGTCTAGCAGTTTCTAAGACAATGATGGATGTGTTAAAAAAATATCTGCAACTGCGCTTAAGTGGCCCACTTACTATTCATAGCATCTACAGGTTCTTCCCTCATAAAATTGTAGAGAAACCAAGTAATGCGACTTAGCTCCCAGTGACTGTTCAGACATTAGACAATCTTGAGTGGAGGATTGTGAGCTAGGGCGATCGTCTCATCGATTTTCACGTAGAAAAGATCGTGATATGCCATCATTTGAAGCTGCACTGATGTATTTTATAAAACTGGAATACACAGTCAGCAGTACCTCACTTGACAACCGAAACAACTTTTTAACACTAAAGAACCGTTAGTCCCTTAAATAGTAAGGCTTGAAACCACAAAAGAAAAATATTTTCACTCACCAGAAGCTGTTCCACGTGTGTACGGTGAACGAATGACTGGTCAAGAATACCTCTCGCTCAAACCATTTGCATCAGCAATATACAAGAGTAATGAAGAGTTAATACTGCATGATTGGATCATCAACTACACCCACTTATTGCAATAGTGCACAGTGTGTGTAGCATAACAACTTAACCATTTCATGATGTCATCTTAAACAGATATTGGAATCGATGTCCAAGGCTCTGTCAATGAATATGAACATTTCGTACACAAAGATGTTGCAGTTTTCGCCTTTACGAAGGAGAGGCCAGCTACCACAACATTTTCAACAATCGTGTATCCAAGCAAAGCTTTGAAAGGCATCAACTGCCTGAAAATGCGTGGTGGTGTGTCGTGGTTGAACCAGTATTATCATGGAATCAAATGGGAACAAGGCAGAATGATTTTTGAAGATCTAGCAATCTTACTTCAAAATTTCGATCATATAAACTCAACCGTTTATGTGACATGTAATGAGAAATCCTTTTGGATACGTGATAATTTCAAGAACGCCTCTGTTACAGTCTGAAAAGACATTGACGTTCTCTACAGCACCCTCTTAAACTGGAGAAGCAGAGCGATCGTTAAATGACAAAACAGAAAATTAAGTACAATAAAGAGTACGGAGTACAAAGAGCGCGCTTAGGGTCGGAAGTTAGCAAGTTTAGGCCAGTCTAGCAGGTCGAACAATTAATTGAAATGGGCAACGGAAGGGGAGCGGTTCATGTTGACTTACGTTGGTGGCCGGTCGCGAAAAGCAGAGGCAGAGGCTCTGCCTTCCACAAAGACGTCTGTTCTGCTCGAAGTCTCGATTACAAGAGAGAGAAGCAGGTGTGTTCTGCACCACAGAACGCTCCAGCGTCCACGCACGTGATCGGTATCCTGCGCACGCTATTGGCTAAATTCAATGGCGTGAATTCGCTAGCAGTTTCAGCAGAGGGCTCAGGGAGTCTCCTGTCAGCAGCTTCAACTGCACGGAACCGCCTCGATGTGACTTTTACTGGGAGGAAACTTGTAAAGATTCTACTGGGCCCTTGAAATAAATTTCTTTGAACCAAATTCCGTAAGATATTCTTTGACTGGCTGCCATCCTGTACATTCCTTCCCCCTTTCAGAGAAGTGGTGACAAACATTGTTTACAAAAAAACGTCGGTCACTCCCCGGAAAGACGGTTTGTAGTAGTAGAGGCCTTAATACTATGGGAGGGATGTGTTGCAGTTGTATTAATTTTTTGTATGTACGTGGGAGGAGACTTACAGGCAGTCAAGTTTATCAAATTTCATCAGTTAAGAAAATAATAAAATATTAATTGTTCAAATTTTGTCTTATGTAATAACTGAAATCATTAGTATAACAAAATACAACGCAAAATCCATGATCATAACAAAATATTTAATTATTTGGTAATCGAAGTATTTGGGTAAAAACATTATAAATCACCTTAATGCAGACGTTAACATCTTACTTGGGTAGGAACTGGGTGAAGTACATTTAAAATGAGTGATAACAAACGTAAAATTGTGCTATATCCCTCACATATTAGTTACTTGTAATAGTTGCACTAAGTTTCACGGGCTACAAAACATTAACACATTCCAGTAGAATGGAGGGTGCAGTTAGCAAGCTGAAGAGATGATGTTCCATAAATCATATGAAAATCTTTACCCACATTAACTCATGTTAAAATGCAAAGTACAACGCCTTTTCTTATACTGGCAGAATTTGGGGATTACGGATGAAATCAGAGGACTGTCATGTGGCATAAACTAAGCTTGTAAAACGAAGTTATAGGCATGGAGAACACATAGGCAAAACTCTACAAAAGGTAATTAAAATGTGTGTCCACAGTGACAAAACAGCTAAAAATATTCTCGTCCTATTCATAAAACTTCATATAAAGAAAGGGAAAGAATGCAGTGAGCTTATAATCGGATCATAAAAGACGAAAAGATTAACAGCTATAACGAGGTTCTGCGAGACAGAAGCGCACGCACTTTTTGTAAACGAACTTCGACTGACGGGAGGTGAGCACATCTCCCATGGCTTGTCCGGCGAGGAAGTGTGACGTCGACAGACTTCAGTGGCCGTTCTCTCTAGCAGGGTGACGGAGCGGGCAACACACGTCTTGCGGGAGGGGAAAGAGCAGAGTGGTAATGGAATGGCGAGAGGGGTGAAGGGGAAGTGGCAGTGGCACTTTCAGCACTCGGCAGAGATGGCGGCGTGTACCGGCGGTGTAATGCAAAGTACGTGTATGAACAGAGAAAGACAATGCTGGCTAACAGATGGTCAATCACCAGTAACGATCGCCGGCCGTGGTGGACGAACGGTTCTACGTGCTTCCGTCTGGAACCGCGCGACCGCTACGTCGCAGGTTCGAATCCTGCCTCGGGCATGGATGTGTGCGATGTCCTTAGGTTAGTTGGGTTTAAGTAGTTCTAAGTTCTAGGGGACTGATGACCTCAGATGTTAAGTCCATAGTGCTCAGAGCCATTTGAACCATTTTGAACCAGTAATGATCTACTCAAAGCGACACGAAATTTGTACACGAGGAGACCGTAATTGTTATAGGACAAAACCAAATGCATGGTGCCACATTAAAAAACATTTTAGGAGGCTCAGTTAAGATCATTGGCACAATACTTGCATTAATTCTTAAACAGATATTGGACGACAGAGTACATTTCAGTGTTGATTTTCAGCTAACACAAAATTCAGAAAACGCTGAAGTAACAGGGTGAGCTACAAAAAAAGATGGGAGTGAACTACTCTGATATTGTACAATAAGACTTTTATTCATTTGGGTGGAAGTCTCTTGCTAACTAAATTTTCAGAAAATAACGCGATACTGCGTTTGGGCGATGACGTCACGTCATGGGTGCTACACATCAACAAACTAGTGCTTATTTCAGCGGGGGCTTAAATCTTGTAACATCATGGGTGTATTTGTTTGAATAAACAAACAGGTGTGTATCATTTCCTAAACACACGGTGGGGCACTGTATCCAAATGGTAGCAGTGACAATTTCCGTGCTCGCTCGTAACATCCTCACTTCGTCAATTAATTACTTCGTAAGAAGTAGGGTGAATAATAACGAAACTTGTGTTCGTCTGGGTGAACACTCTGTCTCGCTTACCACTCTACAGCGGGAGGGTAGCGCACTTACTCTCAACTTCAGGGACTCATTTAACTCTTCTCTATTGAGTGGATAACTCGGGTCTTCATTTAGCAAGGATTTCCAAGAAAATGCATATCGCAGCGGGCATGCTAAGAGTTTTCGGAAAGTGGTATGATGGTACTATGCTTCGGAGGAAGCTCTGAAGTGCAAAGCCCCATCAAGCTAAATGGCAGTTCACGACAAGACACCCCATAATGGTACTGAAGGGGGGTCGAGCGGTGGTGTGGAAACATGCAGTGCACAGGGAATTGCCTGAAAGTAAGACATTCCTGGGATCACGGTGCATAAAACCCTACAAAAAATCATGCATTGCTCTCCTTACAAAATCTCCCATTTTCAGGATGTGCTGCCTGCTAATTTGACAGCAAGCCAAACGTTCGCTCTGGAATTTCCTGCTCGCATAAAAGTGTGCAATGAATGGCCATGGAACACTTTGTGGACGGACCAAGCTCATTTCCATCTCCATGACATGTCACTATGCAGAAAATCCGCACACACCTCGACCAGTACCACTTCATTCAGCAAAGGCGACTATATGGTACGCGTTGACGACGTCATTCGTCGTATCGCTGTACTGTATCGACGAGATGAGTCCTGCGGATTCTGTTACCTGTATCGTCACTGGTAAACGCTATGAGAGTCTTTTGCGCTCCAACGTCATTCCAATTCTTCAACAGTGTGGATGTGAGGGTAGGATAATTTTTATGCAAGAAGGTGCTCCTCCACACATTGGACACCCAGAGAAGCAGCTGGTGCAGAATCATTTCGAAAATACTACAGTTATTAGCCGTCATTTTCCCACAGCGTGGTCGTTCAGATCACCTCATCGAAATCCGTGTGACTTCTGGAACAGGTTGAGTTCAGTGCTCCAATTAACAACATAGCTAAGTTGAAGGCACACAGTGTGCAACAACCTGTGATCATGAGTCCCGAGAGTTTTTGAACATTCTGTTTATTGATTGCAACTTGTGGCAGACAACCATGGAAAGTATATTGAACAGGTACTGTGCCAGTCATACGACAGTTAGAAACCGATGTCATTTTTCTTTTTAAGCAAGTATTGGTCCTACGACAATTAAAAACCGATGCTATTTTGATTTTTAAGCTGTTTTTGGCCCCAATACAATTAAAAAACGATGTCATTTTGCTTTTAATGTTGATTTTATTCACAGGAAAATTAGAAATCGATGTCCCTTTGCTTTTTATGAGGTTTTTCGCCTCAAGACAGTTAAAAATCAATTTTTAGCATTTGATATGTTACGGCCTTGTCATGGTGGAAGGGCTTACCCAACTAAGAGTGCCACAACCGTTGACTGCCGAACTTGTGCAGTCATCCACATTGAACCGTACAGATGATGTAATGTGTTATTGTCATTTACGTTAAGGCGCTTACAGCATCATCTACTGATAAAATCTTCGTTACATTTTGTTTTTGTTCCATGACGTTTGCGCCTGTATCAATAATATGTTGTTCAAATTTGACGTCATTCTGAGCAGTGGTTCTCTTTCTACAACGTTTTGTAACTGGAACTTTAATTATGGGCACCCTTTGCTTAAAAAGTTATCAGACAGAGAATGTAAATACTGTGTGCATAGAAAGAAACTGTAAACATTATATACAGAAAGAAAATGTGGGTGGTAAAATAATGTATAAACTTAGTATTTAAATTTTTAGTGCACCTGATAGTCAAAAGTATATATAAATACATCAACAAGAAATTGTAAATCGTTGACAAGTACGCATAAGCGCTGTAGAAGACACTAGTGTGAATAATAAATAACTTTATAAATAAAAATAATGTTAATAGACAACAAGAAATGATTGTCAACAAATATATTGCAAAAACAAAATTCTTAATAAAAACAGTTGTTAATTTGTTATATTACTCTTATTTTGTCCAAACGGTACCACTATAGAACTGTTGTGTATAACACATCTGACCCTCTCCCCAAGATGCAAAGACCTCAGATGAAGAGGCCTACACAATTTATTTAGTTATGAAGGATGATGATAAGGAGGGGGGAGGGAAGTCGAATCTTATTGCTCCAGGTGGAGGGGAGGGGGGTGTCCTGCTATTGTTATGTTCTACCATTGGTAGAGAGGTGTATCAAGTTATGTGTTCACTGGTCTGAGATGTGTGGCTTGGGCAGGGGTTCCCAGGATGACCTTGGATGTAACTCATATAATTGCCTTCGGTGTTTGGGGGTTTTCTGGATGATCTTGAACAATTCCTATTGATTCTCCAGGGATGGGAGGAGGAGGGGGAAGTGGGGGCTTAAGAAACCAGTAGCGACCGGTCTGTCCCTTTAAATAGCGTCCCTTTATGTTCCGTTATCTTCAGGTAAATGACACTTTAAATCCAGAACTATGCCTGATATCCTGCTTATGGTATAGCTAAGCTACAAGTTCTGTCTATCCCTGAGAGGACGTACGCAGAAGGAGCTAGTATGTAGTGTGACAGTTGTTGAAAAGTATGCTCTTTGAATTTTAACAGTAAAGCTTTACTTGATGCACAGCGCCTCTCTTGGTGTGCCTACTAGGACCATTCAGTTGTTTTTCTTGTGTTGTTCAGTCCGAAGACTGCTTTGATGCAACACTTCATGCTCTTCATCTCTGAGTAACTACTGCAACCTACCTCCTTTTGAATCTGCTTGGCCGGCCGTTGTGGCCGAGCGGTTCTAGGCGCTTCAGTCCGGAACCGCGCTGCTTTTACGGTCGCAGGTTCGAATCCTCCCCCGGGCATGGATGTGTGTGATGTCCTTAGGTTAGTTAGGTTTAAGTAGTTCTAAGTTCCAGGGGACTGATGACCTCAGATGTTAAGTCCCATTGTGCTTAGAGCCTTTTGAATCATTTAGAATCTGATTGCTGTATTCATCTCTTGGTCTCCCTCTACGATTTTTACCCCCCACACTTCCCTCCAGGATTAACCTGGTGATACCTTGATATCTCAGAATGTGTCCTATAGAGCGAGCCCTTCCTTTAGTCATGTTGTGCGCCAAATTTCTTTCTTCCCTAATTCTACATACTACCTCCTCATTAGTTACGTTGATCTACCAGTCTAATCTTCAGCATTCTTCTATAGCTCTAAATTTGAAAAAAATTCTAGTGTCTTCTTGTCTAAACTGCCTATCGTCGATGGTTTACTTTCATACATGGCTACACTCAATACCAATAATTTCAGAAAAGACTTCCCGACAGTTAAATCTATATTCGATGTTAACAAACTTCTCTTCTTGAGAAAAGTTTTTCTTTCTATTGGCGGTCTAAATTTTGTATCCCCTCTACTTCGGCCATCATCAGTTATTTTACTGCCCAAATAGCAAATTCCATCTACTACCTTAGGTGTCTCGTTTCGTAATCTAATTCCCTCAGTATCAACTTATATAATTCGATTACATTCTATTACGATTGTTTTGCTTTGGTGATGTTCATCTTATATTTTCCTTTCAAGACACTGCCCATTCCGTTAAGCTGCTCATCCAAGTCCTTTGTTGTCTCTGACAGAACTACTATGTCGTCGACAATCCTCAAACTTTTTATTTCTTCTCCCTGGTCTTTAGTTACTACTCCAAAGTTTTCTTAGGTTTTTTTTTCTGCTTTCTCAGTGTACAGATTGAATAACACTCCCTTTTCAACCACTGCTTCCCATTCATGACCCATGATCTTCTAACTGCCGTCCAGTTTCTGTACAAATTGTACCACTAAACTGCGTTTCATTCACCGTTAAATTAATATTGCTAGTGCTCAAATGCCTAATATTGGAACCCGTAATGAAATTCGTCGTTTGTCTCTCTCTATTGATTCCATCTGGTAAGAGTCCGAGACGAACGAGCAGTAATCGAAAATAACTTGAACGATGGCTGAGTAAGTCACTTCATTCGTGGTTGAATTACGTTTCCTAAGGATTTTTCCACTGGATCTCAGCATGCTGTGTGTGCGCAACAACTAGTTTTCTATGTGGCGGTGTCACTTTTGTCAGCCTCCGACGGTTTGTGATAAGTACTTTGAGGTTTATTGATATTAATGATTCGTCGCCAACAATACAATCGAACGGTAATGGCTCTCTTTCAACACTTACGTACAATACGTTATGTTTATTTACGGTTAGGGTCATCCGCCACTTTTTGTAGTAAGCACCGACACTATTCGGTTCTTACTTCATTTCTCTAATTTTATGGCTTTGCAAATTTCGTTTGTACTATAGCATCCGACGTTATCCATGAGATCCTTTATGTATATCGTTAATAGCAACGGTCGTACAACACTCCATTTACGTCTAAAGATCTTCTCCCATCTTATGTTCTGTCTGTTAGGAAGTCCTGTACGCAATCACAAATTTGGACCGATACGCTTTGCGCTCATATTCTGTTCTAACAGACAGTACCGAGCTGCATCGAGAGCATTCTGGAAGTTGAGGGAAGTGACAGCAACCTGGATACCGATGTCTAGCCGGCCGGAGTGGCCGAGCGGTTCTAGGCGCTAGAATCTGGAACCGCGCGACCGCTACAGTAGCAGGTTCGAATCCTGCCTCGGGCATGGATGCATGTGATGTCCTTAGGTTAGTTAGGTTTAAATAGTTCTAAGTCTAGAGGACTGATGACCTCAGAAGTTAAGTCCCAAAGTGCTCAGAGCCATTTAACTATTTTTGATGCCGATTTCTACCGCAGACTGATTTATTGATTTACTTTACTGTTTCCTTTAGACCTACTCTATTTATACAGTGTGAAGTATAACTCCACCGATGAACTTTCAGAGGTTGATCAGAGATACCTTCTCAAAATTTTGCTATTAGAAACCCACGGTCTTTGGCGGCTCTTCACTGCGTTTGGGTGGTTTCTTGGTCAAGTTATCTTTGTACCTATACTGCATGAAGATAGTACACAACAGTGTAAATGTCGACGGTATAGGTTGTGTGTTATGTTCCGAATCCATCGTGTTCCATCCATTCATGGTAATTGCTGTTAACAACACAAATATCCACTTCACTCATCGTCCTCACTATTATATTCAGTTCTGCTCGGTTCTGTTTTGGGTTTGTTTTCCCAGCAGTGTTAGTTGTACGTTAGCAGTGATACACAGCAGTATGGTTAAGTTTACTGTTGAAGAGATGGCCGACATGCATCTCCTAGCCGCGCGGGGTAGCCGTGCGGTCTAGGGCGTCTTGTCACGGTTCGCTCGGCTCCCCTCGTCGCAGATTCTAGTCCTCCCTCGGGCATGGGTGTGTGTGTTGTCCTTAGCGTAAGTTAGTTTAAGTTAGGTTAAGTAGTATGTAAGCTTAGGGACTGATGATCTCAGCAGTTTGGTCCCACAGAACTTAACACTAATTTCCAACTGCATCTGCTGTGTGAGTTCACAGAATGCATTGGAAGAGCGACAAATCAAGTTATGCAGAAGTTTTCCGGCACCTATGGCAACCTCTTCACAACACGCTTGAGTGTTGGGAATACAAGACGCCCCGAATCGTTTTAATTTTGTGATGGGTCGTCCTTTCACCCTACAACGGACTTTCAGTAGCCGCGAGCTTCTTACTGAATAATTATAATGTTTAACGTTGTCTACCCGCCCCTAAGCATCAAATCGTCTGAAGTTCTACAAATATTAAGTGAAATTTTAACCCTAGTTTCTAGGGAAAACGGGAAAAGAAAATCTGACTACAGAATATTTGAGTGATTGATCAGGGTTTGCACTTTACTGAATATTTCGAAGGATTTCTCTCTTACACGTTATATAACGTTAGAAATCACAGGAGGAGGGAAAGCGTGCTGGTATGCACATTGTGGAGAAGTTTAACGAAAATCATTTATTCACAAAAGTGGAGCCCACTCCAGAACTGAGGTAAAAAACTCGCAACACTAAAAAAATAATTAATGTAGAGTAATGAAGTTACGGGAATATATTTGTAAATGTAATATATTTAAATGATTAACACTGCAAGATCACAGGTTACTGTAAGCAAGAGATACACCATTGCAAACGTGAAGTTTTTGTACATTAATAACCGGTGTAACCGCCAGAATATTGAATGCAAGCTTACAAAAGTGTATGCATTGTGTTGTAGAGGTGCCAGATGTTAGTTTGTGGGATGGAGTTTCGTGCCTATTGCGCTTGTTGGCCGGCCGCGGTGGCCATGAGGTTCTAGGCGCTTCAGTCTGGAACCACGCGACTGCTACGGTCGCAGGTTCGAATCCTGCGTCGGGCATGGGTGTGTGTGATGTCCTTAGGTTAGTTAGGTTTAACTAGTTCTAAGTTCTAGGGGACTGATGACCTCAGATATTAAGTCCCATAGTGCTCAGAGCCATTTGAACCATTTTTTGCACTTGTTGGGTCAACACAGGAATGGGTGGTGCTGGTTGTGGATGACACTAGAAATTTTGTCTGATGGTGTCCGATATGTGCTCGACTGGAGACGGTGTCCGGTGACTGAGCTGCCCAAGGCAACAAGTCGACACTCTGTACAGCACACTAGGCTACGATAGCGATATGTTGACGTGCGCTATCCTGCTGGAGAACACGATTGCCACCACATCAGGTCGAATCACCAGACTGATTTGTAGTCAGGAGTATCACGACGAGACTGTTCCTGGGGTCATATGAAGTCGCACCCCGCACCGTAATTCCAGATGTAGGTCCAGAGTGGCCAGCACACAGACAGGTAGGCTGCAGGCCCTTCTAACCAACACACAGCCATCAATGGTACCGAGGGAGAATCAGCTTTCATCGGAAAACACGACAGACCTCTACCCTGACCTCCAATGAGCTCTCCTTGTCACCAATAAAGCCGCGAATGGCGCTGACTTGGGGTCAGTGGAATGCACAATAAAGGATGTCTGGCTCGGAGCTGTCCTTGAAGTAACCGATTTGCAACAATTCGCTGCGTCACTGTGGTGTCAGCTACTGCTCCAATTTCTGCTGCAGATGGAGTACGATGCTCATTCGAGTGTATGCAGAACAGCACGTCATACGTACGGAGCAACAACTCTGTTCTGCGACTGGCCCCGTCGGCATACCCGTAGCTTCTGTCTAAAATCCAGACTCCCTTACATCCAGACACTGAGACTGAACAGGCTTGTTGGGCGCGTGGTGACCAGTCACCAAGATGAGTTAGCCAGTAATAGCAGGTGTCTCCTGCAGTCTCAAGGCAGGAGATACAAACTCTGGTTCTTTTACTTTGAAATTTTACACTCGGTTTAACGTACAGAATTGGACCAAAAGTGTTCCTGTCGTGTGAAGAAGAGCCAATCGCGAGAAACTCCGGGAGTAAAGCCCGCGCAGATAACGTTCCTACGCCCGCCAGACTAGCATCTGGAGCCAGGTTTGAAATTTCAACTCCCAGGTTTCTACTGCAAAGAAAAACAAAGAATTTTCGCCTGAATTCACCCAGTCGCATACGTTTCTAATCACACCAACATTCATTCAGTCCATCGGACATCCATGTTTAGAACAGGTGTGCTGAATATCAGATGTAAAAATGAGAATAAAACACACTCAATTTCGGCGCCCAGCGTGATCTTCCTCCATGCACGTAAACTATGAGAAAAGTAGACACAGAAAAGATGCTCTGCCTGTTTGATCAAGACACAGAATTATAAAACCACAAAATTTATGAAAACAGGATGATTGATGTATCTCATTGTTTCCCTCGCAGGTCACAAAAATGACGCCAGACCTATTACTATAAAGCTGTAATAGGCCAAGAGAGTTTTTAGCACATTTATTGACTTCCTTGTCCCGCCTAATTCTCACTGCGAATCACAAGAGGGAAACCGAAGCTCTTGTGAGCTGTACGAAAATTCTCTTAATTACTTCTCTTAAAATGTTATCTGCAGTAACATTTCTTAATTGACACATGACATGCTATTTAACTGTTATCAAAATGGTGCTTCGCTTAAAATGTTATCTGCAGTAACATTTCTTAATTGACACATGACATGCTATTTAACTGTTATCAAAATGTTATGCACAAAAACACCTTCCAGTTGACACACGGTCAATCCTACTTTCTCAGACACGTACACCAGGTAATTGATGTACTCCAGACAAATGAGATTTCGGTATACCGGCATGAAATATTCCTCGAAATAAGTCATATCCCAACATGTGAGTATGTGCATATCTCACATGAATGGTCGGTAAAAATGCAAATATCGTGTGACCAGGGCCTCCCGTCGGGTAGACCGTTCGTGAGGTGCAAGTCTTTAGATTTGGCGCCACTTCGGCGACTTGCGCATCGATGGGGGTGAAATGTTAATGATTAAGACAACACAACACCCAGTCCCTGAGCGGAGAAAATCTCCGACCCAGCCGGGAATCGAACCTGGGCCCTTATGATTAACAGTCTGTCGCGCTGACCACTTTATTTTTTTCATTTTGTTCGATGTTGATCGTTGTGTTTGGTCGTTGCGGACGTCACATGACATCAGGTCAAGTTCGTTTGTTGATCCTTCCACTCAGTTTTTTTTTTTTTTATTACAGAGGCCAACCAGTTCTCTGACCGAACACGCTGAGCTACCGTGCCGGCAACCACTCAGCTACCGGGGGCGGACGAATGACCGATATCTAAATATGGTTTCATCTAGGATAAAGAATACAGAAATAGTAGCAAATAGTAGATAAAAACATGCTCCTCGCACGGAATAAATATACATAAATGACTATTCTTTTTTCAGCAAAGGAGAAACAGAAAAAAAAATAATTCCCAATACAATGACATCCTTCAAAAAGTAACGAAGAAAACTATGCGCAAAATACTTTCCCACACAAGTTATTATGCAGTACATAGCCTTAGCATGTCACTTCGTTCTTTCTGGAGACGTAGCCTGTGGTTTGGAACGTGACAATCACGCTGGGCAGAGTCATACTCTTTCTTGTCGCAGTGCTGTCGTTCGGACAGGGACGCGATGATGGGAATAAGATGACGAGAGGGCGTCTATACAATTCGTCCCTTTCGTAGACCTACATTCCCACTAAAATATCACATCAAAGCCACCCAAGGATGTAGACCTGCACTGTCAATCAATAAATCGCTGTTCCATCGTGAACACCATTTCTTTATTGCAGTCTGTAGACGGCGAGTCCCCATCTTTTCAAGAAACTGTCTTTGGTAGGGTGCTTCATATTGCTGCTACCTTTCAGATCATATCGACGAGTAGTACAAGGAAAATAATTTGTTAAATAGACGACGATAGCAACACCCATCATCTAACAGTTATCAAACGTCCAGGCTCTGTTTAAATGTTACTCTCATTATATGCTAAATGCAGAGCATGTTGCGAGAGTATCGACAGTTAGTCAGTGCCAGTCTCATCTCTCAGTCTTCTGATTTCTCGTTGGACACAGCTGCATCATATCGTAAGCATTCATTAGTCTCTGATCCACTTACTGTATACTCAGTGCCATACCATGAGAAAATAAAAAGCGAAAGGTTACCATAGCATCCAATTTCCATTGTTCAGTCTTCATTATTGACGCAGCTGCCTCTTGTCACGCTAACTGCGGTCTCAAACCGTGCCCAAGGTCCACCTGATGGGTGGCAGACGTAGCGCTGGCCTTCGGACAAGGAACTCCATTCACGAGCACCGTGGCGGCAGGTGACAGGGGCAAAGAAAGCCGCTGCTAGCCTGAAGAAAGGATCTGCCCGGCTCAAGGCTCATTGGAGATCAGATGGGCTGTAGAAGCGAGACTCTGGCAGGGGCGTGGGTGGCCAGGAGCTTGTTGTCGCGCTGGCGGAGGCGTCATTCTCTTTGATCCAGTCTGGCCTTCAGCTGAACATGTGCTCTCAGCTTTCGCTGGCTGTTCCGAACTACGCGAGGAGCTGCGAGCCGAGCTGTTGGACCCTGCCGTCATCGTATGACACCCGTCTTCTCCAACCGACCAGCTGGCGATCGCAGCAGCGTCCCTAGGTTACTGACAGTGCTGATCCATTCTTCCACGTCACTGTCTCCAGTGTTGCACCATACTTCATAACAATTTTGACAGATAACTCTTATACTATGTACAACCGGCCGGCGTGGCCGAGCGGTTCTAGGGGCTTCAATGTGGAACCGCGCGACCGCTACGGTCTCAGGTTCGAATACTGCCTCGGGCATGGATGTGTGTGATGTCCTTAGGTTAGCCAGGTTTAAGTAGTTCTATGTTCTAGGGGACTGATGACCTCAGATGTTAAGTCCCATAGTGCTCAGAGCCATTAAAAAAAAGGACTATATTCATGTTTTATATTTTTAATTTTATGGCCTTCATTGGACCACTGTAGTCAGTTACACAAAGACTTATACAGATTGTTGTTATTCAACAGTACAATACAATTCAATAATAATTAAATAAGGAATTCAATAGTGCAATAGTTATAGAGGGATTGCTGTAATTTATTATTATGTGAAGGGTTTCCTGCTCATCTGTCTGCCCAATACATCTTCGTTTTTTCAGATATTTTCTTTCCTTCTTCGTCTGAGATCACTCTTCCTGCAGCCTATTTTAAGTCATGTACTGTAATTTGGCGTCCGCTACTCGTGGTCTCGCGGTAGCGTTCTTGCTTCCCTTGCCGGCATGGTAACTCAGCGTGTTTGGTCAGAGGGCTAGCTGCCCTCTGTAATAAAAAAAACTGAGTTAATGGATCAACAACGAACTGTAATGGATGTCTTTCGACGTCCGCCCCGAGCAGACACAATGAACAAAATGAGATTTAAAAAAAAAAAAAAATGCACGGTGTCCCGGGTTCGATTCCTGGCGGGGTCAAGGATTTTTCTTGCCTCGAGAGGACTGGGTATTGTTGTGTCGTCCTCATCATCATCATTCATCCCCTTCGCTCCGTCACGGAGTATGGGACTTCATCATCTCTGTAATTTGGAGTCATATTCTGTGATCGTTTTAATGTTTCTCTTGTTGTTTCACAATTTTTCCATTATTCCCTTACTAATTTTGTTTCTCATCACTTGTCCAAAGAATGACACACGCTTCTTCTTGGTCGTGCACATTACTGGTTCTATTTTCTTGCACACTGTTTCATTCGAAACTATTCTCCATTTACTTGTTAATGTCTGTTTATGCATGTCCTAATTATTCTTCTTTCCGTCTTTAGTATTTTGTCAATTTCTGCTATATTAGCTGTTTTGAAGATTTTTTCAGCTGCGTGCATCGTTTCTGGTTGTGTAGCTGTTATAAAATGTTTTAATTTTGCATCTATTCATATGACACAGTAGAGACCTCCTTACACAAGGCTCTAACAAAAATTTGGATAATAGAACAATTCCCCGTACATTAGACCACGGCCATCACACACCCACTACACAAGAAAAGGGATAAAAGCGGTCCAGACAACTAGAGAGGAATCTCTCTTCTAGACTGCACATACAAGATTTTATCCAAGATCCTAAACGATAAAAACAAAGCACAACTGAAACAGGCCATAGAGAAGCTGTGCAGAGCAGATTATTAGTTTAAAATTGATTATGGCATCTACATGAAACGGAATATACAGTTTGCAATAACATCTGTAGATTTTAAGAAGGCGTACGACTGCCTCCATACGCCTTCAGTACTAAATATATTAAGGGTTCTGGGACTCCATCCAAAGCTAATTAGATTAATAGGACTTACTCTGACCAACACCAAATCGAAGGCTAAGTATAGAAATCTTTGAACCATTCCTTTTAAAAACAGGTTTAAGACTGTTTGCTCAACAGTACCCTGGAATACATAATGAGAGAATGATACAAGGATAACCCAAAGAACAAAAGAACTGGAAGTGCTAAAAATAATGTAAGTGCGAACGGCTTGAGGTTCGCTGATGATACTGCTGTCCTAGCCAACAATTCAAGAAATCAGGCAACAAGTCAAATTACTACAAGAAATACCACAGAAAATTGGCCTTAGAAAATCATTTGAAAAAACAGAGCTTATGCTAACTGACTCACCACTTGTAAACAAAATTACAATAGGAGAGCAAGAAATCACAATTGCTGATAAATTTAAATATTTAGGTGAAATCGTAACCGACAATCTAAATGAGAAGGTATCATGGCAAAGTAAAATAAAAAACTGAGTAAAAGAAAATTACATTACTAAAAACACAAACAACAAAAAAATTGGGTTCTAAAACTTTTTGTGTGGTACCACATTAGCCGAAACATGCTGTGACACCTTTTGAAAACCTTTCACAACAAATTCACTAATTTCTAGTACCCAAAGTGACCCTCTTCTCTTAGTGTCACAGTCACAAAAAATTCCAGTGGTCTCTCTCACTCTCATTCCGATTCAGAAATAAACACACATTAATACCCAGTAACGACATGGCTCAGGAGGCCTTACTCCTTGTTGGCACAGTGTTCACAGAACCAAGCACATTATTAAAACAATGAGCGAAAGATGTTGCGAGCTTACTTCTCTCTTAAGCTTGTTCGACTAATTTCCAACTTATCAATATCTTGCTTTGAGTCATGTACCTGTAGGTTTCATATCTGGTTCACCGTGATCCTCGATAATTTCATTAACACCCACTGAAAGATTCCTGTCAAGACTCCTGGCATAGGGACGCCAGATGAAAGTTAACAGTTTTGTTGTGGAGAAAACTATGCTTTTGCCTGTACTTGCTTAAAACCCTCTGGCAACGCTCGTATTTCTTCTTTACGCTGCCCTCGTGATTTTTGTGGATTTTGTTGTTTCTATACTGGTCCACAACCAGGGGAAAACCGACACCTGACATCGGCATTATTAAACGAGGTAGTCATTGCAACTAACCTGAATGAAAATGGCGCAATGGATAACTGGAGAGTGGTGCTTGAGAGCGCTACCTAGAGAACAGAGCGTGCCCTATTTTGCACGTTACTAGGCAAGGGGCTGGAGGGTTCACACGGTGATGTGTGGGTCCCTGCGTTCTATATCTTTTATTTTAAATGTATTCTTTTAACTTGACTTCTTTGTTATTTCTAGGATATGTTAAAGATTGATGACCATTTATAACCTATTTATTTTAAACATAATCATTCGACTTTACAGCGATTACAGTAAGTATTCCAGTATACAGGGTTTACATTTTGACAACTTATAGCTCCGCTATATTGTATGCTAATCTGCACGCACATTATTGTTTTAGGGGCAAGACGGAACTGCGTTTGCCCAAATGTGTACCACCAAATTCTACCATTTCTTTATATAGAACATCCACTATGTGAGAGGAGGATAACGGGCAAACTGGGAACCAGATACATCAACACAGGGGGTCGAAGGAGTTTAGCGGAGTGATGTCTATTTTGCCGCTACTTGAAACTCGTGCCCTCCGGCAACGAACGATCGACCACGTGGAACTACAGTACACCCAGCTACAAAGGAAGTGGAAACGACAACTAATTTAACCATGCCGTAAGGCGGCGAATTAGTGTGACCGTTCGATGTTATAATTTGGCTACCCAATGCTCAACCACCTTCACTATTACTAGCATGGGCCAGACCACATGTTCCATGACACCCTTCACACAAATAAACATTTTATAGTTCAATTTTTCGACAAAAAAAATCACTCGCGTTGTAATATAGTGCTTTGCATTCGATTTGCGCGATAGAATTTATACATTGGAACTACTGATGAGACTTTGCAGCTTGCGACACCACGTGGCTTTGTAGAAAGGATCGGAGTCTACTCTGTATTTCCACACAGAATTTCCGAAATAAACGAGAAAGCAATCATTACGTACATTCATTTCCCTACATAATCTGAAACTGAAAATAAAAGAATTAGTTCAAATCTTCAAATACCTTTCTTCCTGTGAACATCGAGACAGACTGAGGGCACGTCTGCTCATTTACCCGTCTTCTGTAGAACTCCTAGAATATGGTCCGCCGCTCGTGGTCTCGCGGTAGCGTTCTCGCTTCCCGAGCACGGAGTCCCGGGTTCGATTCCCGGCGGGGTCAGGGATTTTCACCTGCCTCGAGATGACTGGGTGTTCGTGTTGTCCTCATCATTTCATCATCATCCAGGAAAGTGGCGAAATTGGACTGAGCAAAGATTGGATAATTGTACGGGCGCTGATAACCACGCAGTTGAGCGCCCCACAAACCAAACATCATCATCATCTCATCCTAGAATATGGCACCCGGAGATCTTCCTGGGCCCCGGTGGAGGGGATGGTCATACCACTTGGCCGTGACCAACCCCTCCACCCCAAATCTTATAATACTGGAACGTCTTTGACTTCGACCTGCCTGTGCTGTATCTCTGATCCCCTACCCAGGAGTAAGGTTGGCACTACTATACTACAGAACTACTTCTGCTGTTTCCCAACTAGTATTTGGCCACGCTTTATGGAAAGGTGGAAGGAGGATTATCAAAGTTCAAGTTGCAGATTCACATTCAAGTACAATAAATACATGATACAGGACATATATAAATATGTATAATGAAGCCTAACGCATTCTCCACCCGTCCACATGGGGTTCCGTTGCACCCGCTGCAGGTTGCGTCGTGCAATAAGCCGCGCATCATTAGCCGAGCGTTTTAAGACGCTGCAGTGCTGGAATGTGCGGCTGGTCCCGGCGGAGGTTCGAGTCCTCCCTCGGGCATGAGTGCGTGTGTTTGTCCTTAGGATAATTTAGGTTAAGTAGTGTGCAAGCTTAGGGACTGATGACCTTAGCAGTTGAGTCCCATAAGATTTCACACACTCGTGCAATAAATTAGAGGCGGAGCCGCCTCCGTTTGTACTTCCCGGTGCGAGCGAGCAGCGAAAACTGCTGCTTATGGAGCGGAAACTACTGTACCGTTTCACTACATCATATACATTTTTTTTTAAATTCTTTATTCAATCCATTACATTATACATGATAACCCACTGCCTAACTACATTAGTGGGTCCTAATATGATACAGATAAGATGCAGCTGTCTTATTCTACACTACAGGTAATTTTATTATTATTATTTTTTACTCTTATCTTACCGCTATGAGGCTCTAAGCTTCTTAATCTACGGGGAACCTACATGCTACCTGCAGCGTTACAAGTGTGCCAGTGCTACTATAAACCTACTAGTTGGCCAGGCCCACTGAGCTAATCCCAGTGGGCATGCCCCTGGCACTGGGCTGGCCCTTAACTTGGTGTCGCTGCAGTCTATTCTAAGGTATTATCCTATCTTCTACTTCTAATCTAATTAAATGTCAAAATCGGTGTGCGTCATAGTCCGGTATTTATGTACACCCCTCCCTCCTGGTCCAGGGCAAGGCGGATTCCAGCCGTGAAGCGGCTGGCCAGTCCTTACCCGGCGGTACAGGAAGGGTGCACGAGGTCGAAGTCGGTGAAAGTTATTTGTCTTTAACGATGGTGGTTGTCCCTTAAAAAGTTCTTAAGTATCTTTTTTGATATTTCATCTGTAAGTTTGTTTAAGATGTCAAAGGTGTTGTCACGCCTTAACAAGTGGTACGTGTCATTGTTTGGTAGCTGTTGTCTTAGCTCATGGGCTACATCATCGAAGAGGTGGCACTCATACACCACATGTTCTGGGGTGCCTTGCACTGCACCACAGTCACACGCTGGTGTAGCCTGCTTCCCAAACCTACATAGGTACATCTACATCTACATCTACATTTATACTCCGCAAGCCACCCAACGGTGTGTGGCGGAGGGCACTTTACGTGCCACTGTCATTATCTCCCTTTCCTGTTCCAGTCGCGTATGGTTCGCGGGAAGAACGACTGTCTGAAAGCCTCTGTGCGCGCTCTAATCTCTCTAATTTTACATTCGTGATCTCCTCGGGAGGTATAAGTAGGGGGAAGCAATATATTCGATACCTCATCCAGAAACGCACCCTCTCGAAACCTGGCGAGCAAGCTACACCGCGATGCAGAGCGCCTCTCTTGCAGAGTCTGCCACTTGAGTTTGTTAAACATCTCCGTAACGCTATCACGGTTACCAAATAACCCTGTGACGAAACGCGCCGCTCTTCTTTGGATCTTCTCTATCTCCTCCGTCAACCCGATCTGGTACGGATCCCACACTGATGAGCAATACTCAAGTATAGGTCGAACGAGTGTTTTGTAAGCCACCTCCTTTGTTGATGGACTACATTTTCTAAGGACTCTCCCAATGAATCTCAACCTGGTACCCGCCTTACCAACAATTAATTTTATATGATCATTCCACTTCAAATCGTTCCGCACGCATACTCCCAGATATTTTACAGAAGTAACTGCTACCAGTGTTTGTTCCGCTATCATATAATCATACAATAAAGGATCCTTCTTTCTATGTATTCGCAATACATTACATTTGTCTATGTTAAGGGTCAGTTGCCACTCCCTGCACCAAGTGCCTATCCGCTGCAGATCTTCCTGCATTTCGCTACAATTTTCTAATGCTGCAACTTCTCTGTATACTACAGCATCATCCGCGAAAAGCCGCATGGAACTTCCGACACTATCTACTAGGTCATTTATATATATTGTGAAAAGCAATGGTCCCATAACACTCCCCTGTGGCACGCCAGAGGTTACTTTAACGTCTGTAGATGTCTCTCCATTGAGAACAACATGCTGTGTTCTGTTTGCTAAAAACTCTTCAATCCAGCCACACAGCTGGTCTGATATTCCGTAGGCTCTTACTTTGTTTATCAGACGACAGTGCGGAACTGTATCGAACGCCTTCCGGAAGTCAAGGAAAATGGCATCTACCTGGGAGCCTGTATCTAATATTTTCTGGGTTTCATGAACAAACAATGCGAGTTGGGTTTCACACGATCGCTGTTTCCGGAATCCATGTTGATTCCTACATAGTAGATTCTGAGTTTCCAAAAACGACATGATACTCGAGCAAAAGACATGTTCTAAAATTCTACAACAGATCGACGTCAGAGAGATAGGTCTATAGTTTTGCGCATCTGCTCGACGACCCTTCTTGAAGACTGGGACTACCTGTGCTCTTTTCCAATCATTTGGAACCTTCTGTTCCTCTAGAGACTTGCGGTACACGGCTGTTAGAAGGGGGGCAAGTTCTTTCGCGTACTCTGTGTAGAATCGAATTGGTATCCCGTCAGGTCCAGTGGACTTTCCTCTGTTGAGTGATTCCAGTTGCTTTTCTATTCCTTGGACACTTATTTCAATGTCAGCCATTTTTTCGTTGGTGCGAGGATTTAGAGAAGGAACTGCAGTGCGGTCTTCCTCTGTGAAACAGCTTTGGAAAAAGGTGTTTAGTATTTCAGCTTTACGCTTGTCATCCTCTGTTTCAATGCCATCATCATCCCAGAGTGTCTGGACATGATGTTTCGAGCCACTTACTGATTTAACGTAAGACCAGAACTTCCTAGGATTTTCTGTCAAGTCGGTACCTAGTATTTTACTTTCGAATTCACTGAACGCTTCACGCATAGCCCTCCTTACGCTAACTTTGACATCGTTTAGCTTCTGTTTGTCTGAGAGGTTTTGGCTGCGTTTAAACTTGGAGTGAAGCTCTCTTTGCTTTCGCAGTAGTTTCCTAACTTTGTTGTTGTACCACGGTGGGTTTTTCCCGTCCCTCACAGTTTTGCTCGGCACGTACCTGTCTAAAACGCATTTAACGGTTGCCTTGAACTTTTTCCATAAACACTCAACATTGTCAGTGTCGGAACAGAAATTTTCGTTTTGATCTGTTAGGTAGTCTGAAATCTGCCTTCTATTACTCTTGCTAAACAGATAAACCTTCCTCCCTTTTTTTATATTCCTATTAACTTCCATATTCAGGGATGCTGCAACGGCCTTATGATCACTGATTCCCTGTTCTGCACTTACAGAGTCGAAAAGTTCGGGTCTGTTTGTTATCAGTAGGTCCAAGATGTTATCTCCACGAGTCGGTTCTCTGTTTAATTGCTCGAGGTAATTTTCGGATAGTGCACTCAGTATAATGTCACTCGATGCTCTGTCCCTACCACCCGTCCTAAACATCTGAGTGTCCCAGTCTATATCTGGTAAATTGAAATCTCCACCTAAGACCATAACATGCTGAGAAAATTTATGTGAAATGTATTCCAAATTTTCTCTCAGTTGTTCTGCCACTAATGCTGCTGAGTCGGGGGGTCGGTAAAAGGAGCCAATTATTAACCTTGCTCGGTTGTTGAGTGTAACCTCCACCCATAATAATTCACAGGAACTATCCACTTCTACTTCACTACAGGATAAACTACTACTAACAGCGACGAACACTCCGCCACCGGTTGCATGCAATCTATCCTTTCTAAACACCGTCTGTGCCTTTGTAAAAATTTCGGCAGAATTTATCTCTGGCTTCAGCCAGCTTTCTGTACCTATAACGATTTCAGCTTCGGTGCTTTCTATCAGCGCTTGAAGTTCCGGTACTTTACCAACGCAGCTTCGACAGTTTACAATTACAATACCGATTGCTGCTTGGTCCCCGCATGTCCTGACTTTGCCCCGCACCCGTTGAGGCTGTTGCCCTTTCTGCACTTGTCCGAGGCCATCTAACCTAAAAAACCGCCCAGCCCACGCCACACAACCCCTGCTACCCGTGTAGCCGCTTGTTGCGTGTAGTGGACTCCTGACCTATCCAGCGGAACCCGAAACCCCACCACCCTATGGCGCAAGTCGAGGAATCTGCAGCCCACATGGTCGCAGAACCGTCTCAGCCTCTGATTCAGACCCTCCACTCGGCTCTGTACCAATGGTCCGCAGTCAGTCCTGTCGACGATGCTGCAGATGGTGAGCTCTGCTTTCATCCCGCTAGCGAGACTGGCAGTCTTCACCAAATCAGATAGCCGCCGGAAGCCAGAGAGGATTTCCTCCGATCCATAGCGACACACATCATTGGTGCCGACATGAGCGACCACCTGCAGATGGGTGCACCCTGTACCCTTCATGGCATCCGGAAGGACCCTTTCCACATCTGGAATGACTCCCCCCGGTATGCACACGGAGTGCACTTTGGTTTTCTTCCCCTCCCTTGCTGCCATATCCCTAAGGGGCCCCATTACGCGCCTGACGTTGGAGCTCCCAACTACCAGTAAGCCCACCCTCTGCGACTGCCCGGATCTTGCAGACTGAGGGGCAACCTCTGGAACAGGACAAGCAGCCATGTCAGGCTGAAGATCAGTATCAGCCTGAGACAGAGCCTGAAACCGGTTCGTCAGACAAACTGGAGAATATGTTGGATATGGTCCATGTCCAGTAAGAAAGTGCAGCATTCCTCTCGTTGGCGTGAAAAATGTAAGTTGTATTCTTTCTTCTATGTCTGGTAGCAGCTCATAGGTTCTACGACCTGTATCCTCATTATTCCATTGATCTTGCCATACTTCTATCCCTCTCTTTTTGATGGTATACTTGTCCCCTGCGTAAACCCCAAGTATCTCCCTAATTTTGTCCCTGTTCTCCTTTTTTGCCCAGTACCAGGCAGCCTGTTCACGAATTCTTATATCTAATGGACAGATTCCCATTAGCACTAACAGTGCTCCCCCAGGTGTTGTCCTATAGGCCCCTGCTGCACGTAGAAGCATATTCCGCTGCACTCTTCTTGCGGCCATGGCAGGCGTGACCCTCGTGAGTCTGTGTGCCCAGACTCCAGATCTGTATCCTATTATTGAGGTCAGGATGCTGTTGTGGTATAACTTGATTAAATTGGGTGGGAGGTGAAACCGCTTGTGACCGATTCCGATAAGATTGTTTAATAGAACCAAGGATTTTTGTGATACGGTGTCAATATGTGATGCAAAGTTCCACCTCTCATCGATGATTACACCCAGGTATCGGGCCTCGCGGCGCCGAAGAACTGGTATTCCATTAATTCTTACCGTCGGATTTCTGACCAATTGGCCTTTGAGGAGTAGGTATGTGGATTTGTTGGGTGCAATCGTCATTTTACTTCTATGGCACCGCGATGTATGAACAGTTAGGGCTCTTTCCACTTTCGGCTCTAATTCCTCGCGGCTTCGGCCGCCGACCAGCAGGAGGAGGTCGTCAGCGTATGCTATGACCTCTAGCACATCGTCACAGTTCTTGAGATCTTCAAGTAAAGGCTCCATATTGATGTCCCAAAAGAGAGGTCCCAGGACAGAGCCCTGAGGACATCCTTTGGTGACAATCTTCCTCACTATGCCGCTAGGGGCCGATAGCCAGACCTCCCTGTCTACACAATAGCTCCTCAGACATCCTTATAGTGGCCCTGGGCAGTTCTTCTCCCGCAAGCAGGAAAAGAGTGAGGGCCACCACAGGTTGTCGAAGGCGCCACAGATGTCTACCATGATGCCGACGACATACTTGTGCGGGGTGGAGCCACAGACCTCGGCAGCCAGGGCGATTGCGTCAGACGCAGAACACCCAGACCGAAAGCCGAATTGTCTGTCACTCATCCCGCACAGCATGCGGTGTGCTGTCAGTCTGTCCGCCAGTAGCCTCTCAAAAAGTTTGCCCAGTACGTCTAACAAGCAGATAGGTCTGTAGGATTTAATTTCTGTGGGATCTTTGTCTGGACTCTTTTTAATGATAATTACATTGGCTTTTTTCCATATTTCTGGGAATTTCCCGAGTTTCAAGCACTCGTTATATAACTTAGTGAGAGGAGCTACGAGCTGGGGGGCAAGGAATTGCACCACTTCTGCAGTAATGCCGTCCGGGCCAGGAGCTTTCCCTCTTTTGAGGGCCTTGATCTGGGCAGCAACCTCCTCCTCAGAGAAGGGGTAGACTCTGATGTTATTGTTATAGTCCCTTTGATCTTCTCTCCTTATTCTTTTTTGTTCTTCAGTCTCATTTTCCTCCACGTCGTCAGGCAACAGGACCCGGAGGAGGGCCTCAGCAGTTTCCTGCCAAGTGCCCGTCATCCGGTCCCCGTCCCTAACGGTGGATAACACCATAGGTGATCTTATCTTTTCTCGTACCAATTTGTATGGGACTCCCCATGGGTCTATAGCCAATTGGCTTTTTACATAATTTTCCCAGCTTCTGAGTCTGACTGCCCTTAACTCCTGTTGGAATTGTTCTTTGCTCTCTCGATAGATCTGAAGCCATCTTTGTTTTTCCCTCCAGACGACACTCCGCTGGTAGTACCTCCTTGCCCTCCTCACAGCCTGGCGCATCTGTCCTAGTTCGACCGACCATGGTGTGGGGGTGGCCGCAACGGCTCTCCTCCTGGTTGGTACAGCTGCCCGCACCGCTCTGGTGATCGCCTGTACCAGTCCTTCGGCGCATTCTTCCACGTTTTCGTCATCCTCCAGCAATGTCGGAATGTTGCACTCCTCCGCGAGACGGTCCCAGTTAGTCTTGTTGTAGTTAAGCTGCAGCTCCCACCCCATGTTCCTAGTGGCACTCTCTTTCCCCAATGATGAATGTAATTAAATTATGATCACTGGTGGTTGCTTTGTCCCACACTTTCCAGTTATCAACTTTTGTGGCCAGGTTTGGTGTTATTAAAGTAACGTCAATATTTGTGCCTTCTACCCCTCCGCCAGTATACGTGGGGGGGGGGGTTCCCTTGTTGGTTGGCAACCACCAGTTGTAATGCCATGGTTGTTTCCTCGGCTTTTAGCCCCCAGTCATCGTGCGTGCCACTGAACCATAGGGGGGACTTTGCATTTATGTCTGCTGTCACGAGCAATCTTCGTCCCTGCAATGCCGTGGCAACTTGTGTAAGTATTTCTAGAAACTCGTCTATTCCTCTTCCATATTGGAAGTATATATTACAGATGTAAATCACTCCTGCGGGTGTTTGAAGTTCCACGACATTGCAGTGTTCGCCAGAGAATTGCGCAAGGACTGTAGCTCTAAGTGATCTGTTGGTAATTACAACTGCAGCCTTTGGCTCTATGTTAGAATGTATAATTTGCCAATTGGCAGCCATGAATGGGATCCGCCCCGCTTGGGAGTACGGTTCCTGTAAACAGAGTACAACTAGACTCTTCTCTTCCTCCACCTTCCAGAGTTCCTGCAAGACTAGTTTGCTATTATGAGTGTTTATCTGACCCACGTTTAGTTGGCTCACGTGGGAAGTATGTATGAATGTGTGATTCTGGCCAATTTTTTGACCAGTCGTGGGCTACTCTGCCATTGGTTGTCACTGATTGACAATATAGATCATCCATGTCAAATTTTTCGTTTCTTCTTTCGAAGACCTTTTTGACTAGATCTCGCAGGGCTCCGAAGTCGGTGGGGAGATTCATTGTCTTGAGCTGGATTCTGTCCACAGCCTCCATTACTGGAAAGGTGACATCTCTTCCATACTCGTGGCCGACACGTACCACATGTCTCAATGCAGTTGTGAGGATTGCCGGCTCCTCTAATCTTGATAACTGTAGCGCATGCTCCAGGTTGGGGTAAATTTGCTGGGGATCAATTCCCATTAAACCCCGGGATGGTGTGTCAGAGGATGGGTTTGAGCTACTTACTTCATTATACTGAACATGTTTGGTGGTTACTACTTCTATACTGTGTGGTTGTGATTGTGAACTCCCAAGTATAGGATGCCAGTGTGGTCGAGTATGCTCTTGTTTCGACCCAGGTCCCCAGCAAGGAGGAGAGGGAACGTCTTCTTCACACGGGTCAGTATGTATGCAAACATCTTTCATTATTGTCACCAGAGATCGTGGTTGTGTGATTTTTTGTATAAATTCTTTAAATTTGTTTGCCCTCAGAGCGTCCCTCAGCCTCTTGCTTGGGGATTTCCTTTTTGGCTTCCTGAGTTCAGTTACGGCCTCAGCCATAATCAATTCGAGAGATTAGTCTCTGTTCTAGCATCCTATACGTTGGGCGGTTCCTCCCAGTGGTGTTGCACGGTTTCCTTCCCCTTTTGGTACATGGAATGCAGGTTGCGTTTTTATTGCAGTTTTTTCTTGTGTGGTCCACAGCCCCACACCTGGAGCAGGCCGGCTTCCTTTCACAATGCTTATGGACGTGGTCCAGATCGCCACAGTTGTGGCATCGGGGGACTACTAGGTAGTCTCTAACATTGATGGCGTGAAATCCTATATAAATTCTCCCCATAGCGGTAAGTTTTCGCCACATCTTGCCAGAGACCTCGGCGACGTGATGGACAACATCCCGTTCCCGAGGTCCCGTTTTGAAACGCAGCTTGAATTCATTTTTAAATGTTTCCCATTCTGTATCGTCAAAATTTTGATTATACATAGTTTCATAGATGTCGCTTTCAGTTAGGGCCACAGGTACGTCATACAGTATTACCAGAGGATTTCTTTTCTTGGGAGGTTCACATTTAATGGCCTTATTAAGTTTAGAATTATTTAATATTTTGTCCCTGTCTTCCTCTGTGGCAAGATCTACTACGACTACATTTTTTGTGGCCTTTACTTTGTTAATTTTTATTTTGTCTCTAGCCGGGTCAATTGTTGTTGTAAAGATCTCCTGTACCTTTTTGATAGTCTGACCAGGCAGGGGTCTTAAAAAGACTGCCGTGTCTGGTTTTTTGGAGATTTTCGCGATTGTTTCCTTAGTTGTTTGGGCTTTTGTGGCGGCTTGCGCCACCACTCCGGCCCATGTCTTGACAGGTTGTTGTCTCAATCTAGCATTCTCCTTCTCCAGCTCTTCGAGACGCCCCTCGAGCTTCGCGTTTGCAATAGCCCAGGCAGCGAGCTCGTTCTTTATTGCCAGGACCGCAGCCTGGCTTATTTTGCCGTTCTTGACACTAGAGTCTAATATTTGACTAATGCGGCAATGTCTATCGTAAACATTCTCATCGTCATGTCCCACTTCCTCCTGCGAGGTAGGGACAGTAGACACACTCGCCCTCGAAGTCGCACTAAGATCACTCGTCTCTTGGTCAGCCATGATTTGTTTGACGAGTGAAATAGTTGGGAGCCCGTCTCTTGCCCCGGACCGGCTCCTCTGGCATGGGGGGGGGGGGGGGGGACTTCTGCAGCTCGCCCACCAACCTCGCCCCTAGGTCAAGGGCACTCCAGAGCTGCCAGGTTCAGCGCGCCGTTGCCAGCGCACTGGTCCTCGTCGAAGGCCCCGTCGTCGACGATTTCACACGACGCTCCTCGGCAAGTGCACCCCACACTCCGGAGAGGCGGATGCACCCCTCGCCCTTCGCCGCCTACTAGCCCGAGCTTCCACCTGAAGGCCAAGGACCCACTCCTACTCAGGTGGTGGGTCGGTCCCCCAGTCGTTCGGCGGTCTGGGCCCATCTAACCTAGCCCAGGCGATGTCACCACCTCCTGGGTTTGGCAGAACACGCCCCGGTTACCCATGGGCGCGGCGAAGCACCCTTGCCGACTCGCGCCGTGATCCCACGCCGACAAACGAGGTCGCCGGCATGCAGAGCACCTGCTGGTCTGTGCCCTGCGAACAGAAATGGACTGGTGTTCGGTCCCTCGACACAGCTCCCCCTGTGCCACGCACCCTTCGCTTTCGCATCGGGTTGGGTCGCAGCTCTCCCTTTTGACGCAAGGCAGAATGCCAAGCTTGAGGTCTGGCACCACGGGAAGGCGGAAAGAGCCACTTGGGAAGGAGAGGCTATGAGAGACGCATCACTTCCCCGAGTGAGGACTGCCGCGGCACGCTCGACGTAAAGCGATACGCTCCAGTGCGAGCTTCCGTGCCTTACGGCGCGCCGGCAACGGGCGGGCCCGCACCGAAACGCGCCGTCAAGCGACTGACCTCACGCCAGACATTACATTTACCGTGTGTAGCTCTAAAAACAAACCTGTATTTGCTCTGATTTAATATATACTGTGTGAACAGTAGGTACACCTATTAAGTCCTGCTGAACATTTTTTATCGACTAAATCACAATTGATGATGTTCAGTGTGCCATCTGGGCTCTGTTCAGCAATAACGGTCCATCTGTCCGACAGTGGTGGTAGAGCAATCAACTGCTGCTTTGCCCTCGTCTTCGCACCACTGGTTATTCATGACACACACACACCGTTGCCACGCTCACGCTCGTTGATGGGGTATCCTCCGAAGCATTCTTTGCGCTCGCGAACTGATTATCTATCGACAACTCGAAGATTACTGGAGAAACGTCACGATCTACGCCAATTGCCGCCTCTGCCTCTCTCATTACTTTTGTGTTTGCTCTACCTTGTTCATTCGTCTCCGCTACTGACGGCAGGGATACATCTCTCCTTCGCTTATTTTCTTCAGTTTCGGCACAAATTTTCGTGTACTGTGCTTGAAGCCTTTCACCTTAGTTAGTTAATTCCGCGTTTTGCAGCTCCAACGTTGTTCCTTAGTCGTTTAATTTAATGCTCTGTGGCTTCGTGCCTGTTCCATGTGCTTGCGTCTCTGTTCTCCGTTCATGGAACCTTTTTCTGACTCAGTCTCTGTGCTTGCAACTGCTGTACCGTGTAGTTTTGGAGTTGAACACAATCGAAACTGGATGAGGTCTGTGTGACACAGCTTGTGTGCCGGTGTATACAGCAGCCGCCACGATTGTCTAGGTCGACGGAGAGCGCACGCTTGAGCTGCTTGGCCTGCCGACGGGGAGCCTCAGAGGAGCTCAGAGACAGGGATTCTATAGCTCGGGGGCTCACAGCAGCACTACTTTATATTTACGGATCGGCGCTTCTCTGCTGCGACTCGACCGGTACGCGCGCCGGTAACTTCTCTCTATAATTCAAACTACCTTGCCTCCGAGCACTTAGTTCGAACAGGCTTGGTGAGTGCACACTGACCAGTCACCGAGCTGAGTTTGCCAGTAATAGCAGGCGTCTCCTCCCATCTGAAGACAGGAGAGACAACGCCTGTTTCTTTCGCCTCAAAATTTTCCACTAGGTTTAATGGCCAAAATTCTAACAGAAGAGTCCCCATCGTGTGATCTTGTAGAGCCCGTCGCTCGAGCCTCCGCGTTGACAACTCACCCACGCCCCCCAGACTGGCACCTCGAGCCACATTTTAAATTTCAACGCCAATCCCAAGCTTCTACCACAAAGTTAAATCAAGGATTTTCACCTGAATTCACCCAGTCACATACGTTTTTAATCAGACCGACATTAATTAAATCCAGCCGTCATCAATGTTTAGAACAGATGGTTGCAGCTATATACTATGCTGAATGTCAAATGTCGTAAAAACAAGTATAAAACTAACTCACTATCGATTTACAATGTGATCTTCCTTCTTGGCATCTAAAATATGAGAGAACGCAGACAGAGAAAAGATGCTGTGGCCAATCGATCGGGCCAAGAAATTATAAAACCACAAAAATATATGCTAGGTGGATTGACTGACATCTTCCAAAGGTCCTTGCATTGCTGTATTTTGTGCGTTGTACGTTTTGGTTATTGCATATTACAGACTTCTTCACTGTTTTGAAGGTATTTTCACAGAAACAAGGGTTACTGTGCTAACAAACTCAATAAATCATAATTACTTTATTATTCTGCAACGAGCCGCCAGAGACCGTGGGTCCTGAAATACTCAAAAGGTATCCCATAAAAAATCTCTGAAAGTTTGTTGGTGGAGTTCTAGTTCACCCTATAGAATACGCTGTGTTTTCAAAATTTTTGAAGGTGTTATATGTTTTGATTGATTACAAAGTTATCTTGGCGCAGTAATAGTGATGATGATGATAATGATGTGATGTTACAATAAAAGAAGTATACATATATCTATGTACATGTATTATTTATTACGATAGAGCTAGGTTTCACATGACATATGTCTGAAGAGTCGATATTGATTCTACAAAGGATATCTGCATTCTCCAAAAAGGTCATAATACGCGAGAATAATATATTAAATTATTCTGCGACAGATTAACGTCAGCAATGTAGGACTGTACTTACGAACATCTGTCCCACTACTATTCTTGTAAAAATTGTCCTATGCACTTAAAACTTTCATGCAGTGCACGGCGCATTGACTTAATGACTCCAGTAATCGCTACCATTCCTCTTCAATTTTAAAACGGCGTGGGAGTAGCTCAGTGAATCAGAAGAATTGTTTTAATCTTTTTTCTTGTATTCTGTTTGGTTCAGATCCTAGATATTTGAAGAACACTTAAGAATAATTTCCTTGCAAGTTTTCCATGTGATTTTCTTGTGTTGAGCAGCCAGTGTCTACAAATTTGAAAATAAAGCCTGAATTACCAATATAATTTTTACGTGGCGCTTGTTGTCGTTTAAACCGGGGGCAGTGGTTGTAGCAGTGGCGTAAAGAAGGCTGCTGGGCAGGCATGTCCCGAGTGCGGTTCGTGAGTTATGCGACCGGATCTAATGGCCCTGCTTAACAATGTGCTCCTGGCTGGAGCCGCGTACAGCATGTCTAAGATGGTGCGGAGTCTTCTCCCGTGTTCAGTTCTGGCCGCACTACGTCCACTTACGGTGCTACAGCGGCAGGTTGCGACGAAGCGAGTGAGTCGGCTATCGTCAGTATACTGGATATATGCATTTTGGATGTCCTGAGCATCCGCTCAGCTTCCGAACTGGAGATGGATGGAAAGAGTCAGTTATCAGGTGCTCAGTAACGTTGCATTTACAAAAGTACTTAAAACGTGACCTGAGAGTATAGGGTGCTCAGGATGGTAGCTGTTGTTATGATGTAGCCATCTGTACCACACATGGCCAGTCGAAGAGGGCGTCGATAGCTGGCAATTACATTGCTGCTCTGAAGGATCTGGAGAAATCAGTATTTACCCTTTTGCGAGGGATGGTTGGGGTGTAGTCAAAAGCTGAAACGCTCCGTTGGGGCTGATTGTTTGTTTGTGATTGCAGGTCTGGCAGTTCTGAACTATATGTTGTACGGCGGCGTCAGCACCTGGTTAGTACACCTGACACCGCGCTGTTTCCTTCATCCTGCACGTTCCTCAACGAGCAGAGTGGAGAAGCTTCAGTTAGCTGGGGTGGAGCGTGGGAAGAATTACCACCTGGTATTCGGATTCGTCCGTAGCTAATAATAAGTCTCCATCAACCGTGTTACGCCGGTTTCATGATAAAAAACATGTTTACCATACTAAGTCTGCGTGCTTAGGCAGAGGCTCCGGCCAACCCCGCCGTAAAGCAGACAACAGACAACAGCCTGCCCAGTAACGGATCACGCCTGTTTTTGTTGCTATTTCAAGCGTCATGATTAAGAATTCGTCGGAGAGGTGTCACTGAATAACGTCTAAGGCAAAAAAGAAAACAGAAACAGCGCTTCCTGATTCTCGAGTTCTGCATCTGGACCACAGACAAGTCCGTGTTTGGGTGCTGCGTGTTGGGCCGATTAGATAAAGGATCTCGTAGTTATAACTCTTAAAGTACAACGCCCACCGTTGCACACACTGTGGAGTTTCATCAGAATGTTTTGATTAGGAACAAAATAGCGGAATTCGGGGATTATGTTCGGTGATCAGGTGGAACTTAGATCCACTGGGATATACATGAAACGTCTTGCCGTCACATACGACAGGAAACTCCTTTTTCTCAGTTTGTGAGTAATTTCGCTGTTCCTCATTTAAAGTTTCAGAGGCAAATGCTATGGACCGTTCTGTGACGTTGGCGTATTTAGGGGACATTATTGTGCAAATGACGCAGCGTTTCTCCTCATCGAGTGTTGCTAAACAAACGGATGACCTAAACCATTTTTAAGTTACAAGAAAGCTTTATGCCGCCGCTGTGAGCACACAAGTTTAAATCCCTTTTTAACGCAGTTGACTGTACGCAGGTGATCAGGGCTGCATTGTAAATGAATTTCGCAAGAGAATTAACTTTTTCCAGAACACACTTTGTAAGAGGTATGTGCTGCCTGCGATATGTAAGCTATAAGAGAATCTGAGACCAAAGAGCAGTGTTGACTGCAGTACGAACTGTGTAGCAGTAGCAGTAAGTTGTTGCTAGCGAGCAGTCGCCTGTCTGCGCTTGTCAGTCCTGTCTGGTGTATCATGTTGGCTGGGCCGGTCGCGGTGCAGCGATGCCGGAGCTCGAGTATTATTGCATAAGGTAAAAAAAGCAGCCTCGCGCATATCTAGTAATATAATGTAAACTCCCATGTATATCTTTTAAAAAAATGTCCTAATAATAACAAGCATTCATTTCAATTTAAAGAATTTAATATTTTTTTTCAATGCATGATCATTCCGATTGTTGCAAAAGAAAAATCATTTGCTTCCTTTCATAAATAACAAATGTATAGGCCAGCATTGCACAGAGCTGTGCCGGAAAAGAGCTATTGTAACAGCAGATAGTTGCCGACTTTGTCGAGGTGAGAATTTTTGCTTTTTATTCAGAATGATCTTACAGGGCCATGACGCAACACTGCTGTCGTGCAAATTTTACCAGGTTACTGAATTTATTTTTTATTTAGAGGTTCAGGAATTTTTCTGTTTCGAGCTTATATTAAATGAGAAAAGAATTTTGTGGGTACATTAAATGGGAACCAGTTTTGTTCTGAGGTTACACAAAAATTAGAATCATTAACCAAAATAACATTTAAAATTATTTCGTGTGGGGAGGTTACAACTTTAGTTCTTTGAGTTTCTTAGGAGTAGGTGAGTTACTGGGTGCATCGATGTGTGGGCGTGAGATCTTCATTATTTAATATATACCCTAGGTAACGAAATAAATCTCGGGTGAACAGCCTGGTATGAGTGTGCATAGGACACAATATTTGGGCAATCGACCACGTTGCCGTCATCAGGTGCGCTGATGTACTGACCGGCGGTGGGCCGGCGCCAGGTGTATATAGGACAGTCTCCCTCCCGCTCCTCCCTCAGGCGCTTCCTATGAATCGATGCGGTCCAGGTAGAGGATTCCGGCTTCCCTCACGAGATTACCAACAAACTACGCCCGAGGGCTGCTGTTCCTCCTAGACTTTACGGACTGCCGAAGGTGTACAAGGAATCGATTCCGTTACGTCCCATTGTCAGCAATATTGGTGCCCCAACGTACCTTCTCGCCAAGCACCTCAAACAATTGCTTAGCCCTTATGTTGGGAGATGTACACACCATATCCGTAACTCCGTGGATTTCCTGGGAGGCATCAACAACCTTGCGCTTAAGGAATCTGACATACTGGTGAGCTTTGACGTGGTACCTCTATTCACTGAAGTTCCGTTACAGGAATCCTTGGAACTCATCAGCTAGAAATTTGACGAAGAGACCACCAACCTTTTCAGACATATTCTGACATCAACTTACTTCTTATTTGACGGTGAATACTACGAGCAGACAGAAGGAGTAGCCATTGGGAGTCTACTCTCACCCGTTGTCTCAAATATGTACATGGAACATTTCGAGGAGGAAGGTCTTGAACCAGCACATCTAAAACCCACCTGTTTCCTTAGATAAGTTGATGACACCTTCGGTATCTAGCCTCATGGAAAAGATAAACTGGCAGACTTCCTCACACATCTCAACTCCAGACACGAGAATATTAAGTTCACCATGGAGATCGAAACGGATGAGATGCTCCCTTTCTACAGGAACGAGTATACAATGTAAAAGGGATATTACTACACACATAAATAAGTCCACTTTGAGACTTGATCTATTCCACAATGCCACGTCTTGTAGGCGATGACATCTCGCTCGGCGAAAGATTCCAGTCCAGGTAATGCAGCATTTTCACAACGAACTATGGCTAGGGTAAACCAACCACTACCAGCATTTCCGGTAGCGACATCCAAAGAAAAATTAACCCTGCAGCCACGGAAGAATATAGGTCCATTTAAAATAACTGCTTGGGCTGTTCCATTTCGGGGCAGGAGGGAAGAATAACGAGAGCGGTACCGGCAGACCGTCCTGAACGAGAAGACGCACACCGATTTGTACCTACATGCAGACAGCTGCCACCACCCGGCACAAAAGAATGGCGTGCTCAGAACTCTTGTACACAGAGATCACACCATCTCCGACAGGGACAGTCTCCTACAAGAAATGGAGGAACGGTTACAAGGAAGGGCAAATTCGGAAGGCTGTACATCCCACGCCTGCAGCACCGGATGAAACTGAGGATGAAACTCAGGAGGAGGCGGCCTCGGCTATTATTCCGTTTTGTGGGGCCTTATTCGGAAAAATCGGACGCATTTTACGTAAACACCAAGTGAAAACCATCTTCCGTCCTCCAAGCAAAACCAAGAGCCTTGTTGGTAGTGTCAAGGACAACCTTGGTCTACGTAAATCAGGGGTTTATCAGATACCTTGCCAATGTGGTATTGTATACATAGGGCAGACCATTCGTACCACTGACGACCGATGCCGAGAACATCAACGGCATACTAGACTGCAACAGCCCAGTAAGTCGGCAATCGTTGAGCATTGCCTGTCGGAACTCCACAGCATGGATTATGACCAAACTTAAGTCCTGACACAGACTTCCAAATACTGGAACTGTGTCATCAAAGATGCCACAGAGATCAGAGTAAGGGAGCCACAAGTAAATCTGACAGCGGTTACATCCTTAGCAAGGCGTGGGAACCCGCGATCACCCGGATTAAGAAGAAAAAGGATGTTTCCCAGAGTCTACCGACTTCGGGGGAGGGGGGAATAATGGGAGAACGGACGCTGTACCTGGACCTCACCGACTCATAGGAAGCGCCTGAGGGAGGAGCGGGAGGGGGATTGTCCTATATATACCTGGCGCCGGCCCACCACCGGTCAGAACATCAGCGCACCTGATGATGGCAACGTGGTAGATTGCCCAAATTTTGTGTCCTATGGACACTCATACCAGGCTGTTCAAAAAAAAAATGGTTCAAATGGCTCTGAGCACTATGGGACTTAACATCTGTGGTCATCAGTCCCCTAGAACTTAGAACTACTTAAACCTAAGTAACCTAAGGACATCACACACATCCATGCCCGAGGCAAGATTCGAACCTACGACCGTAGCAGTCGCGCCCAGGCTGTTCACCCGAGATTTATTTCGTAATAAAATACGCCTGGAGAAATTGAAGAATCATATACCCTAGGTACTTTCCACTTGGCTCAAAGAAACTGCGTTTGTCGAGGAAACAACACAGACTATGACCTCGGAACCACTCAGACAACATCTGTAAGTTTTGTTGTGTTGAGCCTGCGTGGCCCCGGTAATTATTAAGTCATCTAAATGAGTAACATAATTAGAGATTCTTTGAACGAGTTGCTCAAGGTAGTTCTGAAATATTGTGGTAGCGCTTACAAACACAAATGGCAGGCTCTTTTAATGCCGTGTGTCGAAGAGCATATTAACTAAAAATTAGTTAGTCTGATAATAAACATGGAATTGAAAATAAATTTCAGCGAAATCTGTGTTAGATAACTAATGACTCCCAGCTAATTTCCCCAATTCCTCTGACCTAGGAACTGGATACGGATCTACTTTAGCTTCAGCATTAAAGGTAGACTTTTAAAATAGCCACAGTTTCTAAGTGATCAATTTGGCTTCCTGACTTCAACCATTAGCGTTTCCAACTGGCTAGACGATAGTTGGGATGTTAGCCCCATACTCTGCAACGTATCTAGTTCCGCTTTAACTTGATCGCGAGAGGCGAAAGTCACTAGATATGCTCTACAAAACTTAGGCACTGCTTTTGATTGCTTTGAGGACACGGGGGCTTAGAACCCTTTTGCTCAAATTAATGTAGGTTCGAACAGTTGATTATATTACGTACATAATGTGTTACGTTTTTTTACTAGTATCGCTGTTTTAACTAGGTTCAATTCTTCTTGAATTTGGAAACCAGTATCTGCAAAAGGGTCTAACCCAAAACTGCTACTTGTCGTCCAAGAGTTTACTATCAGCAGGATTAGTTGCTGAGCGATATTTTCAGATTTAGCTTGGATTACGATCTGACCCCGCAACAGGGTAGACTGTCGATTGTACGTCACCATTCTGTGCCGAGGATAGCGCCGCTGTCGGGAGCTGATGCGCCGGGGCATGTCCACGTTAATCAGAGACACGGTTCCGCCTGTGTCCGCTGATCCATTAATTTCCATATGGAGCTTCTGTATCCCGTCTGCTGCTGTTATTGACATCGGAAAGACAACGTGCGGCGTGGAGCCCGCTAGGGGCTGTTGTTGTCAGCTACTGGCCGAGGCGGACACTTGCTAGGTGACCCGATTTGCAGCATGAGAAACAGATGACCGCAGAGAAGGGGCAACGTGATATATGGGCCCTGTGGAGTGCGTCACAACACGTGACACTATAGGTCTTACGAGATCCGGCGGCAGTCTCTGAAAGTAGTTACTTTTACTGTTCCTAACGAGCTTAATGATTCCTCACTGCGCATTTAAATACGTGCAATCTCTCGATAACACATGTCAAAATGAAGACCCTAAGTGGGTAACTGTTCATTGGCGTACCGATTTTCTGTAGGCCCCGGACGGAGCCGAGTGTTCGCAGTGTATGTTGTGCAAGTCAGATAGTGTGACGTCACAAGTTCGTTGCGCAGCATGTGTTTCTCGTAGGTCCCGACGGGCACTGACGTCGTTGATGCCTTGGGCCGTAATCTGCACTCGATTTGATTGCACTAACTTGTCCGGAACTCTTTCACAACTGCGTAGAGGAAGCTTTTGGACCTAGTTAGTTTCATGATCCACGGATCATTTTGCACAATCGATTGTAATGATGTGGAACAAGTCATTTTATATTCACATCACAGATTAAATTGTAAATATGGATACATGCTGAATGTTTAAAAGTGTGTATTATTTTTTTATATACAGACGAGAGTTAGTAATTCTTACCTATCTCATTTTATACATTACAATAACAGAAATTATTCTGTGGAATGGATTGATTTGTCAAGGAGAAACTTCTTCAATTTATTTTCAAATTTTACTTTTCTGCCTGGCAGACACACTATATCACTAGGTAAGTGATCAAAAATTATAGTTGCAGCACTGTGCACCCCTTTTTGTGCTAAAGACAACCATAACGTTGAGTAATGAATACCATTTTTCCTTCTGGTATTGTAATTATGTACATCGTTATTCCTTTAGAAGGGTGTAGTGAATTGTTTACAACAAACTTCTTGGTGGAATAGCTATACTGTGAAGCAGTAGTCAGAATGCCCAGTTCCTTAAACAGATGTGTACAAGTTGATCGTCGATGAGCACCGCATATTACTCTTACAAAACGTTTTTGAGCAATAAGACTTCCTTTTTCCGAGATTAGTTAGCCTCAAAACATTATTCCGTATAACATTATTGAATGAAAATACGCAAAATATATCAACTTAATGATTCCTCTCTCCTCAAGATTTGTAATGATTATAAGTCGAAATGTGGTTGAACTAAGTTGTTGGATATAGATTCCGTCTTTTATGCAAAACACTGTTTTTTCTTGTTACCCAAACATGTTTCAGCACCTCTGTGTCATCATCAGTGGGTTTTGTTTATTGAAGAACTGTAAAATTAAACATATTTTAGGTTGTAACTGATATAACAAAATGAAGCCAACAGACAGTTTTTGTTCGATTTTGTTCTCACCTTGATTTTACATTATACGATTTTGCAGGACCATCAGTATGGTGTCCTGTACTGATGGCTTGTCATCTGAAAAACCAAATGATGTAAATGTGAATTTTATCAGCGAGTTAACATGCCCCTTAATTTTTAAAAATGTGGTTTTGATGTGGCAAAATGTTTTGTGTATATATTTGTTATCACTCACGTTTTGTTGTGACGCCCCTTCTTCTTCCTCGTTCCGAGGGCACTGTACAGTCGTATTAAAGGTACTTTGCGTATTTTCGGTTTTGCAATCGCCTTTTCACTTCGCAAAACGCGGTGTTCACGATGTCATTGTGTGTCCTAGAGTTTAGTGTATTCATTTAAAACTTGTTTGGCTTCCGTTATTGCCTTCTGTGTGTGGAAGTTTCCTTCTGTTGTCAGTTAGGGATATAGGCTTTCCAGAAGGCAACACAAATAGCTGAAGGAGCTTACACACATACACACAAACATACACACACACACACACACACACACACACACACACACACACACTTACAACCTAAAATATGTTCAATTTCATAATTGTTGAATAAACAAAACCCACTGATGATGGCACGGAGGTGCTAAAACATGTTTGGATAACAAGAAAAAACAGTGCTTTGCACAAAAGACTGAAACTATATCCAATAATTTAAACTGCAAACACGTAAGAAATACAAGAGCTGCAAATCCAAAAGATAAATGAACTAAGTTGCTTTAGGAGTTCCAAAATATGCTTTTTCCAATTTAAATTCTCATCAGTGTGGACACAATAAGTTTGAAGTTTCCATCCTTTTAATTATTTCCTCACCATCATCGGTGTGGTGCCCTTAGATGCGCAGAACTAAATATGTTATGCTTTTTTAAAATTTAGGGTGAGGAAAATAGTGGTGCGAAACAATACAGAAACTAAGATTGAGCCTTAAGGAGCGCTATACATGATTCCTCCCCAGCCATAATTACGTCTCCAGCTATATTGATTGAATTACTAAGTACAACTTCCTGCATTCTTTTGGCTAAATATGACATTGTCCGTAGTTGGCTATACCAACGATCTCATAAACTATGATTCACACAGTCAAATGCCTTAGGTTGCAGAAAATACGAATTGGCGCTATTTTATTATTTAATTCCTTTAAAATTTGGGGAGTGAACATGTAAATAGCATTCTCAGTAGAGAAACTCTTCTGAAAACCAAATTGCGATTCTTGAGAGCATTATTGCTGCTAAGGGAGATTATAATACATCAATTCCTCAAAGATGTTAGAAAATGGTGAGTTTCTGCTCGCTCTGGCACAACAAAATGCTTCTGTTTGCGCATTCTACCAACGATGAGGCTGGCTGCTAAGTACTGCTTTACTACTGCATCTTTATCCCGCTTATCCGGACTACTGGACGATCATGAGCTTGGTAAATCAAGCGATTAAGTTGATTGGTTGTTATCAGTTAATAGGATAACACAATGGCAACCACTACTACTGTTACTAGTACAGTTACTACTACTATGTTGAAGTGGAACATAGCTTGTGGTGATGCTGTTACTTCACGAGCTTGGGAAATTTTTTAAGAAATCGCTCAGGGTTGGAGAATATAAAGTCTTCGCAGTAACTTCTCTATCAGGAGCTAGACGTGTAATATCACAGATCAATGACTATGCATACGATGTGCCACACTATGTACGGGAAGAATCACACTTGCGTGCTAAGCATTGCAAGTCAGCAGTCCATGCTGCATACTTTTGATTACTTTGCTTAACACATTGATTAAATTTGAGCCTAGCTGCAACTGCGTGTGCTCGGTGACCTTTGTAGCCACTCCGCAAAGCACAAACATCAAGAGAACTACTGGGGTCGGAGAGTGCGCAAGCTGTAAGGCAGTAAGAGTGCACCTTGACAATGGTGAGGCCTGTGGCGTTATATAGTACCGAGTGCTGACCCACACATAGAAGAGCTGAGCGCTCACTGCATCCCATGGAATTGCGGACACTGAGAAGATCACTAACGTTTCCCTGTTCGGTCGCATCAACAATACAACGATCGCACAACTAACTTGAGTGGTGCAATCAATGAAAACATGCAAGAATGGAGAATTCGGAGTTATGGACATAATAAACTCGTACCAAGAACTTCAGTCATCAGCTCAGTCTAGTATCTCACAATCTAAGGCCAGAGAGAACGTGGAAAACCTGAATTACGTTGGCTAGCCACTACGAACGCAGATCTAAGATCAAGAAGCTTAATCCTCAGGAAGGGAAAGGCCGTAAGAAATGGCGTGCATTGACCAAAAAAGCGGAACGATGCTAAAGCCCCTTTAACACGATCAACTTTCTTATCTCAATTGACTGTTCGAGACAAGTGCGTCAACTGCAGTGCCCCTTGCGTTCCATTCCAGTACTGAGCCTCGTCACTTTTGTTTAGGCTTCAGTGCCAAAACTGCAGGTGTTATGAGGGCTCTCTAGTGTGCAACTTGCCATCTCAATGGTGAAAGTGAGGTTATCAGCAACTATCCTTTTTACAGAACAATCAAAATATCTTAACTAAGTGTAGGAACAAACAATGACAACAGAGTTTATTAATGACCAAGTCAGAATTCATAGTGGAAGTTCTTGTCAAAGGTCGTGTGGTAAATTCTATACACTCCTGAGAACTGGAAGAATAGGAAAGCTGGCATCCAAACATTTCAGAACATATGCATGTATTTGCCCAAGGTAATATGTATCTGCAAACACATCAGACAATATGTAGAACAGTGTCTTTTTGCTTTAGCCTTCGCATCTTGTTTTCTTGCCAAGTACCAAATAACAACGAAAATTATTTTTCTCGTCCAATAAATCTGACCTTTTAACTGTTGAAATAATTTTCATAAAAACTCGTATATCTTTCTACATTCTTTGCATAGTATAGGTTTTCTCTTTGTAAAGCGTAAGTACTCGTTGCTTTCTGATATTTCGTCTCTCTTGTAGTAGAACACTAGTAGGAAAAAATAACAGAGCCTTCTGTAATTCAGTCTGCAACGAAAACAAGGCAAACAACATAATAAAGTTAAGGAAGACACGAAAGCACAAAATCAGTTCCCATAATAGAAGTGAACTCGACCAGAATAGGTTACAACTTCCGAAGTTAGCAGACGCCGTCAGGGTCCCTTGTCTCTGCGCATGCGCAGTATTCAGCATACTCGAAAATTTATAACAATCTATAGATCACTGACATCGATTTACACGCAGGCACGAAAGGCGCACGCACTTCAAGTAGTCGATTTTGACCAGAAAGTCGCTCGTGTAAAACGGGTACTTTGGCGTTAACGCCCAGTTACCTGACGTGCAGTGAAGAACAAAACGACTTAAATAAAGATCTCAGTTTTCGTTTTCCTCGCCACAGCAAGCAAATATTTTCGGGGGAGGTGACGATGCTGTAGCTGCAATCTGTTGTTGGTTTTTCAGTATTTGTAACAGCAATCCATCATAAATTCCCACTGTTTTCTTGTTGTTGCTGTTGCTGCACGTTTTGCTGTTGCAATTGTAACTGCTGCTCCCAGAACTGTATAGATTCAGGTTCCGTGCTTCACAGTGAATGGTCGCACGACGATGAGAAGTTTCCCATCGCCACTTTCCTATCCCACTCGTCGTAGGTAGAAAACAGTTCATGATCACTTACACTGACAGTAACCTAGGGACCGGTGGAACAAACAGTTGATTCCTGTCGTCGATGACGGTGCAGATCACACAGTCAATGATTAGCCAGCGTTACTGTCCACAGTGTAGCGAATGTTATTGTGAGTCTGAACTAACAGTACAGGCAGCAATCCGAGTCGAAAAACCTAAACACAGACAAGGTCAATATCTTTACTATCGATGGCACATATCGAAGGCTGGACAAGTGCAGCGCTACGGCATTTACGGACACGATAGCATCAGTGGACAGACGCAGCTGACATACCCGAGGTGATGGCGTTCCGTACAGGAGGAACCTGCAGCCTTAGAATCAAGTCCAAGCGTATCTGTCCTTTCCTCCATATCGATACTGAGACTGGGCAGAGAATCGGAAATATTGTCGCATATTAAATACTTCATGTGTGGCAGAGTTTTGAAGCATATTATTGAAGCCGTGAAATATGTTACTATTGTCTACACCAAACAAAATACAAATAAGAAGTAAAAACACTGTCTATTTATGTTTCATTATTGCAGTGAATTCAAAAGGCTTATGCAAATGGCAAATGCGGTTGCAATGAAAACAAATAAATTAAAGCGTTATACATGGAAACATTTATGTTTAATATTATACAGTGTGTTTCAGAATGACGTTTTAAAAATTTGGAGACAGGTTCTTACACGAAAACAATAAAAAATGTCCAGTAAACATGAGCTCTAAAATCCTAGCCTTAAGTGATATGAGCTCTTGTTCGTCTTCTCTACTGTTTAACAGATCTCCTCTGCTGAAAAGTGTTCATAGCTCTTCAGATATGCGCTTTGAAGCACATGTTTGCTGGACACTTTTTTCTAGTTTTGGTGTAAGGAACCTGTCTCTGAATCTTTAAAACGTCATTCTAAAACTCCCTCTCCATCCACTAGAAATATAAATGTCAGGGCAGATTTGACTGGGCATAGACACAACTTTAGTAACTGAGCAAGTTGGGCGGAAATGAAGTGTCTCATCCCACCTCTAGACGGAGTCAGTTTCGCGTGAAGGAATGTGAGGCAGATAGGAGATTGCGCGCAAAAATTAATCACCCCCCACCCCCATTGTTCGTGTGGGTATGGGTTGACAGCAGGGAGCATTCATCTTACATCTTCTCCGGCTGGGTTACTAAACTCAGTCGTTCTTCTATACTGACTTACTTAGTTACTCATTTGTAGTGTACTTGCCATCTCAGGCGAGGTTCCTGTGCTCGTGCTTCGGGTAACTATTGTCTGTGGTGATTATCTCTCATAGGTGATGTTAGCATAGTGACAAGCAACTGCAGTAGGATACTTAAAGATTCGAGCAGCAGACCGTAAGAGATTTCTATATGACTCTGAGTGATAAATGAGTATATCACGAAGTGATGACAGAGATTGGAATGAATGCAGGAAATTGACTCAAAGTCTGAAGACTGAGCCGTCAGCACGTTAGCATTTTCCATCCTCTGCATTGCTCACTAACTACTTGACTACTCACTCTCTGACAATTCACCATCGCATCTCTCCATCTGACTGACCGCTTACTATCTACCCCTTGAGCTGCTCCTATTTGGCAATATTGGTACTGGTCCCCACGCTCTTTCTTCCACAGCACTAAATTTTATGTTGTATCGTCTTTGTCTTTGGTGGGCCCATTTTGTAATCTCACCCAAAAATTTGATCAACGATATGTAACTACACCTTCTGATCTTACGGTGACTGACGTGTAACTGTGAACCGCCGGCCCACTCTCACGTGTTCCACGTTGCCGTACTTCACACCTCGGGCTCTGAATCCCTATCGTAATGCTTCAAGTGTTTGTCGACATTACTGAGTTGTTAAGAAAGAAGCCACCCAACAAAAACTTCCTTGTTTGTAATGGGAAAGCTTGTGCTTTCCTCATTTGTCCATAGGTACTTGTGACTATGTGGCATCGTTCTCGCCGTCCATCAGACATTAAATGGGGCAATACTTTCTGAGTGAAGCTAGAAGGTCAGTGAATCTGTCTCTGTCTGGCTTTTGGGGAAGTTTCACTTACCGGTTGCAGCCTAAGCATCCCCTCTTGTCCTCAGGGCCTGATGGCGAAGTATTACCTTAAAGATTCTTCGACAATAGTTACAGGACGTGAAATCTTCACTCTACAATTCGAAAGTGTTACTCGTTTCCATTTACGTGAACACCCTACGATGCTTTGTACACACGTATGCATTCTCATCGATAAAGGTAATGTGCATCATCTGTGTTTCAGCTTCCAAGAACATTTCAATATGTTTTTGGTACCAATCAACAATGGGATAAAGTTGTTGCGGTCTTCAGACGGAGGACTGGTTTGATTCAGTTCTCCACGCTAGTCTGTCATGTACGAGCCTCTGCATCCATTTGAATCTTGTCACTGTAGTAAATACTCACCCTCCCTTTCCAAATTTTCCGCTCCACGATTCCCTCCACTCATAAACTGACAATCCCGTGACGCCTATGGGTCTACGTCTTCATATACATACATATTCTGCAAAACCATTCCGAAGAACGTGAGAGCGGATACTCCCACTGTACCCATGACTAAGGCTTCTTCCTCTTCCGTACACCAGAATCGAGTGGCCTGGCAGGCGTAATAATAATATTAACAATAATATGGCTTTACAACCCACTGCTGTAGGTAACAGGAAAGTTTGTTTTGCGACTGTTGCCTATACTCTCTACCTGTCGCTTCAACATAGGCTCCTCCTTCACCCATGGCACTGTCGTTTGCGGAGATGCTGAAATGCTCCAACGCAATACAAAAGTTCGACATGGAGAAAATGAGTATTTTTATAGCAATTAATGTAATACTGTTCTGATAATACCAAACGCACCAGAAGAGACGCACGCATTAGCGCGCCACTGCTGGGATTCAGGGAGGCGCGCCAGGCCCAGATAGAATTCTCCCAGCGGATTAAGGATAAGCACCAGTGTGCCGGTGAGCATCGATGCGGGGTTCAGGTGGTTTCCCAGCTAGAAGAATACTGGACCGGTACCCAAGTCAGGCCTCAGGTATACGATTCGCAGTAATTTCGAACACTTTATCACACTTTCACATGCGTAACACTAGACGCAAACAGACGAAGTACACAAATTCCAGTCTGGGAGAGAGGGAGTGGAGGGTGGCGAAGAAAGGGCTTGCGACCACCTTCTACCACTAACACTGAGAAATCAAGGCTAACGAGCCAACCCAGTGAAGATATGGGATAAGGCCAAGAAAAACGAGAAGAGTTCTTGGTAATTTAATCTCTACTCTGAAAGCCAGCAGGAGTGGCCGTGCAGCTCTACGTGCTACAGTCTGGAACCGCGTGACCGCTACGGTCGCAGGTTCGGATCCTGCCTCGGGCATGGATGTGTGTGATGTCCTTAAGTTAGTTAGGTTTAAGTAGTTCTAAGTTCTAGGGGACTGATGACCTCAGCAGTTAAGTCCCGTAGTGCTCAGAGCCATTTGAACCATATTCTACCCTGAAATTTGTTCCCTGTCAGGCTTGCGGTGTTCACAATCTACTCTCGAATATAAATCTGAATGACTTTCACAGGCAAAACACACGAGAGTCCGTCCACTATGTGATAAAAAGTGTCCGGAACCTCCCCCCCCTCTCCCCCCAAAACATACGTTTTTCGTATTAGGTGCATTGTGCTGCCACCTGCTGCCAGGTACTCCATATCGGTGGGGCTCTTCGCGGAACTCACGGACTTCGAACGTGATCAGGTGATTGGGTGTCACTTGTGTCATACGTCCTTACGCGAGATTTCCATACACCTAGACATCCATAGATCCACTGTTACCGATGTGATAGTGAAGTGGGAACGTGAAGGGACACGTACAGCACAAAAATGTACAGGCTGACCTCGTCTGTTGAACGACGCAAACCGCCGACATTTGCAGATAGTCATAATGTGTAATAGGCATACATCTATCCAGACCATCACACTTGGTGTAAGGAGCGTAAACACTGGACGATTGAACAGTGGAAAAACGTTGTGTGAAGTGACGAATTACGGTACACAAAGTAGCGATCCGATGGCAGGGTGTAGTTATGGCGAATACCCGGTAAACATCATAGGCGGTGGTGTTATGGTGTGGTCGTGTTTTTCATGGAGGGGGCTTGCATCGCTTGTTGTTTTTCGTGGCACTATCACAGCACAGGCCTACATTGATGTTTTAATCACCTTCTTGCTTCCCACTGTTGAAGAGCAATTCGGGGATGGTGGTTGCATCTTTTAACACGCTCGAGCACCTGTTCATAACGCAAGGCCTGTGGCGGAGTGGTAACACGACAATAACATCCCCGTAAGGGACTGGCCTGCATAGAGTCCTGACCCGAAACCTATATAACAACTTTGGGATGTTTTGGAAGGCTGGCTTCGTGCCAGGCCTCTCCGATCGAGATCGATACCTCTCCTCAATGCAGCACTCCGTGAGGAATGGGCTGCCAAGAAACCTTCCAGCAACTGATTGAACGTATGCCTGCGCAAGGAAAGCTGTCATCAAGGCTAATATTGAATTCCAGCATTACCGATGGAGGGAGCCACGAAATTGTAAGTCACTTACAGCCAGGTGTCCGGATACTTTTGATCACATTGTATATCACTTAACTGGAGATTTATCACGGTCGTCTTGGTTTAGTCAACATTACGTGTCAAATGCAATCGACTGTAAGTTTATAAAAGTGCCAGAGGAATTAAACTTCGGGCTGTGTCCGTCGCATGTACTTTGCTCATCACACACGTACACATACCATCAAATAATTGCCTTTTTACAATTCACTTAAACTGTTTAACTTCAGATGCTCCAACTAAGGAGCTAGATTTCCATCGATCTACATCGGGGAATCCTAAATTCCATTCTTTTCGAGGTATCAACCACCCTCCTCGCACTGTAGAAACAGACACGATGCTCATGAATGACTATCGATACTTACAACGATACACAGAGTACAGCCCTGTGTTTGCCCAGAACAGGTACTCTGAGAAGCAGATCCGGAATCCATTTCGACCAGCACGCTCCAAACCTCAAGAACAGCGTGAAGAAACAGAGAACACCGTGGGGTTTGTTTTCCTACCGTATGTCGGTGGCGTGTCTTTTAAGATGGGCAGAATTTTCAAGAAATACCGGATTAAATGTGTTTTCCAGCGTCCAGCACGAGTGCAATCAATGCTGGGCTCTGTTAAAGACTACCTCGGCCTGAGAAGACCAGGAATATATAAAATCCCGTGCCACTGTGGGAAGCCTTATATTGGCCAGACGTGTCGTACAGTTAAAGACAGATGCGACGAACATAAACGTCACACCAGGTTGGGTCAGCCAGAGAAATCTGCGGTTGCTGAACACAGCCTTGACACGGGACATGACATGAACTATGAAGAAACCAAGATTCTCCCGTATGCTTCCACATACTGGGACTCCATCATCAAAGAGGCGGTCGAAATACGTATAAGCAGTGACCTAATAAACTGAGACACGGGGTTTCACCTGAGTAAAGCCTGGGAGCCAGCCTTGGCGGCACTAAGCAATCGTCACCCGCAGATTATCAACTGCACCGAGTCAACGCAGATGGGAAACCTTAGCTCAGATGCTTAAATCGCGTGCCAACACCTCGCGCGCGCAAACAGGGCCCGTCGTCCCGGCCGCATTTTCCCACGCCGCGGCTCGCTTCCACATCCGCGACCCGTTTCTCCAGCAAAGGGCTCTGGTATTCGACGCCGTCTACGATTGGACTTCGATGACGTTATGCCCCCGCTGGAGCCTGCGCTGTTCTAGAAAGCCAGCATATAAATTGGCGAGCTTCTCAGCGACGCGACAGTGGCACATGAAGATGGCGGGCAGTTGTCTCGCTGATATATTGTGCGGCTTTTACAATATTATGCCGCGTAATTCCCGGGAACCTATCAAGTAAAGGTATGCTATGTATGATACGAAGAATTGTATTAAACCTCAGGACAAGGGACACTACAATTTACATTTGCACTTTAGTAACTCCAGTGATAGATCAGAAATCACTGCTGATAAATACAGCAAGTTTATTTCTTTGTAATATGTTGACAAACTATTGTAACATGAGAACTGTAGTATTCAGCATGCTTAAAATAATACACTCCTGGAAATTGAAATAAGAACACCGTGAATTCATTGTCCCAGGAAGGGGAAACTTTATTGACACATTCCTGGGGTCAGGTACATCACATGATCACACTGACAGAACCACAGGCACATAGACACAGGCAACAGAGCATGCACAATGTCGGCACTAGTACAGTGTATATCCACCTTTCGCAGCAATGCAGGCTGCTATTCTCCCATGGAGACGATCGTAGAGATGCTGGATGTAGTCCTGTGGAACGGCTTGCCATGCCATTTCCACCTGGCGCCTCAGTTGGACCAGCGTTCGTGCTGGACGTGCAGACCGCGTGAGACGACGCTTCATCCAGTCCCAAACATGCTCAATGGGGGACAGATCCGGAGATCTTGCTGGCCAGGGTAGTTGACTTACACCTTCTAGAGCACGTTGGGTGGCACGGGATACATGCGGACGTGCATTGTCCTGTTGGAACAGCAAGTTCCCTTGCCGGTCTAGGAATGGTAGAACGATGGGTTTGATGACGGTTTGGATGTACCGTGCACTATTCAGTGTCCCCTCGACGATCACCAGTGGTGTACGGCCAGTGTAGGAGATCGCTCCCCACACCATGATGCCGGGTGTTGGCCCTGTGTGCCTCGGTCGTATGCAGTCCTGATTGTGGCGCTCACCTGCACGGCGCCAAACACGCACACGACCATCATTGGCACCAAGGCAGAAGCGACTCTCATCGCTGAAGACGACACGTCTCCATTCGTCCCTCCATTCACGCCTGTCGCGACACCACTGGAGGCGGGCTGCACGATGTTGGGGCGTGAGCGGAAGACGGCCTAACGGTGTGCGGGTCCGTAGTCCAGCTTCATGGAGACGGTTGCGAATGGTCCTCGCCGATACCCCAGGAGCAACAGTGTCCCTAATTTGCTGGGAAGTGGCGGTGCGGTCCCCTACGGCACTGCGTAGGATCCTACGGTCTTGGCGTGCATCCGTGCGTCGCTGCGGTCCGGTCCCAGGTCGACGGGCACGTGCACCTTCCGCCGACCACTGGCGACAACATCGATGTACTGTGGAGACCTCACGCCCCACGTGTTGAGCAATTCGGCGGTACGTCCACCCGGCCTCCCGCATGCCCACTATACGCCCTCGCTCAAAGTCCGTCAACTGCACATACGGTTCACGTCCACGCTGTCGCGGCATGCTACCAGTGTTAAAGACTGCGATGGAGCTCCGTATGCCACGGCAAACTGGCTGACACTGACGGCGGCGGTGCACAAATTCTGCGCAGCTAGCGCCATTCGACGGCCAACACCGCGGTTCCTGGTGTGTCCGCTGTGCCGTGCATGTGATCATTGCTTGTACAGCCCTCTCGCAGTGTCCGGAGCAAGTATGGTGGGTCTGACACACCGGTGTCAATGTGTTCTTTTTTCCATTTCCAGGAGTGTATAATTATCAACAGTTTATATTCATGTAGGATGTATAGAACACCAGAACTAATGAACAATAATTTATTTAAGTCAGACGTATGTACACGTTCTTCCTGAAAAAGCTGTTACAAAATCCAGGGCATAACCTGGTTCCATTACAGAAATACATCACAATTTCCATCTTAAAAGGCAGCAAGCCTTTTCTATGCTCAGTGGAATTACACGGAATGATTAATTAGTTGCACACATCTGATATATTGCATTTCGTGAAAAATGACACAGTTACAAAACATGTCAGACACATATAACAGGTTACATTACCAGTCCTACTGTCTAAAAAATTTAATAATTGTGACTAAGGATGACTTATGTTGCTGACAAATGTAGTAGCTCAGACAGAGTAATAGAGCAACAAACATTTGTTGGAACGTATGCACCATGATATAAAGGTGCCACTGGGATGATGCACTACTGAAGGACATTCAACAAAGGGAAAATGTAGGTAGTCACTGGAAACTAATAAGTAATGGTAATAGTGAGTATGACGACATATCAGAACAACCTTACATTACAGTTGAATACATGATACACAACAGAAACAACTCTTTTATATCGTTACTGCACAGCTACGCAACATTTGTTGAAAACCCAGCCATAAGCTAGAGGTAGGCCAGTCTCCTTGTAATGAACTTATGTGTAAGCAAAACAAATCTGAGGAACTAACTCTGGGATTAGCTAAAGATGTACAACATAAATCAAAACTGTGATGATTTGACATTGATTCCAAATTAAACTGAATGGTGTATGATATAACGTCCTAGACATTCAAATAAAATGCAGCAACACGACACTCCTTAATGTTTGCAAAAATACTCTCCATGTAAATAGATGGGAAGAACTTTACCTTAATTACTATATAAACACCACATTAAGAAAAGAAATTGTAGTACTCTTTCACTTCATTACTGCTGCATAAATCTTATAATAAACTGTTTCAATCGAACTAAGTGTATGGGACACCTAATCTGTACTTTAATGCTGTGAAGTGATTTTCTGTAACACAACATTCTACAGTTACTAGCAGAAACTATATTCACTTTGAATTATAATAAAAGAGAGATTCTTAAAGCTAAGACAGTGACTAACTTGAGACTACTGTGACAGTTTACTCTAATATGATAGTTCAAGAACAAACTTTTCACTCAGTGCCAAAGTGTGTGCTGTTACGAAATTTTCTAGCACATTAATCGAATGTGCGCTCCAAGTCTGGCACACAGCCTCACATTGCAAAGGGTTTCAAATGGTTCAAATGGCTCTGAGCACTATGGGACTTAACATCTGTGGTCATCAGTCCCCTACAACTTAGAACTACTTAAACCTAACTAACCTAAGGACATCACACACATCCATGCCCGAGGCAGGATTCGAACCTGCGACCGTAGCAGTCGCGCGGTTCCGGACTGAGCGCCTAGAACCGCTAGACCACCGCGGCCGGCAAAGGGTTTCTATCAGTAAAGTTTAAAAAACAGTAACCGTAGTAAAAAATTAAGGGTCATAGTCTGGATGAGATGCAAATTTGGGAATGGAGACCAACTACTGTGTCTGATATTAAAGTATTCCAAACTGTGAGTGGAATAAGCAACTACATCTACATCTACATCCATACTCCGCAAGCCACCTGACGGTGTGTGGTGGAGAGTACCTTGAGTACCTCTATCGGTTCTCCCTTCTATTCCAGTCTCGTATTGTTCGGTGGAAAGAAGGATGGTCGGTATGCCTCTGTGTGGGCTCTAATCTCTCTGATTTTATCCTCATGGTCTCTCCGCGAGATATACGTAGGAGGGAGCAAATACTGTTTGACTCCTCGGTGAAAGTATGTTCTCGAAACTTCAACAAAAGCCCGTACCGAGCTACTGAGCGTCTCTCCTGCAGAGTCTTCCACTGGAGTTTATGTATCATCTCCGTAACGCTTTCACAAATACTAAATGATCCTGTAACGAAGCGTGCTGCTCTCCGTTAGATCTTCTCTATCTCTTCTATCAACCCTATCTGGTACCGATCCCACACTCATTCATTTTACACCAATATCTACTTGACAGGTCACACCTTAGTGGAAGTACGTAAATCATTTAGGCCTAACAGTAATATAGCATGATCCGCAACAACGTGCATGTTGCATCTTTTATTAATTAGTACTATAAGCACTAGGAGCATGCCTCAACATGCATCAGTATATGATGAATATACCTGTGAACTGTTGGTGTTACAGCAGTACTGTGATATTTATGGAACTGTAAGAGTGAAGTCCCTATCATGGATTAAGTGGCACCAAATTACAGTGATCTGTTGGATTCTACATGTTAACATAGCAATTGTTTTGTAATTTTGACTTTAGAGTTTCTTCATTGTCATGCTATATCAGATATCAACAGCTGCAGAATAATAATTCACTGTGGGTGTTATTGTGCCAGCATATATTAAAACTGTGTCATTGCAGGTAACGCTGAATGAGGGTCTTGATATAGCACAAATTTCATGTTTGGATAGAAGAATAACTGCAAAGCAAATGCATGCCAAACACAAAGTTGAACAAGTCATGACCATCCAACTGGAAGTATGTGAAGAAGATATCAACTAAAAATTCTGTACCAAGCTGTGCTGTATGAGCTAAACAACACTTGACGTGTCAATTAACCGACTGGAAAATATAAGATACCGGACAGATTAAGTAACGGGATGCGTTATTGATGAGAATATCGTTATATGAGGCGGCTCAAGTGATACAGGACGCCACTGAAATCTGGTTGTAATGACACCTATTCTGTAGCGCAACCTGAAGTGTAGGTTAGGTTGAAAGATGATTATTTGGTTGTGAGTTGGCGAATCTCGGGAAAAACTAACATATAGCAAAACAACATAGATATGCTTCATACACAGAGATCGCTTTTTAAACATTAAATCAGCAGTTTCAACATTCGTTAGCACTCATGGTAACTAATGCGAGAATGAAAAACACCACCCACTCACAAATAGAGAATAAAACGTATCCGTAATGTGTAACAAAATACAAATTGCAGAGAAATTTAAACACGAATAAAATGTAATACGAGCAACAAATTTATATTTCGTTATCAAAATCAAAATAAAGCCACTTGAAAACGAATACTATTTACTGCGAACTTTTGCTCACAATTTTAGTCAAATGTCGCCAAAATTTAAGATATTCCACTAGCATAAAAAAAAATTGTACTAGGCAGACAGTTTTTACATACCTTCGTGTGCTGAGTGGGTTGCAAATTGCCCCGATGAATCGCTGAAAGCCATTTCCGACGCAGATTCGAATCTTTCTGAAAGGAAAACAACATTACTTTCGGTCCAGATCCATAATTCCCACAACACCGTGGTACAAAACATTTGTAAACATTGTTTACAGTAGATTCACTAGAAGTAAACACTATAATCGCTAGTTTTAAGCACGAATGTAGCACTAGAATCCAACAAACGTGTAAATACACAAACGCTTATAAACACAAAATGGTGGCCCACTTGGAGTGACGTCAGGACCTGCTATGAATTTCGCGCCGCGGCCTTGTCTCTGCTCTCTAGGTGGTGCTGGTTCGATTCGGCGGTGACGTCACGGACTCGCTTCGTCCTGAGACCTGTAGAACAGGAGGGCCGCAGCCTGCAGCCTGTGCATGACTGATGGATTACATTGCCAGAGGCATCAGAACGGGTTTCGCGTACAACTTAGTTGTTCATTTACGGTACAGGGACCCTTAGCTCAAATCCATACATTTACCCTTCTCCATCATCATCGAAAGTTTGTAACTGCATCATGGAATTACCCTCTATATACATAAACCTCCACTTACAGCGACCGGCGCCTGTAACTTTGACATTATTTAGTGACATTGGATGACGTTTCCGGACATGGGTTCCTGTTCAGAGTAAACTGTAATGCTGCCCATGTCGCTGTCTTCATTCAAAAGAGACGCTAATTTTAATTAATTTTCCAATTAAAATGTCTCTCGCAGCTTAATTATTAAGCTTAATGAATATGCAAGTAGTTCCGTAGTAAGTAGCATCTTATCATGAGCTACAAACTGAGTGTTCGAGCTCTTTGGTCTAGTAAATACTTTAAAAGTTATAAATTATTTAATGAATTGCTGGTGTTCAAATACATTTGTCTCTGTATCTCCTCTCATACCACATTTCCAGATTACGTCTGTACACCACTGAATTCGTAATCAAACTCTCTTTCACTTGATACCTTCTGTTCCTCCATAGTCAGCACAGTTCGCGCAGCGTATTGACAGAGAAGGACAACGCAATTTGAACGACTCAACAGCTACCGGACGCTGACGTCACGCCCGGCCCGCGAGAAACTACGTGGAGCCAGGCCGCTGTCCAGGCCACAGCTTAACCGTCGGCGCCAACTCTGCCCGCACTCGTTCGTCGCGCGTGATTTATTCTCTGTGCTCAGCAAAACAGAATGCCATTACGCAGATATGATCTGACGTGTTACACCCAAGTAAGACCGTTTTCCTTCTACGTAAAAGAAACTCATTTTAAAGTCACCGACACACCTGCGTTAAAGGGCTACAACTTTACAGGTACGATGATGCTCCTGGAGATAGGGCTAAGGGTGGAGTAGCTGTTTTCGTCGACGGCAGATGCCACTCATCTTCTGTCCCACGTAGGCGACGGCCATACAAGGAACTGTAGTCAAGGTGTCACACCAATTAAAATCTCAATGTGTTCCTTATATCTTCCACCTCATAATCTGTTGGATTCAGATGCACTGATAGAACTCTTCTGGGCATCTACTAGCACATTACTCCTCGTTGGTGACTTCAGTGCACACAGTGTACTGTGGGGCTCAGCGACCACTTGCTCGAAGGATCGAATTATCGAGCGCCTTGTCCATTGAGAGAATATCGGCCTTTTGAAATCTGGTCAGGCGACACACTTTTCGAGACCAACAGGCCACTCTTTGGCTACTGGCCTTCGTTTTTGCTCCCCAGCTATTGCACACTCGGTTCAGTGGCAAGTGGCCACAGATTTTCATTCCAGTGACCACTTTCTGGTTTGGATTCGTCTGCTTGTTAGGGTGATGGTCGACAGGAGACCGCGGAGAGTGATGGTTCAAACGGCAAATTGGTTGTCATAAAGTCAGCAGGCCATAACTGAACATCAGATTAAGCCCGGGAGATGGTGGATCGTGTCTCCTGTGTGGCCCAACGAGCTGCCGCAGATTCCATTCCGCAGTCTAGCAACCACCTCAGATGACGACCTGTCACTTGGTTCAATGATGAATGCCACTTGGAAATCAGAACCAGGCGTGCAGCTTTGCGGAAATTGAAACACCATCCAACTATAGAAAACATTCGTGCCTTCAGGTCTGTGGGAACACAAGCGAGGCAAGTGGTATAAGAATGAAACAGGAACTATTGGACGGAATTCGTGACTTGCATTAGTTGGTTCACTTCCGCTGTACAGCTTTCAGACTCAATAATGCGAATTTATGGCAACGGCAGTGCAGCTCCCCTTACAGCTTTGTTGAGAAATAGAGTCTTGGTGGACACTCGTAAAGCCATAGCTCAGGTTTTAGTTGAACACTTGTTTACCGTCGCTGCAGCATCGAGACAAACTCCTGCACACCTTATGTTCTATAAGATGTGGAGGTGAGGAGGCTCCACTGCTTCACGTGTAGTGAGGAGGTCTGCAATCCTCCACGCCCATGTAGGAATTGGAATCAGCTCTGTCTGCAGCCAAAGACAATGATCCAGGACTGCATCAGATTCATTATGCCATGCTCCGTTATCTGTGTCCAGGAGCCAAAGGCAAGCTCCTATCTTTTTTTCAATCAGGTCTCTTTCGACGGACAGTACCCTGCTACTTTGAACGAAGTAATTGTGATTCCATTATGGAAACCAGAGGAGGATCGTATCGACCATAACATATACCAGAGTGTAGCCTTCTCCACTCGTATAGGTTAGGCTGTCGAGCACCTAGCCACCAGCCGCCTCGTCTGTCTTCTCGAATCCTAGTGCCACCTCTCCTAATACCAATGGTGTTTCATGCACTACTTTTCTGCCCTTGACAAATTAATTCTACTGACGATGGCGATACAAGATTGGTTTTCACCACGAAACCACTTGATTGTTGTGTTTTATGACGTCGAGAAAACGTACAACACCATTTGGAGGTACAACATCTTTCGTCAACTTCATGGATGGGGACTATGTAGACGTCTGCCACTTCTTATCCATTCCTTCCTCGTGGATTACTGCTTTCGGTACCAAGTTGCTGATGACTTGCCTGATTGCCACGTCAAGAGAATGGCATCCCACAAGGCAGTATACTGTGTCACACTGTTTGCACTCATTATCAATGGCATCTCCTCCACAGTCAGGAACCCTGATAAATGCTCTTTTTGAGGATGACTTCTCAATCTTTTATTCTTTCTCTGATCTTACAACACAATGAGGCTGCTGCTGCTGACCATCAGGAGGCTAGAATCTTGAGCCAACAAAACTAGTTTTATGTTCTCGGCAGAGAAGACTGTGTGTGGCAATGTTAATTGTGGTCGTCGAAGTTTTAACAAACCAGAGCTCACAGAGAGGGCTAAATTTTTACACATTAAGAAAAAATTACTCTTTTTGGCCCTATTCTTTGACACAAAGTTAACCTGGCTCCCACGCCTCAAAGACCTGCAAACAGAGGGCTTCATATCATTTAATATTTTGAAACGCCTCAGCAGAAAGGCGTGGGAGTTTGTGTGAAGAGGCTGGTGAACCACACCCCTGAACTCAGCACCGCCTCCTTCTGGCTCGACAGGCTTTGAGAATTTCAGCACTGCTTCAGTTATTGGCATTTAGTGCGGCAGTCAACCCCCATCTTTGACTGCATTTTCGGGAATAGGCCCCATGTGAATAAGCCGGTTGGGATACGTGCTGTGGTCTCTCTGAAAGATCTGGATGTATCAGGCCTCTGAATATACTTTCAGAGATGGAACAAACTACACCTTCTCGTCTTCAGATGACCAAAGTTATTTTAAGCTCGACGCAGTACAAGACAACTTGTACGTTTCTATAACCATTTTTTAATTACAAGCATGTATCAGAGTTTTGTTGCTGTTTATACAGATGGATCCCAGCAAGAGAATGGCATTGGTTGCTCAGCTGTTTTACCTGGTAAAAACGAAAACAAAACAAACATTGGAACGGCCCACCGGTACCGACCGGCCGCCGAGTCATCCTGAGCCTCACCGGATCCGGATATGGAGGGGCATGTGGTCAGCACACCTGTCTCCCAGCCGTTGCCACTTTTCGCGACCGGTGCCGCTACTCCACAGCCAAGTAGCTCAGAAGAGCTGAGTGTACCCCGCTTGCCAACAGCACTCAGCATGCCCATCCAAGTGCTAGCCAAGCACGATAGCGCTTAACTTCGGTGATATGACGGGAGCCGGTGTTACCACTGCGGCAATGTAATTGGCATTGTTTTAACTGATAGGGTTTTCGCAGTTCACCTTCTGAAACAATATATAAATTACGGTGCGGACATACGGTGATACGACATTATGACGACAGTGTAATGGATTCACAGGCCTCACTATACAAGGTTTCTCGTCTGTTCTGACTTGCTAAGTGAGGTAGAAGAGGTCCACCACCTGCATCCAGTTCATCACTTGATTCAGCTCGTCCATTACTCCTTTCAGTGGCTCCAACACTGTGGCAAGGTCTTTTTTCTGGGTACTTGGACACATCGAGTAATAGGGAAACTAAACAGCGTACAAATCAGCCAAAGAAGCATCTCATAATGAAACACGCCAATGTGCTGTGCCCTAGTATACCGTAATCTTATTATCTGATAGACGAATTATGCATCAGTGGAAACTGAACGGCTGAAGTTGGTGGAAAACAAACTTCAGTCACTCAAATCGACCACACGCGTGCCAGACTTCATGGCAACCTCACTGATGCAAGGAAATGCTGCTCACCAGGCTGCGCATAGGAAATAGCCCTTTAACACGCAGTTTTCTTCTCTGCCAAGAGAATCCATCACTCTCGACGTTTGCGGTCTGCCACTTTCGGTTCCGCATATTTTGGCTACGTGTGTCTATAACACTCCTGTTTGCTACTGTCATACCATAACCTCAAAACTGAAGGCAATTTGTAAAACAGATTTATTTTGTTGGATTGATAATGGTATAAAGCAACAGAACAGTGTTACCCTCTGAGAGGAATTTTGCTAGGTTGACCGTGTTGTTCCTAACGGAGGTGGCTTATCGGAAATGAAAGTCAGAATTACGTAAATATTTGAACAGTAATATACAAAATTTTGCCTATCTGCACTGTTTAACTGATAAAGAAAACGGTCGCCAGCCTAACTAGGCAAGAGAATGATTAACGTTCTCGTTTAAGAAAGTTGGTAAAAGTAACTATAACGGATCAACACAACCTATACTTTGTCACACGCGAGTGCAGTGAACTCTGACACACACATATGTTTACAGTAAGATTGAAACTAACAGAGCAGCACTAACTATTTGCAAAATTATAACAGATACCGAAACACACTATTACTTTCAGGGTTTACACAAAGTGAATGGTCTTGATAACATTACTATTAATATGCACTTCTAATACACAAGAGAGACAAACAATTAGCAAACATGAATATAGAACGTTTCACAACTGCAGCTTTCTACTTTTACTACAGTGAGACACAAAATTAACATATATGTAAAGATACTGACTCACTTTCTGCGATTTACAACAGACAGTAATGTGATCATTTACTAAGCAAAACTTTATAAGCATCAGTCTTAAGGACTTTTAATTTGAAGTTGGCAACAACACATTAATAAGCAGTTTTACTAGGAAAATTATTTTCAGCAAGCATCATTGACTTTAACTCACTCTCTTGCCACATTAACTTTAACTTTCTTTTTACTATGTTGAAGAGGCATTAATGAGCAAAATATTGGGCTTTAATGTTCTTTTAGTAAGGACACTCGGATATCACTTTAGCTCAAACGGAGAGGAACCTGAGAGGTGTTATGATGAGGAGAAAAATCAGGGTAGGTACATAAATTCAGATATAAATTACCTTATATTTGAGCACACTAACACATCCATTAAGCTGATCCTTCACTGTACATCATTGTAGTATTCCGATGTAATGATTGCGCAATGTGGTGGCAACTGCATGTTGTTAGGTGGAATTGCAGGTAGAATTGCTGGACTCTGTCATTTTTTGGTAGCGATGATTGATACCAATCCCAGAATATTTCCAGCTATTTATCCATTCTTCCGAGGCATTTGAAAGCGGCAGGAAAAGCCTCTCTCGGAACCAGCATTATATGCATCTTTTACATGGCAGTGCACCGACTCGTAGCTCGTCTCCGACTCGTAGCTCGTCTCCGACTAACAGTTCCACCTTTTCTACCTAGGCCAACTACAATTTGCGCGCGCTACATAGTTCCCTTCCCGAGGGGAACCACTACACCATTTACATACAAACTAACTAAGAACCCTAAGTGAGGATCAGCAATTTACATAACAGCAACCAAATGCATTAAATAAAACAAAACATTTACACATATTGACATCTCTACAAAAAAATTATTCACACAAAATTACAATTACATACGGTAAGTTTTGTTCCCTCCAAATGGGACAAAGAATTTAAATTACAGATACACTACTTTGCATAGAATCAAATCACGACATCAAAGGTTTGACAAAGAAAAGAGTATACAATTTTGTTTTCTCTGTTCAATCAAACACATTTACAGATACTCAATGTTATAACATTAAATAAAACAAAAGCAAATAAATCCGTACAGCATAAGAGCTATGGTGTTACACATGCCCCATGTTTCGTTGAAGTTTCCTGTAAGGGATACTTCAAGGAAACATCAATAACACCTAAGTGATGTTGACTGCAAAAAAAAATTATTCCATCCAACCTCAGTTGGGAGAAAAATATATATATATATATATATATTACAAACATACAGTATAAACACCAAGAAATTTCATCCATTTCTTCCAAGACCACTTTCAAATTAAGCCATTTACAGCAATTTTCATTTTCACACTGCTTTAAGGAAACTAATTTAGCATCATTACACAAGATATCTTTAAGCATGTTCTTTTCATACACATACAGTTCAAGTAACCGACAAACAGTACAAAAATAATCTGCATATTAGTAGAATATGGTATAGCCTACAAATAAAATAAAGAAAACACACATATACAACAACACAGAACATTCTAACTTAGCAAAACAGAAGTTTGTCTCTCAATAATTTTAAAGGAATGTAAAATTTCACAGACACACAAGCATATTTATGATCACAGTACATTTTACAAGGTTCAGCAATTAATGAAATATGGAAAATATCAGTTTGCATCCACATATGTACAAATATTTACACAAAACACCTATGGAAACCTCTTCCAACTGACTCCTTAAGTACAAAAGTTACTTTTCAAGGTTTTTTTTCAAAATAATTAACTTTAAAGCAGCTCTTCATTAATAGTAGTCCAAAATATTTGTTGCACATAAACACACTAACATATTCAGAGCCTATCTTTAATCATCACTGCTGGGTTTTTAAAACAAGGCAGTCCAAAACTTTAAATTATTTCAAAAAACCTAGTATCAAAAACATCTACATCCATTTATATAAGAATGCATATATATTTTATAATAACTTTTCACTGACTTCAATAAGAATAGTCAGTTCATAACATATTTCTCAAAAAACCTAACTTAGTTCACTGCTTGCCTCAGCACTAGCACTCCATGTTAAACATTCTGCCTATTATTGGTTTGGCAGTCTTTGTATGTGAACATCTAGACACAAAAACACAATTTAGATTAAGAACACTAAAACACACATTTTTAAATTAATACACTGCCTCATCCTCTAGGTTTGGCAATTCGTGACCACTTATCAACGTCTTGCCCCACAATTGGCAAGTCCTTTGGCTACTGCTCACTCAGCCATTTGGGAGCCCCCAACTTCAGGACCACACCATTTTTACTCTTTTGTCTTGTTTTGCTGCCCAACAACATATTTTTGAGCAGTTTATTGTCATCATCTTTAAGCTTTTTCATCATTATGTCACATTTTTGGTACCAATTACATTACCAGTGTAAAACATAAAACCTGCAACTTTGAAACAGCAATTAGACACTGGTAATATTAAATTTTTCTTTAACCATGACAAAATCAGGTAATATACACATCATTAATTGAGTAAATTTTAAATGACATTTTTGGTATAATGACAATGTTCAGGAGTTATTTGAAAGTCCCAGATTAGTGGTTCTTCTCCCCATTTTCTTACTCAGTATCAAGTTTAATTATTTTTCCACACATTTAGGTCATCAGATATGTCAAGCTCAGAACAATAATTTTACACCCTACTGTAAGTGATATCTGCCTACCTTTTGTGGTACTAGACATATGCCTCTCATACCTATTTTCACATACATTAGTCAGGTTCATCTCCTCAGTTTTAAACACATATACAGTTTTTCAATATCATAATTATCCCTATTTTCAGAAAAAAACATTTACATTCAGTCATATTATGGCATTCATTTACCTTTTCTTTTCAGTAAGTTATTATTTTCTCATCTATACTTTTCCCTTTACTTTTCCATTACATTTTCTCTTTGCAATATCTACAATACTTACATTATTCTTGGTCATTTTCTAGTGTACCCAATTTAATTATTCATTTACTTGTCCTCAAACAACACACAGTATCTTATATTATTTCTACACTTTTCAGTTTATTCTGATAGAGAAGAAGGAAGGAAGATAGTAAAAGTTCTGAATGATGAAGAGGAAGGTTGACAGCACGAAAAGAAATGGAAGTAGTGCTGACAACAACTCGGGTCCCTGGTGCTCGTCAGGCACCTGACAATGCAAAGAGTGCATGTCCCCTGAGGCTTAAACAAACCTCATCTGAGGACATGTACCTTTAAATACACAACATGGTGCAAACATAAGCCCTTTCTGGTCTTTAAGTATATTAGAAATAAATTATTATCTTGTGGAGTTCTTTGCACTCTTGGTAAGTTACCATAATCATCATTATTCATGAAGTTTTCAGGTTTCTCACACTACATGGCCCTGTCTTCATAATTAGACTGGCAACAGTAAGTATTCAATTGAAAATAAACAGTTTCTAAGCCAAGTTAAACAGTACACTACAATAAATAAGCAACAACCTGCCGAAGGCCTCAAGATCAACAAAACAATAATCCACTTTCAGGTAACACTCAGATATAATAATAATAATAATAATAAAGTGATGCATTGTATTAACAGTATATATACATACAGCAGCCTGCCCCCAGTCTCTTTATTAACCAGGCAGTCTTTTATGGTTCATAAAACAGTCACTTAAGTCTGGTGGCTTTTTAGGCCTCCTACTTTCTACATCTTTCACTAAGCTATTCAAATCTAACCAACGTTTTGTTTCATCAGGTGGCTTTTTAGGTTTTGGAATTTCAAAGTTCTTAGCAAGGTACATGATCTCCTGTTCTGCTATTATCTTACCAGGTGGTTCTTTTTGTTCCTGTAATTCACACTCTTTCAAAACATTTGTTAAGGCTTGCCCCAGTATAGTATCATCTGGAGGTTCCTGCAAATTATGCCCCTGTGTTACATTACTGAATAATTCATTCAGTTTTGGCCCATTTCTACTTTCTGTATCTTGCTTTGGAAAAATCTCACTAATTTTCTCATACCCTTTCTCAGTAAAAGTATATTCACTTTCGTTTACACCTGAAAATTCATCTTCATTGGAGTCATCACTACTTCCTTCCTCACCATCAGATTCACTGAAGTACGTGACTTTTGAACAATAGGGAAAGTTAGTATATTCATTCTTATCTGTATTCATATACCCTTCATCATCTGAACTATCACTGATTTCATTTTCGTCATCAGATTCGAGCAGGAAAGCAACTTTTAAACAGTGGATCAGGTTATCGCTAGATGTTTCAGTCACTTCATTTTTCGACTCATTTTCTACACAGTGCACATCATTTGGACACGTAGGCACTTCAGTAGTAGCACTTTGGACGATTTCTGAGTTAGTTTCGTACATAATATACTCGTCACATACATTGATAACCTTTGTTTCACTGATTCCATTACTATCAGTTTCAGATAATCGTGCGAAATCCCTACCAGACCCTTCTGCATCAGAGCCACAAAATACCTTTCTATCAACAATTATTTCACCTGCACTGTTTATAATGTCATAACGTCCTCCTTTAAATCACTTTCACCTATTATTAGTTGTGCACACGTCTTTTGCGTGGCATATTTCATCATAACCTCCCCCACATCTACGTCTTCGACCTCATACTCATCGTTAACAGTACAAATATTCCCCTTTTCACTCGCATTTTCTGGCTCAATTTCATTTTTTAATAATACCTTTTCACACGATTCTGACCTTGAAAGATCATCATTGAATGACATATCAATTTTTTCGGTAATTCTGTTCCATTGCATTTCGATTTGTTTACTTTGTGCTGCCATTTGTGCAGACATATCATCAAAACACGCTGCCAATTGTGTAGAAATATCGTCATAGCGCGCTGCCAATTGTGTAGATATATTGTCATTTTGCGCTGCAAATTGCGCAGACAGCATCCTAATCAAATCAGTCATATCTGGTGTCTTTTCACTTTTGGTTTTTACCGCATTTTCAGGTTCGAGTCCTACTTCCCTTTCAGTTTTTGGTGATTCAAACATATCCCGCGATTCATTGACATAGCCACTGTCTTCGACAACATCGCCCATATTGTCTTGCTTAGTACGGGCGACATACATAGCTTCGATCTGTTTATTGACGTCTGCGTGATAACGTACGTAATTTAACTCGCGCGTAATGCCATCTGTTGGTGTGCTGCCTGAACTGCTCTCAATTGCGTTCTGTTCTTGCGTGTCTAGATTTATTTCTAGTTTCCTGTCCATTTTAGCTATTATTACTTACTGATACCTTTTAAATTTCAATTTAAGCTGAACTTTCACTATCCGTTCTGTCAACTAATGTACAGGTTCGTGCCGCTGGACGTTTTATGTTCACTCTATGTTTGTAAAATGCTAACTACTTATTAATTTTTTCCGTCTGCAGGTGCAAATTGAACAACGTCCTGTCACGGTCGCCACGTATAACACTCCTGTTTGCTACTGTTATACCATAACCGCAAAACTGAAGGCAATTTGTAAAACAGATTTATTTTGTTGGATTGATAATGGTATAAAGCAACAGAACAGTGTTACCCTCTGAGAGGAATTTTGCTAGGTTGACCGTGTTGTTCCTAACGGAGGTGGCTTATCGGAAATGAAAGTCAGAATTACATAAATATGTGAACAGTAATAAACAAAATTTTGCCTATCTGCACTGTTTAACTGATAAAGAAAACGGTCGCCAGCCTAACTAGGCAAGAGAATGATTAACGTTCTCGTTTAAGAAAGTAGGTATAAGTAACCATAACGGATCAACACAACCCATACTTTGTCACACGCGAGTGCAGTGAACTCTGACACACACATATGTTTACAGTAAGATTGAAACTAACAGAGCAGCACTAACTATTTGCAAAATTATAACAGATACCGAAACACACTATTACTTTCAGGGCTTACACAAAGTGAATGGTCTTGATAACATTACTATTAATATGCACTTCTAATACACAAGAGAGACAAACAATTAGCAAACATGAATATAGAACGTTTCACAACTGCAGCTTTCTACTTTTACTACAGTGAGACACAAAATTAACATATATGTAAAGATACTGACTCACTTTCTGCGATTTACAACAGACAGTAATGTGATCATTTACTAAGCAAAACTTTATAAGCATCAGTCTTAAGGACTTTTAATTTGAAGTTGGCAACAACACATTAATAAGCAGTTTTACTAGGAAAATTATTTTCAGCAAGCATCATTGACTTTAACTCACTCTCTTGCCACATTAACTTTAACTTTCTTTTTACTATGTTGAAGAGGCATTAATGAGCAAAATATTGGGCTTTAATGTTCTTTTAGTAAGGACACTCGGATATCACTTTAGCTCAAACGGAGAGGAACCTGAGAGGTGTTATGATGAGGAGAAAAATCAGGGTAGGTACATAAATTCAGATATAAATTACCTTATATTTGAGCACACTAACACATCCATTAAGCTGATCCTTCACTGTACATCATTGTAGTATTCCGATGTAATGATTGCGCAATGTGGTGGCAACTGCATGTTGTTAGGTGGAATTGCAGGTAGAATTGCTGGACTCTGTCATTTTTTGGTAGCGATGATTGATACCAATCCCAGAATATTTCCAGCTATTTATCCATTCTTCCGAGGCATTTGAAAGCGGCAGGAAAAGCCTCTCTCGGAACCAGCATTATATGCATCTTTTACATGGCAGTGCACCGACTCGTAGCTCGTCTCCGACTCGTAGCTCGTCTCCGACTAACAGTTCCACCTTTTCTACCTAGGCCAACTACAATTTGCGCGCGCTACATAGTTCCCTTCCCGAGGGGAACAACTACACCATTTACATACAAACTAACTAAGAACCCTAAGTGAGGATCAGCAATTTACATAACAGCAACCAAATGCATTAAATAAAACAAAACATTTACACATATTGACATCTCTACAAAAAAATTATTCACACAAAATTACAATTACATACGGTAAGTTTTGTTCCCTCCAAATGGGACAAAGAATTTAAATTACAGATACACTACTTTGCATAGAATCAAATCACGACATCAAAGGTTTGACAAAGAAAAGAGTATACAATTTTGTTTTCTCTGTTCAATCAAACACATTTACAGATACTCAATGTTATAACATTAAATAAAACAAAAGCAAATAAATCCGTACAGCATAAGAGCTATGGTGTTACATGTCTTACTGACATCAGGGCAGCCCTTGGTTCTACTGGAGATCTGTCCACCATCCTCCCCCACAATGACACTGGTGTTTCACGGATTCTGATATTTTATGTACTATGGGCCTCATCCATAAAGTGCTGTGAAAGGGAGGCAGACTTCAATGCATTGTCAAATACTCTGCATGTGGGGACAATCTTCGTCGTTCCTCCTCCCCTTCTCCTCCCCCCCCCCCCCCACTCTCCAGGGGAATGGCAGGCTTAGTTTTCGTCAGTGCACTGATGATCATGGTGTCGAGCACCTGTCATCCAAAATGAATGTTATCATTGATGTAAAATTTTTGTTTGTCTACCCGATTTTGTTTTGAAAGTGTGGTTGCACAACTATGGACCACACAGTAAGAGGCTTAGTGTTTGGTCTACGAATCACTGAAGGTCGAGTTTCCGCAAGTCTCCTTACACAATTTTCGCGGAAACAGAGTCCTAACCCTTGTTAGACATTATCAGTATATGTGTTGATATGTAGCAGACATTATTCTTTATATCTAATGACATAGATACTGATTGCAACCTGAAATAGCATATGACAGGAACTTTTGCATATTGCAAAGCTGATTAGTGAAACTGAATAATTCAAATTTGTAGGTGTTCAGATAGATAGTAAGCTATCGTGGAATGACCATGTTCAGAATCTTGTTCAAAGACTTAATACTGCCATTTTTACTGTTCGAACGGTATCAGAAGGAGTGATCGTTCGACACGAAAGTTAGTCTACCTTCCTTATTTTCATTCGCTTATTCGTTGCCGGCCGTTGTGACCGAGCAGTTCTAAGCGCTTAAGTCGGGAACCGCGCTACTGCTACAGTCACAGATTCTAATCCTGCCTTGGGCATGGATGTATGTGATGTCCTTTGGTTAGTTAGGTTTAAGTAGTTATAAGTCTATGGGACTGATGACCTCAGATGTTAAGTCCCATAGTGCTCAGAGCTATTTGCCATTTTTTGCTTATGCCGTATGGCATTATATTTTGGGTTAACTCTTCCCATTCTAAAAGGATGTTTTTGGCTCAGAAAACGGCGGTTCGGGCAATAAGTGGTGTAAGTTCCCGAACCTCTTGTCGACCCCTGTTCAAGAGTCTGGGTATTTAGACATTGACCTCTCATTACTGTCATTTCTTGTTAACAGTATTAGCTTAGTCCCAAGAATAAGCAGCTTTCACTCGGTTAATACTCGGCAGAAATCATATCTGCATTTGGATCGGACTTCCTTAACTCTTATGCAAAAAGGTGTGCAGTATACTGCGGCATACATTTTCAGTAAGCTACCACTCGAATTAAAAAATCTTAGCAGTAATCCACGCGCTTTCAAATCGAAACTGAAGGGCTTCCTCATGGTTGACTCCTTTTATTCTGTCGAGAAGTTCCTTGAAAAATTAAGCTGATTCTTATTGTATTGTTGATTGCGTTTACTTAAACTTATGGACTTACTTTTTTCGAGTTCATAAGAATTTCTTTATATCTGTTATTACTTTTATGTTATAATTTCATGCACTGACCTTTGCTCCTGTATTTGATCCTACGGAACTTCACGTTTAAATAAATAAATAAGTTTCATTCATCATACAGCTAAGTTCTTCAATAGTAGCGACGTCAACTGTTTTATAAGTTGTAACGTATTACTATGTTTACGTCGTTTCATATCGACCCATATACGTTATCTCGCATTTCTAGCTGCTTCTCTCACACAAATAATGACAAAAATTTAGAAATTCAGGGTTGCCACCAGCCTAAGCCCTTCCTAACCATTTATAAAAAAAAACAAAGCTGAAAATTTATTATAGTAATTAACAATTTAATTACAAGTATGCAAATTTTCTTTAAGTAGCCACATAAACAGCACTCCATGTTGTGCATGAAGCAACTTGATTAATTCAGGATTGGAATTCGGAGTAAGTGGGTAAGATCAACACCACAGAATTGATATATCACGCAGATTATTTATTGTATCTAAGTATTTGGCTCCACATCCTAACTACACGTAACTGCTGCCTGACTAGAAACATTTAAATAAGAATTACTTGAGAATATAACAGAGCACAATTTAACTACAGCAAGAACACACACAGAAAACGGGGGTAGGAGACAATGATACTATAATCTCCTTTGCGTTCAAACCATCAAAATATCTCAGTGATATTCGCATTACGATTCTACGCATTCACTATTCTGGACCAATGCACGAGGCTGTGCGATAATTATTCAACACACTAACTGCGTCTGCTGCTTGCATACGGACGAACTAGAGCCCGTGGTGCATTCCGAATCAAACTGTTCTGCTGCTTTGTAGAAGGCGCACGAAAGAACAGACATTCTTGTAGAAATTATAGATCATTCACCAAGCAAACTGTTAAAATAAAGCCTATTGTGGTGCCGTGGTGGACCAGAAGGTTCATTGATTACCAAATACGTGGCACAAAAGCGACACACAAAGTCAAAAGCAGCTTCCACACTTTTAACACAAGCACCAAAAAATCGCCTTTTTAAAGCAATATAATTAATGCACATTTGGAAAAATAACTCGTTTCACACGCTTCAGTTAAGCGGAAGTTCTTAAGTATTTCAACAGTTAAACATAATGAAGTCCTAACTCAATCTGCATCCTGTTACCTGAAACCCCCCTTAAGAGCTACGATCCGTACTCACCAAGCGTTCACTGAAGAGTGCCGCTTTTCCTTTCGAGATTACCTAGCTCCCAGTGCAGCGGAAGCTACCCTCCGTCACCAACCTCACACACAAAAACAACCTTCGACACAGCCTTCGATTAAGATGCGTAAACATCTCTGTTCAGGTATTGGAAACCTAAGTTGGTCATCCTGTGCTCTCCTTTGAACGAGAAGCAACATCATCTCCCAGCAGACGATGACCAGCTCAGCGTTTCACACAAAACAAAACCGAAAACCCACATTAAAACACACATATAATATTCAATAGGCCTTAATTGAGTGCTCAGTCTTTCTGGAAGAGTTAATGAAATGAGCTAAAGTCAGGTAGTAAAGTGAATAAGTTGTACCGAAATCGACAAGCGTCTTATGAAACGATTTCACAGAGACGTTTCATCACACCGAACCTCCCTCCCCCCCCCCCCAAATAAAAGACTGTGCCGTGAACGTTATTGTCATGTTATGACGTTACCCAAAAGGCTTTTCGACTCTTAAATTTCATAAACAAAAACGTATGAGTTCAGGCAACCAGTAATTCCGAAACATAAGTATAATTGCAAGCTTGTGCTAAAATCATTATATTGTGAATTAACTTGTGGTAGTAATTTATTGAATTTACTGTTGACCTCATTCGGTCGGCAATGGAACACGCTGTTATAGGCAAAGTGCCACAACCAAAATAGGAAAATAAATTTTAAAATTTATACTGAAATTTACTTGTGGTACCAATTTACTTAATTTTCTGTTGACCTTGATTGGTCGGTAATGAAACAAGCAGTTATAGGCAATGGACCACTTCAATTGATAATATACGACATCAAAATTTCAATTATACCCATAATGTTACCTAGTATACGAGTTAAAAAAAACAATAGTACTAGACAAACCCATTACATAGGTACAATGTTACACAATTTACAAAATAATAATAAAGAAAAATAGTTCATGAAAATACGATACATGGTACATCGACGTGATATTGTATAACGTATGAGAGTTGTAAGAAAACATATACAATATTTCGACATAATATTACATAGTATACAAATAATGGAAACAGTAGAGCATGAAAACAATGTTCTAATGTGTTACTAATGTGTGACTGTATCATAAAATTTAAGAAACATGTTGAAAGGTCTCTGTTGGATTCCTTTCATGTTTATTTCTTAAATCTGTTGCCATTTACGGCATAAATTCCTCTTCTAGTTTTACTGTGGTGTTTCTGACTATCTGGAAGGAGACTGAGCAGTGAAACGTGTTACTTTTACACATAAACAAGAACGATCTGTCACACTACTACACTTTAAAACACAATTTATATGTAATACATGTCACACAGTCTCATATGGAACCTACATCAGCTTTCTTTTATATACTGTATATGATAAGATACTGTCATCCCCCTTCCCTTCTGTGTGAGAGGATGAATGAGCAAATGTATTTCTAGTTGCATGCTTGATGGTAGCAGACAAGCCTGTCTGCTAGAGAACTATAGGACCAACGTCGGATCAGGTAGCTACGCTTTCTAAAAGCAGAGAGGTTTCTGTTCTTAGTATGGTCCTATCCGTCCCTTGTGATGTTGGTATAGGAAGCTGCCTCTCTCGTCACTTCCATTTGTATCTATTAAGCACGCTCGGTAGGAGCCCAAGTCAGTCTGTCCACGGCGAGCGTCTGAAGTGGTAAGATCTCCGGCTAAGCATGTGTCTGCTAAGTCCGTAGGACAATGGATTTCTTAAGTTCAGTCTAACTGAAAATATAATCACTTTTATTTCAGGTTTAGCTCTAAAATATCTAATGTTATCTTAAATTGCAATGCTGTGTAATTCGACTGTCAAGTTCCGAATATCTTCCGGTAGTTGCTTTGTCACTACTTTGTGAGTAAAGTGGAACCACGTGTTGATCAGTAACTCTAACTAAGATCATCAATCTTCATTGCGAATGTGCGTGAGATTATAACGTCTCGTCTTGACAATATTTTTCAATATAGCAACTTTTCTTTATGAAACATACTGGCAGATTAAAACTGTGTGCCCGACCGAGACTCGAACTCGGGACCTTTGCCTTTCGCAGGCAAGTGCTCTACCATCTGAGTTACCGAAGCACGACTCACGCCTGGTACTCAGAGCTTTACTTCTGCCAGTACCTCGTCTCCTACCTTCCAAACTTTACAGAAGCTCTCCTGCGAACCTGCAGAACTAGCACTCCTGAAAGAAAGGATATTGCGGAGACATGGCTTATCAGCGCACACTCGGCTGCAGAGTGAAAATCTCATTCTGGAAACATCCCCCAGGCTTTGGCTAAGCCATGTCTCCGTAATATCCTTTCTTTCAGGAGTGCTACTTCTGCAGGTTCGTAGGAGAGCTTCTGTAAAGTTTGGAAGGTAGGAGACGAGGTACTGGCAGAAGTAAAGCTGTGAGTACCGGGCGTGAGTCGTGCTTCGGTAGCTCAGATGATAGAGCACTTGCCCGCGAAAGGCAAATGTCCCGAGTTCGAGTCTCGGTCGGGCACACAGTTTTAATCTGCCAGGAAGTTTCATATCAGCGCACACCCCGCTGCAGAGTGAAAATCTCATTCTGGGAACTTTTCTTTATGTTCAACCCACGTGGGGTGTACTTTGTGAGACCATTACCACGTCCTTATATAGTTGTTTGACACATCCGGTTAATAGTAAGACTATAGTAACCAGTTCGAGGTTTTTCTTTTGTAAATTGCTTTTTGATCTAATTTATTTTAATTATCAAAATTATTGTGGAGTTACACTCTTTGTGTAAACCAAGTTGACCACGTGAAGCATGTGGTGTAATCATCAAAGTAGCCCTCAGCTATTCTTTTCGGGAAGATTTCACAGAGAGTTAGTACGAATTTAGTATACCAGTGTGTGGTAATTACATGACGGACAGGATTGCGCTACGAATGTAACTTCTTTGGGTGAAAATTGAATCGGTTGGTTGTGGTTAATTTCCTCTTGCATATCTTTCAACGTTCTTCGTGTGTCATTTTATGAATGCAGTGTTTTATGTAGTCTCCCAATCTTGGCTCCCTATTTGATGTGATCCATAAGATTACAAACTCACATTTACACAATCCTAAATAAGGCACCAGTTTATTTATGGGTCAAGTTTAATATGCTGAAATTTCGACGATCAATGTTAAAATAAATTTCCAAATGTAAACTGATTTATTTATTTTTATTTAAATTTTCTTTATATATATATATATATATATATATATATATATATATATATATATATATATATCACCGGATGTCGTATGACGATTAAAAGATTATAATTAATGTTAGTCTGGTTGGGAATTTGGTAAGCTAGACTGGATACCTAGTGAAACAGTTGCTCAGTATTGCAAGGTTTACTTCCTCAAATAGCTCACAGCTTTTAACCCACTTTTATGGTCTTGAATATCAGCACCGCTTTCAGAACAACTTAATGCAACAACATTACAATGTGTCTTTGTAAAATACATTATTTGAAATCTTGGTTCCTTAAAAAGGAAACTCCTAAAAAAGGTTTAAGTAATAATTTGTGAAAGTACTCTGTCTTTCTTTCATTAGAACGATGGGTGAGACAGAAAATGCTAAACAAATTGCACACTTGTTTACAAAAATTACTTGTCATACTGATGCGTGGCGCTGTATAACGATCCCGCCTTGGAGGCGGTTAAGTGGGAGATGTGTCTCAGAGCTGGATAGTGGCTGATGGTGACGTGAGACTGGAAGCGCAAGTAGTCGATGTAGCAGCCGATGGAGGACAATACTGGATTGTGGGACTGTGATTTTAGTTTCGATTGTGCCCACTAGAGTGCACTAAAGTAATAGAATGCTTTTCATAAACTGTTCTAGTATTTTCATAAAGAGTTATTATGTTTTATTTGTGTATGTAAAATGTTATAAATATGTTTTAGGAGTATGAATGATGCGTGAGTGTGGTTTAAGGTTAATATGAAGATAATTGTTTAACGAATTATGTAGTGGGATTTAGTGTGGGAACATTTCGAAGAAGTATGGATATGGACAAAGGGGATTTTTGGAGAATAGATTTGCAAAGTAAGTTTATGATAAAGGGAAAGTTAATTCAAGTATAAATAACAGTAGTAAATAACTTTGTGCATAAACAAAACTTCAGCATATTAGATAATTATGTCGGTAAAAAGTGCAGTCGTTAGGTTTAATATTTTGCGATTGGTTATTGATGAAAAGCGCGGACTGACGCGGGAGAATGTTGCTTTGCTATTGGCTGTTGAGTAAACTGACCAATGGTAAAGCAATATTCTCCGCGCGCCTTTCTCTGCTGGTAGAGAAGACTGAGGGTATTCTAGAGAAGAGTCGAAGGCTAGCCATGAACCAGATCGGACGTGTGTAGTTGTAGTTTCGATTGAAGCGGTAAGTTGCCGGACCTAGCAGTGTTTCACACATCAAAAGTGTTGGAAAGTGACAGCATAATTATTCTGATGTGTGTGTAGAAATTTCGGAATTTTTAAGTGAATTTTGTGACGAGAAAAGACATATATTGCGCGTGGCGTATTGAGCAGGTCGGTGGCTAAAAACTGACTGAATTTGGTACCGACAGACTTAATATTTGGCGAGCATTATCAATCAATAACAATCAGTATTTTTGTAGCTACTACGTTTTCGAGAAATGCAACACCATAAACTTGCTAACGTGAGTGAAAGGGATTATGAGTAACTGTATGAAGACTAGCACGGGCTTGGCAGTGATACTTGTTCACCTAAGTTTCAGAATATATTGAGGACAAAATTTCGAAACTTTCATTTGTGTGAAAACTTTCTCCCGAAACGTAGATTAGTGACTTAAATTGCAGCCTGGTTCACGTCGAAGTATAGTAGGTTTCACCTACACAGGTAGGTGCAGGTCCGTCGTAAAGGGACGGAAAGAACCGCGCCGCCGCAATACAGATATTTGCACTGCACAATCACGTTTCTTTGTGTTTACATGGAGATGGAGGCAACTTGTCGAACTAACTCGCAGTGGTGTGTCCAACTTTAATTGTTCTCCTTACAGAGCAACATCCGTGAGAATTTGCCCAGCTTCTATCGTCTACGAGAAACGTCAAGTGGTAATTTGTTGTCGCAGCTTCCGCCTGTGACGGGTATATCGTCCTCAGTATTGGCATTGTTAGATAATTTTCTTGTGGATATAGCTGGATTTGGTCATGTGGATGCTCTGGCACGAGAGCGACACTGATTGGCTCTTGTTTGTGCCACCCTCTGCTGCACAGAGCATCGACCAGTATGTTGTGCCACGAAAGTCTAGGAGCGGCTACTCCCGAACTGCGAGGTGACATTGTGATGGGTAAGATGTCCTCGCGTAAGGATGGCGCTAAATGGCTCTTCTGCACGCCATCCTAGGCAGCAGAGGACATCGGCTATTTTGCACCATCCCCGTCTTTCCACAGCGCCTGTCATCCACTATTTGTGTGTACGCCGCCGGACAGGCTGTATTGGTCCCGCTATGCGGCTGGCGCACGCACGGACTGCGTCTGGTTGATTCACCGGCCCGGTGTGCGGTAGGAGGGGAAGGTAGGGGTTACTGCCCCTCTTCCTCCAGGCACGCCGGGCCACCAGCTGGCCAGACTGGAAGTTCTCTGGCCCTGCTGTCTTCCGTTGCCGGGCTCCCTCTGTCACTTTCCGCGTCTGGATGCTCCACCTAAACAATTCTGCACTGACAAAAATTTGGGAAACAGTAAAATGTTTATACAATAACTCCCGTCTCGAAACTCCATCATTTCACATTGTTCCTTACCAACATAATTAAAATATGAAACTTGAGTGGTCCAGTAGGATTTCATATAGTAACATTTATCAAGTAACTACTCCAATAAAGTCTTGATCCCTGATTGTCAATTTCGTTGGAAATACAAATATAATAATATAGGATTCTAATGTACTAGAAGTTTAATGTTTACTTGCACGAAGCACAAAAAAATCTTATAACAAGTCTACAATTTATCACGTTAAAACTTTTTTTTGTTGTTAACCAATTATTCAGTGCTCCCACTAAAGAAATTTTGTCAAGTGTGTAATGCACTGATTTGCTTAAACACGAGTACCTCATCAGAGATAAGGTGAATTAAACAATGTGAATCACACATGAGCTTGTGTTCACATATCAATTGAGTCTTACTTCACGATCTCAGTAAATATACATTATTCACAAATAAAACAACAATCTAAAAGAGAAACATTTGAGATCTGTCAATATGGTTGTGATCACCTTTTTTGAAGGGGTATAGACAACACAAGGATATTGATTAGTGATATTCCAGCACCTACTACCTACTTTTAACTACTATCCAAGTCACTTTTAACTACTATCTTCATCAAAGCACAATCAAAGTCTACTTGTAATTACACAGAACACTTCTACTAATCTACACCATTTGCGCTACATCCATGATTCTGAATACCACCACTATCCAGGCTCGTGGTGTGCCCTTTCCCTATGGGCATGGTGACACTGGTTCCTGGTATCGAGTGACATTGTTGATTTGCGCTCCTTTAAACATAAATGTGTTACATTATTTCACACTGGTAAACCTTACATAAAAAACTTCCTGTTCAAAAAAAGATTGTTAGTAACACATGTCATTATTTTAACTCATTTATATGTTCTCTAAAGCTGCTACAGTCATTTACTCATTTGCAATAAACTGTTGTTTGGCATACTAATAAAACAAAACAAGTTTAAATTTGTTAGTCTCTGTCACCATGGTTAGCAGTCTCCTGTCCTCTCTTCTCATTACTTGCCGTATCACTTGCTGCCTCGACAGCCTGCTTGTAGAAAAGCTACGTTTAACATAAGTTTTAGATAGAAACAACAATTACATATACAGTTACATTTTTATATACAGCACTTCTTCATTACCTCAAAATGATTTGAAACCCTTTATTGCACCTGGTTCCTGGTATCGAGAGAAATTGTTGATTTTCGCTCCTTTAAACATAAATATAAGTGTTGCATTATTTCACTGGTAAATCTTACATAAAAAACTTCCAGTTCAAAAAAAGATTTGTTTGGTTTGATATAATCTGACGCAAAGCTTCACAGTCCCTATCTGCATTTTCGGAACAGGAGATCCTTTCGTTCAGATTATTGCCAAAACTATCATCCTGACATCACTCAGAGAACATCGAAACCGGTCCATCCACCAGGGTAACGTTGAACTCGAGTTCGGATTGCGATTCGGTACAAACGGAAAATCTCAGGCAGTTCGTTCCACTCTCATTGCGCAGCACGCGCTCATCAAAATTTAAACTGACGGGGTTACCATGAACCTCCGCCGTCATAAATCCCCCACTAACGTTAATTCTTACATCACGTGCACACAAAAAATCGGTCCCTACGCGAAGGTACTTTCGCGTTCTCGTCAATACGGTACCAGAACGTTTAAGTTCTACCACTGTAAAGACGGAAGATCCGCGATTCGGAATGTCAGAACTTTGTAGTAAGTAGCAGCAGGAACACCACCACAAAATCACGCAACACTAACACACCAAACCATCGACTCTCGGAGAGAGATTTTAACCGTGTTCAACGCAATGGTAATGTATCGAACTATTTTTCTCCGAATCATACAGTTTGTGGGAAAAGCAGTGAGAATAATTACTTTTGGAAACATTTTATCAGACAAAGCCTGCTAGAACAATAAACTGTTTCGCTTAATAAAACGGCCGCCAGCCCAAATCGGGCACAGTGTCTACAGAAAAAGGTGAAGTCACACTTCGTACGTAATTTAAACACAACCACTTAATTTCCATTTACTACGGTCACTGGGCAGTAAGTACTATTAATCCCACTCCCTGTTACTTATCGAATTTATCACTATACTTCAGTAATTATTTAAAAGAAGACACACATATGTTTCAGCAAGGATGCAAAAAAATATTTAACTTATACCTATAATTCACATGACCAGAACTATTATTTAGCACGTCTAAATTTCAGTTCTTTAGGACTGTTATTTGTTAACATTTTACTAACACCAATATTTGTCTGGCTTTCTTTGACATGGAGAAACAACACGAACAATAACTGTTAAGATTGTTAGAGTTAAACAATTATGGTACTTTATTTTCAGAAATGCTATTGAAAACTAATCCTCATGGTCACGCAAGACGGTACCCCTTAAACTGATATGTGCAAACTTTAGTATTTAATAATGATTTTCAGAATTTACTAGCAAAACAGTACCATTGCCAGTAATTTACTATTATTCAAGCTTCAATAAACATCAGGATACTCGGAATAAATTCGTTTAGGTAAGGATCTTACTGAGGTAAATGACATAGGAACATCACGGTTAAACACAAAGGTACATTTAACACTTATATTCCACTGATTGATGATGGATGGTTCATACTGTGATACACTTCTAAATAAAGTACTTTGCCTGTTACTGATGTCGAAGGTGGCGTGAGGCGGTGCTGCGTAGTAGCATTGCGCAGGTACGGCTCTTGATGTACATAGCTCTGTCTTCCTCTTGGTGGCGACGATAAAATTGCAAATTTCTGACCTATTAATTTATTGTCGTACTGCGCCAATCAAGTAGAACACGTCTGTGGCCAAAACCCAGTCTTGGAGGTAAATTCGTGGCGTCTAGTGCTTGACCAACGTAATACGTGTTCCGCACATGCAGGGCAGCTACCGACTGTATGCTCGCGCGCCACACTAGAGATGGGGGATCCGCTCTTGAACTAATTCATAGAGTTCAATCTTTCAAAGGAGTGAACAATCAGTGATTCAGAAAAAAAGAACGGTAGCTCCAACGTTTCCCACGGCAGAGAGAGAGAGAGAGAGAGAGAGAGAGAGAGATGGAGCATATCAGCAGCGCCTCTACTGGTCAGAGCACAGTGCACGCCACACAACACAGCCAGCGCCGGCCTCTGCCCTGCTTCTACCTTGGCTGCCTGCATTGTGCAGTGCCCCCATTGGATTTTGTGTTTCACATATGCCGTGCCACCTCTGTGCGTCGTCTGCCGCCTGCAGTGTCTGGCGAAGCGTAACTTCGCATCGCTCTCTGTCGGCGATCGTTTCAGTCGCACGTCCTGCCCTCTGGGCAGTTGATGCGAGCAACAGGACAGAGAGCCACCTAGCGGATAACATAGGAACTACTTGCAAAATCCTGCTCGCAAGGGAACGAACGATTTGTCTCGGAGCGGGTGAGTTCACCGCTACCCCCACCCTCGGAACTCGCCCGCTCAACGCTCGCCCCACAGTCTCGACTCTACCCAGAGCGTCGAGCAAAGCGACTCAGGTGTCACGGCTGGTCTCTGCGGTCTCAGCTCACGCAGTAATACAGCTCGCGGCTCGACCTACTCGACTCAGCGCCTCTGCATCGGAGTCCGTCTCTACTGGATATTGTTCTTCGTAGTAATACCGCTATGTATATTACATTATTATGTTATGTATACATCAATTGTTTTTATTTTATTTTTATTTGTTTAAACTGATTAGATTAGGTTCCTGATGACTCCTCTTACTATAGGATTTTTATTATGGACACTCGAATTTACGCTTTAATTACGAGCGAACCGATAAACGTATCGCAAAATGTGATACACCAATATTTTCCTTGTTTTATTCTGCGTAAGGCTATATGCAGCACTTTCGTTTTACAGTCAAATTTATATTTTTTTTTATTCTGGTACGGATTTTGCGATTTTAGGCGTCTTCGGAAGGAAACGTTCACTTTAAAAATATATGGCTTGCGATGTATTTGTATGAGGTTAATGAAATTTTAATACATTATAGCCAAATATATTGTTAATGTAAATCTCAAGTTACAACAATTTCCGATCACCCAAAAAACCACGATAGTGCAAAATAAATCAATAATCAAAAACTTTGTCATATCGTGGAAATTTCAATAAACAATACAAAATTCTTACTCATTATCTGTGTTACTTCAAAATAGGATCAAATAAGATCAAAATACAGGTATAGTATTGGAATAAACCAAGTTTAAAGGGCAATGTGCCTTCCATTTATTTTCTATTGTAAATGAGTGGTGAGTCATGAAAAAGAGCTAATTCATTTCAGGGAGTGAACAGTTCTGATCCAATCTCTGAAAAGAACACTTTTGCCCATCTCTACGCCACACCACCTTTTCCATTCCACCACTACAGAACGGAGTTCCGTTCTACCTATGATCCCTACACCTTTTCAATTTACACTTCTGCTTACAAAAATCCTAACTATGAACCATCTACAATTGCATGACAACATATACATACAAAATTGATCTAATTAATTACAGTTGTACTTGAAATATTACATAATTATTTACAAAATATGTTTTAATACATTTATCCCACCTACGTCAAAGAGGTTATTCTAAACAGATAAGCTACACTTACCAAAAGCTTACTCTCGTTATAGTATTTGCTTAATGTTTCAAAATTATTATGGAACAAAAATTAAAAAGAAAATATACAGATTAATGGCAGTATTATATTTACAATAGCATTACATATGCCCCTGTTTTGGTAATGATTTCTGTCAAGACAATCTTAGCAAAACATCCAAATGCTATTGACTACAAAGGGGCCACTTCTTTAAAACTTATTACATTACATTTTATACATAAATATCTCAAAGCGATAGTGGACAAAATTGTTTTTTCAGTTGCAATAAACGGTTCTTTTTATAAATTCTGGTGTTCACCAGTAATGTTACAGAAAAATAATATTTACATGTATACCAAGAAATCCTGAATCTGTACCAATTATTATACTTACAGTCCAACATAACAACTACAAATGTATTTTCATCACATAGCTTTACTATTAAATACACAAATTTTTACCTACAGCAACTTATCAGGTAATCTTTTTCCAAGAAATTTACTAACCTACTGTTTTCCTCGTAACTTTCAGTTATATGCCAGATCTTTATGTATACCTTAGTTTCAACTGTATTTCAGTAACCTTATTATATTTCATATGAAAATTCGGCTGCAACATAAAAAAATTAAAGCAGTCCATTTACCATTCTCTTCATAAACAAATAACTACCTTAGAAAATTTTCAACTTTATGCTGCACAGCGCAGTCCTTTTCAATTACACATACACAAGAAAAGCAAAACAATTTACTTCCAAATCCAATTACATTATACTGCGCAGTGCAGTCCACTTCGCATTACAAAGACACTTGGTACCACCATACATAACGGTACTATTAGGAAATCGTGTTCGAAAGTCTGTCCTTTAATGCTAAATTCAGCAAGTATCCGATGTTTGATAGGCTTGCTTGGTTTTCCAGTAGCTTCTATGACTTTTACCCCTACCATAGACATAATGACTAGCCCTGCTTGGTCTTTGATGTATTCGAAAAATTATTTCGATATGGCACTATTTTGAGAACCAGTGTCTACCAAAACCTGTACTTTACAGTTGTAAATATCGACAGGTATAACAGTTTATTTGGTACTCTTCTTATCGGAGCCTTCCTGCTCTTCCCACAACAGATCCTGTTCCACCATTAGGTCTTCCCAAGAAATGTTGTTTATTCGTTTTTGGTCAATATCGGGTGGTTTCTTCTCTGTGGGACTCGCAATGATTTTTGCGACATGCCCCTGCACCAGTACTATATCAGGTGGTTCCTTGCTTTTACCGTACGCAAATTCCTTTGCGATCTGTTCATCACCTAATCTACCATGACTGAAATTGTCTTATAATTTTTCTGTTTCTAAACCTGTTTCATTTTCAATACTTTGTCTGACAATATAGCATCTGATTTACTTGTTTCAGCCAGGCTAGTTTCTTTCAAAGCTGTTTCTCTTGCGTCATCCTCTGAATTACACGACCTATGGACCTCCGCTTTTACTTCAAACTTTGTATAATCTTCCCCTATTTCGATGATCTGTATGTTCTCATTTTCTCCTGTTACATTATATGCATGAATTTCATTTACTTTCCGATCGTGAGGATATTGGGTGGCTTCCATATCAACTTTAGTCACGCTGAGCAAATTGTCATCTTCATCAAAAACATACTCAAATATCTCTTCTACCTTTTCCTCCTTATTTCTTTCCCTATAATTTATGTCGACTGCTCGCGATCTTTGCGCTGAGTCTATTATTTCCTCATTTGTAACATTAGCAAGTATCGTCTCCTTTTGGACGGACTACTTTTCGTCTTCCTTCTCTTCAACCTCCATTAACTCTTCCTTCGTCGCCTGTTCCCATCCATATTGCTTTAAGCCTGTGACTAAATTACTCATTTCTTCACGCCATTCCCGTACCTACTGATCTTGGAAACTATTCTGCATACCTTTTGTTTCATATTTATTTGCTGTGCTGATGTGAGCACGATTTACTTGACTGCAATTCTGCGTTGTTTTCACGCGTACCGGATCATTCCTGCTGGTTACGAGTTCACCGAACTCTCCCGTGTCGTCACGCACAGCTGTTAATTGCTCCACCACGTGACGCGGTATTGCGGTAGGTAGTTCTGTGACGTATCTCTGTACTGTTTCTCGCCCGGTCCCAGTTGACATGTGTCGGCTTGCCGGCCGAGTTCCACTGCCGGCGCCATATGGCGTGTTGTGAGCGTTACATTGCATCGCTCTGCTCGCCTGGCTGCGCTCTCCATTACTTTGCTTACGCAGCCTACCTAGCGGCTGAAACTTTTCTCTATCGGGTCTATATTGCCTTTCCGCACGGCGACGACCCTCCACCCACGCGGGCCTTAGTTTTCCTGTTCATTGAATTCTTGTGTTCGCGGTCCATAATTTCTCCATCGATCATTTTGTCCGTCCCGGTTATCATCGTCTACATTCCGATAATTCCTATTAGAATTATTCGGTCGATTGTCACGGTTATTTCTCGAGTGGTCTTCGTCTTCAATGCGCTCTAGGAAGATCGTGAAATTGCGATGGTTGCTTCCTATGTATCTTTTCGAGTCTTCTGGGAGCTTCTTCCAAATCTCCCAGACAATTTGGGAGTCGGATCTGCGACCCCTTAAATGTATCACTTTCTTGTACCACGACTCACAGAACTCTTTCATAGACATTCTGCCCCTGTTGTCATACCTTGTACCCATTATAAACTCACGCCACAAGCAATCCTGCTTCTGTGTTGACCAGTATTCGATGATGAATTGCTGTTTGAATTCATCAAAAGACATACGTTCAGTTTCTAGATTGAGACTCCGTCTTTTGGCGTCTCCTGTCATAGCACTAATTACCAAATTTATTTTCTCTTGATCACTCAGATTTCCGGGGAAAACTCTTTCACAATTTTTCAGAAAGTCTAATGGATGCCATCCATTATGTTTGTTGGAAGGATCGAATCTTTCCTCCCCTTCCAGTAACTTGTGATACTCTACTTTAGTTACCACATGATTAGGTGTCACCTGTATTATCTTTTCCAGCTCATTAATATGACAGAATATTGAAAGTGTTGCTATTACACTTCTGTTTCCAATTGTCTACTTTCTCTGCTAACAGCTTTTCAGACTTCCAAACAGTTTCTCTCAAATTTGAGACTTCTGTTTGGCATTCGATATGTACTCCAGATTTAATTTCTTCAAACCGCTCGGGTATAGTCTCATTAATGAGGGGTTTGACATTCTCTTGAATTTGTTCAATTTCGGAGTCTAACTTTCCTTAATTCCCTTGACTTGACTTTCTACAGTTGTTACTCTATCCTCGACCCCTTGCATTCTGGTTTTCACTCCTTTAATTTCGCCTATAACTATATTTAATACTTCTCCCATACCATCAATTCTCTTAATGATATATTCTCCCTGTTTACTAATTTGGTTACTCTGTTCCTTAATTTGTTGATTTTGTGCTCTAATTTGTGTACCTATTTTCTTTTCTAGGTTACTATTTTGTTGAATTAATGTTCTCACTAAGTCGTGAATGTCCAATACACTACTACTTTCAATTTTGGCTTTCTCAGTTACATACCCCGATTCTTCTACAGTTTCCTCCTCTACTCTTTCTTTCTTAATGGTTGATGGACTCCACATATCGCAGAAGTCATCATCCCTTTCTTTGTCTCCGGCTATATTTTGTTGTTGCTTTGTATGTTTGTCTGTCTGACTGTCCATTTCCGCCTGCTCAATTACTGTACATTCCCTGTTGTTGCTACTGGCGTGCTCCTGCCTACTTCTTTATCTATAATTTTATTAAATATAGCTAACAGTTTATTTTTAAATGGTCCCGTAATTGACTCACACCTCCCAAATTGCTACAAATTCGTGTCTCTGGACCTTCGTTCTAGACTTTCGCCGCTTCAAAAGTCCTGTCACGCGGCGACATGTGCAATGGCTCTTACTCGTTCTCGTCAATACGGTACCAGAACGTTTAAGTTCTACCACTGTAAAGACGGAAGTCCGCGATTCGGAATGTCAGAACTGTGTAGTAAGTAGTAGCAGGAACACCACCACAAAATCACGAAGCACTAACACTCCAAACCATCGACTCTCGGAGAGAGATTTTAACCGTGTTCAACCCAATGGTAAAGTATCGAACTATTTTTCTCCGAATCATACGATTTGTGGGAAAAGCAGTGAGAATAATTACTTTTGGAAACCTTTTATCAGACAAAGCCTGCTTGCGAGGTGCTGGAGCTAGCAGTGTATTTAACACTAAATTCTTCCCGAATCTTCATATGGAAATGATGCTCTAAGCCCCCCCTTTTCTAACTCCTAATTTTGCTGTTGCACATGGATTAAGAAGAAACGCGAACTGACTGTAATCGCCCCTGCAAGTGGAGTAGAAAAGAGTTTGGCACCTGCAGTAATTTAATACGATAGACATTAATTAAATAAAGGAAAGTTTCAGTAACGTAGTGAGAAATGAAAGGGTTGCTCTACCGATTAACAGAATGAAAGTTCTGTCCAAAATATCAATTTGATTTATTATGAATAAAGTCAAAATCATAATCAAAACACATGAAACATTTACAATACATCAAATTGGATACTCAAATAAATGCTGTGAAGGTGAATTTGTCTGTAAACTTGTGAGATTTATGACCAAGTGATATGTGGAGGCAATTCCTTGCAACTCAAATCTTAACGGAAACACCCAGCCAACTCAACATTAATTACTGCTATGGTAGTGATAGACAATGAACACCCAAGACGAACAGGCGCGCTCTGCTGAGCTCTTATTACCACAGTGCAAATTCCCTAGTCTGCCGGTGCTGCAGACATACATTACCAAACTGTCTTCTTAACTGCAAGGACATGATCTGGCATACCGGAAGCGATTGCTGGTCGCTTCGACATCCCGTCATGGTGATGATAATGTCGCGAGTATAGCCCGAAACAAATTGTCCTGGTCTGGTTGTTCCAGACTAAAGACTTCCTATCAATACAAATGCGCCTCTGAGGGAGACGAAGAAGACTCGCCACACCATCACTGACGGTACAGTGATTGATTTTAACAAGCAAAGTCACATAGTAACTCCGATAAAGTCAACTTAAGCCAAAACTGCCCAAGACAGACAACATAGGCCGCTTCTACGCAGAACGCTCAATTGCCAACTGTACTCGGAAAGTTACATTGAAGTCAAAACTTCAGCAACTTCGTTAAACAGTTAGAATCAAATAAAAGTATATTAGACAGCCAACGGAAGGCAGGCTGTACAGAGCAGCGAGAGCTCAGTCTTGTAACCTACTCCGACTGAAAAGCAAGAGCCGACCTCCCACAATAGCACCCATAAAAACCGAACACAGAATATTCCCACCCCCACGACAGTGGCCGTGGTTAAACGTTCCAATCAGCAACTCGAAAACCAGTGAAAAATTCCACTCTAGCGCCGAAGCACTACCATTCCACCAATGTAGATTCTTGGCGCCAATTTCTGCGCCGATTTTGCTACGTCACAGAGCTATGCCCTGAGCACGCCACTCACAGTTACGATTTTGCAGAAAACGCGGGAATTTTCCCGCCAAGACTGACTGGCAACACAAGTTATTCACACGCCTCGCTGGTAGCCCACCAGAAAGTGTTTTCGGTACGTTTCTGCGACATAACGGAGTCTCTAGCCCAGCCTCTCCTTCAGGCCCCTGCAGGCGTGTCTCCGCCGCTATTATGACAATGTCGGCGTCTGGAAAGCATTCACTCGACACCCTCACACCCGTCGGCTTAACCCTTTCAAGATCAGCAGTGCCTGCCTGTCACCGGACCACTCGGGTGACGAGAGACACTGCGTGGGAAGTCCGCATGTGAAGGAATAGCAACTAGTCACCGCATGCAATTAGAGAGGAAATTCGAATTACTCAGAGTAAGATAGAAATATGAGAGGGGGCGTCTGCCACCTCTCATAGCCCCAAAGCCATTTTAGATTGTAATTGGTGAGCAGTTGGCTCACTTAGGAGCAAGGTAGTGAGTCAATCACCCAAGAACCATCTTGCAAACTGACTCCACATGCCGCACCCTATAAAAAATATCACTGCAACTGAAAAATGCAGCTCATAGAGGGAGGATTATTTATGATGTAGCCAACTTCACCTTCTTAATATGGAACGCTAACACTTACATCACACATTCATTCCCAGGGAGCCCCTTCCAAACACTGATTCACACAGACATTCACGCTCTAAATATGGCCCGAGCATGTGAGCCAAATATGGAGCAGTTTTTTTCTTTACAATCAGAGTTGTAGTACTCCGCAATTAAATGCCCAAGATGTTAGAACAATTTCAATCATTAAACTAACCTGTACTCAATCACACACGATAAAATTTAATTTAAGAATCTCTTTGCGAACTTTCAGAATCTAATTACTACCTCTGATTCATTCTGTCTCCCTGCAGCAAGAATAACCTGAACTGATGGTCCATTCACAATGACAGTGGTGGTATCTGCTTCAGTTTATGGGGACTTAAGCAACACTGTTTGCATACACACAACAAAAAATTCAGAATACAAAAAATAACATGTTGTAGAGAACAATACAGTGATTTGTAATTTGTGCGCCCTACTCTATCACTTACATAAGAAATACAGTGCAAATTCACAAACACATAAAACGTATAACATACATTACAAAAACAACACTCGAGAAAGAAATTTAAGAAAAAAAAACAAGGTTCATGGGGTGTCAAGTTGTGCTTGCACATTGCACAATGTTCACGACTGTGCTGAGAATGAGGCACTAAATCACATTGTTAGAAATATTCGAAGCACTTCACAAATTCATTAGTTTCACTGAGGGGGTTGGTATGTTGAGTCATATGCATTGATGCACATGGTTCCATGTCTTGAGTATCGGAGGGAGGCTTTTGGGATGGGGCAACAGTGCTGACATCACATAGGGCTAAACGTCGGGTGTTGTTGCTATGTTGTTGCAACAGCAATAGGGTGTGCTGGAGCATCTGCAGTATGCTGTTGAGATTGCAGCAAGAGCCACGCATATGATCACAGCAGTACGGTAGGAAGACATAGTGATACGCTCTCCTCCCGTTGATTAATTGTCTCTGAGGTCTATTAGTTGGGATACATCACTAGTCCAGGTCTCTTCTCTCCCTGGACAGTACTTTACCTTTCCCAATATTGCAGTTCGATGAGGGATGATGGCACGTGGAGTGACTCCACAAGTGTGTGAGGTCATCCAGACAGGATTGAACTAGGAGCGACGATTGCTACACCTGCTCTCTAAATGAGAAGAGAAGTTAGAAATGAGACAATTCATTTGTTAGAGTTTGTGGCACGATACTGCTTTGTGTATGCAGATCGGCCAATGCTAGTGAGTTGTAAAAACTCAAACAGATGATTATATAGCGTCCCTTTCTGTCCTGAGGCACATGAGGTGCAGGTTCTGACACCTTATGTGATCTTCGTGTACTCACGACAACGTGGTCTGCCACAGGGAATCCCTCCAAACGGCTGCCATGTCCAGAAAGCAAGCTGGCTGTTGCGTGCTGTTCACGTGTCAGTGTCAACGGCCAGCCTCACTTTCACTTGTGGCCCGGCGACGGTTGGCCCCTCCCTAATCCCTCAGGTATACGACCCGGTGACTGTCAGCTTGTAGGACCGGACGCTCCCGCGCCCTTCTCGTCAGGTGGCGCGCTGACGCTCCCCTTCTCGCAGGTAGCCGATGACCTCTTGGTTTTGCTTTGGCTGGCCTCTGCATTGCCACGATTCTCGTCATCTGCACAATTCTGACAAAAATCTTATGCCTAACTTTTTCCCATGACCTTCTATGTAATAATAAATTTACATAACGATACACTGATGGTCTGTCATTTCAGACACTCTTATTTTAGTTTTATAGTTATCAATCTATGGCTATTATTATAACAAAATCTTAGTGTATCTAATCTAGACATGGACATAATTTATCTTGATATTTGTGTAGAGCCCGATCTCACTACTGTACATGGTGTGTGACGCTATACTCGATGAACAACTAAATGTGCGGGCCCACACTAATATTACTATTACTTGTATAGATCGACAGTAGACATGCTCAAGAATTAACTACCATTTCCCGACGATCTACATTCTATGTCTTTTGAATAAATTATGTTATTATGCAGGTTGAAGTTTTACTGAGCTATAAAGAACATGTATTTATTCTACTTTCCAAATTGTTAAGGCTTTCGTGGCCACTTGACAAACTGCCTATTGGCTTTTGTCACGGGTTCTTCGGCCGACGTTCATCTAATGATTTTTCTGACGTTTCGCCAGCACGAGTGGCTGTCAAAGCTTCACCCTCCATTGCCGGTGGTGAACTGGAGGCGAGCTCGCGGTCGCAGACTATATGTACCTGGCGCGCCAACGTCCGAGGGCTTCTCCGCGGTCATTTCCGGTGCGGTTCACCTCTTGCTACCTGCGACGGTCGTTCGGTGCAGTACGGGAAGCCAGGATCCGTTTACCTTAAGGCTTTCCTCTTTCTTGTTGAAACTGTTCGCGTGTTTTTGGATTTCTGCAGCTTCTCTGAACAAGCACGTGTGATAGTGCTTCTCTACAGCCAGAACTTCCGTGTCGGCGAATTTTATTACGTGGTCGGTCTCATTCAGTGCGTGCTCTGCCACGACCGATTTCTCCACCTACCCCAACCTGCAATGTCGCTTATGCTCTTTGATCCTGGTGTTAATTGATCGTCCAGTCATTCCGACATAAACTTTTCCGCATGTTCATGGTATACGGTATATTTCCGACATTGCAAGTGGGTTTCTTTTCTCCTTCGCCGATCTAAGACACTCTTTGATCTTCCTTGTCGGTTTGAAAATCGGCTTTACGCCGTGGTTCCCCTGTTGTCCTTGATTTCGCTCTCTCCAATTACGGTCGCTTTGCCGTTCGTTATTCCTCCTGTCCCTACTTCCGTGTCTAGTATGACCCTGTTCCCTGACGTTCTGGTTTCCAAAACCTTGGTTGGCGCAATTTTGATTTCCGTAACCCTGGTTTCCTAAATGACCAGTGCGATTATGCCATCTGTTGTCGTCCTTCCTTCCTGGTCGTTGGTATTTGTTACTCTGCCCCTTCTTCCTGTCCTTTGCGTCTTGTTTGTCAAAGACGACTTCGAGTTCACGCAATAGACTCTTGAATGCTTCTACACTCCTGGAAATTGAAATAAGAACACCGTGAATTCATTGTCCCAGGAAGGGGAAACTTTATTGACACATTCCTGGGGTCAGATACATCACATGATCACACTGACAGAACCACAGGCACATAGACACAGGCAACAGAGCATGCACAATGTCGGCACTAGTACAGTGTATATCCACCTTTCGCAGCAATGCAGGAACGGCTTGCCATGCCATTTCCACCTGGCGCCTCAGTTGGACCAGCGTTCGTGCTGGACGTGCAGACCGCGTGAGACGACGCTTCATCCAGTCCCAAACATGCTCAATGGGGGACAGATCCGGAGATCTTGCTGGCCAGGGTAGTTGACTTACACCTTCTAGAGCACGTTGGGTGGCACGGGATACGTGCGGACGTGCATTGTCCTGTTGGAACAGCAAGTTCCCTTGCCGGTCTAGGAATGGTAGAACGATGGGTTCGATGAAGGTTTGGATGTACCGTGCACTATTCAGTGTCCCCTCGACGATCACCAGTGGTGTACGGCCAGTGTAGGAGATCGCTCCCCACACCATGATGCCGGGTGTTGGCCCTGTGTGCCTCGGTCGTATGCAGTCCTGATTGTGGCGCTCACCGGCACGGCGCCAAACACGCACACGACCATCATTGGCACCAAGGCAGAAGCGACTCTCATCGCTGAAGACGACACGTCTCCATTCGTCCCTCCATTCACGCCTGTCGCGACACCACTGGAGGCGGGCTGCACGATGTTGGGGCGTGAGCGGAAGACGGCCTAACGGTGTGCGGGACCGTAGCCCAGCTTCATGGAGACGGTTGCGAATGGTCCTCGCCGATACCCCAGGAGCAACAGCGTCCCTAATTTGCTGGGAAGTGGCGGTGCGGTCCCCTACGGCACTGCGTAGGATCCTACGGTCTTGGCGTGCATCCGTGCGTCGCTGCGGTCCGGTCCCAGGTCGACGGGCACGTGCACCTTCCGCCGACCACTGGCGACAACATCGATGTACTGTGGAGACCTCACGCCCCACGTGTTGAGCAATTCGGCGGTACGTCCACCCGGCCTCCCGCATGCCCACTATACGCCCTCGCTCAAAGTCCGTCAACTGCACATACGGTTCACGTCCACGCTGTCGCGGCATGCTATCAGTGTTGAAGACTGCGATGGAGCTCCGTATGCCACGGCAAACTGGCTGACACTGACGGCGGCGGTGCACAAATGCTGCGCAGCTAGCGCCATTCGACGGCCAACACCGCGGTTCCTGGTGTGTCCGCTGTGCCGTGCGTGTGATCATTGCTTGTACAGCCCTCTCGCAGTGTCCGGAGCAAGTATGGTGGGTCTGACACACCGGTGTCAATGTGTTCTTTTTTCCATGTCCAGGAGTGTATGTCAGATCCACACTTCCCGACAAGTGTCTGTTGTTACCTAACTGGCAATTTGGAAAAACAAAATTTGATGATTTCTCCCTTGCTATATGGACTATCCCCCCATGAACCATGGACCTTGCCGTTGGTGGGGAGGCTTGCGTGCCTCAGCGATACAGATAGTCGTACCGTAGGTACAACCACAACGGAAGGGTATCTGTTGAGAGGCCAGACAAACGTGTGGTTCCTGAAGAGGGGCAGCAGCCTTTTCAGTAGTTGCAAGGGCAACAGTCTGGATGATTGACTGATCTGGCCTTGTAACAATAACCAAAACGGCCTTGCTGTGCTGGTACTGCGAACGGCTGAAAGCAAGGGGAAACTACGGCCGTAATTTTTCCCGAGGGCATGCAGCTTTACTGTATGGTTAAATGATGATGGCGTCCTCTTGGGTAAAATATTCCGGAGGTAAAATAGTCCCCCATTCGGATCTCCGGGCGGGGACTACTCAAGAGGATGTCGTTATCAGGAGAAAGAAAACTGGCGTTTTACGGATCGGAGCGTGGAATGTCAGATCCCTTAATCGGGCAGGTAGGTTAGAAAATTTAAAAAGGGAAATGGGTAGGTTAAAGTTAGATATAGTGGGAATTAGTGAAGTTCGGTGGCAGGAGGAACAAGACTTCTGGTCAGGTGACTACAGGGTTATAAACACAAAGTCAAATAGGGGTAATGCTGGAGTAGGTTTAATAATGAATAGGAAAATAGGAGTGCGGGTAAGCTACTACAAACAGCATAGTGAACGCATTATTGTGGCCAAGATAGATACGAAGCCCACACCTACTACAGTAGTACAAGTTTATATGCCAACTAGCTCTGCAGATGACGAAGAAATTGAAGAAATGTATGATGAAATAAAAGAAATTATTCAGATGGTGAAGGGAGACGAAAATTTAATAGTCATGGGTGACTGGAATTCGAGTGTAGGAAAAGGGAGAGAAGGAAACGTAGTAGGTGAATATGGATTGGGGGCAAGAAATGAAAGAGGAAGCCGCCTGGTAGAATTTTGCACAGAGCACAACTTAATCATAGCTAACACTTGGTTTAAGAATCATGATAGAAGGTTGTATACATGGAAGAACCCTGGAGATACTAAAAGGTATCAGATAGATTATATAATGGTAAGACAGAGATTTAGGAACCAGGTTTTAAATTGTAAGACATTTCCAGGGGCAGATGTGGACTCTGACCACAATCTATTGGTTATGACCTGTAGATTAAAACTGAAGAAACTGCAAAAAGGTGGGAATTTAAGGAGATGGGACCTGGATAAACTGAAAGAACCAGAGGTTGTACAGAGTTTCAGGGAGAGCATAAGGGAACAATTGACAGGAATGGGGGAAAGAAATACAGTAGAAGAAGAATGGGTAGCTTTGAGTGATGAAGTAGTGAAGGCAGCAGAGGATCAAGTAGGTAAAAAGACGAGGGCTAGTAGAAATCCTTGGGTAACAGAAGAAATATTGAATTTAATTGATGAAAGGAGAAAATATAAAAATGCAGTAAGTGAAGCAGGCAAAAAGGAATACAAACGTCTCAAAAATGAGATCGACAGGAAGTGCAAAATGGCTAAGCAGGGATGGCTAGAGGACAAATGTAAGGATGTAGAGGCTTATCTCACTAGGGGTAAGATAGATACTGCCTACAGGAAAATTAAAGAGACCTTTGGAGATAAGAGAACCACTTGTATGAACATCAAGAGCTCAGATGGAAACCCAGTTCTAAGCAAAGAAGGGAAAGCAGAAAGGTGGAAGGAGTATATAGAGGGTCTATACAAGGGCGATGAACTTGAGGACAATATTATGGAAATGGAAGAGGATGTAGATGAAGACGAAATGGGAGATACGATACTGCGTGAAGAGTTTGACAGAGCACTGAAAGACCTGAGTCGAAACAAGGCCCCCGGAGTAGACAACATTCCATTGGAACTACTGACGGCCTTGGGAGAGCCAGTCCTGACAAAACTCTACCATCTGGTGAGCAAGATGTATGAAACAGGTGAAATACCCTCAGACTTCAAGAAGAATATAATAATTCCAATCCCAAAGAAAGCAGGTGTTGACAGATGTGAAAATTACCGAACAATCAGTTTAATAAGCCACAGCTGCAAAATACTAACACGAATTCTTTACAGACGAATGGAAAAACTGGTAGAAGCCGACCTCGGGGAAGATCAGTTTGGATTCCGTAGAAATGTTGGAACACGTGAGGCAATACTGACCTTACGACTTATCTTAGAAGAAAGATTAAGGAAAGGCAAACCTACGTTTCTAGCATTTGTAGACTTAGAGAAAGCTTTTGACAATGTTGACTGGAATACTCTCTTTCAAATTCTAAAGGTGGCAGGGGTAAAATACAGGGAGCGAAAGGCTATTTACAATTTGTACAGAAACCAGATGGCAGTTATAAGAGTCGAGGGACATGAAAGGGAAGCAGTGGTTAAGAAGGGAGTAAGACAGGGTTGTAGCCTCTCCCCGATGTTATTCAATCTGTATATTGAACAAGCAGTAAAGGAAACAAAAGAAAAATTCGGAGTAGGTATTAAAATCCATGGAGAAGAAATAAAAACTTTGAGGTTCGCCGATGACATTGTAATTCTGTCAGAGACAGCAAAGGACTTGGAAGAGCAGTTGAATGGAATGGATGGTATCTTGAAGGGAGGATATAAGATGAACATCAACAAAAGCAAAACGAGGATAATGGAATGTAGTCGAATTAAGTCGGGTGATGTTGAGGGTATTAGATTAGGAAATGAGACACTTAAAGTAGTAAAGGAGTTTTGCTATTTGGGGAGCAAAATAACTGATGATGGTCGAAGTAGAGAGGATATAAAATGTAGACTGGCAATGGCAAGGAAAGCGTTTCTGAAGAAGAGAAATTTGTTAACATCGAGTATAGATTTAAGTGTCAGGAAGTCATTTCTGAAAGTATTTGTATGGAGTGTAGCCATGTATGGAAGTGAAACATGGACGGTAAATAGTTTAGACAAGAAGAGAATAGAAGCTTTCGAAATGTGGTGCTACAGAAGAATGCTGAAGATTAGATGGGTAGATCACATAACTAATGAGGAAGTATTGAATAGGATTGGGGAGAAGAGAAGTTTGTGGCACAACTTGACCAGAAGAAGGGATCGGTTGGTAGGACATGTTCTGAGGCATCAAGGGATCACCAGTTTAGTATTGGAGGGCAGCGTGGAGGGTAAAAATCGTAGGGGGAGACCAAGAGATGAATACACTAAGCAGATTCAGAAGGATGTAGGTTGCAGTAGGTACTGGGAGATGAAGAAGCTTGCACAGGATAGAGTAGCATGGAGAGCTGCATCAAACCAGTCTCAGGACTGAAGACCATAACAACAACACATATGGACTATCTAAAAATTAATTCTTCTTGAGTAAATCATCAAAAAATATGGTTGCGCTCCTTTGCCCGGACGCTTCCAGTTCAGGACAAAATATTATTTCCTCTTTAATCCTGTCTTGCGTTTCCTTTGACCAGTAGATCCGCAGGAACGCATCAACAAATTCCTGGTAAGTCTGACACGTCGCTGCCACACCCCGCATCTTTTCCGCAGCTTGGCCTTCGATGTGTCCACACATGAATTCTAATTTTGCCAGGGTTGGCCATGATGACGATAATGAATTTGTAAACTGCATCACCCAGCTCTTGGGATGGATCGACCCTCCATTATCTCTGAACTTTTGGAATTTTAGTATCGACAGGAAGTGATTGTGATCAAAATCCTGTCCGATCCTCGCACTGGTGTTGTCACTCGTTTCCGATACTTGCACGTTGCACGTCTGCTGAGTGTCCTGATCTATCTTGCTGATAACTGTGATGTGCTACCTCTGTATCACAGTGGAAAGGCACTCCTAATTCTCTCTCCTAAGTGGGCTACAATTATTGGAGATATTACTCGCTGTTTCTGCGTGTGCATTGTTAGTTCCGCACTCTGTCACTGGGCTAGAGCACGGAGGGCTTCTCCTCGGAGACACAATTCTGTGTACTCCATCATTGGTATCCGAACGCGCAGTGCTCGTGTGCCCAATTCGCTCTAGTTTTGCTATCCGACTCTCTACTTCTTTCATTCGTTTCGTGATGTTCGTAACCGCAATATTACCTTGGGTTTTTAAGAACACTAAGGATTTTCAGTGGGCTTGTGTCGCACGTCGCAAGCGCCGTGCGAGTTGATAAATTACTTTTGCGATTTTCATTGCCCCTGTTGCTGCCGTTTTGGCTATGCCTGCTACTTTTTGTGCTACCATTGACATTTGCTTTGCTTCTCCACATTCTTTCTTTATTGTTAGTAATTCCCCACGAATTTCCCCTACATGCGAAATTATTGCCTAAGTGTCCTTCTTACGCTGTTCGTCAGTTTCTTTCTTGTCCTTCTTACGTTGTTTGTCAGCTTCTTCTTTCATTGATCGTAGGAAGCTCAGTATTGGGTTTATGTCATCTTCTTGATCCTCGTCACACATGGGCGATGTAACTCTGGACACCTGGGCACTAGAGCTCTGACGTCACCGAGCCGGCCTCTGTCTGCTCTCGTTCGTTTGACTATAAACTTCTGCTACCGTCTCGACCTGTGTGCCTGTCTCTGTTTTATCCTCTACCTCACTATCATAATCACGGCGCGACGTTGCTCTAAGATCGCGTCCAAATCACCTTCCTCGTCAATGACCCTGTCGTCCTGACCTGCTAAAAATGTTCCCATCTCATCTCCGAACCTATCCCCGTCAGTAAACTGCCCCTTATCCATTATGCTACCCTCCTTCTCGTGATCATTCATGAAAAACAAATTTATCTAAAATGCACAATAAAAATAATCTTCTCCCTATATTTTTCCGCATAGACACAAAATTTGAACAACGCCGTTCCAACGCTGTAATTATATGCACGATTTGTTGTGGTACAGAAACCACACACAAACCCGACAAAGTGTGATGTGATACGGACTTCACATCAAAGAAACACAAAAAGAATGATCAAAAAAATATATACACTGATAACAAAAACTGTAATCATGCACCGCTACTTAAAAACTACACGCGGAACTACCAGAAAAAACTTCAGTATTAATCATTAAAAAAATTAAGTAAAAAAACTTCTGAATTTTCCTATTGAGAATACTGCTTGCTTATCAGAGATTCACAGGAAAGATCCTAGGCTAATGCTCGCCATTTTATGCGAGGTGGCGGGGCTAGCAGTGTATTTAACACTAAATTCTTCTCGAATCTTCATATAGAAATGATGCTCTAAGCCCCCCCCCCCCTTTTCTAACTCCTACTTTTGCTGTTGCAGATGGATTAAGAAGAAACGCGAACTGACTGTAATCGCCCCTGCAAGTGGAGTAGAAAAGAGTTTGGCACCTGCAGTAATTTAATTTCATAGACATTAATTAAATAAAGGAAAGTTTCAGTAACGTAGTGAGAAATGAAAGGGTTGCTCTACCGATTAACAGAATGAAAGTTCTGTCCAAAATACCAATTTCATTTATTATCAATAAACTCAAAATCATAAACAAAACACATGAAACATTTACAATACATCAAATTGGATACTCAAATAAATGCTGTGAAGGTGAAGTTGTCCGTAAACTAGATTGTGAGATTTATGACCAAGTGATATGTGGAGGCAATTCCTTGCAACTCAAATCTTAAGGGAAACACCCAGCCAACTCAACATTAATTGCTGCTACAGTAGTGAGGACTCCGACAATGAACACCCAAGACAGAACCACGTTAGAAAAGACGGGAACAGGCGCGCTCTGCTGAGCTCTGATTGTCACGTAGCAGAATTCCCTAATGTGCCGGTGCTGCGGACATACATTACCAAACTGTCTTCTTAACTGCAAGGACACGATCTGGCATACCGGAAGCGATGACTGGTTGCTTCGACGTCCCGTCGTGTTGATGATAATGTCGCGAGTATAGCCCGAAACAAATTGTCCTGGTCTGGTTGTTCCAGACTAAAGACTTCCTATCAATACAAATGCGCCTCTGAGGGAGACGAAGAAGGCTCGCCACACAATCACTGACGGTACAGTGGTTGATTTTAACAAGCGAAGTCACACAGTAACTCCGATACAGTCAACTTAAGCCAAAACTGCCCAAGACAGACAACATAGGCCGCTTCTACGCAGAACGCTCAATTGCCAACTGTACTCGGAAAGTTACGCTGAAGTCGAAACTTCAGCAACTTCGTTAAACAGTTACAGTCAAATAAAAGTATATTAGACAGCCAACGGAAGGCAGGCTGTCCAGAGCAGCGAGAGCTCAGTCTTGTAACCTACTCCGACCGAAAAGCGAGAGCCGACCTCCCACAAGAGCACCCATACAAACCGAACACATAACATTTCCGCCCCCACGACAGTGGCCGTGGTTAAACGTTCCAATCAGCAACTCGAAAACCAGCGGAAAATTCCACTCTATTACCGAAGCACTACCATTCCACCAATGGAGATTCTTTGTGCCAATTTCTGCGCCGATTTTACTACGTCACGGACCTATGCCCTGAGCAAGCCAATCACAGTTACGATTTTGCAGAAAACGCGGGAATTTTCCCGCCAAGACTGCCTGGCAACACAAGTCATTCCCACACCTCACTGTTAGCCCACCAGAAAGTGTTTTCGCTAAGTTTCTGCGAAGTAACGGAATCTCTAGCCCAGCCGCTCCTTCAGGCCTCTGCGGGCCTGTCTCGCCGCTATTATGACAATGTCGGCGTCTGGAAAGCATTCACTCGACACCCTCACACCCGTCGGCTTAACCCTTTGAAGATCAGCATGTCCACCTGTCACCGGACCACTCGGGTGACGAGAGACGCTGCGTGGGAAGTCCGCGTGCGAAGGAATAGCAACTAGTCACCGCATGCAATTAGAGAGGAAAATCGAATTACTCAGAGTAAGATAGAAATATAAGAGGGGGCGTCTGCCACCTCTCATGCTATAACAACAAACTGTTTCGCTTAATAAAACGGCCGCCAGCCCAAATCGAGCACAGTGTCTACAGAAAAAGATGAAGTCACACTTCCTACGTAATTTAAACACAACCACTTAATTTTCATTTACTACGGTCACTTGGCAGTAAGTACTATTAATCCCACTCCCTGTTACTTATCGAATTTATCACTATACTTCAGTAATTATTTAAAAGAAGACACACATATGTTTCAGCAAGGATGCAAAAAAATATTTAACTTATACCTGTAATTCACATGACCAGAACTATTATTTAGCACCACTAAATTTCAGTTCTTTAGGACTGTTATTTGTTAACATTTTACTAACACCAATGTTTGTCTGGATTTCTTGACATGGAGAAACAACACGAACAATAACTGTTAAGATTGTTACAGTTAAAACAATTATGGTACTTTACTTTCAGAAATGCTATTGAAAACTAATCCTCATGGTCACGCAAGGCGGTGGCCGTTAAACTGATATGTGCAAACTTTAGTATTTAATAATGATTTTCAGAATTTACTAGCAAAACAGTACCATTGCCAGTAATTTACTATTATTCAAGCTTCAATAAACATCAGGATACTCGGAATAAATTCGTTTAGGTAAGGACCCTACTGTGGTAAATGACATAGGAACATCACGGTTAAACCCAAAAGTACATTTAACACTTATATTCCACTGATTGATGATGGATGGTTCATACTGTGATACACTTCTAAATAAAGTACTTTGTCTGTTACTGATGTCGAAGGTGGCGTGAGGCGGTGCTGCGTAGTAACATTGCGCAGGTACGGCTCTTGATGTACATAGCTCTGTCTTCCTCTTGGTGGCGACGATAAAATTGCCAATTTCTGACCTATTAATTTATTGCCGTACTGCGCCAATCACGTAGAACACGTCCGAGGCCAAAACCCAGTCTTGCAGGTAAATTCGGGGCCTCTTGTGCTTGACCAACGTAATGCGTGTTCCCCACTTGCAAGGCAGCTACCGACTGTATGCTACTCGCGCGCCAATTCTCGCTCGCGCTCCACACCACCTTTTCCATTCCACCACTACAGAACGGAGTTCAGTTCTACCTATGATCCCTACACCTTTTCAATTTACACTTCTGCTTACAGAAACCCTATGTATGAATCATCTACAATTGCACGACAAAATAACATACAAAATTGGCCTAATTGTGCTTGAAATATTACATAATTATTTACAAAATATGTTTTAATACATTTATTCCACCTACGTCAAAGAGGTTATTTTAAACAGATAAACTACACTTAACAAAAGCTTACTCTCGTTATAGTATTTGCTTAATTTTTCAAAATTATTATGGAACAAAAAAAAATTTTTTTAATATACAGATTAATGGCTGTATTATATTTACAATAGCATTACAACCAGAATGACCGCCACCCGCATGAGCGGTACAATATAAAAATTCAATTCAAACTCGTAAACTTCGTGTGAAGTTAATCGGAGCTCGCCGTTTGATTTCCACGCTTTTCCCGTGAATCGCTCCCCTTACTCTTGTCGCTCGCACCGGAAGTGTGCTCCCTGCCGCCGTTGGATAAGCAGCTGCAGCAGCAAGTCGTATACTCCTAGCTCACTCATTTGTTACATAGTTTAATTCTTAATTTCTTTGCGTGTTTTTGGTACTTGCATTGTTTAATTCATAAATTTCGAGCGTATTATAGTATTTGAGAGTTGTAGCATCGCGTTTTAGTACCTGAATAGAGTAAATTCGCGTAGTCGTCTGTCATCTGTTTTTGTTTTGAACGGCCAGTGTCGGTTGGTCACAGTCAGTGTGCTCCCTGCCGCCGTTGGATAAGCAGCTGCAGCAGCAAGTCGTATACTCCTAGCTCACTCATTTGTTACATAGTTTAATTCTTAATTTCTTTGCGTGTTTTTGGTACTTGCATTGTTTAATTCATAATTTTCGGGCGTATCATAGTATTTGAGAGTTGTAGCATCACGTTTTAGTACTCGAATAGTGTTAAATCGCGTAGTCTCCTTCCGCCGCCGAGCAGTGTGTCAGCAGTGCACAAGTGGCAGCATTACTGCATTTACTAGGCAATCTTGTATTTTAATAACCGTTTCAATTTTGTGTCGTTTTGTTTGCGCTCTCTGTAGATTAGTTCAGACGTTCTTTGCACAACAGTTTTTAGCATGGATAGGGACTGCAACTGCTGTGTTCGGATGCAGGCTGAGTTGGCATCCCTTCGCTCCCAGCTTCAGGCAGTGTTGGCTTCGGTCACACAGCTTGAGGCTGTTGCCAATGGGCATCACTGTGGGGGGTCCGGATGGGGGTTTGTCGGGGACGGCCAGCTCGTCCCACGCATCCCCTGATCGGACTACGACTGTGGTTGCCCGGGATACTGCCCGCATTGAGGCTGATCCCTCACCTGTGGTAGAGTGGGAGGTCGTCTCAAGGTGTGGCAGGGGGCGAAAGACATTCCGGAGGGCTGAACGGAAGGCCTCTCCAGTTTGTCTGACGAACCGGTTTCAGGCTCTGTCTCAGGCTGATACTGATCTTCAGCCTGACATGGCTGCTTGTCCTGTTCCAGAGGTTGCCCCTCAGTCTGCAAGATCCGGGCAGTCGCAGAGGGTGGGCTTACTGGTAGTTGGGAGCTCCAATGTCAGGCGCGTAATGGGGCCCCTTAGGGATATGGCAGCAAGGGAGGGGAAGAAAACCAAAGTGCACTCCGTGTGCATACCGGGGGGAGTCATTCCAGATGTGGAAAGGGTCCTTCCGGATGCCATGAAGGGTACAGGGTGCACCCATCTGCAGGTGGTCGCTCATGTCGGCACCAATGATGTGTGTCGCTATGGATCGGAGGAAATCCTCTCTGGCTTCCGGCGGCTATCTGATTTGGTGAAGACTGCCAGTCTCGCTAGCGGGATGAAAGCAGAGCTCACCATCTGCAGCATCGTCGACAGGACTGACTGCGGACCATTGGTACAGAGCCGAGTGGAGGGTCTGAATCAGAGGCTGAGACGGTTCTGCGACCATGTGGGCTGCAGATTCCTCGACTTGCGCCATAGGGTGGTGGGGTTTCGGGTTCCGCTGGATAGGTCAGGAGTCCACTACACGCAACAAGCGGCTACACGGGTAGCAGGGGTTGTGTGGCGTGGGCTGGGCGGTTTTTTAGGTTAGATGGCCTCGGACAAGTGCAGAAAGGGCAACAGCCTCAACGGGTGCGGGGCAAAGTCAGGACATGCGGGGACCAAGCAGCAATCGGTATTGTAATTGTAAACTGTCGAAGCTGCGTTGGTAAAGTACCGGAACTTCAAGCGCTGATAGAAAGCACCGAAGCTGAAATCGTTATAGGTACAGAAAGCTGGCTGAAGCCAGAGATAAATTCTGCCGAAATTTTTACAAAGGCACAGACGGTGTTTAGAAAGGATAGATTGCATGCAACCGGTGGTGGAGTGTTCGTCGCTGTTAGTAGTAGTTTATCCTGTAGTGAAGTAGAAGTGGATAGTTCCTGTGAATTATTATGGGTGGAGGTTACACTTAACAACCGAGCTAGGTTAATAATTGGCTCCTTTTACCGACCCCCTGACTCAGCAGCATTAGTGGCAGAACAACTGAGAGAAAATTTGGAATACATTTCACATAAATTTTCTCAGCACGTTATGGTCTTCGGTGGAGATTTCAATTTACCAGATATAGACTGGGACACTCAGATGTTTAGGACGGGTGGTAGGGACAGAGCATCTAGTGACATTATACTGAGCGCACTATCCGAAAATTACCTCGAGCAATTAAACAGAGAACCGACTCGTGGAGATAGTATCTTGGACCTACTGATAACAAACAGACCCGAACTTTTCGACTCTGTATGTGCAGAACAGGGAATCAGTGATCATAAGACCGTTGCAGCATCCCTGAATATGGAAGTTAATAGGAATATAAAAAAAGGGAGGAAGGTTTATCTGTTTAGCAAGAGTAATAGAAGGCAGATTTCAGACTACCTAACAGATCAAAACGAAAATTTCTGTTCCGACACTGACAATGTTGAGTGTTTATGGAAAAAGTTCAAGGCAATCGTAAAATGCGTTTTAGACAGGTACGTGCCGAGTAAAACTGTGAGGGACGGGAAAAACCCACCGTGGTACAACAACAAAGTTAGGAAACTACTGCGAAAGCAAAGAGAGCTTCACTCCAAGTTTAAACGCAGCCAAAACCTCTCAGACAAACAGAAGCTAAACGATGTCAAAGTTAGCGTAAGGAGGGCTATGCGTGAAGCGTTCAGTGAATTCGAAAGTAAAATACTAGGTACCGACTTGACAGAAAATCCTAGGAAGTTCTGGTCTTACGTTAAATCAGTAAGTGGCTCGAAACATCATGTCCAGACACTCCGGGATGATGATGGCATTGAAACAGAGGATGACAAGCGTAAAGCTGAAATACTAAACACCTTTTTCCAAAGCTGTTTCACAGAGGAAGACCGCACTGCAGTTCCTTCTCTAAATCCTCGCACCAACGAAAAAATGGCTGACATTGAAATAAGTGTCCAAGGAATAGAAAAGCAACTGGAATCACTCAACAGAGGAAAGTCCACTGGACCTGACGGGATACCAATTCGATTCTACACAGAGTACGCGAAAGAACTTGCCCCCCTTCTAACAGCCGTGTACCGCAAGTCCCTAGAGGAACAGAAGGTTCCAAATGATTGGAAAAGAGCACAGGTAGTCCCAGTCTTCAAGAAGGGTCGTCGAGCAGATGCGCAAAACTATAGACCTATCTCTCTGACGTCGATCTGTTGTAGAATTTTAGAACATGTCTTTTGCTCGAGTATCATGTCGTTTTTGGAAACTCAGAATCTACTATGTAGGAATCAACATGGATTCCGGAAACAGCGATCGTGTGAAACCCAACTCGCATTATTTGTTCATGAAACCCAGAAAATATTAGATACAGGCTCCCAGGTAGATGCCATTTTCCTTGACTTCCGGAAGGCGTTCGATACAGTTCCGCACTGTCGTCTGATAAACAAAGTAAGAGCCTACGGAATATCAGACCAGCTGTGTGGCTGGATTGAAGAGTTTTTAGCAAACAGAACACAGCATGTTGTTATCAACGGAGAGACGTCTACAGACATTAAAGTAACCTCTGGCGTGCCACAGGGGAGTGTTATGGGACCATTGCTTTTCACAATATATATAAATGACCTAGTAGATAGTGTCGGAAGTTCCATGCGGCTTTTCGCGGATGATGCTGTAGTATACAGAGAAGTTGCAGCATTAGAAAATTGTAGCGAAATGCAGGAAGATCTGCAGCGGATAGGCACTTGGTGCAGGGAGTGGCAACTGACCCTTAACATAGACAAATGTAATGTATTGCGAATACATAGAAAGAAGGATCCTTTATTGTATGATTATATGATAGCGGAACAAACACTGGTAGCAGTTACTTCTGTAAAATATCTGGGAGTATGCGTGCGGAACGATTTGAAGTGGAATGATCATATAAAATTAATTGTTGGTAAGGCGGGTACCAGGTTGAGATTCATTGGGAGAGTCCTTAGAAAATGTAGTCCATCAACAAAGGAGGTGGCTTACAAAACACTCGTTCGACCTATACTTGAGTATTGCTCATCAGTGTGGGATCCGTACCAGATCGGGTTGACGGAGGAGATAGAGAAGATCCAAAGAAGAGCGGCGCGTTTCGTCACAGGGTTATTTGGTAACCGTGATAGCGTTACGGAGATGTTTAACAAACTCAAGTGGCAGACTCTGCAAGAGAGGCGCTCTGCATCGCGGTGTAGCTTGCTCGCCAGGTTTCGAGAGGGTGCGTTTCTGGATGAGGTATCGAATATATTGCTTCCCCCTACTTATACCTCCCGAGGAGATCACGAATGTAAAATTAGAGAGATTAGAGCGCGCACAGAGGCTTTCAGACAGTCGTTCTTCCCGCGAACCATACGCGACTGGAACAGGAAAGGGAGATAATGACAGTGGCACGTAAATTGCCCTCCGCCACACACCGTTGGATGGCTTGCGGAGTATAAATGTAGATGTAGATGTAGAAGAATAGACCAATTTCCCCTCTCCTCGCACTGCCTGAATGTGTCTTCGCCAATAATTGAATATGGACTCCCTGTGTCCAGAATGCATCTTCATTTCAATTCACCAATTTAAATCTTTACAACGGGCGTAATTACCGCCACTTCTCTGCCCGGAGCCTCCCGTAATAAATCGTCCAGTATGTCTTCGTTCCCCAAGTACAAAATACTTGTGCCCGTCCTATTTGCAGTTTCGCTTCGTTCCGCGCCAGGCTGGCGTCAAAGTTCTTGTCTCTCATTTTCAATTTGGTGATTGTGTGCGGAATTCGCCGGCCTAAATTCCACCCCTGGTGGTACTCGCGCACCCCTGTTCCTATTCGCATTGCGTTCTCTGCCTGGTTGATTTCTGGATTCTTGATCACGATTTCCACCGTTTCCGGGATTCGTAACATGATTTCCGTATACTCTTTCATTACCAAATTGTCGGTTCCTATTGGACCCATTCTTACGGTTATCCCCACGGTTTTGCAACCCGTTATTATTGTTTCTGTTCTGTCGATCATCAATCCGTGATCGGTTCCGTTCGCGCCCCAATTCGACTTTTGTACTTGTTCACTACGGGGTTCACCCGCATAATTAGATGTATACGCTTCCGAGTCGTCCTCAAGTTCCTCATGAATTCCTTTGAAGGCCTCCACATCATCTATGCATCTCGCAGCAAGGACGATGTGGCGCATATATGCCGGCAGTTTAGTTAACCAAACCCGGATCAGCTCTGCTGGTCCGAACGGTTCATACAGATACTGATTCGCCTATACCATATGATCAAAAAGCCGAGCTGTGCTCGTGAAACCTGAGTTTCTTAGGAAAGGTATCATGAATATTTTATGTTTTATCCTGTCCTGTCTGGCTTCTAACCAGTAGGCCGAAAGGGAAGCTGCCGCGAATTCGCGTACCGTGCCACAACTATGCGCCACGGTTCTCATTCTTGCGGCGGGTTCCCCTACTAGGAAACTGCACGTAAATTCCCTTTTGTGTGTGCTGGGCCACGACGGATGCAACACAAACACAAATTGGTGCGTCCGAGCGACGGGGTGGATCCCATCACTTGCGTTGCTAAACACATCGAACTTTCTCATCGAAAGAAAGTGTTTGAAATCCACATGCTCCCTTTCTCTTCGCGGAGAACGCCCGCGTAGATTCATTCCTCGCCCCCATGAGTTTCCTGCGTCCTTGTTTTCGCTTCTGTTCCACCCGTCCTCGTGCTCAGAGTCTTTCTCCGCACTTTCGTGTGTTTTATTACGTCCGGGCACCTTTCGACTACGTTCAACACGTGTTTCAAGGTCCCCTATACGTTCAACTAAATCACGGGTTACTCCTGCTTGCTGTTGGTTTATTAAATATTGTCCATGTTGGAACTTTAGCAAGGATCGCACCTCTTCCGTGTTTTCGCTAGCACCTGCCGCCGAACAGTTCCCTACCATTTCTGCGACCTTCGCGAGCTCATTTCTTGTATCCTCGGCTTCAGAAGCGTTTCCCTGTTTGATTTTCTCCAACTCGTCTTGCAGAGCACTAATCGTGCTGCTATTGAGGTCCACTTGGGTCTTAATGGCCTCCGGACACTGCGGTTCCGCTACCTGCATCCGCGCGGTCCCTTTCCGCCTGAATTTCCAAAGCCTGGAATTTCTCCGTTATGATTAGCGCCTGCTGTTCGACCACGTTATTCAGTCTTAGTTTTTCATTTTCCACATGCCCGATACGTTGCTCCACACCAGTGACCGTATTCCCTATCTCTGTGGCTATTTCTTCACGTAATGTAGTCTGAAATTCCTTTACATTATTCACAACATTATTTTCAAGTTTCTCAAATCGTTTCTCATTCACCTCCAATCGCTTTTGTGTCTGTTGATTAGCCTCTATCGAAGATTTATGAATCTCGTCGATCTTGGTTAATTGTCCCATGATATTTTGTAAGAGCGCCCCCATGTCTACTCCCATACTATTAAACTGGTTATTGGTGGGTTCATTACCTTCCTTCTCCATACTGGATTTATTCTGTTTGCTATTTAGATTCTCCATGTCTTGTACTTGGTGACAATATGGATCGACGCGACTTTTTACTGCTTCCGTTTGTTCGACTGTGTTCAGCATCGTGTTTTCCACGTGTTCTACGGGCTCATCATTTGCATTCATCCTGTCGCTACTGTCGTCCTGATTATCCCGACTACTATGTTTTACACGGCTGCGCGTATACATAGTTTTATAGTTCAAGAAAAAAATCCACACAATACAAAAATAACATAACCCGTTTACTAATCAAGAGAGCACACGATTATGTGACTGAATAAGAACACAAATTGGACGTGGCCTGCACTTAATTTCGTCACACGCAAACACATAACATATTAACACATCCCAAATTTAAAAGAAAAAACATAAATAACTACAATAAACAGCAAACAACGCCGTTTACAACGTCGAAAGAAATACTCTCTCTCAAGCAACACAGAAGAAGCTTGAGCGCTATGAAAAAATTTTTGCATAAATTAATACACTGTTAAATCTAACTTAATCTCTCAGAAGTTCGCAAGTCTAGCGCATCCTAGGCCAGGGTCGGCCATGTGTAACGTATTACTATGTTTACGACGTTTCTCATCGGGCCATATACGTTATCTCGCATTTCTAGCTGCTTCTCTCACACAAATAATGATACAAATTCAGAAATTCAGGGTTGCCACCAGCCCAAGCCCTTCCTAACCATTTGAAAAAAAAAACGGAGCTGGAAAATTATTAGTTTAATTACTTTAATAATTTAATTAAAAGTATGCAAATTTTCTTTAAGTAGCCAGAAAAGCAGCACTCCATGTCGTGCATGAAGCAGCTTGATTAATTCAGGATTGGAAATCGGAGAAAGTGGATAAGATCAACACCACAGAATTTATCTTTCACGTAGATTATTTATAGTATCTAAGTATTTGGCTGCACATCCTTACTACACATAACTAGTGCCTGACTAGAAACATTTAATTAACAATTACATGAGAATGTAACAGAGCACAATTTAACTACAGCAAGTAGAAACACAGAAAAAGGGGGTGGGAGACAATGATACTATAATCTCCTTTGCGTTCATAAAATAAAAATATCTCAGTGAGATTCGCATTACGATTCTACGCATGCACTATTCTGGACAGAGGTTTAACCAATGCACGAGGCTGTGCGATAATTATTCAACATACTAACTGAGTCTGCTGCTTGCATACGGACGAACTAGAGCCCGTGGTGCATTCCGAATCAAACTGTTCCGCTGCTTTGTAGAAAGCACACGAAAGAACAGACATTCTTGCAGAAATTATAGATCATTAACCGAGCAAACTGTTAAAATAAAGCTTATTGTGGTGCCGTGGTGGACCGGAAGGGCCTTTGATTACCAAACACGTGGCACAAAATCGACACACAAAGACAAAAGCAGCTTCCACACTTTTAACACGAGCACCCAAAAATCGCCTTTTTAGAGCAATATAATTAATACACATTTGGAAAAATAACTCGCTTCACACGCTTCACTTAAGCTGAAGTTCTTAAGTTTTTCAACAGTTAAACATAATGAAGTCCTAACTCAATCTGCTTCCTATCACCTGAAACCCCCCTTAAGAGCTGCGATCCGTACTCACCAAGCGTTCACCGAAGAGTGCCGCTTTTCCTTTCGAGATTACCTCGCTCCCAGTGCAGCGGAAGCTATCCTCCGTCACCAACCTCACACACAAAAACAACCTACGACACAGCCTTCGATTAAGATGCTAAACATCTCTGTTCAGGTATTGGAAACCTAAGTTGGTCATCCTGTGCTCTCCTTCGAACGAGAAGCAACATCATCTCCCCTCAGACGATGACCAGCTCAGCGTTTCACACAAAACAAAACCGAAACCCAACATTAAACCACACATATTATATTCAATAGGCCTTATTTGAGTGCTCAGTATTTCTGGAAGAGTTCATGAATTGAGCTAAAATCAGGTAGTAAAGTGAATAAGTTGTACCGAATTCGACAAGCGTCTTATAAAACGACTTCACAGAAATATTTCAAAGTTAATATTTTTAATGCACTTTAAATGTATTATTAACTTATTTTATCAATAACTGATAAGAAACAGTGTCATTCGCACCATAAATGTGAGTCTTCCCTAGCTATCACTTTTACACTTATCAATGTAAACGATATTCGCCACTCTCTGGAGTCATTAAAGAAGCTGGATGTCATACACATTTCAACCACAGACTCCCTGGTGTGGGAAAGATTGAACAGAGTTTCGAAAAGCTATCTAACTACAACAAGCGAATATCAAGCTATCAAAAAATTTTGGAGACGCGATAGTCCCATTTATTTGAAGACTTGCTGTGGCAAGGATAGGTCGCAGCCTTAATAGATTTAGAAAAACTATCAAAACTTTAATAAAGATTGACGGACCGGGATTATGTCCCACTAATAAGAGTGCGAGGACAGTGCTGGGCTTGGAATACGGTATTTGACTGTGTTCTGGAAATCATCTGAAATTGCTAATTATTCGAAAAAATGGTTCTGAGCACTATGGGACTTAACATCTGTAGTCATCAGTCCTCTAGAACTTAGAACTACTTAAACCTAACTAACCTAAGGACATCACACACATCCATGCCCGAGGCAGGATTCGAACCTGCGACCGTAGCAGTCCCGCGGTTCCGGACTGCAGCGCCTTTAACCGCACGGCCACTGCGGCTGGCTTTTAATAACAAATGGAAATGAAATCGGAATATTTTGAAAGCCCGCTAAAACGCTCCGTTTCAGTCATGTGATCTCTGTGATGTCACTGAAAAGCACGCTGCTCCTATTGTTGTGAAGCTCGTTCACAGTGATACCTTGTTTTGAAACTTACGTTTCGGAAAATGGGCTACAAACGCTCTGTAGTACCACATCGTACAAATAAATATATAAAAAGGCCTGAAAAATATGTTTAAGTGTTCCAAAGATTGAGGAGATACATAAAACGTCGTTGTAATTCTCTCTTAGAGATCTAAATGACGTAGTGGTCACTACACGTGTTTATTTTTGGGAGGATCATTTTAATGTAAGTAAACAAGCCATGTAAGCTGGTTGGTGTTTGTATCGTAATTGGTAGCGTGTCGAATTGTTAAAGCAATGCTGACAAGTTTGATTCTCTTTCAGAGTAACTTTGTTTTATATATTTATTCCTATTCCTAAGTTAACCTTATTCGTAATACAGTTATATAAGAGCTTTAAATCGTGTGTCGCACTAAATCTTAATATCAATTTACATTTATTACCTTCATTTTACATCTGATCAATTTGAAATAAATCACAAGGAAGGTGTTAAGAAACTGTATATCATGCCTGATGTAGCTCTTTTTATGAAGGATCCATTTAACAATCTGAGACCACTTTATTCTTCCCAAACAACACGTTTAAGCCAATAATTTGCTACTTCAAACTGTCTCCATTGAACATTTTGTAAAGCTAACGATTTTGACGAAGTGAAAAACTGAACTGTGCTTCGAACCAACAAGTAAATGCAATAAGATCAGGCCAATACGATCAAATGAAAGTTGATTCTCCTTAAGCACTTTTAAATAACAGTGTTTCATCAACATTTAAGTATGCAGTAGAACAACAGGTACTTTAAGGTTTAATTGTAATACACCTTATAAACATAAAGTGGTTTAAATTAATAACCTGGAGGAACAGAAAAACTGCAATGCGTTAAGCTGTCGAAGGAAACAACGACAGCAATTATTCAGTTTCAACACAGTTCTTCAACTTATTGCTCTGTCACAGTACTTCTGTCTCAGTCGCCATGCAATGCAGTTTTTATCATTTTTATTTCCGGAACATAAAAACCTGGGCTTTTTTTGAAGAACGAAGAGACCATAACGCATCAGCTTTCTGAATGTTTCCACTAACTTCCTTTTCATTGTTATTTGAGAGTTGCAAATGCCTTTTCTATTTCCAAATAACTAAACTGTTTGGAGAAAAAGTACAAAAAGACACTAGCAACTTGAGCTAACATTCGTATAACACGGGTATAGCTTCATCCTACTCCTAGACTGTGTTGTCACCAGAGCTTCGGCCAATAACAGAAAGTTTTCGATCACGTAACTGAAGGTTGAAATTTAATGATTTTTAAGCTTTAATTACATGAAAACAACAGATATTTTGTGAGATTATTAACCGATAAATCTGTTTGAATGTTATAATCATTCAAGGTAATAATAATACACACCATATTTTTAACATAGAAAGATAACCTACTGTTGATAATGAAAAACTGTACAACTTTGTTCCGAAATTTATCATGTATGTACGAGTATATTTCAGAATTGGTGGGAAACATTGTTTATACCCAGTCTTTTATTGTTTCGCATTTACTTATCTCTGAAAAACTTGTAACATAAATGTTTGAAAGAAATTAAACGACGAATCTTATAAAAAGGACTGAAATGCTTGATTGCAAATAATGTGTATGGCGCATTGTGTATTTCTGTGGAAACGACTGTAACTGAAACATAAATACTTTTTTGCCACACCATTCCTAATGTTTTAGCTGCTAGCATTATAATATCGCAGTAACGTGGAAAGCTTGTAACCGTTATGTGAATTGCTGCTTCACGTACTTGTCTCGGTTTTGTGGCTCAGGGGTTGTTTGTGTTCTGACACGCATGCGAGTTGCGTAGCTACCATGGCACACTGAATTTGGGTGCGCGTATCGACCGCTCAGCGAGTGGAACGATGCATAACTAGAACAGCACTCATCGCTCTGCGTGCGAAAGTAATATCGGAAAATATACTGAAGAGGCAGAACGGAATTGTGGAGAAGAAACAATCCAGGATAATGCTTTATGTGACAAACAGTGAACCACGCCATGATACCATTATGTGAGCTGTGAACAGAGTGTGAAGATAACACTTGTAGCACGCATTTTTTCTGTTGCTGTTTTTTTTTTAGTAGACGTCACAAGTGTCAGGTACATTTTATCATTAAGTATGTTTATGGTCATATTTCTAAAATGATATTTTCAGTTTTTCAGCATTATGGTTGAATGGTCTCTGCTGGATTCCTTCCATGTTAATTTCTTAAATCTGTTGTCATTTACGGCATTAATTCCTCTTCTAAATATACTGTGGCGTTTCTGACTATCTGGGAGGAGACTGAGTAGTGGAACGTGTTACTTTTACACATAAACAAGAACGATCTGTCACACTACTACACTTTAAAACACAGTTTATATGTAATTCATGTCACACAGTCTCATACAGAACCTACATCCGCTTTCTTTTATATACTGTATATGATAAGATACTGTCATCCCCCTTCCCTTCTGTGTGAGAGGATGAATGAGCAAATGTATTTCTAGTTGCATGCTTTAGGGTAGCAGACAAGCCTGTCTGCTAGAGAACAGTAGGACCAACGTCGGAACAGTTAGCTACACTTTCCAAAAGCAAAGAGGTTTCTATCCTTAGTATGGTCCTGTCCATCCCTTGTCATGTTGGTATAGGAAGCTGCCCCTCTGGCCACTTCCGTTTGTATTTGTGAGCCACCCTCAGGAAGGGACCATGGCAGTCTGTCCGTGGCGAGCGTCTGAAGTGGTAAGATCTCCGGCTAAGCGCGTGTCTTCTAAGTCCGTAGGACATTGGATTTCTAAAGTTCAGCCTAACTGAAAATTTAATCACCTTTATTTCAGTTTTAGCTCTAAAATATCTAATGTTACCTTAAATTGCAGCGCAGTGTAATTCTCGTGTGAAGTTCAGATTATTTTCCGGTAGTTGCTTTGTCACTACTTTGTGAGTAAAGTGGAACCACGTGTTGATCAGTAACTCTAACTAAGATCAATCTTAAATGCGAATGCTTGTGTGATTATAACGTCTCGTCTTGACAATATTTTTCAATATAGCAACTTTTCTTTATGTTCAACCCACGTGAGGTGTACTTTGCGAGACCAGTACCATGTGCTTATATAACTGTTTGACCCGTCAGGTTAACAGTAAGACGTTAGTAACCAGTTCGAGGTTTTTCTTTTGTAAATTGCTTTTCGATCTAATTTATTTTAGTTATCAAAATTATTGTGGAGTTACACTCTTTGTGTAAACCAAGTTGACCACGTGAAGCATGTGGTGTAATCATCAAAGTAGCCCTCAGCTATTCTTTTCGCGAAGATTTCACAAAGAGTTAATATGAATTTAGTATACCAGTGTGTGGTAATTACATGACGGACAGGATTGTGCTACGAACGTAATTTCTTTGGGTGAAAATTTGAATCTGTTGGTAATGGTTAACTTTCTCTTGCATACGTTTCAACGTTCTTTGTGTGTTGTTTTATGAATGCAGTGTTGTATGCAGTCTCCCAATCTTGGCTCCATATTTGATGTGTTCCGTAAGATTACAATCTCACATTTTCACAATCCTAAATAAGGCACCAGCTTAGTTATGACTCACGTTTAATATGCTGAAATTTCAATGATCAATGTTAAAATAAATTTCCAAATATAAACTGATTTATTTCTTTTTATTTAAATTCTCTTATATATATATATATATATATATATATATATATATATATATATATATATATATATATATATATATATCACCGGTTGTCATATGACTATTACAAGATTATAATTAATGTTAGTCTTGTTGGGAATTTGGTAAGCTAGACTGGATAACTGGTGGAACAGTTGCGCAGTAATGCAAGGTTAACTTCCCCAGACAGCTCACAGCCTTTAAAGCGCTTTTATTGTCTATCAGCACCGCTTTCATAGCAAATTAAAGCAACAACATTACATGGTGCGTGTATTACACAATGTTCCTTTTATTTAAACCGTAATAAATGTTCGAGATGTTAGATTTACTTTCAGTGGGAGTGTGACAACATAGATATCCAAATGTGCCTGACTCTTAGCAAATAGTTTCTGAAAGCTAAGTACGGGGGACCTCTATTACGACATGTACAGACTGGTTATAATTAAAGTGCAGTTACTCACGGCGGTCCAGTGTGGACTGTAATTATTGTACGGCAGTCAAACTTGGTAGACATTCAAATACGTTAATGAGGAACGGAATTAAGCTGAAAAAAAAATGGTAGTTCAAATTTTAGCCCCCAGGTGCAAATCTGGCGCTGTGAATGTAAGAAAGAGGTATAGAAATGTTTCCACGTGTAATGGATTAGGAGTGGGATGTGAGCAGAACAAGCGAGAAAGACACAGTGTTGATTTTATTATTAACCGCCGCTTACACAATTTGTTCCATACGAGCACCGGAGACGTTGAAGAGATGCTATACAGCTCCAGATTAGCATCTGTTAGCCAAAATGGGAACTAATTTTTCTTCATCATAAATCAGTTCCGCGTTAACTCATTACTATATCTACTAAGTTTCGCTGCCAACGATAATTACAGCCCACACTGGACCTCCATGAGTAGCTGCACATTAATTACAACCATCTGGTCAACATTCTGTCATGTAAGTAAACTGAAATATATTTGTTTTGAAACAGATACCTGCGTTTGACGCAGACCATACAAGCTATGAGTTTTCTTTTCACTGAGCATTTAAGTGACACGATACTGAAACATTATTTTGGTGAAACATTTAGTATCTTAAGAATAGGGAGTGCTAGGTTGCAGCCAGCGATTTACAATCATAATTTACATTTCTCTTCTTTAACTTAAGATTGGAATCAAGGAATTTACAGCAACTTCGATAATACAGTCTCAGGTTTTCTCAGTTTAGAAAATATTGTCTGAATTTTGGAACATTTTTTTGAAACTTGTAGCGCACCACCCCCGTCTAAATAAAATACCTCCAACACTCCTCTCCATACCAGTAACCGAAAGCAATGTATTCGACAGCGTATTTTAGCATGTGGGTCCCTGAGGCAAATATAATTTCCTAATATGAGTGATTATGCGCCTCTAACCGTTCATTTTTCGAAGACCCACCATCTGTGCATTAATATCGGTGAACTACAGCTTCATTATCGCCGGATGATAATAGTAAATGCAGTTAGTAACTAACACGGAATGGTAATCCTGTTGTCCATACACTTATATCTGCAAACCGAGCGAGGTGGCGCAGTGGTTAGACACTGGACTCGCATTCGGGAGGACGACGGTTCAATCCCGCGCCCGGCTATCCTGATTTAGGTTTTCCGTGATTTCCCTAAATCACTCTAGGCAAATGCCGGGATGGTTCCTCTGAAAGGGCACGGCCGACTTCCTTCCCCATCCTTCCCTAATCCGATGAGACCGATGACCACGATATCTCGTCTCCTTACCCAAACCAACCAACCACTTATATCTGCAGCACATACAAAAATTACTGTGTCCACTGGAATATAGTGACAACTTAAAATAACTGAAAATGCTTAAAGAGAAGAAGGCTACCTCTGAACCACTTCTGGAAACAAGTCACTTTAAAATAAAACTATGAGCCCTCCAGTCCTCTAGCTAACAGAACTTCCTCCTCCCACCCTTAAATTAACTGCGGTGAGTTCCCTTCATCACTTTACCTTGTGCTGCGAAGCACTCTCTCCTTTCCAGCCACTCCAGGCAAAACTGCCAACCACTTCCTCCCTGTTGCTCTCTTTCTACCCCTATATTTCTGTACGCACTCAGCACTCGCCATCCAAACTCGCGCAGACCACACCAGCCTAACCTTGACACATAGCGACTCACGTCGTACTCCTGTTCCTTGACACACTTTTTACCTTTTTACTCGTCTGATTGGCTGTCTCATAAGCAATGATAAAACAAGGCTCCCACTATTCACTGAAAGCCTCGACGAACCGTTATGGCTCTATAAATACTCCAGAGATGCATAGACTTCACAGCAAACTATACCACGGACTAGTTAACTTCACTGTGTCTAGCATTCCCTAGGTTGTTCTTCGTGAGTACATAGGTAAGTCAGCCTTTCTTCTTTTTCTTTCACTTGGGATTATAAGCAAGGGAAATTTAAAGATGTCAAGGAACCTTTCTTCTGTAACCTGGTGTAATGACACATTACAGCAACTCCTGGTTTTTTTGCGATGCTGTTCATTAAGTACATTTAAGCTGCCTAGAAACGTTTATAAGAAGTAGTAGGGAAATTTCATTCTCCCTGCCACCGTCACCTATAGCACATTTCCGCCATTGGCCTAAGCAAAGAATGATAAGCATGAGGTTGAAATATACTGTAATGCATGTACCGCCAGCAAAACCTTTTGCAAGAAAAACACCAGCTGAACATCTTGGGGCTGATGTGGTAAAGATAAATATTGCTCAGGAGAGGGACACTGTGGAAAATTGTGTTTTTCAGGAAAATGTAGTCGAATTTTGTGAGAGAAAAGATCAAAACAGTGACTCAAGAAACCAGGTTAGTGAGGAACAGTTAGTAGAAAGTAACAGGATGTGAAGGTAAACGAGCACTGCAGAGCAGATGAGGGGCTTACCATAAACTGTGGAATTAGCACAATAATAGGGGAAACGGTATTGGAGGTACCGGAGGAAGAGAATAATAGGGCAGAGGAAGTTTTGTATAGATTAAATGGAGTAGTTTCGGATAATGAGGAAGAAGATACAGAAGAGGGGGAAGCAGGGAGTAATTTTGAAAATTATGACAACACCGTAGGAAGGGTTGCAGAATCTGGTGATATTATTAAAGAAGGGGAGTATTTAAAGAAGTGTTCCGATTTATCAATAGTGGACAGACTAATGAAAGCTGCCACAGTTAAAGAATAAGAAGAAACACCAGTAAGCATGTGCCTAATTTCCACAGGAGGTGTGGGTTTCTATAGACGTGATGTAGTGCAGGATTTGTTAGAAAAACCAAATTCTGAATTCAGAGAAAAAACTACAGGAGAACCTATAATTGAAGTGACGATTTTTAATGAAGAAGGTCTTTGTTTATTGGATAGTGATTCCAATGTATGTACAGTGTCACAGGGTTTTGTAAATGTTCTCCCTGCTCGCAAACAGGTAGTTATAATCGCAGAAAGTGGCATAAATATTATGGTAGCCACAGAGAAAAGTAAAGAAGTAGTTAAACATGAAATTATGCTACCGGTCAGGATTGGTGAGGTAGAATTCGACCAAACTTTTTTGATAATAAATGGATTAAGTGTTGAAATGCTGGTGGGTGCAGATTTCTTACCAAGGAAAAGTATATTTTGGAAGTAATGAAGCGGTTATAGTAGTACATGGATGAACAATAGTTATTCCTTTCACTGGAAAAAGGCCATATGTATCCGATGAACAAAGTGACATACACATACGTTATTACAGAACGAGAGAGTATATTGAGGGGTATAATGAATATGGCGAATGGAAGGGAGTAGATTCTTCTGAGGTTGAAAAAATACAGGGACTATCAAATTTGAGTGAAATACAAAACGACAATGGGGACAGTAGTAAATAACAAGCCTCAGGGGGCGTGCGTTCTTTGCGTCGTCAGGTGTTTGATGCACACCAGGCATACCAATTTGCTGGGAATATTATTTCCCTTTCGTTTCATATTGTCAACCTAACTCTTCATCATTCAGAACTTTTGCTATCTTCTTTCCTTCTTCCCTATTGTAGTAAAGAATGTGGTAAAGAGGCATAACTAGCCTGAGGGGACGCACGTTCTTTGCGTCGTCAGGTGTTTGACGAACATCAGGCGTCCCGAGTCAGTACATTTGCTATCTTCTTTCCATCTTCCCTATTGTAGTAAAGAATAAGGTAAAGAGGCATAAGAGCGACAAGTTTTGGAACTAGATGACTAAAAAACTAACATGGATAAATGTGGAATGAAAGTGATACTGAAAAGAATAGGTGATGACTAAGCAATTTTTTGAAACATGTATATATATTATTCGACGAGGCTGTAGTAAAAGAATAAGGAATGTGCTTATTAGAAATAACTAAATGAAATATATATCTGATGTGTATTTGAGAGCTTCAGATATGAGCATAAATATTTTCAACAGTTTTTGTAAGTTCGCATTCAATGTGTGTAATAACGTATTTTATATAAAGTCGTGAAATATTTTTTCTGAGAGAAAAGGTTAATAGAGAAAACGTTTGTTCAATTTTTAGGAGTAAGTAGTGCTTTCAGTAGGAACTTGCTTAAGTAATCTCTCACAAAGAAAGGCATAAAATGATTTGTTGAAAAAAGAGTAACATAGTAGTGCCAATTTGGGTACTGTTGGTGTTTTTCAATAATGGTTAATTCATTTTTACTGAAAATAATTTGTAGTATATGAAACTGTTGTATACAAGAGGTGCAATTAATATGGAGTTGTCTTCAGAAAAAGTTTCGTGAAAAAAAATAAGCAATAAATTTTGAGTACACTAAAATTTTGAAAGGTTCCTAGTAAAGTTTTTCCTTTGAATTTGAGAACAAAAATTATGGACTATGATAAATATATATGTGTAAAGTTAGGGTGCAGACATTAAGAATGGAGACTTAGACATACTGTACGTTTCAAGTACGAAAATTTGAAAAACCCGAAACAAGACTACAGGAAATCTGATCTAGGACTGAGGGCTGGACGATGTAGCTCAGTGAAGTGCCTTCAAAGCAACCCAAGTGTAGGTGTGAAAACTAACGTTATCTGCCATATGTTTCAACTAAAAGTAGAGGGTATGTATATGCATAAAGGACGCTCCCAAAAGCGATTAAAAATATAATTTTAGGTTTCATGAACGCTAACATAGCGACTGTAAAGTGTTTAGATATAAAAACGACGGCCACCAGAGCGATTAAAAGCAATATACTAAATTTCATGAGCTCTACCATAGCGACTTGTAAAATGTTTGATTCTGTTCAAAACAATGTAGAAACTTGTAAAGCAATTCTTCAAAGAAAAATTTAATTTCGAGGAAAATTTGAGTATTTACTAATTTAAATGTTTTGATAAATAACCTATTTTTGGAAATGTTAAGATGAGGAATTTTGTATGAAAAATATGATTTCTGAAGAAACAAAGGAAATTGTGTAATTTAATTTTGTTATTCGCTACCAAGTCCAAGCCTCTGACATTTGATGTGACAGTGTAGAAAACTATAATGTAATTTTTGATATTTTGTTCTTTTGAAAATATTTTTTTTGTGAATAGGAACAACTTTCATTAGAAGCCCCATTGTAAGAACCTCAAATGCACTCAAGAGTTATTTTAGGTTGTTAGGGGGTGTGTAGCGTATCAAGCTATTACGAGACAACATTCAATGCAGGAAGGCACGCAGCCGTGTAGCAAGGCGGCTTCAGGATGGCTACGTTTTTTCTTCACTCTGTCTCAGCGCTAGCGCAGCTGACGCTACCGGCCGTGTGAAAGGCCTCAAGTAACATTCAGTCGGTACGCAAATTCATACCCCCTACGAACTTAAATAAACCATAGTAATTATCATCCGATTTTGTTCAAACTTCGTACACAATCTTCTGTTATTAAGGAAGGGATCCTGTCAAAATTTCAGATTTTTATCTATTATAGTTACAGAGATTGAGAAAATTACTTAAACATCCTAAAACCGACACTTACGTTTCAAAACTCAGTTAGCAACAATAACCAAATGTCTTTAATTATCATCTGAAGTCATAACAAAGATCTCAGTGTATAAAATCACTTAATTCGAATTTTCTTTTCAAAACTTTAATTACTCTGCATTACGTATATAAAAAATCATTCAAAGTTATAATTTGCTGTGTGAAAACATGGAAATGAATGAGACAGTGTATGTGGGACATACGTTAAAGCTTAATGTCATTTTACGTAAAACGCTATAAAATTCAACCGTGGGAAAATTGTGTTTCAACCACGATGTTGATGACGTTTGTCGATATGTGCAGCCAGCCAGAATAAAAGTCTGAAGCGGAATAAGTTTCTGTATTGATTTAAGGAGTGTTTTGCATTTCGTACTATTTTATTAAACAATATACTGTATTAGAAATTGTAATGACGTAGATGACTATCTGATTAGTGGTTGGCTAAAGCAAGAAAGATAATTCTAGTTGTTCATTCAGATCAATAGCCAGTCAGAACTAAGCGGTTCCCGCGTGCAGATAGGTAGACAGGCAGAGAGGAGAGGAGCATCGGCTCGCTAACCTGCTTCCGAGTAACACCATGCTAGAAATCTCCGCGAAAATAGTAAGTCAAATGAAGAACTCGTGAGGCAATTTCAGATAGAACGTGTCGTGACTAAAACGGTTTAAGTTACGAACATTTTGATGAAAGTGTGATATTTCTGCATTAATTAGTTGAAGTTTAAAGAACGTGTGAAATTTTCTGTCATAGAGACAATTCCTCATGGCATAATCTGTGTTCCTTATGGTACACTTTGGCGAGCACTTCTGACATAGAAGACCACTGAAATTACGGAACGTTCAACTCGCTAATAGTGGTGGGTCAGTGCCTGTTGGATCGCAAAATTAATCGGGTCGGACTTGCAGATATTCTGGCTGCTTTTCGCGTGTGAAATATGTTGTATAGACTGTGAACTTGGAATGATAGAGCATTTGCATTATTAAATACGGACTTGATAGCCATTTCATGTGCTTCCTTATGAATAAAAAGACGTTAATAGAATTTTCAAATGCTTAAGGCAATTGAACTGCATTCTCCTACCGACCGAAATCTGTGAAAATGAACTTACAAGAACTGATTTGCAACTTGAGTTACGCGGCGTCTGTGTGGTAGGTATTAGGTAGTGGATTCATCAACGCTTCTTTACACTGCCTAGCGTGTACCTTGTACTGCACAGTGAAGGGACGTCGGAAGGAAGACATATAGAGGTAGGTGAACAGTTCGATGAAAGTGACTCAGAGAGAGCTAGTAAGGAGACGAAAGAACGACAGGCCGACTCCGTACCGCCGCAATACCATTCGATTGAAGGTACACTAAATGACCTATCACATAATTTTTAGACGTTCAAACTCTAATCATAGCTTTAAAATAAAGGGAAACCTGATTACATTTAAAGTGATGCAAGCTACGGGATTGGCAGTGTATAACGGGTGATTAAAAAGTAACTGTACTCGCTCCGAGGATGTAATGTATGCATCAGAACGGGAGTAAAGGGTTAAATAAAGTTTTTTCTGAAATTTCTTTATTTAAGAGCTATGTAGTTGAATGGAGATCACAAGTGCAACAGAAAATAATTTCTTTTCAAGAAGCAACGACACGAAGGAATCCGAAATTCTACAAAATTACATACTGTACGTTTACTGCGGGACATGTTCAAAACGATGTCCATGTATTCGAAGATAGTGACGTGCTCGATTTCTTTCCGCTCTCGGGATGTTGCAAGCTCCGTTCAAAATATCTAACCCATATCCGCAGCCTTTAACTGCAAACTCAACAAGGATATCGTAATTAACATTAATTCTGAAAAATAAATAAATCTATTATTTTGCTGTGATGTTACAGTGTATTTGAGAGAACTATGTACATGCAAAGATCAACTGGTAAGTAATAAAAATTGTTCTCTATATTTGAGAACTACGGCAATTTTAGAATTAGCAAGATATATCTTCTTCGTTGCAAACTAATTGGTATTTGAGACTGCCGACAGTACAGATTAAATTTATTTGTGCTTTTTCAGACTACAAGCGGTACTCAACAAACCTGTGGTTCCATTATCTATACACGTGACTTTACTCACCACATTTTCATTTGAGATTTAATTCCAGTGCAGTTATCGGTATGACGTAAAGAAGAGGAATAAGTTTCCAGCGGGATCACTGCAGGAAGGTGAACAAAGGCATTCTTTCATCGTAACCTGCCTGCAGTGGGTGTGTGTGTAGGCCCATAAACTGGTTAAGAGGCAGTACTTCTAGTAACCCGCGTAATACCCTTAGTTTTAATCCGCCGAGCCACAGCACACAACAGACTTTGAGGCGGAGTGTCTCGTTAAACAAAAGGACGGCACCAATTGGGGAGCGTTGTACTATTGTTGTCGCTAGTGGAACAGGGAAAGGGGGCAATCGCTGAGCCCAACTCAGCTCGATTCTGAAAACTTGGTGTCGTAAACATTATGAACTTTCAACCCATAGTCGTCTGATGCTTCAAAGGCTATCCGTGAAATGTAGTATACTAATGATGCATTTAGAATGGAACGTTTGTTTGATCTTATGTGGAACGTGAAAACATATTCCTAAACGTGGAGCTTTTTTAACAAAATATCACCGATCGGGGTGATGCTGTGGTTAGCACATTCGAATAACATTCTGAGGAATTTGGTTTCAGTTCTATATTCAGAATCTGAAATTTTGGTTTCCCTTCCCATAGGTTTTTTAAGTTGCCCAGGCAAACATCGGGACGCTTCCCCCGAAAAGGAAAAGGCTGATTTCCTTGCCATTCCGTCCCCAGTGCAAGCTAATGTACTTTTTACCAGATTTTTCGACAATGTGCGAGATCCTGCTATGCTCACACGCAACGTTTGTAGCGGATGTGGTTATATTAAATTCTGTCTCTTTCTTTTACTTATGAGCCGCTATGGACTACGGTTACTTACTGTTTACCTTTATTTTCCTTCCACATTTCTCTCATCGTCTGTCGATGATTGTCTCTGCTTCATTCTTTCCAAGTGGTTTAGCTCCTGTCTTCTTTTCGGGTTTTTCATAGAAACATTGGGAATCGTATAATTTTTTTTCTGAGTGGCAGTCATTCATCAAGATCTTGTGGAATAATTTGAAGTTCGTCAATGTCCCTTTAAACTTAATTGCGCCGCGTCTTATCCATTTTTAATTTACTGAAGTGAACAGTCTTTTTGGCAGTCTGTTGGGATTCTTCCTTTGGATGTGGCCGTCGAAAGCTATTCTTCTTGTCTTAATTATACCAGTAATTTTTTCAATATGTTCTGAAGTTCACTATTACGACGTCTTCTGTATAGTGTTTGCTCTTTAACTAGTCCTATAATCTTCCTTAGTATTTTCCTTTTTGTAACTTCAAATGCATCCATAATCGCCTTTTTGTTCAGAGTTAAAAATTCTGCTTACTGGCGAATTACTGTAGAGTAGTGTGTAAGTTTAACATTGATCAATATTGATTTCTTATTATATAGTACTTAGTGAGGTAGTATGCCGTTTTCATCGTATTAAAACTGATAGGACGCTAAATCCAGAAACTGGCACTTTAGTAGGACAACAAATCCGGAAATTGCTAGACCAGATCAAAATGCAGATGTATCAACCAAAATAGTATTGCACACTTTATATGGACATTTAAATACCCCCATTCCTGCAGATGAGTACTTATATTAATATCTTCGATTGTTGTGCGTTAATGATTGCTACAGACAGACTGGATCACAGGCGCCGATATGTTAAACTACGACTTCTTAAAGATTTTGTTCGACATACTCGTACATGTCGATTAGCCAGTTTGCGCTTTTGTTGCCCTAAACACATGCTTTTCTACTGAGCCTGTGATTGCTAGAAGCATAGACTAAGTACTTTTCCAAGTCACAGCTTGTCAGGACATGTTGCAGACGCACATGCTACAGGTATACACCGCCGTTGTGGGCTCTCAATTAAAAATGAAATGGGGTGGTGGCACTCAACTACGTACCCTCTGACTCAAAGTTGAAATATTAAAAGTTTATGGCTGGTTTCGTTGTCTAGGGGCTGGGATACGTAGCTGCCGCATTACACCCCAAATACTGCTGAGTCTAGAGTATACAATATGAATATACACATGAATCGAATCGTCGAAGGTTCCTGTCACTCGGCAATTACGAATTTTGAACGTAACATAGACATTTATACATGAAAGATTGCAATTAAATAAATTCTGTAGGTACTATTTTAACGACTTTAAATGATGAGTACGATAGCTGAAGTAACTTTAAGACTGCCCTTTATTACTGTAAAACACTTATTGGTGTCGATGGTCAGCAGTTAAATAAAATATAAGTTCAATAACAGGGAAACAATAGATACCTACTTCACGTAATTAGCAATGAACAACAACATTCACTTCTAAACGCATACTACGTCTTCACTGCAGAAGCCACGGAAGTCTCACAAGCCGGCACTACGAAATATTTCTGTCTCCCGCGACCGCACGCAAACTGAACCACTCTTCAAGTCTTTCCCGCGTGCGTGCGTCCGTCGCGCCGTACTGTCCAGGACTCTTCGTGTCCTGTGCGACTGTCCCTCGCGCCGCACTGTTAAGAACTCCCCCTGCATTCACTTCGGTAGTCGCCTCCCTTAGTAACGAGCACTGTGATTGGCGATAGAGCTCCCATCATGTCTCCAAGCCAAAGCACACTCACATTCGAAATACTGGATTTACATTTAAATAACTTTAAATTAAATAAATATTCCTACGGCTGGACCATAAACATGCTCTAACACACATTACTAGATACACAAACAAATTAAGTAATCATATATCAAAGGAACAGAACAGTAGTAAGCCAGTAGCCAAATGTCTCCGTGCTTTCTAGAAAACAGTAAATGCTTGTACAAATTCCTTGATGTGGTACATGTGTTACTGACCCCGGTTCCCCATGATATTACGTCTCCCTGAAATCTACTTGCCACAGCTTTTATTTTTTGTTGTTCTGTTAGATTTTTCAGGAAGTGTACCCTCGAACTGTTTAATAAAGTCAACTGGATGTATGTTACCTCTACTAGAGAAAGGATGGTAAACAATAGTGGGATTTGTTGCATCACTAGCATGTACACACACTCTGTCCTTACTTTTGTCAGGAAATTGCGTAACTGCTTGCTCAAATTCCTTCAATTTATCTTGAATCGCATCTGTGGTACCTTTACAATGAGCACCTATTTGTGAAACCTTACGACTAAGTGCCTGCTGCTCATCTTTGATGTTTTCTAAATCACTTAACTGTTGACAAACTGCCTATTGGCTTCTGTCTCGGGTTCTTCGGCCGACGTTCATCTAATGATTTTTCTGACGTTTCGCCAGCACGTGTGGCTGGCATTGTCAAAGCTTCACCCTCCATTGCCGGTGGTGAACTGGAGCCGAGCTCGCGGGCGCAGACTATATGTACCTGGCGCGCCAACGTCCGAGGGCTTCTCCGCGGTCATTTCCGGTGCGGTTCTCCTCTTGCAACCTGCGACGGTCGTTCGCTGCAGTACGGGAAGCCAGGATCCGTTTACCTTAAGGCTTTCCTCTTTCTTGTTCAAACTGTTCGCGTGTTTTTGTATTTCTACAGCTTCTCTGAACAAGCGCGTGTGATAGTGGAGAAGCCCTCGGACGTTGGCGCGCCAGGTACATATAGTCTGCGCCCGTGAGCTCGGCTCCAGTTCACCACTGGCAATGGAGGGTGAAGCTTTGACAATGCCAGCCACTCGTGCTGGCGAAACGTCAGAAAAATCATTAGATGGACGTCGGCCGAAGAACCCGAGACAGAATCCAATAGGCAGCTTGTCAACAAGTGGCCGCGAAAGCCCTAACAATTTTGTATCACTTAACTGTTGTTCATATTTATCATTACATTATTTAGCAGCGTTGCATTGCTCGTTTATTACTTGGCTAACATTACTACTTATATCGTCATTCTGCTTTTTAATTTTACAATAAAACTTCTGATTTATCTCAAGTTTACATAATTCTATTTTCTTACCCCATTCTTTTGTTTCTCGATCTATTTTACTGGAACAAGCCTCAGTTTTAGCTTCAAGTTTTGATACCTTTTCTTCTAAAGCCTTAAAAGTGCTATTGATTTGAGCCATTACTGCATATGCTTTCCTAACATCACCTTTTGTTTCTCTTAACTCGACTTTTATCTCTTCTTTAGTGTCACTTTACCCTTTATCTATTTTATCTATTTTTTCGTTAGTTTCTTTTAAAAGTAATAATAACACAGATAACGTATTTTGCTCCTTGCTGATTTCTATCTCCCCATTATCTACTGTTGGCAATGTTTCAGCTGAAGCAGTGCCATGACTTAATCTGTGTGACTCCACTGTTGGCTCATTTGCAATGTTGACGTCATATTCAGTGTGTCTGACGTCATCATCCAAATCTACTACGTCGGTGTGGTCAGGAGTGACAGTGTCTACATTTTCAGCACGAACATTTAAGACAGAATCAGCATTTTCCGAAACATTTTCAGTTTCACTATCTAAACTTTGCAAATTATCTGATGGATCATCAACAATGTTATCTTTTTGCAAGTTTTGTGGCTGATCTGAAGGATCATTGCCATCAATATGTACTTGATCCCTTTTCCTACTTCTAAGAGGATATCTTTTTTCAATTTTGTCAGACATTTTACACTTAATATAATTTACAAATTTTAGCCAAATATGTTTAAAGGGATTAATTTTAGACTTTGAAGTTGCCGGCCGCGGTGGTCTCGCGGTTCTAGGCGCGCAGTCCGGAACCGCGCGACCACTACGGTCGCAGGTTCGAATCCTGCCTCGGGCATGGATGTGTGTGATGTCCTTAGGTTAGTTAGGTTTAAGTAGTTCTAAGTTCTAAGGGACTGATGACCACAGCTGTTAAGTCCCATAGTGCTCAGAGCCATTTGAACCATTTTTAGACTTTGAAGTTACAATAATATTCTACTGTCCGTTACAGAAATTAGCTATTTGTGCCAGAATAACACTTACTCTTCGATGCTGTTCTACGTGCTGCCGTCGAGAAGCTCCTTCCTGCTCTGGCTGCTGAAGCCGAAGTGTCGTACAGCCTGTTCAGCGGCTGCTACTGCTCTCGCCCGCTGCTGGCTGCGGCCGCTGGCTCTGCCTCCCTGCGCTGCGCTGCGTCGCCTCGCAGCACGTCGAAATCTCGATGAAAATTAAACGTAATCCCAGGGACCGCGCACACGTATTTGATTTTCTGTCACTTGCACTTTAACAGTTTCAGCATATACTATACACGGACGTTATGTTCTCGTGAATAAAACAACTTGTCTGGTGCATCAAAAATCAAAGTTCAACTAAAGTTCAAAAGAGTTCAAACACAGTTCAAAAATAATTTGAAACAGGTCCTACACATTTCTATTGTCATGTAGTAGCAGAACAGTCACTTTAGGTGTTACGAATTTTTCGAAGAATTTTTCACAGTTCACAGTCCTCGCTAATAATCAAGCCTCATACAAAGCACTCAACCATCGAAGATTTTCCCGCCAGGGATGCCATGTACGGCAAGAAAGAGGGAATAAAAGTGAGATAGTGTTAATACTTTCATCCTTCTTTACCTTCTCTGCATTACTGCTGATGACGTGTCACTGAGCACATTTGTACTGTGCATGCAGTACACGTGAGGTGCCTAGTTGTTTCCACTGCCCTGTGTGGAGTACATAAGTTCTTGTACACTTCACCAACCTGCTGCCTTCATGATGATGATGGCCCCAGCGCAGAAAACAGCACGCAGGTCGTGGATTCTTTTTCTTGAGGCTGAAATTAACTTCGCAAGGAACTGCTGCTACGAATAAACTATAACTCATTTGGGATGCCACTCGCGTTTTTATTGATATATACACGAGAAAATATTCTTGATCACAACGTGTTGAACATATCTTTCCACAGTCATTGTATCTGACCAAAACAACATGAAATACATCCTGCCACAGACAACATGTCTGTCTACTGGAAACGTCAGAACTGGAGAATAAAATTACACGAATCAAATACTACTATTACAGACAACATGTCTGTACCTAGCGACTCTCGGAACTGTAGTAAATAAAATTGCACGGAACATATATTGCTATAACAGACAACATGTCTGCCTACTGGAACGGTGAGAACTGGAGAGCCGAACTGCCCGAGACACTTCGCGCGCCAAGCCAGCAAGGCGTGACCCGAACGCCACCGAAGTGCATCGGCAGTAATATCGTCAGTCTTTTGTTTTAGTAATACTTTGATTTTAATAATTTCGAAATGACTGATTGATAGCTGGCTGCTGAGAGATGTTTTCTTAAAAAAATTAAGTAATTTGGATGACAGGTTTAATTAATAATAGCAACTAAAGTTTAACGTTTTGGCGCCCTACCACCGAACATAGCAGCCAATCGCTGAGCAGCAGCATCGTGCAGGCGGTCTTTCTCACGGGAATGGTACCGAATCTAACATCTGTCACCGGTACCTCATCCCACATTGCTTCCACTGTCCTGGGAATAGCTTCCTGGAGCCTAATATGATGGCTGAATAACCCACAAATATTACATAATGTACATGTTTCTTTTTAAGGTATCGTGATTCCTCTGGCCACTATTAATTTCTATACGAACTGTGAAATGTCTGCCATTGAGGTTTCACAAAGTATGCCATCTTTGGCACTCCGTGCATTCCCAGCCACGTGGCCGATGACCACGTGGTCTGGCCGTTGTGCGGCATCACACTGTTGCTAACGAGCCGCGGCTTGCCCCAGCGGTAGCCGCCAACTCTCAACTTAGAAATTTTTCAGGGCGTCACAACTCGCCCGTTACCTCAAACCGTGTGTGATCCAGGGCCTCTTCCACTGTGCTACAGTTATATTAAAGCAGCAGGAGATACATTTTTTCAATTTAATACCGTCAAATATGGACACTAAAAATGAGATATGTCTTGTCAAGTGTGAAGAGCTGTAAAAGAATTGGTGGCTGCCTCTAAGAGAATAGACCATGCTGATGCACAATTTTGGAACCGATATTTATGATGACGAAAAAGTTCACGGATGAACAGGCGGGTGTTACTGTCCAATGGGTACAATATCTCGTCAAGCGACCACGTTGCCATCATGAGATGCGCTGATGAACTGACCGCCGAGGCGCCGGCGCCAGGCTTTTATCTGCTCCCCTCCCCTCCAGTTGTTCTAAACGCGGTCCTCGCCCTGGCGCGGAGCGTCCAGAAACCGCTCCGTTCGCGGTCCACAGTGTTTGGCATGAAACATACCAGCCTGAGCTGAAGCGTCGAATCAACCATCTTCGCCTCACCATCAAGGCTGCACTTGCTGCCCATCGAATACACCAATGAGAGGAGAAGTTTGCTTCAGTTGATCCTGGGGCTGACATGTGAGAGATTGTCTGTACACTCACTCGGAATCGCCCATAACAGCCGCCACTCACTACCACGGACGAATCTGCCTTCACACTTGCAGCTAAAGCAACGACATTCGAGGCAAAGTTCCGACCGCTTGAGGAACCAGTCAACCTGGAGAACGTCCGAACTGTCGAGACCCGACTTGCTGCCTTCCTCGACGGAGACCGTGAGGACGTCACCATTGTGCCGACGTCTGAACAGGAGGTCCCTGAATACATCAGACGGTTGCCCCGGAAGAAGGCCCCACGACATGACTACGTTGATGGCAGAGTCTTCCACATGCTGCCCAGGCTAGCCATTTTGTATATAGTGGGTCTCTTCAACGCCATTTTGAGCAAATGCGGTTTCATAATGCTTGGAAGAGGGCTGTCGTTGTAGCGGTCCCGAAGCCGGGCAAAACCAGGACCTCACCGGCGAATTATCGCCCCATCATCATCCTTCCGACGTTGAGTAAAGTGTTTTAGCGAACCCTACTCTCCAGATTCGGCCGACTGCTTCACCAGGACATCATTCCACAGGAGCAGTTCGGATTCCGGCAGCATCACTCTACTACTCAGCAGTTACTCCACGTTGTCGAGGAGGCAACCCTGGCCTTCAACAATCGGTACTTTTGCGGCCTTGTCCTGCTCGATGTGTCTAAAGCCTCTGACACCGTCTGGCACCCCAGCCTTCTTTTCAAGCTGTTCTATCTTGGCATCCCATCGTGCTTCTTATGCCTCCTTGCCTTCTACCTCGCAGGGCGTATTTTTGTCGTCTCTGTCGGTACTACGACGTCCTCTGTCCGCCACGTCCTCGCTGGAGTAGCACAAGGGAGTGTTCTCGGCCCGATCCTGTACAACGTCTACACCTCTGACCTGCCAGTTTCCCCGAGAGTCAGTCGCGCCATCTACGCGAATGGCACGGCACTCTTCTCGCGACATCGGAACATTGATGCCGTCCTCCGACGCTTACAATCCGCTCTGCAAGACCTCGAGCATTGGGCTGCCGACTGGAGGATTGGCTTCAACGCCACCAAGACGTAGGGGATGATACTTACCCGCCGTCGCCCACCTGATACGCAACCACTGGTTCTTTGTAACCAGCCCATCACCTGGACAACTACGGCCACCTACCTTGGAGTCCTCCTCGACCGCCACCTAACCTGGAAGGCTCACATCGCCGCCGTCCACCAGAAGACGTCTCAGAGGGCCGGGGCATTATATCCCATGCTTAACGCAACCTCCTCGATCCCAATCGACACAGGTATGCGCCTCTACCGCACCTGCATCCTCCCAGTCATGGATTACGCGTGTGAAGTCTGGGGCAACGTTGCCCACTCGCACATACGGAAGCTCCAACAACTGCAAAACAAGATTCAAAGACGCGTCTACCACGTTCCAAACGACTTTCCTCGCCGGCTTCTTCATCGAAGCTGCAGAAGAAACCCTAGTAAAGAAGCGTTTTCAGCAAGCGGCGCGCCGGTTTTATAACACCACCAGCACGTCCAACAACCCCCTCGTCCAGCAGCTGGGACGACCGAATGACATTCACGACTAGTACGGGCGGCCTGTTGCTCTGATCGAATAGACAGGTCAACATCGAAGTTTCACCACCACCGACTCCTCTCCGAGATTCACACCATCAACCAAGAAGCCCACCACCACCTACACTCCAATGCAGTGGCAGGAAATGCCCTTTTGGGTAAACCCTACGTTCCAGATATACTTGGGCTACACAATGCCCAGTCCAGAAGAAATGAGGCCGCGCGCGGTCCACGCCAAGGGCCACTTGCTGGCGGCGTGTTCTTAATATCGCTGCCTGTTCTCGGCGTCATTTCGTGGTAGGATGTCTTCTTTCTTCATTTAATCAGATTCCAACCGGGTTCCCGGGCCTTATTAAGGATGTAACCGCTATTTCGATTGATCGACGACTCCCGTACTTGAATCTCGATAGATTCCTTAATGACACAGTCCCAGTATTTCCACGTCTGTTTCAGAATCTTGGTCTGGCCGTAATTCATTCTGTTTGATTCCGAGAGGCAATGTTCAGCAACCGCCGACTTGTTCGGCTACTGCAGTCTGGTTGCCGTTGATGTTCTTGGCAACGATCTTCGATAGTATGCCCCAATTGACTTATGTAAGTCATTCCACATTCGTAGGGAATCTGGTAGACTCCGGATTTCCGTAGTCGTAGATCGTTCTTGACATTACCAAGCAGTGGCTGTGTCGTAATTGGTGGGCGGAGGAGTGTGTTCACATGATCTTTTAGAGGTATTCGACCTATTTTTCCCGATAAAGCGCCGCAGAACGGAATAAATGCTATTCCCCCATCCTGCTGAGTTCCCTCTTCTGTCCCCTCCCGTTGTACAATCGGCGTGGGACGTGGAGCTGTCCGAATTTGCTTCTCTGTGTAGCCTCAGTTGTTCAAGTTATTGGTTAAGGATCTCATTTTCCGACAGGGTGCGGACCCTGTGACCCAATGAACTCTGCGCTGGATGGTGGCAGCTGTTTGCATGTAAGTAAAGGTCGGTGTGTGTCTTCTTACGGTACACGCTATGGTCCAATGCGCCGTCTTCTCTTTTAAACAAGACATCCGGAAAGGGAAGCACTCCACTACTGATCGTACCAATAGAGTAGAGATGAAGACCATGGCTCTTCTCAGGCAATCCGGCTTGCCAGACGATGTTGTGAAGAAGCTACGACAGAGAGCCTGTGTTCCACCGAGACTTTACGGACTCCCGGAGGCACACAAAGAGGGAGTGCCTTTACGCCCGATTGTCAGCAAATTGGTGCTCCTGCGTACTCACTTGCAAAGTACCTGAAGGATATGCTTAACCCTTACGTCGGAAACTGTCCACATCATATTTGCAACTCAGTGGATTTCGTCGTGCGTCTTAACAAGTTCAGCATTCTTGATTCGGACATCCTTGTGAGTCTCGATGTTGTCTCTCTCTTCACGAGGGTGCCTTTGCAGTAATCCTTACAACTTATTGGTCAGAACTTTGACACAGAAACGACCAATGTTTTTAGGCACCTCCCGACGTCGACATACTTTCTCTTCAACCGTGGATACTACGAGCAGACGGAAGGAGTAGCCATGGGAAATCCACTTTCACCAGTTGTCGTCAACTTGTTCATGGAACATATCGAAGATATCCAAGAGGAAGCCCTGGATTCGGCGCAGTGGAAACCTACCTGTTTCTTCCGCTATGTTGAAGACACCTTTGTCATATGGCCACATGGCAGAGACAAGCTGAATGATTTCCTCATACTTCTCAATTCCATAACCAGAACATCAAGTTTACCGTGGAAGTTGAAGTGGATGGAGTGCTTCTCTTTCAGGGTGTCCTGGTTAAAAGAAGAGAAGCGCTTCATCCTTAGAAAGGCCCGGGAACCCATTTTGAATCTGATTAAAAGGATAAAGAAGACATCCCACCACGAAATGACGTCGAAAACAGGCAGAGGTTCTAAGAAGACGCCGCCAGCAACCGGGAACTGCACTGCGCCTGGGCCAGGCAGAAATTGAAGAATCACGACATTCATTATGTCTTTCAATAAAATAACAGACAAATTACAAAACTGACTTTAGATCTTTATTGTACACCCTTTAGATTATATTACTTATACTGTTCAAGTAAAAACAGTTCAACCCAGAGAACGCTACACGACGTCGACGTCGACGAAAGGCCTTCGCGAGGTGCGAGGGCGGTTGGTGGGAGCTCTAAACGCCACAGTTTTCCATCTAGAACGACATTTCAAAAGCTGCGTAGAAACTTATGACATTGTCCGTTGCAGCACTTATCGATATTTTCAGAACTGGTTTTCAACGAAATGGCGGCACTCTGAAATAAAAGTCGCTTTTTCGACGAAGGTAGTCAGTATAAAAACGTGCACCAAAAATCGAAATTAAAATGTAAAATGTAAACTCCTACGTTATACACTAGAAGAAACGCCAATTCACAAATTACAAAAAGGTATAACGAAACTGCATGCATATTTCTTGAATTATAGCTCCCGATAACTTGAAAAATGCTTTGAAAAAAACAGGTATTTAAAGTTCCGAATTGTGTTCTTGATACTGAACCTGAATAAACATTTCATCAGCACCGTACAGTTGGCATTTTTTCGCCGATGGCGAAACGTTCTCACTTTGACGAAAATATTACATTAACGTGGCTTCCGCTTTCCTATTTAAGCATTTTCTGCACGTTGGGAGTTAGTTTTCTGACCTTTCTTGCCCAAATAAATACTTTTGTTTCTCATTTTCAAGCACTCCCGTTTTACTTCGAATCAGAAACAAACTAAAAAACAAGTTAAGCAGATGCGAGACAAACACGTGATTTCACACTCTTTACCATAAACGAATCGTGTTATGAAGAGAAATATTACTTGATACTAATGTCCTCTGTAGTACCATCCGAAACCAAGAGGAGCCCTATTCCTTCGGTAACTGTTATAGTATTAAGTCGGCTACATTCGAGCGCTCGGGTGGGCCAAAACCTCATGCAGTAAATCGTGGTTTTAACATATGTTAACATTTATGGCTCACTTTACATGAGTGAATCTTAAAAACAGACTACCGTAGGAACATTTTAAGTGAATAAAAAATTAGGCTCAAAGAAAAATTTCTATCGTGGTCTATTCCCTTACCATGATTAGCGGCACTGGAACTAGAAAGTATAACAAACTTTCTACTACTTAGGCCTACCAAAGTACTGATGTGACGTGCCTGCCCAATGCAAGACAGTCACGAAGTGAGTGCTGAGAATGCTGGACGTATGTGCGTAAAGATAATGTAGCTTCTGTGGGAAGTTTAGTTTTGAGGTGCGAGCACTCCAAGCCAGAGTGTCTACACATGGATGGCTGATAATTTACGATTAACTGCAATGCGATCCCACGCCATTGTGAAACCGCAAACACCGCATATATATATATCGCAAATACGCCGAACCTACGATGCAAATACGCCACACATATAGTGTGTTGAGTGGTACTTAAGAGAGGTAAATAAATTAGAAAATAAGTGAAAAACTTTGTTTAGTTTAGAAGAATTACACACTGGCAAACAGCGGACAGAGCAGCAGTGACAGAAGAGCCAATGAGCATGAAGTCAGCGCGTTCAGGAGAAGCTATCGCCCTCCCCACATAAGCGGAAGCTGTCGATTCAGCCATCAGGGCATCGCCCGACCGGCTCACGTGTTTCTCAATTGTCACATGTGATCAAAGGCCCTCGCCTACATTCCAAGAGCCAATGACCGACGTTAAGAAGATTCTTCGAGAAGCTTTTCAACGTGACAGAAGAGGCAATGACCGGTTCACGTGTTTCTCAATTGTCACATGTGATCGAAGGCCCTCGCCTACATTCCAAGAGCCAATGACCGACGTTAAGAAGATTCTTCGAGAAGCTTTTCGACGTGACAGAAGAGGCAATGACCGTGAAGTCGTTCACCTCCAGTGAATTGAAGTGAATAAATACGCGAGACGCAGTGGGCCCGACAAGAGTAGTAGTTTTCAGTTCAGTTTCGGGGCTGAAAACCGTCATGCAGGAAGAGACTACATCGTACACAGAAGCACCAAGTCCGCCGCTGTAATGGAATAGCAAGCAGCATCCTCGCCGCCAGAAGACAGAAGTTAGAAGGTATTCGAAGACTGATTTTTACGTACCCGGGTGACTCGAGAGGAAGGGAAGGAGACGGCCTCACATCAGCAGTCACCTGTGAGCTGGTGATGAATATCTGACTGGCAAGTTGGAGTCCGTTGTTCGAGGCCGCTGGCCGACGCACAACACTGTCACACGCGGCCGCATAGAGAGAGAACCACAGGGACGCCACGTCCGAGGTATCACCATCCAATTCACGACTTCGTTCTCAATAAGTAAACGGACCACCTCACGAGGCGCTTCTCCAGTCAACTGGGCGAGACGGCGACACGAGATACACACCGCCACGCGTAATCAGACGCCGCCGCTCGCGCAGCATGAAGGCTTCGCAAACGACACAGCTGCCGCTCTCCCAGCCAGAACAATCCAGTAAGAAAACCGTTCTACAAATCTTCAATAAAAGTTATCTTATGTAGAAATGCTGTTTCATTCTACCTCATAGCCGAGCCAAGGAAGAACTCACCCTGCCCACATGTTAGTGTTTTCCACTCTGACATAATGCTTTAGAATCAAATACCCTTTGCAGTAATGCTCATCCTGACAATTGACTACCATCAAAAGAGAAAACTCAGTTACATTAGTGTCAGAAGTGTTACAAGTGTTTACATACCACGTGTAGGCCGTACATACAACATACTGTACACATGCCGCACATATGACGCGCAGCACGCATTGTAAATGCATCACTCCTTTGCGTCTCAGACTGTTGCAGGTAGCGCACCAGTTACGCGATGCTTCTCGCTTAGTGACTGGCTTCTAGCTAAGAGCCGCAGTTGTACATCCACTGGTCGTGAATCAGCGTGCAACCACACCACCTCACAGCGTGCACAAGGGACCTCGAGCACTTAACACTTGAAACGACCTCTTTCAGTAAACATGTTTAAACACTCGTACGTACATCAATGTCATCATTTAACGCAGGTTAACAGCACTCTATTTATTGGATTTATTGAGTTAACCTTTTATACCAAAAACCACAGACGTCGTCTTTCCTCTCATTAATTTGTCAATGTGCGTGGTGTTGTACCCATAATTGCATGTTTCATTGGGTCACCCCTATTAATTATTGTTTAGCAAGGTGTTTCCATTGCACGGTATTATTACACTGATCAGCGAGAACATTATGACCATCTACCCAACAGACAGTATGTCCACCTTTGGCACGGATGACAGCGGCGACACGTCATGGAATCAAAGCAATGAGGCCTTCGTAGGTCGCTGGTGGGAGTTGGCGCAACATCTGCCCACACAAGTTCCAGGGAGGGGAGAGATGATCTCGAACGCTAAGTTCAGTCACATCCCAGACGTGTTCGATCGGATTCAGATCTAGCGAGCTGAGGGGCCAGCGCGTCAATTGGAACTCACCACTGTATTACTCGAACCCTTCCATCACACTCCTGCCTCTGTGACACGGTGCATTATCTTGTTGAAACATGCCAGTGCTATCGTCACGAAAGGGTATACGTGGTCTGCAACCAGTGTACCATACTGCTTGGCCGTCAGGGTGCCTTGCACGAGCTCCACTGGACCCACGAATGCCCACGCGAATGTTTCCCAGAGCGTAAGGGAGATGCCGGCAGCTTCTCTCCGCCTGCAGTACATGTGTCAAGTAGCTGTTTCCCTGAAAGACGACAAATTCACGCCCTCCTGTCACCATGATGAAGAAGATATCGGTATTTGTCAGATCGTGCAATACTCTACCACTGCGCCAACCTCCGGTGCCGACGGTCATGTGTCCATTCGAGTCGTAGTTGCCGATGTCGTGGTGTTAACTTTGGCACATGCATGGGACGTCGGCTGCGGAGGCCCGTCCTTAGGAGTGTTCCGTGCACTGTGTGTTCAGACACACTTGTGCTCTACCTAGAATTAAAGTCTGATGTTAGTTCCACCGAAGTTCGCCGCCTGTCCTGTTTTAGCAGTGTGCCAACCCTGCAACGTCCGACATGTGTAATGAGGGGTGTCCACCCAACCCCACGATGTCTGGTCGTGGTTTCATCTTGGTTTCACAAACACTCACCACAGCACTCCTCGAACACCCGACAAGTCCTGTACTTTCCGAAATGCACGTGCTGAACCTCCGGATCATCACAATCTACCCTGGGCCAAAATCAGGCAAATCGCGCGAGTTCCTCCTTCTACACACAGCCAGCACGCTCACCTCACTGATACTACATGAACTGTGTGTGTGTCTGACTAACAGTCATTCCTCGACAGGTGCCGCTGGTATCGCTTGGACGGGTTTATATAAATCGTAGGTCGGTGGTCATAATTTTCTGTCAGATCAGTGCATTTCCTTTAATTTACTTGCATTATCATATGGGGCGCTTTCCTCTTCTGTGGCTTACCAGAGATCGGACTTTAGCATCATGGGGGTATGCGAGACAGCACAACCGATACCCCATGATAGGAACTCACGCACACAAGGTAAGCAATACTATTCCTTGGTTTCCTGACAGCGGCTTTATCGACGATTGTAAATATACACTGAGGCGCCAAAGAAACTGATATAGGCACGCGTATTCAAAAATGGTTCAAATGGCTGTGAGCACTATGCGACTTAACTTCTGAGGTCATCAGTCGCCTAGAACTTAGAACTAATTAAACCTAACTAACCTAAGGACATCACACACATCCATGCCCGAGGCAGGATTCGAACCAGCGACCGTAGCGGTCGCTCGATTCCAGACTGTAGCGCCTAGAACCTTACGGCCACTCCGGCCGGCCATGCGTATTCAAATACATAGATACGTAAACAGGCAGAATACGGCACTGCGGTCGGCAACGCCTATATAAAACGACAACTGTCTTGCGCAGTTGTTAGATCGGTTACTGCTGCTACAATGGAACGTTATCAAGATTTAAGTGAGTTTGAACGTGGTGTTACTAGTCGGCGCACGAGCAATGGGACCCAGCATCTCCGAGGTAGTGATGAAGTGGGGATTTTCCACTACGACCATTTCACGAGTGTACCGTGAATAACAGGAACCCAGTAAAACATAAAATCTCCGACATCGCTGCGGCCGGAAAAATATCCTGCAATAACGGGACCAACGACGACTGAAGCGAATCGTTCAACGTGACACGAGTGCAACCCTCCCGCAAACTGCTGCAGATTTCATTGCTGGCCCATCAACAAGTGTCAGCGTGCGAACCGTTCAATGAAACATCGTCGATGGGAGCTTTCGGAGCCGAACGCCCACTCGTGTACCCTTGATGAGAGCACAACACAAAGCTGTACTTTTCGCCTGGGCCCGTCAACACCGACATTGGGCTGTTAATGACTGGAAACTTGTTGCCTAGTCGGGCGAGTCTCGTTTCAAATTGTATCGAGCTGATGGACGTGTACGGCTATGGAGACAGCCTCATGAATCCGTGTACCCTGCATCTCAGCAGGGGATTTTTCAAGTTGGTGGATGCTCTGTAATGGTGTGGGGCGTGTGCAGTTGGAGTGATATTGGATCCCTGACACTAGATTCGACTGTGACAGGTGACACGTACGTAAGCATCCTGTCTGATCACCTGCATCCGTTCATGTCCATTATGCATTCCGACGAACTTGAGTAATTCCAGCAGAACAATGCTGCATCCCACACGTCCAGAATAGCTACAGAGTGGCTCCAGGAGCACTCTTTTGAGTTTAAACACTTGCACAGGCACGAAACCCCTCATACGTGAACATTATTGAGCATATCTGGGATGCCTTTCAACATGCTGTCCAGAAGAGATCTCCACCCCCTCGTACATTTACGGATTTATGGACAGTCCTGCAGGATTCATGGTATAAATTCCCTCCAGCACTACGTCAGACGTAAGTCGAGTCAATGCCACATCGTCTTGCGGCACTTCTGTGTGCTCGTGGGGGCCCTACCACATATTAGACAGGTGTGCCAGTTTCTTTCGCTCTTCAGTGTATATGAAACTTCAAACGACATCATTCGTTTTAGTATAAAGTGATTGAGGCAATAAACACGATTATTGCATTACTGTTAACTTGCGTAAGAGCAGGAACCCCTAAAGCATCATTAATTTATGACATTGTTATGTGACGAGTGGTTAAACATTTTTCCTGAAAGACGTTGTTTCAAGTTTTAAGTGTCCTTGGTGGCTTGTACACGCTGTGAAGCGGTCTGGCTGCATGTTGATTCACGTCCAGTGGATGCGCAGCTGTGGCTCTTAGCTAGAAGCGAGAAGCATCGCCCGGCTGGTACGTGTTCGGCATCAGCCCCTGTGCCACAAAGACAAAGTAGGTAGTGGTGCTTTCATATCGTGTCGGCGAGACACATGCGTTGCATATGTACGGTGTACGTACGGCGTATCGGTGACGTATAAATAGCGTGTGTGTGGCATACGAGGAGCGTATGTTTAGCGTATGCCCGGTCTACACGCGGCACATGCGTTGTCAAAATAATATGGCATGTGTAGATACTCTGTGCGAGCGCTGACATCTCGAAAGTAGACTTGCCACAGCAGCTACAGCATTCTTACACATACACACACATGCTGCAGTCTCAGTACTCACATGGAGGATGTCTTACATTGGGCAAGCACTACATATCGACTTTTTCATAAGTAATAAAAGGTTGTATACTTCCTAGTTCCAATGCGCAGTTGGAGGTGAGCCGCCAGCAGTGGTGGATGTGGGAAATGAGATGGCGGATTTTTGAGTACAGGTTGGATATTATGAAGTGCTATGTATATTATGCTTTTTCAACACTATTAAGGTAAATACATTGTTTGTTCTCTATTAAAATCTTTCATTTACTAACTATGCATATCAGTAGTTAGTGCCTTCCATAGTTTGAATTTTTTGTTTAGCTGGCAGTAGTGGCGCTCGCTGTACTGCAGTAGTTCGAGTAACGAAGATTTTTGTGAGGTAAGTGATTTGTGAAAGGTATAGGTTAATGTTAGTCAGGGCCATTCTTTTGTAGGGATTTTTGAAAGTCAGATTGCGTTGCGCTAAAAATATTGTGTGTCAGTTTAAGCACAGTCATGTATAAATTGTTCTCAGGGGACGTTTCATATGTCGACCCTTAGCCGAGGATACCTCACTGGAATCTTCTGATTTTTTCTTGTAGTTTGTGTAATTAGTGTAGCTTTAGTTTATTGCTAGCGCGTAATTGTAGAGAGAATCTCCTTTGTAGTTGCAATCTTTCATTGTTGTACAGTAAAACAGTTGTGGCATGCATGTAGATTTGCACCAAGTATTTCGCAGCTGCGCTTGCAATTAACTAGATATTATTTTCAGTGCTATGTTAATGTGTTCCCCTATTTTTGCTCTTCAAATTGTGTTTTTCTGTGTTGTCGTGTGAAATATTGTGACAATAATGGCGTGTGAAAAACGTAACACTAGGCTCCAAAGTAAACTGAGAAATAATAGCGACGACGAGCGTAGCTTATCAGCACCACTGTGCAGTGAAATAACAGACATTCCAAGTAGTAATTTGGTAACTGTGCATAGGGAAATGGAGCGGGCGGCAAATAATGGTGTAGACAGTGAAACAGGTAGTGAACAGGGAAGCATTATCGATCGATCGGTCGGCAACAGCTCGCCTCAGGAATCCGAAATGACAGAACACAATATTGCAAATACTGTAGACTTAGGTTTTGGGTCCTCGCCGTTTTCTCAAATAAGTCATGACACATTTTCCGCTTGTCAAAATGTGAATGTTGACGGTGCAAATTCACTACCGAAAAGTACTGAGGAACATGTTTCAGACACCAGTGCACTGTTATTACAGTTTATGCAACAAATGGGACAAAGGCTACAAAAGTTAGACACAACGCTTGAACAAAATCAGAAACAAATGGGACAAAATCTTCAGAAGTTAGACACAATGGAACAACACCAGAGACAAACACAGCAACAGTTAGACACAATGGAACAAAATCAGAGACAAACACACCAAAAGCTTCAAAAGTTAGACACCACACTTGAACAAACACGTGAAGATTTAACTACTGAGTTACATAACATTGAACCGAAATGTCAAAAAGTCTGTAATGACGTAAAAACACAAATTTGTGAGCATTTTCAACCTATTTTTTCGCGGCATGAAAATGCATTACAGAATCACGAAGCAGCCATAAAAGAACTGCAAACCATTGTTCATGAAAATCATGAGACCTTGTGGGCTAAAATTGACTCAGTTGCATCTACCGATTCGGTTACGCAACTTGCAAAAACTCAAGAAAACTTAAAGGACACAGTAGATACTCTGAAAATTGGTTCAGTAAGACACATGGAGGAAATTAGTTCATCATCAGAGAAAGTAGTTGAACTTTAGGATCAGCTAAATAATTTATCTACGAAGGTTGATGATAATCTGAATGACACAAAACCAGTAGTCTTTAATGACACAGAAGAGTGCGAACAAATTAGGAAATTCAAACAAAATCAGAATCAAATTAATACGCAACACCAAAGAGAAATCCGGGAAGTACAAGATCAGCTGACACAGGTAATACAATAATTACGTATTTCAGAGGACACTCGCGCCCCAATACGGGAAGAGGGACATAGAAATACGGAACAGCCACAAAATAATAACACAGCACATTTCGGAAATTATGAAAGAAATTGGCAAGGTGCACCGAATTTTGAGATGGAACTGCCGACACGACGTAATAATGACCGACATGCGACTCGCCGACATGATGATTTTGACTATAAGCTGTTCATTACTACACGTAAATTCAAAACGTTTAAGAATTCTGCCAATGACATTCATCCACAAGCGTGGCTCCATCAATTCTCTCATAGTTTTTCTCCCAACTGGTCATTAGAACACAGATTAGAATTTATGTGTGGCTACTTAGAGAATGAACCAGCTGTAAGAATGTGATCGGTCATTCACGATTGCCACAGTGAAGGAGAATTTTACCATGCCTTCCTCTCAGCATATTGGTCTCAAGCTACACAAGACCGAGTAAAACATGGCATCATAATGATGAAACATTTCGAACAATCTGAATTTTCCAGTCTTGTGAAATATTTTGAAGACATGTTTCACAAGAATCAGTACCTGTCAAACCCATACAGCCCCTCAGAACCCATCCGCATTTGCTTAATCAAATTACCTGAACATTTACGGCATATTATTTTAGCAGGACGTTGCAAAGACGACATTGAAGCTTTTCAGGGACTCTTACAAAAATTAGAAATTGTCACAGACAGTCGCAGGATGCGAAAACGGGAAAACAATCACTACAGGGCACATCCGTCACAATTCCGTGACGACAGAAACAATAACAGGACACGACAAGTCTATTCTTACAACGCAAATCGTGACCAAAACCGACACCACCCATATGACAACCACTGGCAGAGTATTAGTTACAGAGAAAAATCGCATTTCCGTAGTAATTAATATGACAGAGACAATCATAGAAACAGACAATATGGCAACCAGAACTATTATTATCACATGAGACAGAATAATTTCAGACGCAATGGTCCACCGTGCAGTGATAATTCAGGGAGAAATTCTCCACCACTTAACCGACAAGATAGAAGCTACAGGAACTACCGACATGACGACAGACGATATAATCGTAACGACAGACTTGAAGTGCATCAGAACTGGCGAGATTCAAACAGAGCAGGGTATTCTCGTCACGGTGAATTTGTAGAAATTAGGTCTCCAAATCCCAATAACGACGCGCGCCAACAAAGGAACAGACAATGACTCGCACCGCAGGCTGCCGCGTGCGCCGGCTGGCTCAGAGAAAAGTAACATAGACGCTAACCTTGAGAAAAATTCCAAGATTCCTTACCGACGTATGCCATATGATAATTGCGTTAAAGTTGAAATTCTGCGTACTAGGAAGAGGAAAGGGTTACACCACATTTCACATGTAAAACCGTTTATTGAAAGATAATCTGCTTTTTAACTTTGTCTTTGCCATAAAACGTTTCACTTCACGTTACTAGTATACTTAAGAAACTGTTAACATGCAACAATGTTTGAAGTTAAATATCCAGTCAAGAACCAAGAGAACTTATTTCAACAGAAATTACGAATGCATTGTTATTGTGAACAGACGTCACAGTGTTATTGTGTGTGTGCATTCTTGCTTGTTAGTTGCACGATTACGTAATGACTATGAGGCTCACATACTTAGAACATTTACCAGTACTGCTAATGAGATTCTAATGCAACATTCTGGTTTACTTGAAAATACATTCTGGATTTAAGGTACTTTCTGTGAGATACCAGATGAGACAATGGTTAGTTTATGTGACAGCTACACGATTTTATCACGACGCTACTAATGAGTGACAATTTACAATGTTGCTTTTGCGGTGTTTCTGTTTCATATCTGCACAGTTTTTCTGTTTTATTCTGGAAAGTAAAACATGTTTTAGGAGTAACTTTTGTGGTATAGCTACAATGAGACAGCCTCTTTCGTAGCACAACAATACGGTACAGCACAGTACATTTTTCATCACAACAATAAGCGTAATAACTAAGATATCTATACGCAAAGCATTTCACTTTTGTTTATCATGAGGTAAGTACATTGACTTCTGCATAACTTAGCTTTCGGATGACGATAACTATGACACTTCCACAGAGATTATCTTACAACAACACGCAAAGTTTAGCGCTACAGTACACGTATTTGAGTGATTAATTTTATACTTAAAACATTTATTTTTAAAGATATTTGAAGTACAATGATACAAAGGTTTTCCGTAACACATTTCATTCCATTGCTGTAATCTGTAACACCTGAGGGTATAATTACATTAATCCTCAGTGGGGTACACGCCTACTTTGTGTACCATGTGTTTGGCAAGCACAAGGAGCCCTAGCTAATATGGTATTTGCTTATACAACTTTACACATCGGTACCATATTTCTCTAACACACAAATTACACAGCTATCTGATCATTTAACTGAGAGATAAACATTTTTTTTTACTACATCAGTGACACATGTTTACTCAATTACACCGTTGGATAACTTCACACTTACGAAATTGTATTTTGTTTGTACTTTGTGAACTGTTCATATTTTTTCAGACCCATTGTGATATTATGAGAGCTTTGAATGATATATTTGGTATGAGATCATGATTTTTAAAGTACGTTTGAGGTAGATGACACTATTGAAATGAGCAGAGAATTTTCTTTAGGTTTTGAAATTATTGCAGAAAGCTACAACGTTTTTGAGATTTGACTGAGGTGTTATGGTATTATTACGATGACTATGTGTATTATGCTATTGTGGTATGTGTATGATTAATAAGCTGATGCTATATGAGAAATTTGATTATGCTACATATTTATAATGATGAAATATTGAAGAATGTCGACGAATATGTATACGTGTAACAAGGTAAGGAATAAGGAGTAGTGGTTAGGCACTCTGATTTATGAAAAAGGATGTTGGAAACCAAGAATCGTACTTTAAGAGTTATGAAATGTGCGTAAATGCGCGAATGTACCACAATGCCGAGGAAAACTTTTTGGACACTGTTATATTCATAAGATTTTGTTTCTACACATTTGCAACGCAAATTTTCGACCCGTGAAATTTTGTATATGAGACTGTCACTGTAGCGGAAACTGATGTCGTAAATATTTCCGTAAGAAAGTTAAGTGACCACCTGCACATAATGTGTCGTGGGCACCCAGCTGTGTCAGATGCCGGGAGAACAAGTCATTAGTGAGTGCCTCATCAGAGGCACAGGTAGAAAAAAAGAAAGGGGAGGCCATTGTCCTCGCTATTGACATTTCCTTGTTGAAAGCATACTGTGGAGCTTGTAATTTATGATATTTACTAAAATGCCTAATGAAATGATTAGAAACATTTTACATCTATTGTCTTTGTAGTTGAGAGATTGCTCATTTTGTTTAATATCTGGTTTCCAGCTGTGTTGCAGCATTAGTTTTATAAAATAAACTTAGATGCATTTGCTAATGTGAACACTTTCTGTCAACAGATCTATTATGATTATTTTATGATCCACATTCTTCGAAAAAGGAGCTCTTGGAATGGAAAGAACAATAAGAAGGGACTGATAACACTAACTGCATATATAATTTTCTTTTCAAGTACTTGGTAATTTTTTGTAGAATTAGTTTTTGTGGTGCACCACTTTAATTACATAGACATTAAGATGTGAATATACATTTCCCTTGTCTGCATTATTGTCTTTACTGTAATATTTTTTCTACTTGAGCTATGTCATGTTTAGGTATAAGTTACTGCTGTTTTCCAGGCATAGTGTTACTGAATTTGACTTTGTGTTACTCTTCTAAGCTAGTTTTACTACTGATTTATTTTTCTTGTTTGCTGCACAGTGCCTTATATTAGTTGTAGTACTGCAATTGCTTTGCCTATTTAAAATTTTTGTCCTTGATGTTTGTGTTAATTCTTTTATGCTGCTGCATTGCCTCGTCCCTTAGTTTAGCATCTGAGCTCAGTAGTTTTAAGTTAGCTTAAGAGGGGGTAGACTATATAAGAAACTAACTATGATGAATTGGAAGAAATGCATTGAGAAGATATAAGAAAATGGTCTGGCCAAAAAAAAAAAAGTAGTGTACAGTGGAGAAAAACTATTTTGAAAGAGGATGTGAACAGAATACAGAAAGCAGGCTTAGATAGTACTTTTGGGAATAATGATGAACAAAGGGAGATCTCCATGCAAAATACTGCAGTAAAACAAACCCTGTCCTTTCCTTTTGTGTCACCCCTCTATATGTCTGTGTACCCTTGTGTATTTGTGTTTTTCCTGTCTTTATGTGTTTAGCTGATGAGAGCTATGTTGTAGAATTTTTCTGATACTATGTTATTTACTTTGTAAAGATGTTGAGACATTATTTGTTCTGTTTTGTTGCTCATGTGTGAAGTTGATGTTTCAAAAGTTATTCTGATCTTTTATGTAGGTATTATAATTCCTGTAACACTGATGTATATGTTATTTCTATTCTTTTGTAAAGCCTGTATTACTACAAATGTTTTCTGTATTGTTATGTTTTTAATGATGTATTTTGTACCTATGTTATTGTATTTTTATGTTATAAAATTGTAATTGACACCAGTTCATAAAATTAAGTAACTTGTAAGTTACATTTCACTGCACACGTTTCTGTTGGTCATAATATATGGACAATATGTGAGAAGTAGGGACTGTTAGTGTTTGCACATGTGTTAATAATTCAGCAAGGGACTGGATAACAGCATTGCTGGTTCTAAGGACAATTCCAAAAAGTTTGTGAGTGCACAAGTGGTGGTTATGGACTTGCTATATTATCCGCAAGACTCTTCAATGGTGATTGTGCACCTGCACAGTCACAACAGATGGTTGCTGGCCATCTCTACAAGGACTACAGTGGGTCTGCATCTTTGATGACCCACCAGTACCATTATTTCTACAAAGACTACAGTGGGTCTACACCTTTGCTGACTCATCAATACCATTATTTCTACAAGGACTGCAGTGGGTCTGCACCTCTGGTGGCCCACCAATACCGTAATCTCTACCAGGACTACAGTGGGTCTACTCTGTGATGACCTACCTACCAATATTCTTCAAAACGTCGAATGACTCTGCTGTGGGTTTGCTCTGTTGTGGCCCATTACCTGTCAGCATGTCAAGAGTCAGCACTGTCTTTCCGTTGGAAGGACAACACTACTTCTTCAAGACTGCATGGAAATCCACTACTTCTGTGTGCAATTTTCTTTTACTGCTCAGACTTTGAAAAAAAAAAACACTAAAATTTTACTGTGATAAATGATCAGGACTGTCTTTATGGACTGTGAGAAAATTTTAGCTTTTGACCAACATTGTATCAATAAGTGTGTGCATTTGATTTCTTTGTTATTGTAATTATGAAAAATTTTATCAAATCATTATTGGCCACTGCCCAAAACAATTTGTAAATTTTTTTGTGGGGAGCATGGGGGCTATGTAAGTAGGCTGTTTATGTTTTCTTATCGGCAACGTTACGTAGCGCTCTATATGAAAATCACTGGCTGTGCTGTGTGCAGTCTGTGGCTAGTTTGCATTGTTGTCTGCCATTGTAGTGTTGGGCAGCTGGATGTGAACAGCGCGTAGCGTTGCGCAGTTGCAGGTGAGCCGCCAGCAGTGGTGGATGTGGGAAATGAGATGGCGGATTTTTGAGTACAGAATGGATATTATGAACTGCTATGTATATTATGCTTTTTCAACACTATTAAGGTAAATACATTGTTTGTTCTCTATTAAAATCTTTCATTTGCTAACTATGCATATCAGTAGTTAGTGCCTTCCGTAGTTTGAATTTTTTGTTTAGCTGGCAGTAGTGGCGCTCGCTGTACTGCAGTAGTTCGAGTAACGAAGATTTTTGTGAGGTAAGTGATTTGTGAAAGGTATAGGTTAATGTTAGTCAGGGCCATTCTTTTGTAGGGATTTTTGAAAGTCAGATTGCGTTGCTCTAAAAATATTGTGTGTCAGTTTAAGCACAGTCATGTATAAATTGTTCTAAGGGGACGTTCCAGCGTTAATTACCCGCGGCAGTAGTCGTGCCTGTTAATGAGTCGATTCCGAGACGGGGAGTGTGGAGTGTGCTGGCCGCTGATCGAATCCGCCTGGCAGACTAACGACGAGAGTCGGTCTGCTTGTGATTCTTGGGCTGTTTACCGCATCCATCTAGGTGAATAACGGGCTGGTCCCCGAGTCTCACCTCAGTTAGACGATTCGCAAAAATTTAGAAAATTTACTCCCACTTGAAATACACTACACGCAGTCGCTATAGGAAGGGCATTCGGCCACCTCTTAAATTAACCATGCCCCAAAACGGTAAATAGCTATGCCGACCCTGCGCAGATGCGAGACAAAGGCACTATAAAAAGAATGAGATCTTGTGTTACGTCAAGAGCACTGTATACTCCCGTTTTTACATAGTGCCGAGACTCTCGATCAAACTAAATGACGATTTTCAGATCTCTAATTTCGATTGCTCTGTGAGTTCTGCAAGCAAGTGCAAGTGTCACATCAGTCCCAGGTGCTAACTGGCACAAACATTTTCTCCAATGTCTTTCCAAGGCCCTTCCCAGTTAATCGAGTTCAGGTAAAGGCGATACGCTATTCATCAAAGATTGAGGAACGGCTCGGAGCGTATGCGGCGACAGCAGCTTGCCTTCTCCGAATTGGATCCCGCGCAACGCTTGAGCCGTACTTGAAACATGCTGTATTTACTGCTGGCTGACAACTATTTCATAAGGATACGATCTGAGCTGTACCTATTAACGCGCTCTATAGCATTTCCATTTAATGAGACTTTTCCCGTTGGGATACAGAACTTGTATGTGTGGCGACAGAATCTTCTTCTCGTTTTAGTGCTTGCGTCTTGTGTTTCTGAGGTTGACGTTGGGAATAAGTCCGACGTTCGTTTTAAAAAGGTGTAGAAAAAAGATAAAAATCACGTCTAGAATGGCTGGGCTAACACTTCCAAGGACGGTGATAGAGAGCCCGGATCCGATCAGTGGCTGGTTCACCTCCCCTTCACGTAAGCTAGTTTTCTACATCTACATCTACATTTATACTCCGCAAGCCACCCAACGGTGTGTGGCGGAGGGCACTTTACGTGCCACTGTCATTATCTCCCTTTCCTGTTCCAGTCGCGTATGGTTCGCGGGAAGAACGACTGTCTGAAAGCCTCTGTGCGCGCTCTAATCTCTCTAATTTTACATTCGTGATCTCCTCGGGAGGTATAAGTAGGGGGAAGCAATATATTCGATACCTCATCCAGAAACGCACCCTCTCGAAACCTGGCGAGCAAGCTACACCGCGATGCAGAGCGCCTCTCTTGCAGAGTCTGCCACTTGAGTTTGTTAAACATCTCCGTAACGCTATCACGGTTACCAAATAACCCTGTGACGAAACGCGCCGCTCTTCTTTGGATCTTCTCTATCTCCTCCGTCAACCCGATCTGGTACGGATCCCACACTGATGAGCAATACTCAAGTATAGGTCGAACGAGTGTTTTGTAAGCCACCTCCTTTGTTGATGGACTACATTTTCTAAGGACTCTCCCAATGAATCTCAACCTGGTACCCGCCTTACCAACAATTAATTTTATATGATCATTCCACTTCAAATCGTTCCGCACGCATACTCCCAGATATTTTACAGAAGTAACTGCTACCAGTGTTTGTTCCGCTATCATATAATCATACAATAAAGGATCCTTCTTTCTATGTATTCGCAATACATTACATTTGTCTATGTTAAGGGTCAGTTGCCACTCCCTGCACCAAGTGCCTATCCGCTGCAGATCTTCCTGCATTTCGCTACAATTTTCTAATGCTGCAACTTCTCTGTATACTACAGCATCATCCGCGAAAAGCCGCATGGAACTTCCGACACTATCTACTAGGTCATTTATATATATTGTGAAAAGCAATGGTCCCATAACACTCCCCTGTGGCACGCCAGAGGTTACTTTAACGTCTGTAGATGTCTCTCCATTGAGAACAACATGCTGTGTTCTGTTTGCTAAAAACTCTTCAATCCAGCCACACAGCTGGTCTGATATTCCGTAGGCTCTTACTTTGTTTATCAGACGACAGTGCGGAACTGTATCGAACGCCTTCCGGAAGTCAAGGAAAATGGCATCTACCTGGGAGCCTGTATCTAATATTTTCTGGGTTTCATGAACAAATAATGCGAGTTGGGTTTCACACGATCGCTGTTTCCGGAATCCATGTTGATTCCTACATAGTAGATTCTGAGTTTCCAAAAACGACATGATACTCGAGCAAAAGACATGTTCTAAAATTCTACAACAGATCGACGTCAGAGAGATAGGTCTATAGTTTTGCGCATCTGCTCGACGACCCTTCTTGAAGACTGGGACTACCTGTGCTCTTTTCCAATCATTTGGAACCTTCTGTTCCTCTAGAGACTTGCGGTACACGGCTGTTAGAAGGGGGGCAAGTTCTTTCGCGTACTCTGTGTAGAATCGAATTGGTATCCCGTCAGGTCCAGTGGACTTTCCTCTGTTGAGTGATTCCAGTTGCTTTTCTATTCCTTGGACACTTATTTCAATGTCAGCCATTTTTTCGTTGGTGCGAGGATTTAGAGAAGGAACTGCAGTGCGGTCTTCCTCTGTGAAACAGCTTTGGAAAAAGGTGTTTAGTATTTCAGCTTTACGCTTGTCATCCTCTGTTTCAATGCCATCATCATCCCGGAGTGTCTGGACATGATGTTTCGAGCCACTTACTGATTTAACGTAAGACCAGAACTTCCTAGGATTTTCTGTCAAGTCGGTACCTAGTATTTTACTTTCGAATTCACTGAACGCTTCACGCATAGCCCTCCTTACGCTAACTTTGACATCGTTTAGCTTCTGTTTGTCTGAGAGGTTTTGGCTGCGTTTAAACTTGGAGTGAAGCTCTCTTTGCTTTCGCAGTAGTTTCCTAACTTTGTTGTTGTACCACGGTGGGTTTTTCCCGTCCCTCACAGTTTTGCTCGGCACGTACCTGTCTAAAACGCATTTAACGGTTGCCTTGAACTTTTTCCATAAACACTCAACATTGTCAGTGTCGGAACAGAAATTTTCGTTTTGATCTGTTAGGTAGTCTGAAATCTGCCTTCTATTACTCTTGCTAAACAGATAAACCTTCCTCCCTTTTTTTATATTCCTATTAACTTCCATATTCAGGGATGCTGCAACGGCCTTATGATCACTGATTCCCTGTTCTGCACTTACAGAGTCGAAAAGTTCGGGTCTGTTTGTTATCAGTAGGTCCAAGATGTTATCTCCACGAGTCGGTTCTCTGTTTAATTGCTCGAGGTAATTTTCGGATAGTGCACTCAGTATAATGTCACTCGATGCTCTGTCCCTACCACCCGTCCTAAACATCTGAGTGTCCCAGTCTATATCTGGTAAATTGAAATCTCCACCTAAGACCATAACATGCTGAGAAAATTTATGTGAAATGTATTCCAAATTTTCTCTCAGTTGTTCTGCCACTAATGCTGCTGAGTCGGGGGGTCGGTAAAAGGAGCCAATTATTAACCTTGCTCGGTTGTTGAGTGTAACCTCCACCCATAATAATTCACAGGAACTATCCACTTCTACTTCACTACAGGATAAACTACTACTAACAGCGACGAACACTCCGCCACCGGTTGCATGCAGTCTATCCTTTCTAAACACCGTCTGTGCCTTTGTAAAAATTTCGGCAGAATTTATCTCTGGCTTCAGCCAGCTTTCTGTACCTATAACGATTTCAGCTTCGGTGCTTTCTATCAGCGCTTGAAGTTCCGGTACTTTACCAACGCAGCTTCGACAGTTTACAATTACAATACCGATTGCTGCTTGGTCCCCGCATGTCCTGACTTTGCCCCGCACCCGTTGAGGCTGTTGCCCTTTCTGCACTTGCCCGAGGCCATCTAACCTAAAAAACCGCCCAGCCCACGCCACACAACCCCTGCTACCCGTGTAGCCGCTTGTTGCGTGTAGTGGACTCCTGACCTATCCAGCGGAACCCGAAACCCCACCACCCTATGGCGCAAGTCGAGGAATCTGCAGCCCACATGGTCGCAGAACCGTCTCAACCTCTGATTCAGACCCTCCACTCTACGCGTGCAGCTCACGATATGAAAAGGATACACTCAGTGATGTAAGTGCGAAACGTCACATCAAAATCTTTCTTGTGATTAGGATCCCTGACTTCACAGTTCTCGTGGATTACGATGTAATATTTCAGTATTTCCGTGTAGGCATAGTAGTCAGGAACTGAACTAGATGGTGAAGTGATACAACATTCGAATCGTATTACCCACATATCAAGTTAAAAACTATGTGACTAATTCTTTTTCTGATTTTTTTCAGCACGATTACAACCGATTCTTGCTCCGTCCTGTATGGAGTCTAGCACATTTTATGAAGTAAGTGGTCATGGTGATCTAGTGGGTAGGGCGCTAGACTACGGCTGTGGGATTCCCAGGTTCTATCCTGGATAGAAGCGTGGCGTTTTACTCGTTCCAGACCCTCCAGAATGGCCATAGGGACGGTCACAGATGTTTTCTTGGAGTAAAAGGAAACGGGGACGATGGGTTTGCCACCCCCACCCGACTACCTTCGCGTCGTGGTGAACGAAACGTTGCACTCTAACTGCCGTGGGCTGAGCGTCATGGCCGGTAATGTACCTTTATAAGACATTTTTATCGAGTGAAGTAGCCTTCATTATCGTAAAAATTACTTTTATTTCGAGTCAAAATGACGTTTTTTCAATGCCGATTTCGACCTATGAAGCACTCATCTGCAGATCTAAAAATATAAATTAAAACTTCTAACTAATTAGGCATGCGAAATTCAGTCCTCTATAAAATAATAAAATAAAACATGTCTCACATCTATGTGTAACACAGAAAACGTAGACGCGCCACTAACTTCAGAGAGCATACTGTTGAACTTCTATAGTAGAGTCGAGAAAATAAGAAAAAAAAATCTACTACTGCCATCTGGTAGTGTTTGAAAATTGATTAAATAAATCCAAAACTACGAAGAAATTAGGGAAGAGACAGACAGATTGCCGACAGACCAAAATGGGTTTGTAACATATGCATATTTCAATGTTTGCTATGAGCTCCTGCTCAAGTAAGGTTTCCATAGTCCCAGATTTCTGTTCGTGGACAGAGTGGGTCAAAATTCACGAACGGGTTATAAATGTGAATAACCCCTTTATTTATTCTTTTCTCCTTTCTCTTATTTCAGAGACTGATACGGCAATTGTAAGCAATTCTCATCCCTAGTCTTCCAGTTGTAACTCCATTATCCACTGTAACTAGTTTATACAGTGTTATTCTGTCTATGCAACTATGAAGTGATTGTTCTGTACTAGTTAAGATCTTTGAATTGTCAGAGGGGAAGTGGAACTTTATGATGTATATATTGTAAATATTTAATAATGTTTAAAATAATAAAACTACATATAATATGTATGCTCCTAAAAACGAAATTGTACTTCGATTACTGGTTCATACTTAGGAATGTTGTATTGTTGTTGTTGTGGTCTTCAGTCCTGAGACTGGTTTCATGCAGCTCTCCATGCTACTCTATCCTGTGCAAGCTTCTTTATCTCCCAGTACCTAATGCAGACTACATCCTTCTGAATCTGCTTAGTGTGTGCATCTCTTGGTCTCCCTCTACGATTTTTACCCTCCACGCTGCCCTCCAGGGCTAAATTGGTGATCCCTTGATGCCTCAGACCATATCCTACCAACCGATCACTTCTTCTAGTCAAGTTGTGCCACAAACTCCTCTTCTCCCCAGTTCTATTCAATACCTCATCATTAGTTATGTGACCTACCCATCTAATCTTCAGCATTCTTCTGTAGCACCACATTTCGAAAGCTTCTATTCTCTTCTTGTCTAAACTATTTATCGTTCATGTTTCACTTCCGTACATGGCTACACTCCATACAAATACTTTCAGAAACGACTTCCTGACACTTAAATCAATGCTCGATGTTAACAAATTTCTCTTCTTCAGAAACGCTTTCCTTGCCATTGCCAGTCTACATTTCATATCCTCTCTACTTCGACCATCATCAGTTATTTGCTCCCCAAATAGCAAAACTCTTTTACTACTTTAAGTGTCTCATTTACTAATCTAATTCCCTCAGCATCACCCGACTTAATTCGACTACATTCCATTATCATCGTTTTGCTTTTGTTGGTGTTTTCCTTATACCCTCATTTCAAGACACTGTCCATTCCGTTCAACTGCTCTTCCAAGTCCTTTGCTGTCTCTGACACAATTACCTTGTCATCGACAACATCAAAGTTTTTATTTCTTCTCCATGGATTTTAATACCTGCTCCGAACTTTTCTTTCGTTTCCTTTAGTGCTTGCTCAATATAAAGATTGAATAGCATCGGGGAGAGGCTACAACACTGTCTCACTCCCTTCCCAACCACTGCTTCCCTTTCATGTCCCTCGACTCTTATAACTGCCATCTGGTTTCTGTACAAAATTTAAATAGCCTTTCGCTCCCTGTATTTTACCCCTGCCACCTTCAGAATTTGAAAGAGGGTATTCCAGTCAACATTGTCAAAAGCTTTCTCTAAGTCTACAAATGCTAGAAACGTAGGTTTGCCTTTCCTTAATCTTTCTTCTAAGATAAGTCTTAGGTACTCTGACCACAGTCTATTGGTTACGAACTGTAGATTAAAACTGAAGAAACTGCAAAAAGGTGGGAATTTAAAGAGATTGGACCTGGATAAACTGAAAGAACCAGAGGTTGTACAGAGTTTCAGGGAGAGCATAAGGGAACAACTGACAGGAATGGTGGAAAGAAATACAGTAGAAGAAGAATGGGTAGCTTTTAGGAATGAAATAGTGAAGGAAGCAGAGGATCATGTAGGTAAAAAGACGAGGGCTAGTAGAAATCCTTGGGTAACATAAGAGGTACTGAATTTAATTGATGAAAGGAGAAAATACAAAAATGCAGTAAGTGAAGCAGGCAAAAAGGAATACAAACCCCTCAAAAAAGAGATCGACAGGAAGTGCAAAATGGCTAAGCAGGGATGGCTAGGGGACATGTGTAAGGATGTAGAGGCTTATCTTACAAGGGGTAAGATAGATACTGACTACAGGAAAATTAAAGAGACCTTGGGAGAAAAGAGAACCACTTGCATGAGTAGAAAGAGCTCAGATGGAAACCCAGTTCGAAGCAAAGAAGGGAAAGCAGAAAGGTGGAAGGAGTATATAGAGGATATATACAGGGGCGATGTTCTTGAGGACAGTATTATGGAAATGGAAGAGAAGGTAAATTAAGATGAAATGGGAGATATGATACTGCCTGAAGAGTTTGACACAGCACTGAAAGACCTGAGTCGAAACAAGGCGTCGGGAGTAGACAACAATCCGTAAGAACTACTGACAGCCTTGGGAGAGCCAGTCGTGACAAAACTCTACCATCTGGTGAGCAAGATGTATGAGACAGGCGAAATTACCTCCGACTTCAAGAAGAATATAATAATTCCAATCCCAAAGAAGGCAGGTGTTGACAGATGTGAAAATTACCGAACTATCAGTTTAAAAAGTCACAGCTGCAAATTACTAACGCGAATTCCTTACAGACGAATGGAGAAACTGGTAGAAGCCGACCTCGGGGAAGGTCAGTTTGGATTCCGTAGAAATGTTGGAACACGCGAGGCAATACTGACCATACGACTTATCTTAGAAGAAAGATTAAGGAAAGGCAAACCTACGTTTCTAGCATTTGTAGACTTAGAGAAAGCTTTTTACAATGTTGACTGGAATACTCTCTTTCCAATTCTGAAGGTGGCAGGGGTAACATACGGGGAGCGAAAGGCTATTTACAATTTATACGAATGCAGATGGCAGTTATAAGCGTCGAGCGACATGAAAGGGAATCAGTGGTTGAGAAGGGAGTGAGACAGGGTTGTAGCCTCTCCCCGCTGCTATTCAATCTTTATATTGAGCAAGCACTAAAGGAAACGAAAGAAAAGTTCGGAGCGGGTATTAAAATCCATGGAGAAGAAATAAAAACTTTGAGGTTCGCCGATGACATTGCAATTCTGTCAGAGACAGCAAAGGACTTGGAAGAGCAGTTGAACGGAATGGACAGTGTCTTGAAATGAGGGTATAAGGAAAACATCAACAAAAGAAAAACGACGATAATGGAATGTAGTCGGATTAAGTCGGGTGATGCTGAGGAAATTAGATTTGGAAATGAGACACTTAAAGTAGTAAAAGAGTTTTGCTATTTGGGAAGCAAATAACTGATGATGGTCGAAGTAGAGAGGATATGAAATGTAGACTGGCAATGGCAAGGAAAGCGTTTTTGAAGAAGAGAAATTTGTTAACATCGAGTATTGATTTAATTGTCAGGAAGTCGTTTCTGAAAGTATTTGTATGGAGCGTAGCGATGTATGGAAGTGAAACATGGACGATAACTAGTTTGGACAAGAAAAGAATAGAAGCTTTCGAAATGTGGTGCTACAGAAGAATGCTGAAGAATAGATGGGTAGATCACATAACTAATGATGAGGTATTGAATAGAATTGGGGAGAAGAGGAGTTTGTGGCACAATTTGACTAGAAGAAGGGATCGGTTGGTAGGACATGTTCTGAGGCATCAAGGGATCACCAATTTAGTACTGGAGGGCAGCGTGGAGGGTAAAAATCGTAGAGAGAGACCAAGAGATGTATACACTAAGCAGATTCAGAAGGATGTAGGCTGCATTATGTACTGGTAGATGAAGAAGCTTGCACAGGATAGAGTAGCATGGAGAGCTGCATGAAACCAGTTTCAGTACTGAAGACCACAACAGCAACAACAAGTCGTAGCGTCAGTACTGCCTCACGTGTTCCAACATTTCTACGGAATCTAAACTGATCTTCTACGAGGTCGGCTTCTACCAGTTTTTCCATTCGTCTGTAAGGAATTCGAGTTAGTATTTAGCAGCTGTGACTTATTAAACTGATAGTTCGGTAATTTTCACATCTGTCAACACCTGCCTTCTTTGGGATTGGAATTATTATATTCTTCTTGAAGTCGGAGGGAATTTCGCCTGTCTCATATATCTTGCTCACCACATGGTAGAGTTTTGTCAGGACTGGGTCTCACAATGCTGTTAGTAGTTCTTACGGATTGTTGTCTACTCCCGGGGCCTTGTGTCGACTCAGGTCTTTCAGTGCTCTGTCAAAATCTTCACGCAGTATCATATTTCCCATTTCATCTTCATCTACCTCCTCTTCCATTTCCATAATATTGTCCTCAAGAACATCGCCCCTGTATAGATCCTCTATATACTCCTTCCACCTTTCTCCTTTCCCTTCTTTGCTTAGAACTGGGTTTCCATCTGAGTTCTTGTAATTCATGCAAGTGGCTCTCTTTTCTACAAAGGTCTCTTTAATTTTCCTGTAGTCAGTATCTATCTTACTCCTTGTAAGATAAGCCGCTACATCCTTACATTTGTCCTCTAGCCATCCTTGCTTAGCCATTTTGCACTTCCTGTCGATCTCTTTTTTGAGGGGTTTGTATTCCTTTTTGCCTGCTTCACTTACTGCATTTTTGTATTTTCTCCTTTCATCAATGAAATTCAGTATCTCTTATGTTACCCAAGGATTTCTACTATCCCTCGTCTTTTTACCTACATGATCCTCTGCTTCCTTCACTATTTCATTCCTCAAAGCTACCCATTCTTCTTCTACTGTATTTCTTTCCCCCATTCCTGTCAATTGTTCCCTTATGCTCTCCCTGAAACTCTGTACAACCTCTGGTTCTTTCAGTTTATCCAGGTCCCATCTCCTTAAATTCCCCCCTTTTTGCAGTTTCTTCAGTTTTAATCTACTGTTCGTAACCAATAGATTGTGGTCAGAAACCACATCTGCCCCTGGAAATGTCTTACAATTTAAAATCTGGTTCCTAAATCTCTGTCTTACCATTATATAATCTATCTGAGACCTTTTAGTATCTCCAGGGTTCTTCCATGTGTACAATTTTCTTTCATGATTCTTGAACCAAGTGTTAGCTATGATTAAGTTATGCTCTGTGCAAAATTCTACCAGGCGGCTTCCTCTTTCATTTCTTAGCCTCAATCCATATTCACATACTACGTTTGCTTCTCTTCCTTTTCCTACTGTCGAATTCCAGTCACCCATGACTATTAAATTTTCATCTCCCATCACTATCTGAATAATTTCTTTTATCTCAACATACATTTCATCAACTTATTCATCACCTGCAGAGCTAGTTGGCATATAAACTTGTACTACTGTAGTAGGCGTGGGCTTCGTGTCTATCTTGGCCACAATAATGTGTTCACTATGCTGTTTGTAGTGGCTTACCCGCACTTCTAATTTTTTTTTCATTATTAAACCTACTCCTGCATTATCCCTATTTGATTTTGTATTTGTAACCCATAATCTCCTGACCAAAAGTCTTGTTCCTCCTGCCACCAAACTTCACTAATTCCCACTATATCTAACTGTAACTTATCCATTTCCCTTTTTAAATTTTCTAACTTACCTGCCCGATTAAGGGATCTGACATTCCACGCTCCGATGCGTAGAATGCCAGTTTTCTTTCTCCTAATAACGATGTCCTCTTGAGTAGTCCCCGCCCGGAGATCCGAATGGGGGACTATTTTACCTCCGGAATATTTTACCCAAGAGGACGCCATCATAATTTAACCATACAGTAAAGCTGCATGCCCTCGGGAAAAATTACTGCTGTAGTTTCGCCTTGCTTTCAGCCGTTCGCAGTACCAAAACAGCAACGCCGTTTTGGTTAGTGTTACAAAAATGGTTCAAATGGCTCTGAGCACTATGGGACTCAACATCTTAGGTCATAAGTCCCCTAGAACGTAGAACTACTTAAACCTAACTAACCTAAGGACATCACACACACCCATGCCCGAGGCAGGATTCGAACCTGCGACCGTAGCAGTCCCGCGGTTAGTGTTACAGGGCCAGATCAGTCAATCATCCAGACTGTTGCCCCTGCAACTACAGAAAAGGCTGCTGCCCCTCTTCAGGAACCACACGTTTGTCTCGCCTCTCAACAGATACCGCTCCGTTGTGGTTGCACCTACAGTACGGCTATCTGTATCGCTGAGGCACGCAAAGTTGTATTACGTAAAGGAAAAGGTGTAGGGAAACCCTTGCTTCGGAAGAGGCTTGGCACGCGGGAAAAGGTGGATTTGGCAGTCAATCTGGGTGGCAAGAGAGAGAGAGTACATTACGCAGTCAGTGGCTAGCAGTTATACAGTCAACACCGTAGGTTCCAAGTGAGGCATTGGGAAGCCGATTTATGTCTAAATTGCCTCGGATGTGGTTCCGGCTGAAATATGGTGCTCTCGTATTATGGAATGGCTCTGAAATGATTGACACGTCGCCAAAATGAAATCTGAAAAAGAGCCTTAAACTGCAAGAAGTGAGAGCAGACCGCCGCCACGTGCTTGGAACCACTACTGCGCCACTGCTCAGCTAAATTCAGGAAATCAGATACGTATTTCAGTATGGACCAGTATATTTCTGTGTGTTTTTTCAATAATAATTTCAGTGATAAAAGTATGTGTTTGAGCTTTGAAATTGCCCTGATCATGAAACCTATGCAGGGTCCTATCCTAGACGTGCTAAGGACCGTGTATCCTGTTTCTGAATAGTCAGTGATTTGTTTCTACTTTGAATGTGGCAAAGTTCCAGTGCTAAAGTGTATAAATGATGCTAGTTAAATCACCCGCTTGACAGGTAATGAAAGAGGCACTTAATTTGAACTTGTATGAAACTTTCGATGACCAATTTCAGCCCAGTGTGTCTTTAGTAACATCTTAATGTTGACTTAGAACTGAATTAATTAATGATTGCATTAGTAACTTTTATCACTATGAGTGAATAATTATTTAGTTCTCTATGTTTACTGGTTTGTGTAAAAAGCTATCTACTGCTACCCACTACGTAGTTCGTACGTTAGCTGTGTGTTTCCATTGCACTGTTTAAAAGGAGCATTAATGGAAGTCTCTTCAGCAATCCACGAACATTTTTGTTTAAACTTAATGTTTCAAGGTATTATGCCTAATTGGGCTGGCGACCGTTTATTATTTCATTTACGTGAACTTTGCTACTTTCATTACTCACAAAATTAAAGTCTTCCAGTTTTCTATTAACTGCCATAGTCAGTAATCCATGTTCGATACCCTCTGTCCATTACGGTCAAACAATTCTAAATTCCTCTCTGCGGTGACACATAGTGTACGTTAACGTCATATTTGGCACAACGTACGTACAGATGTTATAAAGTCTGTGAAAAGGCAACGGAAGCTAACGATAAATAAAAACGTTATTCACTGTTAAAGCCCCTTCGTGACATTTGGTGCATTCTATACAAATGTTCTCTGTTGTTCCCATGATGTTAAAGCGTCCTCTGATGTACCTTAACGATGTTCGTCAAAAATTTACTAAAGATTTAATAATATATGTTATATTTTAAAAGATATTGTGTTGTCGGGTTCGCGTAAGTTGCGGACTGTACTTGAACAACAAGGTTTTTGTGCGCAGGCTCTTTCGTAAAGTTGAAAGAAGTGAGAGGGTGCAAAGGCCTTCCTCAGTTTTATAGGACAGGTGAATTCAGCGAGAAGCGTTTTTATTGGACTAGAAAGTATTCTGAATTTCAAACGCGTAGTGTTTAAACAGGTTAGAAATTTATTTAACTTTTATACCTTAGTGAGATAAGTGTCTTACTGTGACCTTACTTTATGGCTCGCTGGCTTAACTCCTTCACGAGACAGAAGCGTTAGACCAAACTGTGCTGATTACTCTAGTGATACAGATTCGTAGGCCCAAAAGACGAGCGCTGTTCCATGGCTCATTTTGCTTACTTATACTTGGCTCTCTCTCCTTAATAACTCAGCTATGTCACGGACGAGTACTATACCAAAACTCGTTCTAACTCTTTACAGAAACACTTTTATGGACACACTAAAGAGACACGAACAGACTGTTCTTGTTCTTTTAACTATTATCTGACATACAGACAATGACATCCAATACAGGTGCATTTGTTTAGTATATCTGGGGTTTAAGGAAACAGCTTCGCACAAACTAAAAGACATACAGGAAATAGCCACACATCAGTGGACAGATGATTTCTCCAAGTTTTTAACAGGGAATGCTTATAATGGGCAGCGTTTTGTGACGCGACAAACGCCAATACATGCGTGCGAATAACAAACATTTCCAGAGGTGTAAAAAGTACGAAGTGACGTGTGCATCAGTGCACAAGTTTGGCATTCAATAGTTTTGGTACTTTTAGTTAGGTAAGTCCGTCTAACACGGCCACGCCGTACCACGTCAGAAAGGGAAACTGACTTTTAATTGTCCTGAGGCCAAAATACACATAAAAACAATGACATCGGTTTTTTATCGTCCTGAGGCTAAAAACCACATACGAAGCAATAATCAAATCGGGTGGTAATTGCTGCACAAAAATCACCAACGAAATCGATTTTAATTGTCTTGCGACTGGCGCAAGGCATGTTATGTATGCTATCCATCGTTACCTGTCACCAGTTGAAATCAAGAAACAGCATGTTTCACCCCAGATTTGAGTGCTTCAGGTGTCACATTCAGAATATGTAGCGCATATTCTGCATTTCTGTCCATGTGTCGTTGGAGGTAGTACTAGGCTTCATCTATCCACAAAGTGTTCCATAGCCATTCATCGCTCAGTTCGAAGAGAGCGAGAAATTCTAGAACAATGTCTGTTTTATTGGAAGCTCAGCATACAAATTTTGTATGAGTAGCATTGTAGGATGTTTCATATAAGTTTATGCGCCTTGTTCACTGGCATGTCCAAAGTTCTGGCAATTTACCGTGCACTGTGCGTTTGCACACCACAGCTCGAGCACTCCGGAAATGCTGTGGTCACGTTTCAACTGACGCTGGATTAATTTTTTTCCTGCCTGTACCATACTGCACTTCGAAAGACCCAGTCTTTTCGAATATCGCAACCATTTTCTCCAGGCCGTTGACAGATACGGACCTACGCCTTTTATCATGTCCCTGATTGAGCGGAACTTGTGCAGAGCTACTGGCGCAGTCACCGCTCTTTACCAGTAGCGCACGAGCCTGCTTTGAGACAGTCTTGCAGAGCATCTCAGACGCAACTGAGGAAGAGCTGTATATCCCGTCTCCTTTATTTTGCGTATGCTTCCGCTTACAGCGTCATATAATGGTAAAATTGCCGTTAATATTTTTTCATGACGTTTTTCTCTACTTCGATAATATTCCGTTCAAATATGACGTCATTCTGAGCAGTGGTTCTTTTTTTACAGCCTTTTAAAATTAGAGCTTCAATTATAATCGCTCCGCATTTTATATGTCATATGTCAAATCATATATATACAGATAAACTTTAATATTTTTTTAGATCTGAATATGACCCTTGAAACCGTTCAAACTGATGATTTCAAAATGTAAATAAAATTTGTTGTAAAGAGAACATTGTTTAACGTGCTTCCCGGTCAACGAGACATTAAATCTGGAACGTATCACAGAGATACAGACTTTTATTCGACGAGCACCATTGCAGAATGCTGAGGTCTGAGTGATCCATAAATGGGCAGCACACTGAATACAGCATGAGTGCTCTCTCGACTGCGTACTAACTATTTGCACAGCATTTGAAACATTGTGCTATAGACTGACATATCCGACTGTGATAATCAGATAGCGCAAGTTGAATGCTCTGCATAATAGTAGGCTATGCACATAAACGAAGGCAAGTGACAGTGTCCTCCCCACGAAGTTCAGTGGTATGAATGACTGTAGTGTTAGGAAGTAGCTTTGGGAGCATACTGAAGATGAAGGAGAAGTTATTGACGTCTATGAGCAAGGAGCATCGCTTCCTATATGCAGCGATCTGAATCTGACGACAGCGACGGGGGAGAAAATGACGATAGTTTGCAGAGTGTCGTATTAAAAGAGAAGGTTTATAGTGATGACGATAAAATGATGTTGATGATAAAATTCTTGCACTCCGTCCGTCAACAGGAACTCACGCTTCCTCAAAGTACTCGCTTAACAATGCAGTTGGCGTATTTGCAGTCTTTACGTACGGACGATTTTTTCCTCAAAGCTGCGGCCACAGAAAAAAAAAAAGAATGCGACGGAAGAAATATGGAAGATAACGCTACCTACAAAACACTTAATGGGAAACATACGGAAAGATGAAGAAGGCATTTTTTGACGTAATAGAGAACATTGGTCTAAATTCGACGACGAATTAAGGTGACTAATTTACTGAAGACTCGCCAGATCGAATTTCTTCTTCAAGGATGTTTTCAATCATCTACATTTCCTGACATCGACTAACCCCATTTCCAGCCCAAACTAGGGAGTGATTCAAAAAGAAATAACAGATATCAACTGTTTTTTACAGAGAAAGTATAAAAGATAGAAACACATTTAGCATCCCACTGGATGGAGGAAGATTCAAAGTTTTGACACAGCTGCGCTATTCCTCCTTTGTAAGAACATAGTGACAACACCACAGGAGAAATTATTCCGTGTGTTGTAATTTGCGAGAACTCAGTCCATTGTTCGAGTGCAGCGAGCACTCAGCCGTCGATTCAGCAAGAAGCCGTGTCTCTACAAGTAGATTTACGACTGGCATTCAAAATTCTTGGAAGTTGGTTGCATGTGCGAAGGAAAGAGCACTTGTCATCCACTCACATTTCATGAAAAGGTCGAGCATGTCGGAGACCCTTTCACACGAACAACGGTGTGGCGTGTTCTGAAACGACTCCTGCATATAAAGCCCTGAAAGTTGTAGTTACTTCAGCAACTGCGTCCCGGCGACCGTAACAGTGGGTATGAATTTTGCATTTCGGTTCTCCACGATATGGCAGAGGACACTTCTTCCGAACGACTTATCTTTTCGGACGAATCAACGTTCTATCTCTATGATAAAGTAAACCGTCGTCGCTGAACATAAAAAAGTCTCAGCGAAGCAGTGTGTTTTGTGTGGTTTCTGTCCACAAAGTTTATTGGCCTTTCTTTTTTGCACAGGAATATGTGCCAGGAGTGTCATACCTGGCCATGCTGCAAAACTGGTTGTTCCTACAACTTCACGGAGATTACAATGATTTCATTTTGATGCATGACGGCGCTCAGCCTTACTTTCACCTTGGGGTGTGGCGTTATCTTACCAACACCACAAAAAGATCTTGTTGACTGCTTTTGGCTTTCAAGTCACCATACCTTTTCTTTCACACGTTGCTTTTTTTCTGTGTGTGTGTGTGTGTGTGTGTGTGTGTGTGTGTGTGTGTGTGTATGGGTGGATCGGTGGGAGGGGGGGGGGTGTACAGGAAAGACAGAGTCTTTGTTCAAGAGCCGAGATCTGGAATGATGAAGCTGTAATTCAATAAACAGGAACCTGTTGATTCGTATGTGGAATGAAGTGGACTACGGTTTCAATGTTTCTCCAGCAACGCATGGTGCTCATGTCGAGTGCACGGTAGAGTGTCTTTGCGAACATAAAACTGAACCTTCCTTACATGCGCATTGTCTTTATGTCTTCCGTAGTTCGTCTGAAATAAACAACTGAAACACCTTTTTTCTGTAAATAGCAATAAGGAATTGGAAACTGTTTATTCACCTGTTGTACTGTACAGTTTGTGTGTATGATCCGCATTAGGCAACTTGTGAAATATCTTCGGTATGCTGCGTGCAATTCTATCTGATTACGACACCGACGCCAAGCGGAAATAGTCTGCTTGAGCACACATTGGTACTAGTTAGCTGTAAAGCACCGATCTTTGCCAACGAAAACCAATTTAACGTTTAGGACATCTCGCAATCAAATCAAAATATGCGCCGTGATATACCGCTGTTCAAGCTCAAAAGCACTCGTACACTAGTGCGCCAGTAAACACATTGCAACGTCCATTATGTTAAATATCAATTTCGTCGCGTACACTAATTCCTGCTGTCCAAATCCAGCGAAATGGCTCGTCGGGCGGATGCTACGTGCGCACCGAAAGAGTACACTTCGGTGCATTGTTTATGAGTTTTACACTCCCTGTTCTTCTCTACCGATCACTTCCTGTGTTCAAGGAATCTGAACACAGCATCGGGTTTCATCATGTTCACGAAAAAATGTTTCGATTGTGTAAAGCCTCCAACTTCCTGAAGTACTGAATCCCTCACAGTGACGCTCCCTTAATGTTCGCAATTACTGTGGCAAATATTCGATCTACCGGTGTACTTAACAGTTTAGTAGTCGTGTTATTCAAACTAAACAATGTGTTATTCAAACTAAACAATGTGAAGAGATATGAACTGGCACGAAGAAGCGACTACATACACTCAGTTGGAAGTGAAGAAAATGTCAGGCCACGATTTTTTAGTAAGCTATTACTAAACTGTAGTTTATCTGTAAAAGGCATTGCATACAGATCAACTGGGAGGCTAATATTTGCATACCTTTGAAGTATGCTACCTCAATAACAGGCAGCAATGACTGTAAGGCTGCAATAGTAATTCTAAATAGAACTTATAACATAGTTAAGGTAACACAGTTATGCAATCAACACTTGGTTACCATAGAGATAACTAACGGGAACGTCACATGGGTTATTGCATCCATGTACGCCCAATACAGCCATCAAATACAGCCGTATGCAGACTACATCAGAGACCTAGTAATGTATGCCAGAGGCAAAAAATTAGTGATAAGTGCTGACATTAATTCCAGATCGACCCTCTGGAACTCAGACAGAACAGATGACAGAGGACGCATAATCACCGATCTAATACAAGAAACACAATTACATGTAATGAATACGGAAGGACCCATACCAACATATGCAGGGTTCGATGGTACGAGCAGTAATATCGACTTCACGCTAGCAAATAATGCAGCAATGGCATACGTAACAAACTGGACTGTACACGACAACATAACCAGTAGTGATCATAATGTCATAACATACACACTAACTCACACTTCAGAACACAATGACCAAATCGCACACCAGACACTTGCTGTTGGACAAAGAAGACTGGAACAAATTAACGGAAATTATCCAACGACACGATCTACAAAACATCAATGGAAGTATCGATTATAGAGCACACAAGTTAACACAGGTGATACAACATGCACAAAACACATCAATACCGATAGCAAAGAACACAAATTGCTCACCAATACCATGGACCAACGAACTTACGAGACTCAAACAAGACGCAAGACGCAAACGAAAATTATATCAAAGGGCGATAGCAGATAGGGACCGACGAATAAGACTTGAAGCATATAGGCATGCACAAGACTTATACAGACAGACCCTATACAACACGCGTAGACAACAATGGGAGCTATTTGTAACAACACAAACAGAGCAAAATATATGGGGGGAACCATACAAAATACTGACAGAGAAGATAAAAACCCCACTAGTTCTGGGAACGCTAAGGCAGGATGACGGCACGATGACGAGGGGATGGAGGAATACAGCGGAGTTTCTGCTGTATAAACTACTCCCTGACGACGTTATCGATACAGACACACAATATCATGCAACACTAAGAGAAAACCTACACACACCATACAACACTGCAACTGTCACCTGTCCTTTTGCGCAAGAAGAGGTTGCGCTAGCAATCTCAGAGCTCAAAAACAAAAAAGCACCTGGACCAGATAGTATCCACTCGGAAACACTGAAAAAACTAGCACCGCAGATCACCCCGTTCCTAACAACGTTACTGAACGATGCCTTACGGCTGGGCAGGGTACCAACAGTACGGAAAACCTCCAAAGCAGTCATTATTAAGAAATCAGCGGACAGGGATCCTTCAGATCCAAAGACTTACAGGCCAATATGCCTAATAAGCAAAGATTCAGGAGAAGCTACTGTGTAAGCGCCTGCAAACACACAGAGCTCTCAGGGGTATGAGCCAACACCAGTTCGGCTTCAGATCTGCTGGCAGATCAATAGATAATGCCATCAACCAGGCCCTGCACATAGTTAACACCACAAAACAGAAATACACCATGGCAATAATGGTTGGGGTGGTTGTTGGGATGTTTAAGGGGCCCCAACAACCACCCCAACCATTATTGCCATGGCGTAATTTGATAATCTTTGGTGGCCAGCACTGTTTCAGAGGCTAAGACATCTGGAGGTACCGCAATCACTGTACAACAGTTTTCTGGACTACTGCAAAGACCGAGTAGTCGAATGGCAGATGGACAGCCGGAAAGTAATTAAAAGAATTACCAAAGGCTGTCCTCAAGGGTCGATCTGCGGCCCCATCTTCTGGGACATAACAATCTAGCCCCTCCTACAACTTCTGGATGGGGATGACAGGTCAGACGGAATTGTCTCCTACGCAGATGACCTATTAGTTGTAGTCACTGCAAATAACAGATCCCAGTTAGAAGAGAAAGCCAGTGGATTACTACAAACAATTACTCAGTGGTGTCACAACAACAAACTCAGGATAGCCGAAAACAAAACAACATACATTTTACTGAAAGGATCACTCCAAAGGAATCCTTCGGTTAAAATTGGGGACACAAACATCAAACGAGCACGCATTACGCGCTATCTTGGGGTACACATAGATGAAAAATTGAATTTCCACGAACACATAAGGCTAACAACAGACAAAGCAGAAAAAATACTCCACAAACTGGTGAGGCTAAATTCAAAACAGGACAGACTACCTCTACCAGTCATACGTACATACCACTGTGCGCTCTTCGAATCAGTACCCAGCTTTGCAGCTAGCACGTGGGCACATAGACTGAACGTGGTCACCAACAAAGCATCGGTCAGATAATGGCAGAGAAGTGTCCTACATAGGCTATCTGGAGCCTTCGGTACCACCACAGCGGATGCAATGTGTCTGGTGCTCTGAACATGCCCCATAGATATCACGATCAAATACAGAGCTGCAAGGTACTGGTTAAAGGTGGGGAGACTAGATAAGGTACACACAATAACCGGTATGAAAATAGAGACGGTACGTCACCTTAAAAGTTGGCGTTTGGATACATGGCAAGGTGAGTTGGATGTAAGTGATACGGGACGTAGACTGCACGACTTCCTCCCTGACATAAGGGAGCGGTTGAGAATGAGACATATCGATCCCAGCCGCGGTATGGTACATTTCTTAACCGGACACGGACCTTATCCCACGCACTTAAACCGCGTGAGTCTGAGGCAGACACCTACATGCACATGCGGGGAAGAAGGTTCCCCAGAACACACTGTCTTTTTCTGCGGGCAATACGCGAACAATAGACATACACTACACTTAGATTACACAGATAGAGACATAGATATATACACAGCAATAAGAGACGAAGAACAATGGGCACAACTAAACGCACTGACAAACAGTATTTCAAAAACAACACATGAAGAGTATATGCGGACACGACATCACAGACATGCCTATGTGCAGCGTAACAGAAATCTCCAGAGGATGGACAGCGATACCCACAGCTACAGCGAAAATAGTGACAATGAGGAGGAACAGGAGGAGGAAGCTGAGATGTGAATGTAAATAAGCAACTTGCTGGCAATCTAACCAAGAAAACACCAAATGCTGTACAGGGATGCGCACCTAATGTAGTTAATACACAGGATTAGTAACAAATAGGATAAGAAAAATTATTTCTCTACTAATAACCATTTGTGTGTGTCTGTGTGACTGGCGGTCAACGACTCGATGAAATCATTCCGAGGTATGCACCGTCAGTCACACTCGGTGATGGTACTAACAACTCTCTCATCTATCCTATCTTCTTTTTATATTCTTCTTAAAAACAACAAAATTTTATTTATATTTCAACCTCAAATTACTCTTATTTTGAATCATTCTTTGTAAATGTTGTAGATAAAACAAAAGGAAAGAGAACTGTAAAAAGATGAAAAACGAAAATTGTGAGATATACGACCTGTTTTAAACATCAGGTAACAGGTCTATAATTTGGCAATAAATAAATAAATACTTTTGAAGTGCATGGTATCATATCACGTGGAACTGACAGGAGATACCGAGCTTTGCGAAGGGCGGTGTTTTAGCGGCGAGAGTAAAACAGCGAAGTTGGAAAACCTTAACTACCAGACACTGCGGGAAAGACGCTTTACATTCTGAGAGAATTTGTTTAAGAAGTTACAACCAATTTTCAACTCAACAACTAGGAATATTCTTCAACTGACTATGTATTTACTCAGTGTAAGTCATAGAGATGAAATTAGGCATGCCAAAGTTCTCGCAAGGAATCATTCTTTCCACACTCGATGTGGTATGTAACAGGAAAAAATGATTAATAGGTTCCCTCTGCCACGCTCTTCATAGTGACTGACAGAGTACAGTTGTTGATGCAGAAGGAATAGACGACTCAGCTATATTCATGTAATGTCCAACATCCAAGGCAGCAGGAAGCGAACACGATTCTATGGAAAACTTACGCTGTCCAGTGTTGCATGCCAGAGCGTTATATCTAAAACAAGTAATGTGGCAAGACAAAGTGAAGCTATTTGCCTTTCCTACCACAATCCTCACGTGCTCGTTCCATGCCATATCGCTTTCGAACGTTAGGCCCAGATATTTAAACGACGTTTCTGTGTCAAGCAGCATACTACTAATGCTGTGTTCGAACATTATGGGTTTGTTTTTTCCACCCATCTGCATTAATTTACACTTTTATACATTTAGAACTAGCTGCAAATCATCATACAAAGCAGAAATTTTGTCTAAGTCATCTTGCATCCTCCAGTAGCCACAGCGATGACGCCTCCCATTCATCACAGCATTATGAGCAAGCAACCGCAGAATGCTGCCTTCTCTCTTCGCCGTATCATTTATGTACAGTGTGACCTCTTTAAGCCGACCACTTGAATTTTTGTGATAAAGTGGTCGTCTGGAGCGGTGGTATTCTTAAAGGGTGATCAAGGTAAAATGTAATGCTGAACGTAATCATCCAGAACAATTAATGACTACGACTGCTACAATGAAAAAATGCTCTTATAATGTGTTAATAACCTTAATAATAATGTAGTACGAACCTAACCGTTTAAATAGTAAAATACGTGAAACTGGCATCTGCACACACTTTCTCATACATTTGTTTACAATCAAATTTTTATACACTCCTGGAAATTGAAATAAGAACACCGTGAATTCATTGTCCCAGGAAGGGGAAACTTTATTGACACATTCCTGGGGTCAGATACATCACATGATCACACTGACAGAACCACAGGCACATAGACACAGGCAACAGAGCATGCACAATGTCGGCACTAGTACAGTGTATATCCACCTTTCGCAGCAATGCAGGCTGCTATTCTCCCATGGAGACGATCGTAGAGATGCTGGATGTAGTCCTGTGGAACGGCTTGCCATGCCATTTCCACCTGGCGCCTCAGTTGGACCAGCGTTCGTGCTGGACGTGCAGACCGCGTGAGACGACGCTTCATCCAGTCCCAAACATGCTCAATGGGGGACAGATCCGGAGATCTTGCTGGCCAGGGTAGTTGACTTACACCTAATAGAACACGTTGGGTGGCACGGGATACATGCGGACGTGCATTGTCCTGTTGGAACAGCAAGTTCCCTTGCCGGTCTAGGAATGGTAGAACGATGGGTTCGATGACGGTTTGGATGTACCGTGCACTATTCAGTGTCCCCTCGACGATCACCAGTGGTGTACGGCCAGTGTAGGAGATCGCTCCCCACACCATGATGCCGGGTGTTGGCCCTGTGTGCCTCGGTCGTATGCAGTCCTGATTGTGGCGCTCACCTGCACGGCGCCAAACACGCATACGACCATCATTGGCACCAAGGCAGAAGCGACTCTCATCGCTGAAGACGACACGTCTCCAGTCGTCCCTCCATTCACGCCTGTCGCGACACCACTGGAGGCGGGCTGCACGATGTTGGGGCGTGAGCGGAAGACGGCCTAACGGTGTGCGGGACCGTAGCCCAGCTTCATGGAGACGGTTGCGAATGGTCCTCGCCTATACCCCAGGAGCAACAGTGTCCCTAATTTGCTGGGAAGTGGCGGTGCGGTCCCCTACGGCACTGCGTAGGATCCTACGGTCTTGGCGTGCATCCGTGCGTCGCTGCGGTCCGGTCCCAGGTCGACGGGCACGTGCGCCTTCCGCCGACCACTGGCGACAACATCGATGTACTGTGGAGACCTCACGCCCCACGTGTTGAGCAATTCGGCGGTACGTCCACCCGGCCTCCCGCATGCCCACTATACGCCCTCGCTCAAAATCCGTCAACTGCACATACGGTTCACGTCCACGCTGTCGCGGCATGCTACCAGTGTTAAAGACTGCGATGGAGCTCCGTATGCCACGGCAAACTGGCTGACACTGACGGCGGCGGTGCACAAATGCTGCGCAGCTAGCGCCATTCGACGGCCAACACCGCGGTTCCTGGTGTGTCCGCTGTGCCGTGCGTGTGATCATTGCTTGTGCAGCCCTCTCGCAGTGTCCGGAGCAAGTATGGTGGGTCTGACACACCGGTGTCAATGTGTTCTTTTTTCCATTTCCAGGAGTGTATTTCTTTTCCACCTCAGACCGTAACTACGTCATTTCTGGTTGGAAAGCTCAGAGGCAAAGGACTTGTGTGTTACAATACTATGTAAGGCATCGCCTAATGGGATTGCCTCTACAGGAATTGCGTTCTCTTCACTGTCACTGTTTTGGATGCCACTACACTGAGGATCTGGGTTCATTTTCGCAACGAAGTCTTCCCAATTAACACCACGACTGAAGCATTTAATTTCTTCGTTCACTGTATAAATGTTCAGTTCAATATCTGCAGCATACCACAGGTGTCTGAGGATGTTTATTGATTCATCGTCACCCTCTTCTCCTGTGTCCACATTTTGTGAAGACTGAAAACCAAAATTAATCAAGCATTTTTCAATTATATTATTTTTCACTTCATTCCACACACTTTTAACCCAGCTAACAGCACCATCTACCGTCACAGACTTAGCTGGTCATACACGGATGTGATTTTGCCCATTTTCGCAACTCAGGAATTCAGAAGCTTCTGTCGGTAATTTAATTTAAAAGGTCAGATTGCTCCTTGGTCAAGAGGCTGAACACACGATTTTGTGTTAGGAGGAAAAACATTTACTACCACATTTGATAACTTTTCGCTGCAATGACATGGCGCACTATCTACAAAAATTTGGATTTTATGTTTGTAGGTGCTCATTTTGGAATTTCAGTTATTCAGTCGAGAACGAAAAGGGTCACATTTTTATTTACATGCCAACAGACACCAAGCAAGGGAACTTCATTGTTTGTGAATCACCGTGGACAGTTTTCTGTGCTTATCAATAATGGTTCTTCTTTTTCCCCACAAAGGTTAGGATGAAAACCGATCGAGAATCCTTGTTTCGCCGTTTTTCCGCCTTTGCACTGACCAGATTCATCTATGTCCTAAATGTCACTATCACAGTAGACACTTGTAATTACACTAAGTCTCGACTTTCAGTCGGATACATCTTGATTATCTTCTGCACTTTCTCCACAGACTGTTAGGAAAGCAATACAATGTCAACCTTGAAATCGGTCTAACCTGCCGTTGCTTGCTTTGGAATTACGAATTTGAAGATCGGAAGCAAATTTAAGAGCTTTCTCGTGTAGCATTCGTCCACTAATAGGTAATCCTTTGACAAGGTCTCTATTAAACCACTCTAAAACAGCATTATTAAAGTCTTCAGATGGTTGCCTCTACCTTTTCTTTGAAATTTTTTTTTTGTGTTTTCTTCTCATCCCTTAACGTACCTGCCGCGATTTGCAATTGTAACCTGTATTTGACTTTTATGTCCACCCCTGATACTGAGTATTGCACAAATAATCTTTCATGCAACTTCATTTTCTGTCTTGTTGGATTTGAGTTTCTTGTCTGCTGCAACAATTACACTGCCTTCATTTCTCATTAGCCTATCCTTGTGTTATACGTTTAGATCTATCGTAAAATATCACTGCTGTCAGTTTCTGGCTACTATATGGATAGTATTTCTTTGGATCTTACACTAATAGTTTAGAATCTCCCACAGCTATCATTATCTAGAATGGATGGAGAATCACCTAATATAAGAAATGTTAGTACCAGTTTCCGATGTTATTAGAACGAATGTATTTAACACCTCAAACAACACCTCCAGATCACTTAAACAATTAATTCTGTAATAATTTCGTTAGGACGTAAATTCTTTGTACTTTTTGATAATGTTTTCTCTTCTGCTATACGATCCATGCACCCAATAGTTTCCGACTACATATTTGTTTACAAAATGTGACAGAATACATGTGTTGCGACAGTGAAAGGAACCTGTGACCATTGGAGGTACTTTATTTAACCTATTTTTATGTTTAATGTTAGATACACGTTTAATTTTTTTGTCAAAAGAAACCCAAAACCATGTTCTGAAATAGTGTTTTGTTTCTCCACTAGACAGTGCCGTAAGTTCCTCCAAAATATCGTAACATAACACGCACACAAATGTCATATCAGCAAATGTAAATCCACCTGATCATGGAGGTTTAAGCCTTTGAAACGAGTCGTGGAGATAAATAAACAGTGACTGGTAACAGTAAACTTGTTGTTTCATTTAATTCCAATAACAGTTACCGTAAAGCCTAATCTAAAATGTTCATATTTAAAACACAATTCTCAACTTGATCAGAGTAATAATTTTTACGGAAAATTGAAAGCGTTAAATATTAGACTCAGAAAGATGAAAATTCGTATCTAGCCTCCGTTTGATATGAAAACGTTAATTATGTGATATCAATAAGATACCTCTACTAGTTTTCAAGTTATTTACTGGAAACCAAATTCGGAACGAAAACTTACTTATTCATGAGAGATTAAGCATCATTTGCATTTGTAATAGAGAGTCCTAATTACAGCACTAGATTACAGTATTTCTATAATACAGCTGTATAAGTTTCGACACTGTATTGTAAATAACTATGAATACAAGGAATGATAAAGAGGCAGTTCAGAGTTCATGTTTTACTGTCAATTCCGTTCTAAAAGTTCTAGCCGGAAAAGTTTAAATGCAGTCGAGCTAAAACTTTTCCAGTAACTAACGAAAACTTAACTCTACTTATATAAAAATTAAGAAGATTGTAAATTGTTAAACGACAGGGCTATTAATCAATACTTGCCTGAGAAAGGAGCATTTACATAATGCTACCTGTGCTTGGGTGGTTGATAATAGATTTTCAGTTTGGAGGACCGCTGCGCCCATGTATAAATACGGCCGGAGAGGCAGTTAGAAGAGACACTTCACACCGAGATATCAATCTGTCTGCGTCAGTCAAACTCCTGCGTGCGCTGTGTCTCGGATGACGTCAAAGCTGGGTAGCTACCAAAAGCGTTTTCGGTATATGTAGGAAGCGGAAAGTGACGTCGCAAGGACTGTACACAGTCCTGGATCGCTTACATTTCATGGAAGTAGTTTCTAGTATGCCGCCTTTAGTGTTGACAAAACTGCACGGCTAGTGGTGCGACTATTTTCCACTTTTAACGCAAGCAGTTAAGTTTGTTGATTAGAACTCAGGGTGGTAGACCACTTTACTTGGAACTTCCCATTGAGATAACCCTTGAACGGTTAATAGTGCTGTTTCCGATTGGGATATTATTATTATTATCATTATTAGGGATATTGCTGTATTTTGTGCGTGTAAGCTTTTAAAGAATCAATCAGTTATAACTCGAAACTCTTAACATACTCGTAGTTTCTGATTTTCCTGAGTAAATAGAAAATAGCAACATCATCTTTCAGTGAGTACAAATAGTTAAGTGGATTTTCAGACTGGAAATTATGGTGAGTATGTTCTCCATCGGTTTCTGGCTGACTACAAAAATAGTTTTCAAGCTCTTGTAACGGCGAAAGTATGTGTAAAGCGCGTACAGATTTAAGTGTCTTTTCATAAATACACAATCAAAGTAACGACAGTTTGTTATTATCTACCCGCCGCCCCACATGTGGTTTCAATCAGCCAGGAAACTGAACTTGGAAGTAGTTGGTACGAAACAGGGAACTTGGTAGGCACTAACAGGATACGGAATAGAAATATTTCGAGACCAGTGCAAGAAAAGTGTTAAGATTTGCTCGCGAATGTGGGAAGTAAATTGTGAACGTTAGCCACAGTAATATTGAACGTGGATCTGCAAATCACGTCCAAGCTACTGCGGCCGCTCACCGCTGCCCCCACTCCCACCCCCCAATCACGGAGGCGAATACACACCACCATCCTCACCGCCACGGCTGCTGCCTGCATTACGGTGCTATGCGTCACAGCACGGTTGCTGATGCACCACGCTCACAGCGCTCATCGAGATCAAGCAATTAAGTTAAGTCAAGAATATTGAAAGTACTTGTCAATTGCTTCTAACAGGCTATTAAAAATAGAATTTAATGATAAGGATGTGTAACAGTTAAGATGGAGCCAGTCTCTGACGATGAATCCTCAGAATTAGAAAATTAAATTAACGAGGATGGTTCTGACAGAATAATAAATCCAAAATCCGATGGTGATTTGTCAAAAGTAGAATCCGAAATGAACTTCAATGTTACTGTGAAGTTAGAACTGTTTTCTGATGATGATGTAATTAAAGTCGAAGTGAACAAAGAACAAGTAGTGTTCGTAGAGTTATCAGATAATGAAACTGAGTTCAGTATTTCTAAAATTCAACCAAGTCAGGGAATGCTAGAAACTGATATGACACGCTTTGAAAGGCCAAGCGACAAGGTACAGGCACTAAACTGGATGAAATTACTGTTTTATAAACTTAAATCGCACTATAAAGAACTTAACAATAATCCAACAGTAAACAGGTAAACAGAAATATTGAATCTAGTTGTGAAGAACTAGAGAATAGTAGTAAAGTACTAAAGGATGAAACGACCTCAAAACTGAATAGCTTAAATTATAAAATCGATTCTTACCACCTTGATCTGCAAGTCAAAGTAGGGTAAGAGCTAATTAAATGCACAATATTTTACAAACCAAAGCTGGTGAAGTTCGTAAAGACATCATAGACGCACATGATCTTGTGGAAGTAAGGTTGTCAGAAAGAACAGACAATTAATCTAAAATTTTCTCTAATCAGTTTGAGGAAGTAGAAAATAATGTGATGGCTTGCCAGAAGGATATTAAGAAAGTTGAAACGTCCCCTTAGAAAAATTAATGAATTACTATGCAGATAAACCTCTTACATTCTTTGATTTTCAAACAGCTGAGCAGAATTGAACGTACTCAGAAATTTCGCTCTTTACCTATTCTGATCAACACTAAACTGACACACAATATTTTTAGCGCAACGCAATCTGACTTTCAAAAATCCCTACAAAAGAATGGCCCTGACTAACATTAAACTATACCTTTCACAAATCACTTACCTCACAAAAATCTTCGTTACTCGAACTACTGCAATACAGCGAGCGCCACTACTGCCAGCTAAATAAAAGATTCAAACTACTGAAGGCACTAACTACTGATAGGCATAGTTAGCAAATGAAAGATTTTGATAGAGAACAAACAATGTATTTACCTTAATAATGTTCAAAAGTCATAATATCTATATCAGTCCATGATATCCCATATTACAAATTTACTGTCTGTCCAGATCATCCGCTCTCCAAACTCCACCATCTCACTCCCCACATCCACCACTGCTGGCGGCTCACCTCCAACTGCGCAACGCTACGCACTGTTAACAGCCAACTTCCTGACACTACAATGGCGAATATTACTCCAACAATGCAAACCAACCACAGCCTTCACACAGCACAGTCAGTGATTTTCATATAGAGCGCTACATGGCGTCACCAACATAAAAACCTAAACAGCCTACTTGCAAAGTAAAGTTCGACAATGTGAAATTATGTGAGGATTTTGAGAAAAAGTTCTCTGAGAGACTGGAAGCAGTAAAATTACAAGTACAAGAACTAAACGCGAATATTACTAAGCCCCCAGCACGAATCCTTCCGGTGGATTAGTGTCGAGGTCCGGTGTGCCGGCCAGCCCATGGATGGTTTTTAATGTGGTTTTCCATCTGCCTCGGCGAATGCAGGCCGGTTCCCCTTATTCAGCCTCAGTTACACTATGTCGGCGATTGCTTCGCAAAGAATGTCTCCAGGTACGCGTACATCATAATTACTCTACCACATAAACATGAGGGTTAACTCGTCTGGTATGAGACGTTCCCGGGGGCCGAACTGCACAATAACCCTGGATTTGGTGTGGGGCGGCGGTGGGGTGAGTGGACTGCTGTAGCTTGTTGTGGGGTTGTGAACCACTGAAGACTATGGCGGGGACAAAGCCTTTCCGTCGTTTCTAGGTCCCTGGTTCAATACACACAATACTACTAACCTAGGAAATAAAGTAACCTCTGGTAGCTCCTCAAATGTTGTTTCAGTTGACACCGCTTTCACACAATACTACTAACCTAGAAAATAAAGTAACCTCTGGTAGCTCCTCAAATGTTGTTTCAGTTGACACCGCTTTCATTGGATGTCGTCAGTTTTTAAATTTCGATCCAGACAAACAAATTTACCCATTAGAGTTCTGGAATGATTTTGAGGATGTTTTACCAAATGCATGGTGAGGAAGTTTCTTTCATAAGAAGTCATTTGTCAGAAGATGCTTTGTGATGTTCAGCTGACGTAATGATTAGATGCAAAACTCTCTCTGAATTTAACAATGCATTTCTTAATGAGTGCTGGTCACACAACAAACAAAACGATGTTTTGAGAGCGTTTGGGAGTGGCAAAAGCTTACTCGAGGTTGTGAATCAGTAAAAAAGTTTTCTAGAAAATGGCTTTCACGCCTCTCACTTCTGACAGAAAAGATGCAACCGAAAATGATGGTCATGGAACTAGAGGTTAAGTGGCCTTGGTATTGACAGAAAAGAATCATTTCTGCACGTAGAGATAATATGGATAGATTCAATGAGTACCAGGATCGAGTGGAAAGAATAACTCCTGTTGAGGAGCAGGTGCAGAACGACAATAGGTCCTCTAAAAGTCATCTAAACAACCGAAATAATGATAGTGGGGATGTGAATGTTAGAAGTATGGAAGTTTATAATACACGATCTAATTATCGTGGTCAAGGCCATGGTAGATGAAGGGGGGAAAAGACACCACCATCCTTTCGCAATAATTATTATGACGAAGGCGGAAATATAAATAATATACAGCTGAGAGAAGACGGAGAGCAGAATACTGCCAGATCTTATTCTGTATGAAATGAACGTAATAGGCCGCGAGTGTAAAATTAAGTCCTGGCGCTCACCATACGGAGACAGTAACACACACAGTAACAAAAACACCGACCACAGTCAGTCAGTACACGCAAACTGCTAACACGAGTGACGAAATAGGGACAGATAGTACCTGTAACGTGCTAAATCACTCTCATTCTCTAATTGACAGTATTTTCGACACATAAGATAAATGAGATAAGAGGGAGGAAAAAACGCTACAGATAATAGGGAAGAACTAATCAACTGGTTTAAATCAGAAGAGGACGAAGGTGAAGTGATGGTTGACTTTTTCGACAATAGTAGCAGTCTGAAGGTTAAGGAATCGGTAGAGGAAGTAGAGACAGTTTCGCCAGGTTTTGAGGAGGAGTAGTTGTTCGATGAAGGGGGTAGGAATAATGATGAGGACAGGCAACCTAATAGCTCTGTTGACTTCCAAAAAACCAGAAAGGGAGACGATAGTGTTACAGAGTAGTTTAGCTGACGTGCAGCAAACTAAAATAGAGGAAGTCGTTAAGTGCTTCGATTTAAAATTGGTAGACAGGTTAGAAAAGGCAGCTTCGGGTGTAGAGCTTGATGACCGCGTGAATCTAAGCATATATGTACTTGCAGCTGAATAAAACTACTTTAATTGGAGAAAGATTGAAAAAGGTTTATTAGAATTCTTTCATGAGGAATCTGTTCAGACTAAAATAACACCCCCTGTTATAAAAAGTAACATCTCAGGACTAACAGTGCGTTGTCTTCTTGGTATTGGCCTCAAAGCAAGTGACTTGTTCCAAGCACTCTTCGATTCTATTCCTAATAAGAATGAGTTAACTGTCATGAAAGAAAGTGGTTTAAGAATAATAGGTTCAGCTGGAAAAGTTTCTAAAGCAGTACAGCATGAATCTTTGATACTAATTGGTGTGGATAACATCATAAAAGTTTCAACATAATAATAGATCATCCTTGTTAATCGTGCTCGGTTTAAGTGTAGAAATATTGACTGGTACAAACCTTTTAACTAAATGTCATGGAAAGATTGACCTTGATCAGAGCCGACTTTGATCAAAGTGTTTAGTTTACCGGATTCTAGAGTGACTACGTACCCTTTCGTTGAAAATTACGTCGGCAACAATAATGAAACATGGGAACTGCCTATTAGAGTAACGACTGAATTTGGGAACAATGTGCAAGATGCTAATGTGGAAGAGAACTATATCCTACAAGAAACAGATCAAGGACCATTCAGGATAAAAGTTAAGCCTCATTAAACGCATACCGATTGGAATACCCGAAAAGTAGGAGAGAACTAGGTCTACGAAACACTGTAGATCTGAAGCCATTCAAAAGTGACAGAAATGACATTCTGCAGGGAGTCTGTCACTCTTCGGCGGATACTCAGTTTAGCGGACTTTGCGGTCCCAGGTGGATGAAACTTTATTTACCTTTCAAGTTTCATTCACATTTTCTGTTCTATCTATAGTAAGTAATGAATATATGCCCTCAATGTTATTCATATGCTATTAGTTTGTAATACCTTCTAAGTAAGTAAGAATGATTCCCAAAAATGACTATACCCTAATGACGACTTATTAAGTTTGTAATAGTAAATTCTAAATGTTAAAATAACAACGGGTAACTAATGAGCAGCAGTGACAGAAAAATAATGACTAAAGTACACAAGTAATAAATAAAATCCACAAAACTGATTAGTTACAACAAAAAACAGATACTTTGCGTTAAGAAAAGTAGTACAACCTGAAAATTCATAAAATCTGAAAGATAAAACTCTGCATACATTAATAACTTACTGGCTGGAAGTAAGGTGGTCTATAGGTAACAGACAGTAATAATATGGTGGCAATATAAGAAAGCCAGGGCGTTTTAATATTAATGAAATTAGGTGTATGAATGTGGTATGAGGATCACACCAAAAATATATGTAAATAATGAGGTCAGTAGGCTGACGAAGATAAATGGGAGAAATAAGCGCCGATATATATAGTAAAGTGAAATATACGAATCGATGACAACGTGGAGAAACAGGAGTAATGAAGTCAGTAGTTTGACATACAAGGTAAAATGGTGGAAAATTGGCGTGAAAAAGGGTTCAGAAAGGCATATTCTTGCTTAAGGCAGATGGTCAGTTAACACATAAATGCTGAGACATGAAGACGACAATACACATAAACGAATGTGTTAAGAAATGCACACTGCAAAGTAATGGCATGTAATAACAAAATCAGCTTTTTAGTTATTTGTGTAACAAACCAAAGTAACTGTTGTCAGACGAATTACTTCTTCATTATACTAATGCATACGATAATTGAGCCATATGAAAATTGAGATTACGAAGGTTACTCGATTTCCTGAGCAAAGCAACATCTATTGTAATGACGTAAATTTGAGGCTAGAGAGGATTGTGACTATTCTAAAAACCCATGTTGACTTTCAGAGCGTAATAGATCCGCTTAAGAATAAAATGGTAATTTCCTGATTCAAGCTTAATAAAGAAGTAACTAGTAAAAGTGTGGTAGACTAATGTTACGATTTTATGGAGTGACATATTGCAGATAATTATTTTGAAAAAGTTATTTTTAAAAGTAAATTTCTTTCTGGTAATTTCTCAAACCTTTCCAACGAAAACAGAGCATAGAATGTGTTTTGTTCTTTGTTAGATCTAAGTAGAGAACAAAAGCTAAAACTACGTTATCTGTTTCTCAGGGATGTGAATGTTTCATAAAAGGCAGCCTACAAGCTGTATTAGGGAAGAAAGCGAGAAGGACACCTACCACAGTGACTCCTACCCTTCTCCTTTTTGTAATACTGTCGAGAAGGACACCAACCATAGGGACTTCACACCCTTTACCTTAAATGATTGAGTGAAAGTGGTTCATAAGCACACACACCACAGTGCCTACGGCTGTGGTTAAATGAGTGAGTACTGAAAAGCTATGTAAGAGTGAGATGTTTTTGTGTGTTCCCCTTTCAGCTAAAGACTGAAAATCCTAAATCACAATATTAATTTTGTAATAATCGAAAATTTTATTTCATGTTTCTATGTTTCTTAATGTATGTGATCTGTAAAAATCCACTACATTATGTTTTTAATGTACATATAAGTGGTTAATTTTGTGAGAGTAGTATCAAGGAAAACTTAACTAAATTCGTATTTTTGGATCAAAAGCAGTGTTCTTCCGAAAAATTGAAGACGCAAAATGTTAGACTCAGAAAGTTGAAAATACGTATGTAGCCTCATTTAGATATAAAAACGTTAACTACGTAACACCAGTAAGTTACCTCAATTAGTTTTCCAGTTATGTACAAAAACCCAAATCTGGAACGAAAACATCCTTATTCATGATAGATTAAGTAACATTTGTAGCCGCGCGGGTTTAGCCGAGCGGTCTTAGGCGCTGCAGTAATGGCCTGCGTGGCTGGTCCCGGCGGAGGTTCGAGTCCTCCCTCGGACATGGGTGTGTGTGTTTGTCCTTAGGATAATTTAAGTTAAGTAGTGTGTAAGCTTAGGGACTGATGACCTTAGCAGTTAAGTCCCATAAGATTTCACACACATTTGAGAATAACATTTGTATTTGTAATAGAAAGCCCTAATTACAGCACTCGATTACATAATGCTAAAACAGCTGTATTATAAATTACTATGAATACAATGAAACTTAAAGAGGCTGTGCAGATGTCATGATCTACTGTCAGTTCCGTTCTGAAAATTCTAGCTGGCAAGGTTTAAATGCAGTCGAGCTAAAACTTTTTCCAGCAATTAAAGAAAACTTAACTTAATTGGTATAAAAATTAAGATGATTGGGAACTGCTAAACGACAGAGCTGTTAATCAACACGTACGTGAAGAAAGGACCACTTACATAGTGCTATCTGTGCCTGGAGTGGTGGATAGCAGATGTTCCGTTTGGAGGACCCCTACTACCATATATAAATACGGCCGGAGAGGCAGTTAGGAGAGACACTTCACACCGAGAGATCAATCTGTCTGCGTCAGTCAAACTCCTGCGTGCGCTGTGTGTCGGATGACGTCAGAGCCGGGCAGCTACCAAAAGCGCTTTAGGTAAAAGTAGAAGTGAGAAGTGAACTCGCAACTCGCAAGGATTGTAGACAGTCCTGGATCGCTTAGATTTCACGGAAGTAGCTGTTGGTATACCGCCCGTAATGTTGACAAAACTGCATGGCAAGTGGCGAGACTATTTTCCACTTTAAAAAAGTCGGGGTGATAGACCAATAGACCACTTTACTTGGAACTTCCAGTATAGGTTATCTCTGAGCTGTTAATAGCGCTCTTTCCGATAGGAAAATTATTATTATTATTATTATTAGACATATTTTTATATTTTGTGCACATGAGCTTTTCAAGAATATATCAATCAGTTAGAACTCAAAACTCTTAATGTTGTCATAGTTATTGACATTGCTGAGTAAATAGCAACTAGCAACAATTAATTTCAGTGAGTAAAAAGAGTAATGTGGGTTCGCAGACTGCAAATTATATTCGGTATGTTCTTCATCGATTTCTGGCTGACCACAAAAATAGTTTTCAGGCTCTTGTGAACTGTGTAGGTATGTGTAAAGCATGCACAGACGAGTTAAATGCCTTTCAGTAAACATGCAACTAAAGTACTTATTTGACCCCCGCCCCACAAATGTGGAGATATCCGAGTGGTCAGGACTTGGGAGTGGCGTCCATGGCTGATATTCAATGAGAACAATAAATTGGGTCAAATATAGAGCAAATATGTATTTCAGTATACTGAACGCGTGGGGCGCGCCTGAAATAGGAAAATTGAAGGTGTAGGCCAATGTTAGAGATAGACCAAACTAAAGTAAGTAGGCAAGGGGGACGAGGTGGTTGGTATTACGCCCTGCTAGCTGCCGGTCGCTTAGCGCAGAGCATCCGAGAAAGACGTCTGTTCTAATCGAGGTCCGGATCACAAGAGGGAGAAGCGACTGTTTTCTGCTCTCCAGAACCCTACAGCGTCCACACACGTGACCCACATATCAACGTTGCCATTGGGTAAACCGGTGCCGTGCATTCACTAACAACTTCAGCAGAGAGCTGAAGACGTCTCCTGTCAGCTGTTTTTACCAGACGTCTTTTGTCTGCAGTTTTAACAGGACAGAACTACCTCGATTCTAAAAGGCAGGCGGCTTACTTCACGAAGGCACAGCCGAAGTTACTCTGGGAGAAAAGTTGTAAAGATTTGACTATGGTCTTTGAAACACGATTTTTTAAACCAGTTCCCTAATATATTCCTTGGCTGGCTGCCACCGTCTACACAAGTATGTCCTCAGAAGCCAGAGAACAAGCAGCTCTCCTCTCTGTATGCGCCAAATTTTGCAGTTGGTTGCAGCCTATTCCCTCAAGGTGTGGCCGGAAAGCCTGTTCAACATATTGAATGAGTCTTCCAGACATACGAAAAGCGTGGATGCAAAAGGTGTTCCTTCCCATCCCTTGTTTCCGTTACCCTGGTGGTAACCTCGTATTACCTCCGAACACTACAACAAAACTTTCTTCCACAGGGTATGTCGGAACAGCAACGCTCGTAGGCTACTCTACCACGAATGAAATAAACCGCTTCAAACACGTTTTGCATCAACGTCATGACACGCACAATTTTGGTGTTTTGATCTAAAAACTCATTCTCAATACTCTTCAGACTACAGGAAACAGCTGTGTACAGACACCTGTGAAATGGAAGAGAAAGGATACTAGCATTCCCAGTACCATTTCTAAGAGCGCGATGTCTGTAATTGTGAATGGGATAATGCGGCTGTGGACACAAGCCAGTGTGTTAAAATGCCTCAGTGGATCATTTCTAGTTTATACCGAGCACACACCATCATTTTACGGCAGTAACGGTTCTCGGCAAGTCAAAATGTCGTCAGAATTGGTGTATAGCGCAGTGAAATCGTTAGATCATTCAGCCGCTACACTGAGACACAAAACTATCAAAAAATGTCTCGTGATGGTCATCCGTGGTCAACATCATCAGGTGATGACCGGTACCTACCAATTACACCAGGTATTTAATTCGATCAGAATACAACACAATTTTCCCCTGCCTTTCCCGAGGCCGGTTCTATGGTTGTATTGACCCAGGCCGTATGCAGCTGTCTCTACACGATCAATATACCTCTAAGCGCCCCTTACGAACAACAGTATGAACACTCACCACACTAGTGCGCGAAGGTGGTGCGAATGGGTACACGTGTAATGGAACCTGGATCAGTGGCTTTGCATTTTCATCACCAACGAACACAGAATTTGTGTGTGCCTGATGATTGTTGTAAAAGTGTCTAGAGGTGCCACTGCATGTCCCAGGAATGCAATCGCACAGGATCAGCAGGGTTGTGGATTAGTCATGTTTCGGACCTGTACCATATGCATATGTCCGACATCTCTCTTCGCTGTCGAGGACAATTTGTCAGCTACGCTATATCAGTACAGGATCTTGCAACCTTTTGCCCAGCTCTACTGTCAAAATTTCGGGCATGAGTTCTATTTTAGAGACGATAATGCATCAGTACGCCGCGCCTACTTTGTAAACACGTTGCCATCGAGCTAATGGCACAGTGGCTAGCACAATGGACTCGTATTCGGGAGGACGACGGTTCAGATCCGCATCTAGCCATCCACATTTAGCTTTTCTGAGGTTTTACTAAATCGCTCTAGGTTAATGTTCTGATGGTTCCTTTGAAAGGGCTAGGCCGATTTCCTTTACCATACTTGAAAAGCTCCGAGCTAATAGTCTGTCTCCAGTGGCCTTTAAATCACGGGAAGTTAAACCTTGGTCTTCCTCCATTCCTTTAGCTGGTTCTAAGAAGCAGGAAACTATTGAACGGATTTTCATGAATTGTTTGCAGACATGAACCCACTGATCGAGCATGGGACCAGATGGAACATGTAGTGTGCTCTCAAAAGGCTCGTCCTCACTCACTCAATGACCTCAGGAGGGCTGTGAGTTACGTGGGGATAGCACCACTGATGGAGTACCGTAGCTTACTCTCCCACCCATGACGATATCAACCACTTTAATTAGATTCACTGAAAAGAATTAGTCTAATAAATCATAGTCAGATTGAAACTTCCTGGCAGAATTAACTGTGTGCCAAACCGAGACTCGAACTCGGGACATTTGCCTTTCGCGGGCAAGTGCTCTACCATATTTCTTTTCTTTTTCTTTTTTATTTATTTATCTTCTTTTTTACATATTCGTTAGACCTCCTCCACTCCTTGCGTTGGCACCTATCACCCATACTAACCCCAAAAATCTATCTAAGCTAAAAACAAAAACAAAGTTAGTGTTACCGCCGCTTTCACCCTAAAAGCTAACTAGGACGGTTGTTTGCCACCACTTCAGGCCTCACCCACGAACAAAAATTAAATACTCCTCTGAACGTTTTATTAAAAAAGAAAAGGATAAAGGAAGGGGTACAATACTTTTATTACATTTTATTTGTTTTCGATTTTTTCTTATGTTCTTATCTGTAATTCTTTTTTATCTTTTATTTTATTTTTTTTATCCACTTTCGGGGATGTCCACAACAGCCAGACGGCGGGATGTCCTGGTTATCCTCTCATTCAGCGAGGGTGAAACACCCCATAATTGTCAGCCCCTGGTAGCTGTTGTCAGAGCGATGGAATGTCATACCTAATGGCCCGGGTTCGATTCCCGGCTGGGTCGGAGATTTTCGCCGCTCAGGGACTGGGTGTTTTGTTGTCATTATCATCATCATTTCATCCCCACCGACACGCAAGTCGCCGAAGTGGCGTCAACTCGAAAGACTTGCACCAGGCGATCGGTCTGCCCGACGGGAGGCCCTAACCACACGGCGTTTCCATTACCCCATAATTACTGTTGATGTCTCTTATCAGTCCATCACGTGCTATATCTCAGTCTCTTCTCACACCCGGTACACCCCAAAGTCTGGAGGACGCATAAACGTCGACTCCAAGTAATTTGCAAAGAGCGAACCGTATGACGCTTTGCGCCGTAAAACCGTGTAGTTGTTCGCTGAATAATGCCAAAAATCTAACAACCCAGCGCAGCAACAAAGCCAATATGTGCCGCGTGAAGAGCCAGCAGTCGGCAGCCGTACCACAAATGGAACGGTGCATGTCGGTATCGACAGCGGCGCATCTGGGACAAATGGCACTGAGCACTATGGGACTCAACTTCTGTGGTCATCAGTCCCCTAGAACTTAGAACTACTTCAACCTAACTAACCTATGGACATCACACACATCCATGCCCGAGGCAGGATTCGAACCTGCGACCATAGGGGTCACGCGGTTCCAGACTGAAGCGCCTAGAACCGCACGGCCACACCGGCCGGCACATCTGGGACAGAGAGGGTCCTTGGCAAGATGTATAATGTTTAGGCGTTGTCGGGTGGGGAATTTTTCAGTCGTTATCACATACCACAGCGCCCTGACCGTGGTGGGAAGGAAAGTGGAGTGTATGTTACTCCGCACCCACCTCCAGCCAACCGCCGCATGGCAGCGTTCAACCACGTTAACAGGCAGCGTCCACTGAAAGCAGCGGTAGAAGTCCCTGGTTCTAGGATGCCGCGTGGTCGGTAGGACATTCAACAGATCACTCATGTCGACACGATAGGTGCAAATGTGACACAGTGCTGGCGTGATACGTCCAACAGGAGGGATTGAGGCAGCACCTCCTGAATCAGTGTACCAGGGAGGCCGTCCTTTTCCGAAGCACGTAGGCGATGCATCGTCCGCAAGGAGAGAGTGCGCGCCCTGTTGTGTACGTTTATCATTCCAATGCCGCCTGCAAGTGTGGGCAACGTTAGCGTCTCGCAACGGTTCTTGAACACCCTACCCTCGCTGACGGAATGACGGAAGGCCGCCTGGAACTTGGCAGGCACCGTAGCAGCCATTGGAGAACGTGTGTGTAATGATTAAGTTTCAGAGCGAGGTAGACGTTGACAAAATGTACCCGCATGATCGAGTCAAGTGATCGAAAGCTATGCAGACGAACTTGTGTGCGGATCACATTAAGTAGTCTGCCATACGTATCTTCTGCTGTACGCTGCACGTTCCCACGGAAGGTCACTCCCAAACATTTCATCGCCCGGACTTTGATAATGGGTACTGGCGTACTTATATTCAGTCTTCTGCCCACATCAATGTGGTGCGACTTTCGCAGGTTGATACGGATCCTGACCTCCTCGCCCTATCGCTGAAGCCACGCGAATCGCCCAACTCGTATCCTCTGCCGACCTCGCCAAGAAAACGACATCTCCGCATATGCACAACATTCAAAATGGACATTGCAGAGACAAATGGCCTGCAAACACTGTCGTAGACCGTGAAGTGCAGGCTCGAGGGCAACGGCGAAGAGAAAGGCTGACAGAGGACATACCTGTCGCACTAAGCGCTCAATAGTGAACGGTGTCGAGCCATTCACCCAGGACAGCGGAAGGGGCTCCGTGGATGAGACGGGGAATTACACTTGCCGATATTGAGGACAGTCCCATCTTCTCTAAGACGGCCTTCAAGAAATGGTGCTCAACTCGGTCAAATGCGTGGTCTAGGTCAACTGCCATGAGAGCGCCTTCTAATCGGCATGCCTACATGAGCGCCATCACGTCTCTATACGACCTCAGTGTCGTGCGTGTATTACTGTCACCTCCCAGCATGTTTGGTCGGCACGAATGGCATCTTTGACTGTAGCTAGGAGGCGAGCACGAAGAATGCGAGCGAACAGCTTGTAATCCGAATTCACTAACGTCAACGGCCAAAATTCTGGCGCTCTGCACCCCCTGTTTGGTTTTGGCACGGGGATAATAATGCCCTCCAAAAATTCGGGGGGTGGGGGGGGGGACTCGAAAGTCCGGATCCAGGAGTTTGTAGCACATTTGCCTCCAAACTTCCCCTATCAGGTCAGAAAAGGTGCTATAAAATTGAAGCGGAAGCCCATCAGGTCCAGGGGATTTGTTTCTCGCGCCCCGCGATAAGGCCATGTGCATTTCTTCCCACGTGACGGCCTCCAAGAATGTGGCGTCGCCTTGCGCCCTACCTGAAAGTGAAAGGTCGTGCAGGACGTCTTCAATGTCATTGTCACGCCGTTGGTCTGGTAGATAGAGAATGTGGTAATAACCTGTGAGGGTACGCCGTTGTGTGTCCCTGCGCTTTGCCCGCCCACATAAGTAATTGCCGTGATGAGTAATCTCTTACATTGTCTCCGTTCTCTGACAATGTGATAAAGAGAAGCACGTTCTTCTAGGATGGAACCTTCCAGTCCCGCTCGAATCCGTGTGCCATCGAATCTGTCAGCTAAGTTATGCAGAAGCCATGCCTGTGTCTGGTGGACGGCCATTTTGCGCACAGGCGGTGGCTGTTGCGACGCTAGTTCTTGCAAGTGCGAATAGTAAAACTCAGAGGTCCATCGGAGACAAAGGGCCCTTTTTCGTCCGTACGCCATGAGCGTACTGGTTTGGCGCAGTATGTTCACCATCGTGTTATGGAATCATAGATATGACGCCGTCGCTCACATTTGTGCCAGGTAGTAGTGACGGCTACACGGCAAGCCTCTTCTTGGAGAATGTGGATGTGAAGAAACCAAGGTCCTCTACTACGGCTCGTCTGTTGTCGTGGAAGAGTCACGGCGCAGATGAAAGCCTGATGGTCGGTAAATGCAGTGGGCCACATCTCAGCACCGACAGTCGCTGCCAAAGACCTCGGGAGACGTAATTCTCTTCCAACCTGTTGGCCGAGTGGCTGGTGATGTGCGTATATCCGCATCGGTCAGCGTGGATTAGTGTCCATGTACCATGCAAAGCGAGAGTCCTGACCATAGCATGAAGGGCTGGACATGGGACATGGTGACAGATCTGATCCTCAGAGCGTAAGACGCTGTTAAAGTCCCCGCCCACCACGAAGTGCTCTGTAGCGCCTTCAAACAATGGAGCTACCTCAGTGGAGTAATAGTGTTCGCTCTCGATGCTTCGCAGTACCAGACGAGGCATACACTTCCACAAGTCGGACTGCGCCGATGATGAGCGCAATGCCTCTCGCTGATGGCAAATACTGAATATCCATTGGTTCGATGCCATCTCGTAGTAGTATGGCCGTACCAACACCACCGTCGGAAGTTGGGTTGACGTAAGACGCGTATCCATAAACATCCAGTCGCAGATCAGGCCGTACCTCTTGAAGGAACACGATATCAATGTCCGCCGCCCGAATCATGTCCTTTAACAACTGGGTTTTGATTGTGGAACCAATGCCGCTGACGTTTACTGTACCTACCGATACACATGGGTCATTTGATAGTACGATGTCGTATCCTGCAGTCGTTTAAGCCAGAAAGCGCCACGTCGTCCGTCCGACCGTCCATGCCATCCGCAACGTATATATTATTGATCGGCTGAGACAAGATGTCCGTCCAACGAAAAGCCAGCCACGGGCATCTGGTTGTCGTTCTTGTCTGATATCATTCTTTTCGTCTCCATCTCGGACTCCCAATCACCAAGCTTTAGGGGTGATACGTTTGGCAACGCATAGCGTTCATCTGTCTTAGCCGCAAAATCGCCTGGGGTCTCGTCGGTCAATTGAGCATCGTCAGCTTGGCTTCGTCTTTGGGAGGACGTTGCCGGCAGTTAACCAGGAACTGTTGGAGTGAGGTCCACAGCCCGGGCCGCAGATGGATTTCCTCATCCTCCTGCAACGTGTCACCATCTGGCGAAGCATTTCTTGCAGACAGCCTCCTCTTCTTTCGTTGCTTGGGCGACTTCTGCCCGCAGGAACGCGTGTCCACATCCTGTGGATCACGACAAAGAATAGGTACCTCCCGCAGCTCCACGTCCCATCTCGAATCGATTTTCTGATGCTCTCCTTCCTTACACGATTGGAGTGCAGACGTGATCACTGCTGTCGAGAACGGCGACGGTTCCGATTGAGGTTGGGTCGTCTTGGTGCGGAAACCGAGCCTGCGGGGATCGGTAACTGAAACGGAGGGTGACTTAGTACTTCCCCGTAAGGCCGCAGCGCATTCACGACAAGCGTGGTCGGAACTTCAAACGGCAGAACGAAAATTCGTATGTTCCAAACGCAGAGTCCTGCATGTTCCCTGCTGCCTCAGCGTACGTAACAGGCAGCGTTGTTGGTTGCGATGTAGGTATCGGGTCTGCACGTGGTATCTGGACGAGACGTTGCTGCAGGCATTCAGAGTGTACATGCCCTTCCTGCCCGCACCCTGAACAAGCCCGAGGTTGACTGTCATAAAAGACGATCGCTCGACAGCAAGAAACGGTCACGTACGACGGGATATGTTTGCGCAGTTCGGTTCGGACCTGACACATTCCACTCATTACAGGATACCTGTCGAACGTATGTCACTTTTCTTCCATGTGACTTAGTACTTCCCCGTAAGGCCGCAGTTCGTTCACGACAAGCGTGGTCGGAACTTCAAATGGCAGATCGAAGATTCGGATGTTCCGAACGCAGAGCCCTGCATGGTCGACAGTTACTGAACCCGCCTTGCTGTCAGTAGGGGGACAAAATAGGTCACCCCAGACCAGGACGTTGCCACAAAGTAGGTCACTCAAGACAAGGACGTCAACCCAAAGTAGGTAATCCAAGATGGAGTCCGTGACGTCATTGATGATGCAAGTGCCACACCCCTTGCTACACACCCCTTGCAGGAAGTTTGAATTTTGGCAGGAAAGTGGCCCCCCCCCCTTCCCCACAAAAATGGCTGGAAGTTCAAATTCCATCAGGACAATGCAACCTCTAGCAACCTAAGAAAATCGCGGGAAGATAGGGCACTTGGGATACCTTCACTAACCTAACCCCTCCCTTCCGCTGCCCTCCCCACCCCTCCACGCCCCCGAAAAGGGCGGGAAGTTCAAGTTCCAACTGGATAATGTATCACACCTAAGAAAATGGCAGGAAAGAAAGGGCACTTGGACTACCTCCGCTAACCTATATCACCTCATCCTAGCACCTGGTGGGATATTTGAATTTAGGTCCATTTCGTGACGTAACCCTAGGGTTTGGGGGTAAATGGCGGGATAACAACTTTGCCAGTGCTGAACATGTTTTTATTTTTCATTCACTGTCTCCACCACGAGATCTAGACTCCAACTGACCTAATACACAATACTGCCGCCAGAGGGCGCTGTCATCCCCAATGTGACGTAACCCAAGATTATGGGGAGAAATGGCAGGAAAACGACTCTGAACATTAGTCTTTATTTTGGAGGCAGTCTCTCCACTACGAGCTCTAGAGTCCAACTGACCTAGTACACATAAGATGGTGCTGTCATCCCTCCTGTGACGTTATCCAGTATCGTGATCTGTAGGGGGAAAATGGCGCGAAAAGAACTCAGTCTGCGCTGGGCTGCTAGGCAGAGTAAGGAAGGAGTGCACTCTATTTCTTTTGGAAACTTTATTTAGAAATGGAGTATATTTATCACTCTGACAAAAAACACGAGCCCTGATGTGCTTGGGGTCACAATACACAGTCTGCAGACACTCAAACAACTCCTAATTTACGCAAATAATTTCAGTACAAACCTGCAAAGTATTAACAAATAATGCAGTACACAAATGTGCAGACACGAAATCAACTCGTAAACTGTCCAAATAACGCATAGCAAAGCCTACAGACCCGCTCGTAAAATAATGCAATCAACGCACGCCACACCCTGTCCACTGGACCAAACCGGAGGTTAGCGGCAGTCCCCACAAAGTGACATGACCGTCAGCTGTCAAATCATGCAAAGCTGCCCTCAGAGATGAGGCGGCGACATCCATTTCACGCTTGACGCCTGACAAATTCCTATCGAAATATGTGTTCACCTAAACACCGGTGCAGATTCTCCCTGGGCGCGCACAGCCGCAAGCCGCCGCTGGCCGCTGGTGAAAGTTGCCTCAGTTTCCGAGTAAACAGTCTCTGTTATACCGACATCACAGAACTCCAAGGCGTACTCACGCCTGTCTCGTATGCCAGACACCTGCGATCAGCACTTGTCTTCATCGCTGATGACAGAATAGCACATAACAGAACATACGAGCTGCGTCCAGCCGTGCGAACGGCGACAGCGTCACTGACACCTGGCCGCGAAACGTCCATGTGGCGATCCGCCATCTAAAAGGTTCTCAATGTTCTTCTTACATCACATGGCGTTGTAAAAACTAACAGCCAAGTCGATCTCTCGGGAATAGTATAGTGTCCCAGAAATAGTTAACGCTCGCTTTCTTGATGTCTGAGCTTCTATGCACTTAAATTCTTGACCTAACAGAACATGTTTACGAAAATAACGCCGAATGCAGTCTTCCTCGCTGACCTAACGTGGTACACAGTCCATCACATGTTACCCTTCCTATTTTCAACACACACAAACTTTCCTCCACTATTTGGAGCCTCCTATATCCCAGCACAAAAGATGTGAATGAATCGAGCATTATGAGTGGCTCTTATCGAATTTACCTGCCGAATTACTGATGCCGCCGGTATCGAAGCATCGTTAACCTTTTTTTTTCCTTATGCAGACTACACTTTCTCCAGTAACAAACTATTTAATACTGATCAACATACTGCAACGACAACGAAACATCGCAAAGTGCCATACATATCGTCGAATATGGTAAGAGTATTTCTCATTTACACTGCTCTCCAACCGAGGACAGGAGCTCGGATATTGAGCTGCAACAGCTACACGATAGAATGAACTCCAAGTGGTATATTTCAAGGGAAGAGTGTCACATACATTAACGTACATAAACATGTACTAACATATACTAAAGATCATTAACGTGTACTAACGTGCAATCGTTTCCCCTCGCCACAAACGCGTTACTGTTTCTGCTCCGAACCTGCTGCCTTGCTTGCTCGTTTTCTACACAAATCTCCAGATTCGGGGATTACAAGAACACACGTATTTTCGCATTTTTCACCATAATATTATACCATTTTCGGGGCACTTCTCAATGTCAAGCACCAGGCAGCAACCTACCGATCGCTAGCGCAACATAATTCCCAAGATATAGACAGGAAATTATTTCTCTACAAACCCCAAACTTTAGAGAGGTGCAACCCCCTGTAAACCACTGAGTAACTAGACGCAAATAGAGGAAACTGATATTTCCACTCTCGAATACAGATGTCGGTGATGTAACATATTCCAAATCATTCCTATAATTTACAAACCAAGAAAGGCTTTTGTTTGTACTGTTCTCTGGTCTCCAGCCAGGTGCAGTAGTTTTCAAACCACGATTTTTCGAAAGCGTTCCTTGCTGTCATCTTCGGGTGATACCTGCAGACTGAGCGTCTCCACTCACTACTCACTATATATTGACGGGTCCACCTTGGCCCGAGGTAGCGGAGTTTAAACTGTTTGAGCTGTTCCTCCTGAAGTCCTCTCTGTCGGAAATGTTTTTCTTCGCGTGTTGGTCTGGCCTCTGGTTTCTGTGGATGCAGGAACTTATCTGCCAGCTGATTCCGGCGGCTTCCTGTTCATCTTCTTCTTACTGCTTCCTGGCTGCCCGAATTCTATTTTCTTCAGGCGTGAGTAGTCCACTGGCGGCGTCTGTGTCTGGATGTACACGACTGCCTTTGGTCCTCGTCCGTGAAGATCGGGTGCTTGTTTATGAGCTCCAGATCTGCACGCCTGACGACTTCCCTCCCGTGCAGCTTCTGTTTCAAGGGTTCGCACTTCCAGTGGAATGGATAAGGTTTATGAGGTAGGGGAGGGATGTTGTCTACTGTGAAAGGGTAAGGATGGCCACGATAGGGCTAGCTACCGTCGCGCAGGGAATCGGCGATCTCGGTGAGCGCCTCCCTCACACAGTTCTTGTTGGGGAGGGGGAGGCACTCGAACGGCTCGCCTTCTTCTTCTCCCTCGGTGTCCTTCGGCACTTCCTGTGTCGTCTGCGTTTCCGCAGAGACAGGAGTGACGACTGCTTCCGAGGGTGCCGTCTCCTTGTTGTCGGCGGTTTTCCCCGACTGTATAACCACCTCCCTAGCAACCTGCGTTGCAGTTCAGCCGGGGAGGCGGTCGTTTGTGTTGCCGCGTCTACACCCCTACAGCTGGGGGTCGGTGCCACGTCCGGCGTCGTGCGGGACGCGAGGTACAAGGCGACCCTCACCTCCTGGCGCGTCTCTTCGAGTTCCGCTCTCAGGACCGCTCTCTCCTCCGCCATGGCGGATTTCAGCGCGGTGATTGCGTCCTCGTTGGCTTCCCGCAGTGCTTGGCGGAAGGCGTCAACGTCGTCATGGTAGCGCAGCCCGCTTCCCCTACTAAGGCGGGAGGGCGGGATGTCCACCTTTTCTTCTTGTTGGGGCACCTCATCACGTGTGGTGGCCAACTTCCGCTGCTTCCACGTCTTCAGACAGCTGCAGCTGCGAGCGTTTGCGGCGTGCGAGCCACCGCAATTTACGCACAGCGCTGCAGTACCGATTGGTTTGCTGCAGTTGCGTGTGTCGTGCGGTTTGCCGCACTTAACACACGCAACCACACCGTCGCATTCCCTGGCTATGTGTCCAAGCTTTTGACACTTACAGCACTATAATTGTGCCACAGGCTTCCGCTTCTTCTTCTTGTTGCCGCAACCGTTGCTCCCGACTGCGTTTAGCAGGAGCTCCACAGCAGCAGCAATCCTGCCTCTTCCTCCGTTCCGGCTTCTCGGCATGGCGATGGCCTAGTGGCGTTGGCGTGCGCGAGCGACGGTAACGAAGTGAGCCGCAGCGAGTCGAGCAGCGGAGAGCGTGACGTGCGTGATCCGCTGAATCTCCCCCCCTTTATACTCTGATCGCTTTCCACCCCTTCCCCGCGTCCTGCCGCACGTGGCGCTGCGTGGACGGGTGGTGGCGAGGGGCGGGTTGCTCGTTGCTGGACGCGAACTGTGGACCATCAGAAGTCCTGTAGGCTTCGTCGGGCGCGGAAGTCGCTTGGGGTCGGCGTTGCCTTTTAGTTGGCTGAGAGCTGGGTATCAGGCTTTGCTGAGGTTGAACCCAGCGTCTGCTCAGTTCCGACGTAAAATGGAACGACCACATGCACGAAGCTGTAGAAATGGGCGCAGCTGCAAGAGGCATAGGGCGTGACTAAAACTACGTTGCAATTTTACTGTAGCAGACAGGTTCGAGGAAGGTGACTCGTTTCGAGATATGAGAGTGCCAGCAATATGATTGAGTAGTGGTTGTAATCGATAAAGGAATTGTCAATAGGATCCAACGAAGGTATATGCTTGAATGGAAAGACCTGATTCCAAATAATCGACATCTTTTCTAGCGGACAGCGTAACACTAGAGATCAGAGAAGGTAATGTACCTTTTCTTACGACCCCAATCGGCACATCATCTACTACCACTGTTTGTGTTCCTTCTCAATCAGTCATCGCCTATAACTCAGTGGACGTATTGTGGAACGCCTGATATGGTCTCGAGACAGAATGCACTACAAATACTGTAGAATTATCTAGCTGGAGCGGTGTGAGAGAGTCGCAAATACCGCTTCCTCAGGCGGATCATTTAGAAAATGCGGTAATTTTATCACGAGGTTGCATTGTGGGCTACGTGTTGATATGATAATACACATTCCTACGATCACCGTTGCGGTATTTGTCCGGAAAAAAGCCACCTCATTCAGAGGTAATGTCGTACCTCGATTCGTAAAGAGGGTATAGCTTTTAACACGGGTTCTTGTGTGCACCTGTAGAATGAAGATCGCTTGTGACAGTAACATGCCGTAGTTGTTGGGATCGGGTTTTTTTGACATCTGGTCGATTACGTCTCTCTTTCAAAGACACAGCTGAAGAACTCTCAAGAAAAACCTAGGAAACATGTCCACCCATCGTAGATTTTCAGTCAGTATTATTTCGTATTGTTGGCAATCAGCTATTGACGAAGTATTATACTTAGTAGTAGGGGATGCGTCATATGTTCGCATTTGAGCATCAGGTTTATAAAGTATGTGTTTATGGAAAGGAAATGACGATGTGTAGTCGTAAGGAGGGTATGGATTTACCTTGGAGTACTGTGATATCAAAGGGAATTGTATGTCAAGTCATAAGAAAGGTAGTGGTATTTCTATATCCAGAGCCACTGCTGACAGCATAGTGTATCTCCGATACTTCTCTCATTGTAGAATGCCACTGAATTGAGAACGCGATCGTAACATTGAATTGTAAGTTTAACGATAAAACATATATGTGACCAGTTTTCTAGGATGATTCCGTGTATGCACGGTCTGTGGTGGGAATGATTCACGTTTCCCATTAATGGCAGCAGCCGTCCAAATGCAGAGGCGTGTTGGACTGTATAGATGTATCTGAGTTAACCTTGCCGTCCTCTAGATGACCGAACAGCGAGCTAATACTTAGTATGTGTTGGGCGGCCTTCGTGATTGCGTAGAAATTTGAGAAGATTGTGTAGGGAGGTGCGTTTGCGCTGGATCTTTATTGCCTCTCTTGTAAATTGTTCGGTTGACGGCTTCTGCACATTTCGCGGCTTTATTTAGCTGAGAGAAGGTCGAATGTGATGTGTTCATCTAGCATGTGGAAGACACGTTTGCCTGTTCTCTAGACATCATAAAAACCTTACTTTTGTGATCTTAGGCTTTCCCAGCGAATTTACTGTTTGAAATGGTCTCTGGTTTCCAGCCGGGTGCAGTCGTTTTCAGACCACGATATTTCGACAGCGTTCCTTGCCGTCATCTTCAGCTGATACCTGCAGACTGAGCGTCTCCGCTGAATCTCCTCCTCTTTATACTCTGATCGCTTTCCACCCCCTCCCCGCGTCCTGCCGCACATGGCGCTGCGTGGAGGGGTGGGCTGCTCGCTGCTGGATGCGAACTGTGGACCATCAGATGTCCTGAGGGTTTCGTCGGGCGCGGAAGTCGCGTTGGGTTGGCGCTGTGCTTTTAGTTGCCTGAGTGCTGGGTCCCAGGCTTTGCTGAGGTTGAACCCGGCGTCTCTGTTGATCAGCCCATCAGCTACACGTATTTAAATCGCCTCCTTCAGAACACAGTCCCAAAAAGACGAGGCCTGCCGTACAACTTCCGTTTTCGCGTACTCCATAGTACCGTCAGGATCCATGTAATGTTCCGCAACCGCAGATTTTGTAGGCTGCTTCAGTTCAGTGTGCCTTCTGTGTTCCTGGGATCTTTCTTCGATTGTCCGACAGTTTCCATCGAACAGAAAGAATGTTTATGTGAGGACAAATTCGAGAAGATTAGTCATTGTCGGGTTGAATTTCTCCCTAATCAACTTAAGAGAGTCATCAAGCGGCGCTCTGGTGAAAAGTGAGACCACATCGAAACTCACCATGAGGTCCTGGTTACGGAAGCTCAGCTCCTGCAGCCGTTGAATGAAATGTACAGAATTCCTGATGTGGTGCTGACATTTTCCGACGCGAGGGCTTAGTTCCGCCGGTAAATATTTGGCTAGCTGGTACGTTGGAACGCCTATGTTGCCGACGATAGGGTGCAAAGGAACATCCTTTTCGTGCACCTTTGGTAACCCTTAACCTTGGGGGTGCAGCAGCCCGAGGTCGGAGCTTCTTGACGATTTCCTTCGGCAGGCACTGACGTAGGAACTCAATAGTCTTCTTTTTCACCCTGTTGGTCAGGTATGCCTTCAGTTTTCTGTGCGTGTTCTCGCTAACCAGCGTTTTCTTTTTCAGAGTCGACATCAGCCTGCAATGGCCTTCAGGAACTCTTGCGGCAAAACCCACGTGGCGTGACCCCATTCTCTGAAAAAGCAAATTGTCGTGTCTTTCAAAAGAGGCAAAGTTGTCGTGTTCGGGGTTACGATATGGGGGAGGAGCTCGAACGAGACGATCGCTCCGGCGAGACGCAGGGTGAGGCAGATGACGGTGTAAGGGAAGTTTCCCGGACGACAGCAGCGTCTGGCCCCCCACCACCGACGAGGACGAAGAGAGAGAGTGTTGCTCGCGGTCGTCGGACGGACGTGGAAACTTCCGCGAACGGACGGCGCCGCGTCCGCACACTCTCTCTGCCGAGACGACGGATCGAGCCGCCGATCCCCCCGACAAAGGAGGAATTTGCCGCCGCCGTGGCCATGCTGACTCCCGATGAGAGTTGCATCTGCATGCAACGTCTGGCCACGGGAACCGATGCGGACAGGGTGGAGGTACTAACGAGACTCCGGTCCCTGGTACCTGTGGGTCGCGACAAGCAATTGCCTGTCGCAGTTGCCAGCAGTCGCACCAGCCGTGGTGGCTACTGAAGCCGCCACGCCCTCGCCGACGTCCAGGCTGGCAACACCTGACGAGAAAACCTCACGGAAGCGCCCAGCCGAGGCCGCAGAGGACACTCCCTCCACCCAGGCAAGTTCCGGTCGCGCCAGGCGGAAGAAGAGGAGGGTACGCCGCAGGACGACGACCGCATCGCCGAGGAAGCCGGATGAAGAAGGCTTCATCGCGCCCTCCCGGCGCCACACAGCGAGACCCAGGTCGTTTGGACCGGTGAGGCCAGAACAGGCCGAGGCCGCAAACCGGTTTGCAGACCTACCGGAAGTAGCCGAGACCGACGGGAACGGGACAACACCGACTACGGCGACGAAACCGCCCCGCCGCCTTCCGCTGATTACCATAGAGTGGAGTAAGGGGTACAGCGAGCTCAGAGAGAAGCTGTACTCCGTCCCAAAACTGCGGAAGATGTTCGCGGGGACCGACATATACAATGTCAGAGGGGAGTGCATTGAGGACCGTGCGAAAGTCATGCAACTCTGTGAGACCGAGAAGTTGTACTGCTTCACGCAGAGCACGGAGCAGCTGAAGCAGTTGAAGGTCGTCGTTCGTCACCTGCCGCTGAAGATGGAACCGGCGTTCCTACAGCGGCAGCTGGAGCAACTCGGCTTCCAGACCCGCCACGTCGGCCCGATGAGGTCGCCCAGGACCCACAGGGACATGCCCTCGTTCCTTCTGGTTTTAGTAGACAAAGTGGACAACCGGAAAATTTTTCAGGTTGAAAACATTGCCGACTTCGACGTGAAAGGCGAGCCCAGTGCTTCAACTGCCAACGCACGGACCACGTGGCAAAGTTCTGCAGGATGCCTCTGCGTTGCTGCAAGTGCGCCGAGGAGCACCCGTCGCGTGACTGCCCGAAGAAGAAGGAGGACCGACCGACGTGCTGCAACTGTAACGGGGACCACGTCGCCTGTTACCGGGGATGCGCCGCATTCGAGCGCGGGAAGCGCGCCAGCCGCGTAAACCCGAGCCGCAGCTTGGCGGACGTCGCTAAGGGGAAGCCGGCCGCCCCTTCCGAGAGGCCACGGCCGCTCGTAGGGGAGGCCGCCGGCACCGCAACCGTCGCAGCTGCCCTCGCCACGCCCGCGGCGCCGCCTGCATTGGCGGAGGCCGGCCTGCCGGCGACCGCGGCTGTAGGGAGGGTTGCCGAACGCGCAGGGCGTTCCCAGCACGCCGCTCCGCTGCCAACTACGGGAAACGTCGCGAAGGAGTCAAACCTTGTAAGTAGGCTGTTTATGTTTTCTTTATGTAAGTAGGCTGTCTATGTTTTCTTTATGTAAGTAGGCTGTTTAGATTCTTATATTGGTATCGCCGCCGCCACGTAGCGCTCTATATGAAAATCACTGGCTGTGCTGTGTGCAGTCTGTGGCTAGTTTGCATTGTTGTCTGCCATTGTAGTGTTGGGCAGCGGCAGCTGGATGTGAACAGCGCGTAGCGTTGCGCAGTTGGAGGTGAGCCGCCAGCAGTGGTGGATGTGGGGAGAGAGATGGCGGAGTTTTGTAATTTGTCATGAACTGCTATATATATTATGACTATTAAGGAAAATACATTGTTTGTTCTCTATTAATATCTTTCATTTGCTAACTATCCCTATCAGTAGTTAGTGCCTTCCGTAGTTTGAATCTTTTATTTAGCTGGCAGTAGTGGCGCTCGCTGTATTGCAGTAGTTCGAGTAATGAAGATTTTTGTGAGGTAAGTGATTTCTGAAAGGTATAGTTTAATGTTACTCAGGGCCATTCTTTTGCAGGGATCTTTGATAGTCAGATTGAGTTGCGCTAAAAACATTTTGTGTCAGTTTAAGCACAGTCTTGTATAAATTGTTCTAAGGGGACGTTTCAACCTTCCCGAAACGGCGAAGGAAGACACCACCGAGCTGGCCGCGCTTCTGCAGTCGCTCAACCAGCTGATGACGCAGCTACCAGTGCTACTGGGAGCAGTGACGGCGGCCCTTTAGGCCACCGCCGGGAGAAGCCAGCCCTAATATGGATAACGATCGTATTTATCGGTTAACCATTTGCACGTTCGACGCTCGGAGTCTCCACCCCCAGCTGGGCGAGTTTTGCCAATTCCTACGGGACCAGGCGGTCGACATCTGCCTCGTGCAGGAGACCTTCCTCAAACCCGGGATCGACGTGCGAGCAGCAAATTTTTGCTGCTACCGAGATGACAGAGCCACCCACGGGGGCGGCACTGCCATCTACGTGAAGAAGTCACTGCGCTACCACGGAGTTCAACTGCCGGCGCTCGACGCGCTGGAAGCCACAGGAGTGGCCGTCAACACCACCGCCGGAAGATTCTTATCGTGTCGGTCTATCGGCAGCCTGGCAGACCGCTACACGAAGCCGACTTCTACGTCCTGCTGTCGCTGGAGGGGCGAGCTTTCATTACCGGGGATTTCAATGCGAAACACACCGAATGGAACTCGCGAACTGTCAGCCGCAGCGGGCGCCGCCTCTCCCGCGTTGTTCACCGCAACGGCGCGATCGCCGTGGGGGCGTCTGACCCCACGATCTTCCCTGCACGAGGACAGCCGGACGTGCTCCTTATTGCCCTTCTGAAGGGTATCGGGCACTTCGCGACCGCCGAGGCGCGCAACGTCCTCTCCTCCGACCACGTACCGGTCATTTTTGGCCTCGACGTGTCCGGAGCTTCTCTTCCAGACAGCCGTCCGAGCTATCGCAGGCTCGACGCCGAGCGCTTTCAGACGAAAGCCCTCGAACTGCTCGAGGACGCGCCAAACCCCGCCGTGGTAGGGGCAGACGCCGCCATAGCATTCTTCACCCGAAGAATACTCCGAGCAGCGGAGGAAGCCACGCCGAGACGTCGCCGAGGACCACGAGACTTCTCGCGACAGCTACCGCGCCCTATCCTGGACCCGATCACCGAGAAGAACCGACTGTTTCGTGAATAGCAGCTCACTCGCCAACCAGACACGAAGCGCCGATTAAAGCGCATGAGACGGGAAATTAAGGCAGCAGTCGAGCATCACTGGAACCAGGAATGGGAAGACCTTGTGTCTACCCTCAATCCTGAGGATGGCAGTGCACGGAGGGTGGTAAAGTCCTTCCTACGCCGGCGACAGCGAATACCGCCTTTACAGGTCGGGAACGACTTCGCCAGCGACCACGATGCGAAAGCCAGCGTCCTGGCTGACGCATTTGCAGCAAACTTCACACCGGTGGCCGACGTCATCGACGACGACCACATACGGTGGGTCCACGAGCAACTACCAACCTTCCGTGCCGCAAGGGAGGAAGGCGACATTATCGAGCCGATAACGGAGGAGGAAGTTGCTGTGCAGCTTCGCTCGCTGAACCCCAATAAGGCTTGAGGCAGCGATGGCGTCACAAACCTCCTGCTGAAGAACCTTCCGCCGGGCCTACACCGGCAACTTGCCGATGTTTTCAACGAGATTCTCCGATCGGGTGACTACCCCTCTGCGTGAAAACACGCGGAGGTCGTGGCCATTCTGAAATCCGGCTAGGACTCACGCCAGGCATCGAGCTACCGACCCATCAGCCTACTCCCGTCCCTCTCGAAAGTTTTCGAGAGGCTGCACGCGAGAAGACTGATGCGTCACGTCACCCAGGAGGGCATCATCCCGGACGAGCAGTTCGGGTTCCGAGAAGAGCAAGCCACTTCCCACCAGCTTTTGCGGGTGGTAGAACCGGCGATGAGGGCACTGGAGACAAGGGAATTCTTTGGCGCTGTGTTCCTCGACGTCTCCCGAGCGTTTGACTCGGTGTGGCCGACGGTCTCGAGTTCAAACTTTTTGAACAAGGGATACCGACGTCCCACATGACGCTGCGGCTGTCGTACCTGTCCGAACGAACCTTTCACGTAAGGGCTGACGACGGTACGTCCACAGACCGGCAGATACGTGCAGGGGTGCCGCAGGGGTCGGTTCTCGGCCCCTCGCTGTACTCCCTGTACACTGCAGACGCGCCAAAAGTGGCAGGAGTCGAACTGGCGCTGTACGCTGATGATACAGCCCTGTTTACTCGCAGCATGAACGCCCAAGTGCTGAGAAAGCGCCTCCAACGCGAGTGCGACGCCTCGGGCTCATGGGCAACTAAGTGGCGGTTGAAATTCAACGCCACAAAGAGCCAGGCAGTCGTCTTCACTCGAAGACCTCTGCCGCCAGGGCTTACGCCGGTCGAAATCCTGGGAGAACCTATCCCATGGAGTGGGACGGCGAAATACCTATGGGTCACCCTAGATCGCAGGCTCACCTGGAAGCATCACATCCGTGATGTAAAAGGGAGAGCAATTGGACGCCTCCGCGCCCTGTATCCGCTGCTAAACCCGCACTCGTTATTGCCACCGCAACACGGCATCACGCTTTACCTAACATTGGTTCGCCCACTGTTAGAGTATGCGGCCGTGGTCTGGGGGAAAGCCGCAGATGCTGACATTGTAACTCCGCAGCGGATACAGAACCGCCCCCTGAAGAGTGCTATGCATCTTCCGAGGCGCTTCTCGACGCTCCAACTCCACGAGGACACCGGGATCCTGCCTCTCCGAGACAGGTTCCGCGCCATCGCCAGGAAGTTCTACGAGAAGACGGGACGCTCCCGCAACCGGCTCATCCGTGGACTGGGCCAACAACCTCATCACAGGCCAACCACGCGTTGGCCTGACCTGCTGAGGGATTAAGTTTTACTAATCCCTCAACAGAGTGAGTCTTTCTCTTTTTCAGGTTACACCAGACAGGATCAATCGACAAGAGTGGTAATATATATTTCTCTCTCTTACAGGAACCGCAGGAATGACAAATTTTTGTCTAAACTGCACCACCACGAGCCAAGGACAGGCTCGTCATTCCAGCGTCAGCGCCAGCGGAGACGCTCAGTCTCCAGGTATCACCTGAAGATGACGGCAAGGAACGCTGTCGAAAAATCGTGGTTTGAAAAGACTGCTCCCAGCTGGAGACCCGAGAACAGTGCAAACTGTTAATTTGCCGGGAAAGCCTAAGAGCACACAACAGATTCCTCTACGGGGAGGAGATGAACTAGAGACTCAAGAAGCTGGATAAGCTTTGCGAACGGAAGGAGCGTCTACTGAGCTCTGTCGCCTTCCTGATGCGGTGCCGTGACCACAGCATAATACCGACATTCGCGAGGATTACCTATCACATAAACACCGTGGCCGTCCACCGGATCACAAGAAGAGCTAGCCTGAAGCTTGCAAGAGGAAGGATCCGGTACACCCGTCGGCGGCTAGAAACGAAATCTGAGGAATTACTCGCACTCCACTTAGAGATGGCTTGTTTGTTCTCGCCCGATTCTTGGGAGTGGATCGACACTGTCTCTTGGGCTCATGAGGACCTATCTCGGCACAGTGTCACTTCTAAAAAAGGGTCCAACTTCCAACGTCTGGCAGCCAGAGAACAATACGCGCAAGAAATGCAACGGCGAACTGTAATCAACTTCACCGGGAAGGAGATTGACGACGCAGCAAAACCAGTTCTGGAAAAGGGACTAAATTTCTCACCAACACCGACTACTATACCCATCGCAGACTTCATCAGTGGTATAGAACAAGTAATTTCCACCGTTCCCAGCGAGGAGGCAGAAGAGATACGTCGGGAAACGAGCGTGCGATTACTAAAGCCACTCTACCGAGGCCGAACATCACGAAAGCAGAAAGAGCTGCCATTCGAGAACTACGGAATGATCCTGAAATATTTATTTTACCCGCGGGCAAAGGAAATGCAACTCTAGTGCTTCCATTATCAGAGTACAATCACAAAATGTACGACATACTCGAGGATCTAGCATACAGAAAACTGAAGGGACACCCAACGAACAGGGTGAAAAAGAAGACTATTGAGCTTTTACGTCAGTGCCTGCCGAAGGAAATCGTCAAGAAGCTACGACCTCGAGCTGCTGCACCCCCAAGGCTCTATGGGTTACCAAAGGTGCACGAAAAGGATGTTCCTTTGCACCCTATCGTCGGCGTTCCAACGTACCAGCTAGCCAAATATTTAACGGCGGAACTAAGTCCTCGCGTCGGGAAATCACATCAGGAATTCTGTACATTTCATTCAATGGCTGCAGGAGCTGCGCCTCCGTAGCCAGGACCTCATGGTGAGTTTCGATGTGGTCTCACTTTTCACCAGAGCGCCGCTTGATGACTCTCTTAAACTGGTTAGGGAGAAATTCAACACGACAATAACTAATCTTCTCGAATTTGTCCTCACATAAACATTCTTTCTGTTTGATGGAAACTATTACCAACAAACGGATGGTGTTGCCATGGGGTGTCTCCTGTCACCGGTGGTAGCAAACTTGTTTATGGATGACTTCGAAGAGGAAGCACTGGAAACTGCAGCACTGAAGCCTATGTGCTTTTACACATATGTTGATGACACATATGTGATATGGCCACATGGAAGAGAAAAACTTTAGGAGTTTCTCCAACATCTGAATTCTCTGCATCCTAACATAAAATTCAACATAGAGGTGGAAGAGAATGGAGAACTCCCGTTTCTGGACGTCCCTAGTCAAGCGCAAAGCGGATGACACCTTGGGACACAGTGTATACAGGAAAGAAACCCACACTGATCTCTATCTCCACGCTACCAGCTGCCATCATCCTTCACAGTGTGAGGGTGTACTGCGAACACTGGTACACAGGGCGCGCGCAATATAGGATTAGAAAAGCCTACAAGGAGAACTTAATCACCTTAAGAACGTTTTCAAGAAGAACGGATATAACGAGAGTCAAATTCGACGTGCTTTCAGGCAGAATGCACAAGCCCAGCAGAGAGAGAACAAAGAGGACGAGAAGACACTGGCGTACCTACCTTACGCTGGCAAAGTATCCATCAAAATCGGTACAATTGTGGCTCGATGTAACATCAAATGTCTTCCGTCCACCTGCAAAAACGCGTGCCCTCCTAGGTACAGTAAAAGATGACCTGGGGCTCCGCAAACCGGGTGTTTACCGTATTCCGTGTAAATGTGGTCTGGCATACACCGGGCAAACTGTCGGACAATCGAAGAAAGATCCCAGGAACACAGAAGGCACACTGAACTGAAGCAGCCTACAAAATCTGCGGTTGTGGATCATTACATGGATCCTGACGATACTATGGAGTACGCGAAAACGGAAGTTGTACGGCAGGCCTCGTCTTTTTGGGACTGTGTTCTGAAGGAGGCGATTTAAATACGTGTAGCTGATGGGCTGATCAACAGAGACGCCGGGTTCAACCTCAGCAAAGCCTGGGACCCAGCACTCAGGCAACTAAAAGCACAGCGCCAACCCAACGCGACTTCCGCGCCCGACGAAACCCTCAGGACATCTGATGGTCCACAGTTCGCATACAGCAGCGAGCAGCCCACCCCTCCACGCAGCGCCACGTGCGGCAGGACGCGGGGAGGGGGTGGAAAGCGATCAGAGTATAAAGAGGAGGAGATTCAGCGGAGACGCTCAGTCTGCAGGTATCAGCTGAAGATGACGGCAAGGAACGCTGTCGAAATATCGTGGTCTGAAAACGACTGCACCCGGCTGGAGACCAGACAACATTTCAAACAGTAAATTCGCTGGGAGAGCCTAAGATCACAAAAGTAAGGTTTTTATGATGTCTAGAGAACAGGCAAACGTGTCGTCCACATGCTAGATGAACACATCACATTCGATCTTCTCTCAGCTAAATAAAGCCGTGAAATGTGCAGAAGCCGTCAACCGAACAATTTACAAGGAAGGCAATAACGATACAGCGCAAACGCACCTCCATACACAATCTTCTCAAATTTCTACGCAATCACGAAGGCCGCCCAACACATACTAGGTATTAGCTCGCTGTTCGGTCATCTAGAGGACGGCAAAGTTAACTCAGATACATCTATACAGTCCAACATGCCTCTGCATTTGGACGGCTGCTGCCATTAATGGGAAACGTGAATCATTCCCACCACAGACCGTGCATACACGGAATCATCCTAGAAAACTGGTCACATATATGTTTTATCGTTAAACTTACAATTCAATGTTACGATCGCGTTCTCAATTCAGTGGCATTCTACAATGAGAGAAGTATCGGAGATACACTGTGCTGTCAGCAGTGGCTCTGGATATAGAAATACCACTACCTTTCTTATGACTTGACATACAATTCCCTTTGATATCACAGTACTCCAAGGTAAATCCATACCCTCCTTACGACTACACATCGTCATTTCCTTTCCATAAACACATACTTTATAAACCTGATGCTCAAATGCGAACATATGACGCATCCCCTACTACTAAGTATAATACTTCGTCAATAGCTGATTGCCAACGATACGAAATAATACTGACTGAAAATCTACGATGGGTGGACATGTTTCTTAGGTTTTTTCTTGAGAGTGCGTCAACTGTGTCTTAGAAAGAGAGACGTAATCGACCAGATGTCAAAAAAACCCGATCCCAACAACTACGGCATGTTACTGTCACAAGCGATCTTCATTCTACAGGTGCACACAAGAATCCGTGTTAAAAGCTATACCCTCTTTACGAATCGAGGTACGACATTACCTCTGAATGAGGTGGCTTTTTTCCGGACAAATACCGCAACGGTGATCGTAGGAATGTGTATTATCATATCAACACGTAGCCCACGATGCAACCTCGTGATAAAATTACCGCATTTTCTAAATGATCCGCCTGAGGAAGCGGTATTTGCGACTCCCTCACACCGCTCCAGCTAGATAATTCTATAGTATTTGTAGTGCATTCTGTCTCGAGACCATATCAGGCGTTCCACAATACGTCCACTGAGTTATAGGCGATGACTGATTGGGAAGGAACACAAACAGTGGTAGTAGATGATGTGCCGTTTGAGGTCGTAAGAAAAGGTACATTACCTTCTCTGATCTCTAGTGTTACGCTGTCCGCTAGAAAAGATGTCGATTATTTGGAATCAGGTCTTTCCATTCAAGCATATACCTTCGTTGGATCCTATTGACAATTCCTTTATCGATTACAACCACTACTCAATCATATTTCTGGCACTCTCATATCTCTAAACGAGTCACCTTCATCGAACCTGTCTGCTACAGTAAAATTGCAACGTGGTTTTAGTCACCCCCTATGCCTCTTGCAGCTGCGCCCATTTCTACAGCTTCGTGCATGTGATCGTACCACTTTAAGTCGTAACTGAGCAGAAGTCGGAGAAAGACATACCCACCACCTTCTGCAACCGTGTAGAAACAGAGCGACCTGGGCTACTGCAACAGGACCATTTTTTGATCATTCGATTGAAATGCGCGCAATGTGGTGCGTCCCCAAACTATATAGAAGTACTACAGAGGCGCGTTCATTCGAATCTATCACCCCAACGTGCTGTCGGCCCCCGGTAGCTGAGTGGTCAGCGGGATAGACTGTCAATCCTAAGGGCCCGGGTTCGATTCCCGGCTGGGTCGGAGATTTTCTCCACTCAGCGGCCGGGTGTTGCGTTGTCCTGATCATCATTATTTCGTACTCATCGACACGCAAGTCGCCGAAGTGGCGTCAAATCGAATCACTTGCACCAGGCGAGCTGTCTACGCCGGCCGGAGTGGCCGAGCGGATCTAGGTGCTATAGTCTGGAACCGCGCGATCGCTATGGTCGCAGGTTCGAATCCTGCCTCGGGCATGGATGTGTGTGATGGCCTTAGGTTAGTTAGGTTTAAGTAGTTCTAAGTTCCAGGGGACTGATGACCTCAGAAGTTAAGTCCCATAGTGCTCAGAGCTATTTTTGAGCAGTCTACCCGACGAGTGGCCCTCGTCATTTGACGTTTCTTTATATTTACCTCAACATGCTAGCATCGTTATTCTCTATCCCCTAAAAGAGAAAAATTACGAACTATAAAAGATCATCCGATTTATAAGTCACCTAGTCACCGATGCTAGTGCAGTGACATAACTGCGGTGCAGTCCAGCGCGGAGAAAGAGATATCACAATGCTCCCCAGAACGGCGCAGCGTGCAGTCATCCAAGCATTCCTATCGGTATAACCACCGAATTTACACGTCAGACTGAGGCTGCTACTGCTGCTGCCGGTATGGCACGATCCTAATAAATATACAGGCACCGCAGAGGCCACTTTAAAGTTTGATTACCCATTGTATGTATTGTATTGTTCGTTAACCGGGCACCTGGAAACGACGGAGAGGCTCCGTCCCCGCCGCAGCCGCAGTGGTCCACAACCCCACAACGACTACTGCAGTCCACTTCACCCCTCCGCAGCCCCACACTGAACCCAGGGTTATTGTGCGGTTCGGCCCCCGGTGGACCCCCCAGGGAACGTCTCACACCAGACGAGTGTAGCCCCTATGTTTGGGTGGTAGAGTAATGGTGGTGTACGCGTACGTGGAGAACTTGTTTGCGCAGCAATCGCCGACATAGTGTAACTGAGGCGGAATAAGGGGAACCAGCTCACATTCGCCGAGGCAGATGGAAAACCACCTAAAAACCATCCACAGACTGGCCGCGACACAAATCGGCCGGGCGGATTCGTGCCGGGGACCAGGCGCTCCTTCTCACCCGGAATGCCGTGCGTTTGACCGCACAGCGAACCGGGCGGGCCTTGATTACCCATACTGTAGGTGAATTTTCATATCCCATAAACTACACTAAATCGCATGAGATGCTCCCTCTGGTCCGTTTTAGTTGTTTCAAACACTGTTTTCTAACCCAATTTTGTACAATGCCAAAAATTTAGTTTTTATCTGCCACGACTTCAAGACCTGTGCCAGGTTCTAAATTGACATTATGAAGTTCTGAACCGCGGCCTTTCACAGGAAACTAGACGTTGCACGGTGTAAATCGTATTCTTACGGCAGATAGCTTAACACGCCATACATCGGGTGATCTTAAATAAAAGACAGTTACAACATAAGCAAACTGGAAGAGTTTTACGTCGTTGGCATAGGTTTCCAAACTACAGTCCGAGGGTGATTCACGAGCTCTTCATTTGGACATGTCTCACACACTGACAGAATAGCTGATGGTTCTGCGTTCCTTTCGACTGATTGCTAATATTTCACTCACATACGCGATCAGTGTTTCGGTGCTATGCACCCCAGAAGGTCCTGTCCATCCAACAAAACTTATTCCCCAACTCAAACAGGTGGTGTCAGTCAATCATTATGTGGTAGCCAACAGCATGCCAGTGCACGGATGGTATGGAATTTTTTTGTTTTTTATTTATTGCCAAATTATAGACCTGTTACCTGATGTTTAAAACAGGTCGTACTTCTTACAAGTTTCGTTTTTCACCTTTTTACAGTTTATTTTCTTTTGTTTTACCTACAACATTTACAAAAATGATACTTTTCAAAATAATAATTTAAGGTTGAAATATAAATAAAATTTTGTTGTTTTTAAAGAAGAATATAAAAAGATGATAGGATGGAGGAGAGATTTGTTAGTACCATCACCGAATGTGGCTGACAATGAATACATCAGAATGGTTTGTTCGAGCCGTTGACCGCGAGTCGCACACACACAGAAACACACGCGCACGCACACTCGCGCACACACACACACACACACACACACACACACACACACACACATACAGAAAAAAGGTTATTAGTAGAGAAATAATATTACTTATCCTATTTATTACTAATCCTATGTATTAACTACTTTAGGTGTCCATCCATGTACAGCATTTGGTGATTTCTTGGCTAGATCGCCAGCACCTTATGCTTATTTACTGTTACATTTCGCCGGCCGAGGTGGCCGAGCGGTTCTAGGTGCTACAGTCTGGAACCGCGCGACCGCTACGGTCGCAGGTTCGAATCCTGCCTCGGGCATGGATGTGTGTGATGTCCTTAGGTTAGTTAAGTTTAAGTAGTTCTAAGTTCTAGGGGACTGATGACCTCAGAAGTTAAGTCCCATAGTGCTCAGAGCCATTTGAACCATTTGTTACATTTCAGCTTTCTCCTCATTGTCACTATTTACCCTGTCACTGTGGGTATCGCTGTTAGGAGATTGCTGTTAGGCTGCACATAGGTATGTCTGTTATGTCGTGTCCGCATGTACTCTTCATGTGTTGTTTTTGAAATACTGCTTGTCAGTGCGTTTAATTGTGCCCATTGTTCTTCGTCTCTTATTGCTGTGTATATATCTATGTATGTATCTGTGTAGTCTAAGTGTAGGGTATGTCTACTGTTCGCGTACTGCCCGCAGAAAAAGACAGTATGTTCTGGGGTACCCTCTTCCCCGCATGTGCATGTAGGTGTCTGCCTCAGACTCACGCGGTTTAAGTGAGTGGGATAAGGTCCGTGTCCGGTTAAGAAATGTACCATACCAAGGCTGGGATCGATATGTCTCATTCTCAACCGCTCCCTTATGTCAGAGAGGAAGTCGTGCAGTCTACGTCCCTTATCACTTACATCCAACTCACCTTGCCATGTATCCAAACGCCAACTTTTAAGGTGACGTACCGTCTCTATTTTCATACCGGTTATTGTGTGTACCTTATCTAGTCTCCCCACCTTTAACCAGTACCTTGCAGCTCTGTATTTGATCGTGATATCTATGGGGCATGTTCAGAGCACCAGACACATTGCATCCGCTGTGGTGGTACCGAAGGCTCCAGATAGCCTAAGTAGGACACTTCTCTGCCATTATCTGACCGATGCTTTGTTGGTGACCACGTTCAGTCTATGTGCCCACGTGCTAGCTGCGAAGCTGAGTACTGATTCGAAGAGCGCACAGTGGTATGTCCGTATGACTGGTAGAGGTAGTCTGTAATGTTTTGAATTCAGCCTCACCAGTTTGTGTAGTATTTTTCTGCTTTATCCATTGTTAGCCTTATGTGTTCGTGGAAATTCAATTTTTCATCTATGTGTACCCCAAGATAGCGCGTAACGTGTGCTCGTTTGATGTTTGTGTCCCCAATTTTAACGGAAGGATTCCTTTTCAGTCATCTTTTTGTGAAGTGTATGTTGCTTTGTTTTAGGCTATCCTGAGTTTGTTGTTGAAACGCCACTGAGTAATTGCTAGTAGTATTCCACTGGCTTTCTCTTCTAACTGGGCTCTCTTGTTTGCAGTGACTACAGCTAATAGGTCATCTGTGTAGGCGACAATTCCGTCTGACCTGTCATCCCCATCCAGAAGCTGTAGGAGGGGTTCGATTGTCATGTCCCAGAAGATGGCGCCGCAGATCGACCCTTGAGGACAGCCTTTGGTAATTCTTTTAATTACTTTCCGGCTGTCCATCTGCTATTCGACTACTCGGTCTTTACAGCAGTGTAGAAAACTGTTGTACAGTGACTGCGGTACCTCCAGATGTCTTAGCCTCTGAAACAGTGCGGGCCACCAGAGATTATCAAATGCTCCAGCAATGTCAATCATTATTGCCACGGCGTATTTCTGTTTTGTAGTGTTAACTATGTGCAGGGCCTGGTTGGTGGCATCATCTATTGATTTTCCCGTTCTGAAGCCGAATTGGTGTTGGCTCATACCCCTGAGAGCTCTGTGTGTTTGCAGGCGCTTACACAGTAGCTTCTCCTGAATCTTTGCTAGGGTGTTTATTAGGCATATTGGCCTGTAAGTCTTTGGATCTGAAAGATCCCTGTCCACTGATTTCTTAATAATAACTGCTTTGGAGGTTTTCCATACTGTAGGTACCCTGCCCAGCTGTAAGGCATCGTTCAGTAACGTTGTTAGGAACGGGGTCATCTGCGGTGCTAGTTTTCTCAGTGTTTCCGAGCGGATACCATCTGGTCCAGGTGCTTTCTTGTTTCTGAGCTCTGAGATAGCTAGCGCAACCTCTTCTTGCGTAAAAGGACAGGTGACAGTTGCAGTGTTGTATGGTGTGTGTAGGTTTTCTCTTAGTGTTGCATGATATTGTATGTCTGTATCGATAACGTCGTCAGGGAGCAGTTTATACAGCAGAAACCCCCCTCATCATCGTGCCGTCATCCTGCCTTAGCGTTCCCAGAACTAGTGGGGTTTTTATCTTCTCTGTCAGTATTTTGTATGCTTCCCCCATATATTTTGCTCTGTTTGTGTTGTTACAAATAGCTCCCATTGTTGTCTACGCGTGTTGTATAGGGTCTGTCTATATAAGTCTAGTGCATGTCTATATGCTTCAAGTTGTTGTGGGTTGGCAGGAGAGCCAATACCGGGTACTAGAGAAAGCCGAAAGACACGCGTTTTAGCTCACGAAGGCTGGCGTGAGGTCTGGAACAGGACAAGGAAATTAGACTTTAGAAAAACGGACGTAGCTGGTGGAATACTTAACTTTAATCCATTAATGATGAGCGTCGCTCTTGACTGTACATGACTCAGTATCAATAGTAACTGGTAATGGCGCCTTGCCAGTTTGTAGCAAATGACGTAGCTGAAGGCTATGCTAACTATCGTCTCGGCAAATGAGAGCATATTTTGTCAGTGAACCATCGCTAGCAATGTCGGTTTTTACAACTGGGGCGAGTGCTAGGAAGTGTCTCTAGACCTGCCGTGTGGCGGCGCTCGGTCTGCAATCACTGATAGTGGCGACACGCGGGTCCGACGTATACTAACGGACCGCGGCCGATTTAAAGGCTACCACCTAGCAAGTGTGGTGTCTGGCGGTGACACCACACAAGTCTTATTCGTCTGTCCCTATCTGCTATCTCCCTTAGATATAATTTTCTTTTCCGTATTGCGTCTTGTTTGAGTCTCGTGAGTTCGTTGGTCCATGGTAGCGGTGAGCATTTTGTGTTCTTTACTGTCGGTATTGAAGTGTTTTGTGCATGTTGTATTACCTGTGTTAACTTGTGTGCTCTGTAATCGATACTTCAATTGATGTTTCCTAGATGGTATTGTTGGATAATTTACGTTAATTTGTTGCAGTCTGCTTTGTGCAACAACAAGTGTGTGGTGTGTGTTCTGGTCATTGTGTTCTGAGTGTGAGTTAGTGTGTATGTTATGACGCTGCGATCACTACTGGTTATATTGTCGTGTACAGTCCAGTTTGTTAGGTATGCCATTGCTGCATTATTTGCTAGCGTAAAGTCGATATTACTGCTCGTACGATCAAACTTTGCATGTGTTGGTATAGGTCTTTCCGTATTCATTACATTTAATTGTGTTTCTTGTATAAGGTCGGTGATTATGCGTCCTCTGTCATCTGTTTTGTCTGAGCTCCAGAGGGTCGATCTGGAATTAATATCAGCACTTATCACTAATTTTTTGCCTCTGGAATACATTACTGGGTCTCTGATGTAGTTTGCGTACAGGTGTATTTGATGGCTGTATTGAGCGTACATGGATGCTATAACACATGTGACGTTTCCATTAATTATTTCTGTGGTAACCAGGTGTTGATTGCATAACTGTGTTACCTTAATTATACACTCCTGGAAATGGAAAAAAGAACACATTGACACCAGTGTGTCAGACCCACCACATTTGCTCCGGACACTGCGAGAGGGCTGTACAAGCAATGATCACACGCACGGCACAGCGGACACACCAGGAACCGCGGTGTTGGCCGTCGAATGGCGCTAGCTGCGCAGCATTTGTGCACCGCCGCCGTCAGTGTCAGCCAGTTTGCCGTGGCATACGGAGCTCCATCGCAGTCTTTAACACTGGTAGCATGCCGCGACAGCGTGGACGTGAACCGTATGTGCAGTTGACGGACTTTGAGCGAGGGCGTATAGTGGGCATGCGGGAGGCCGGGTGGACGTACCGCCGAATTGCTCAACACGTGGGGCGTGAGGTCTCCACAGTACATCGATGTTGTCGCCAGTGGTCGGCGGAAGGTGCACGTGCCCGTCGACCTGGGACCGGACCGCAGCGACGCACGGATGCACGCCAAGACCGTAGGATCCTACGCAGTGCCGTAGGGGACCGCACCGCCACTTCCCAGCAAATTAGGGACACTGTTGCTCCTGGGGTATCGGCGAGGACCATTCGCAACCGTCTCCATGAAGCTGGGCTACGGTCCCGCACACCGTTAGGCCGTCTTCCGCTCACGCCCCAACATCGTGCAGCCCGCCTCCAGTGGTGTCGCGACAGGCGTGAATGGAGGGACGAATGGAGACGTGTCGTCTTCAGCGATGAGAGTCGCTTCTGCCTTGGTGCCAATGATGGTCGTATGCGTGTTTGGCGCCGTGCAGGTGAGCGCCACAATCAGGACTGCATACGACCGAGGCACACAGGGCCAACACCCGGCATCATGGTATGGGGAGCGATCTCCTACACTGGCCGTACACCACTGGTGATCGTCGAGGGGACACTGAATAGTGCACGGTACATCCAAACCGTCATCGAACCCATCGTTCTACCATTCCTAGACCGGCAAGGGAATTTGCTGTTCCAACAGGACAATGCACGTCCGCATGTATCCCATGCCACCCAACGTGCTCTAGAAGGTGTAAGTCAACTACCCTGGCCAGCAAGAATTCCGGATCTGTCCCCCATTGAGCATGTTTGGGACTGGATGAAGCGTCGTCTCACGCGGTCTGCACGTCCAGCACGAACGCTGGTCCAACTGAGGCGCCAGGTGGAAATGGCATGGCAAGCCGTTCCACAGGACTACATCCAGCATCTCTACGATCGTCTCCATGGGAGAATAGCAGCCTGCATTGCTGCGAAAGGTGGATATACACTGTACTAGTGCCGACATTGTGCATGCTCTGTTGCCTGTGTCTATGTGCCTGTGGTTCTGTCAGTGTGATCATGTGATGTATCTGACCCCAGGAATGTGTCAATAAAGTTTCCCCTTCCTGGGACAATGAATTCACGGTGTTCTTATTTCAATTTCCAGGAGTGTATTATAAGTTCTATTTAGAATTACTATTGCTGCCTGTTATTTCGGTAGCATGTTTCGGTGGCCATATCAGTTTCCCATTTCATGTAAGCACATGATGGCTGATTGCAAGGCTTGTGCTGTTTTAGGGATTTCCGCGCTGACTGTCGTACTGTTTTTGTATTGTTTTAAGATATTCATTTTTTGTCTATGTATTCTGGATGTTTTACGTATACAAAACATTTACTGCCAGTCCGTGTGCTCTTACATGATCTGTATATATTTTGTCCAAGTCGAATAATTCTGACCTGCGCAGGCAGACCTGGAGCATGAGATCGAGCAGCGGCTCTGCTGATGTAGGAATATTTTCTGTCCTTAGGACGATTCTGTCTGTTTGGTCAGTTACTGGAAAACAGAGAGAATCTCCCTTTGGATGGCATAATCTAAGTAGCAACCGCTGCGCTGTTTGCAGTATCTCTTTTTTTCTCTAGCCAACTTGAAAGAAAGTTAAATTCTAAATTATCAAAATTAGGTGTAGCTGGCTTGCTGTTGGTGCTGGTTTCTGTTGCGGTCTCTGAGATGGTACTACACTGATTGTGGGTTGGTATTGGCCGCTGATTGGGAGACATTTTAAGACCTCTTTGGGATGTCACACGGTAACACTTCGTTTGTCACACGCTTTTTCAATGCTTTTTGCCTTCACACGTTTTTCACTGATGTTGGTGGTGCTTGCTGGTGTGGTGTCGGTGATGGTGGTGATTTGTGTGGGACTGACTCTATATGTTATGTTGTTGTGGTGTCACCGCCAGACACCACACTTGCTAGGTGGTAGCTTTAAATCGGCCGCGGTCCATTAGTACATGTCGGACCCGCGTGTCGCCACTGTCAGTACTTGCAGACCTAGCGCCACCACATGGCAGGTCTAGGAAGACGGACTAGCACTCGCCCCAGCTGTACGACGACTTTGCTAGCGACTACACTGACGAAGCCTTTCTCTCATTTGCCGAGAGACAGTTAGAATAGCCTTCAGCTAAGTCCATGACTACGACCTAGCAATGCGCCATTAGCCTTACAGTGATTGTAATTAACCGTATCTGGAGATAGTCTCACTTGTATCGTCAAGAGCGATGTACCACAATGATGGAATAAAGTTAAGTATTCGAGGAGCTGCATACTTTTCTTATAGCATTAATTAAATATCCTGTTCCAGACTTCACGCCAGCCGGTGTGTGTGTACGCGTGCCCCTCGGAAACCTCACCCTGTGTCTAGACTGTCTTGTCTAGACACAACAGTTGTCTTTGTTGATGTTTGGAGTGGAGGTTGTTTCTAGACGCACGTTGACATCGTTGCAAATGGCACATGTCTCTCCCTCAGATTTGTCCTCATCTAATTTGTCTACTGTTATAAGTCTGGGTACGGTAGTTTTGGGTTTTGTATTGGTCTGTGGCCTGATTGTTTCGATGTGTATTGATTCAGGGTCTACGTACCTGTGTGTTCCTCTTTCCCGGAGTGAAGAGTGCCTCCCGGGACAAATTTGACTGGTTTGATGTACTGCTCACATTTACGTGTGTCGTAGGGTTTTCCATGTGATGATGATTTTGGTTTGTGTTTGTCTTGTGTGTGTGTGATGTGATGTACTTCAGCTGGGAGAAATGGTGAAGGAGTATGTCGGTTTTGTTTATACATTTTCTTGTGCACAATGTATGTAAGCTCATCTTCCAACTCATCTATCCTCTGCGTTAACGTTATTTGCAAGTTTATCCAGTGGTGTAATTGTCTTTTAATTTGCTTTGCCACCGCGTAGTGGAAGGAGCCATCGATTGTCATGTCATCTATATATTCTATCGTATTAATGCAACTATCCTGTAACGTCGTCGAGTGTGTTAGGGGCGGGATGGGTTCATTATCGTCGTAATTCTCTGGCAGAAGATTCACTTGTCTTCTCCAGGAAATTGCTCTTTGGTAGCTTCTCTGTAATGTTGACGGTGATTTGTATTTATGTGTTTTGGGTGATTGGCTTTGGGCGTTCGTGTTTCTTGTGTGGTGCTAATTTTAGCTGCCATAGTCTATACTGTCCAGGAGCCGGTCATGCAACTGTTCATAGGTCTGACAACAACCTCCTTTTGTTTTATTGCAGACACGGCTTCTGTATTTGCAGAGGATGCAGACGCTAAACGTGAACGTGAACTCACTGCGCTTATGCTGTTGGTTGCCGCATTTGGCACACGTAACGTCGGCATTTCTGCAAGTTTTAGTCGTATGTCCTAGGTCACAACACTTAAAACACTGGTTTACTACTGTATAGTCTTTCACAGAAAGTGATTCGCAGTCTATGTTGACTCTCTGTCTTCGTGTAAGGACCCTGTACAGTTGTGGGCTGACCTCCAGTATGTGGTGGCTGAAACCCGTTCCCTTAGGCCATGTTTCAAACCTTCTTTTGCCTTCTCTGTCGAAGTCTTCTTTCGTGGTGTCGTCGCTTGGATTCTGCTCGTAAAGGCTTGCTAGAAGCTCCTCGTCGGTAAGTGTATCTGGCACGTGCCATACTGCCACGAGTGGCTTGCGTTCTCGCGGTCCTTCACAGATAATGGTGTGCAGGTCTTTAGTCTTTTCTATTATTTTTCGACAATCCTCGTGTGTTTCCGTTTCTACTATAACTGCAGTCTGGGTGGTTCTGATTGATTTTATATGTATATTCTCTTTCCTGGGATATATGTTCTCAGTGACTGTCTGTCGAACAGCTTTGGCGTCTTCACTTGCTATCGATTTGATATATAGGGTTGTGGCCTGTTTTGTTTTAGCCTGTTGTATTCTTCGAGCCTGTTTGGTTTTGGGCTCTATTGTTAAGGTGGCAGCATATGTCAGTGTCTGCAAGTCTCGGTTAGCTACGCTCAGTTCCCTATTTTCGTCCTCTAATTTCTCATCCTTCTATTGCAAAGTTTGTAAGTCTTTGACTGGATTCCAGACTCTCTGTGGTTCAAGTCTTAATCGCCTATTTTCATCGTTTAGGCAGGACAGTTTAGCTTCGAGGCTAGTTATTTGGAAAGCTGAGGGAAACACTGTGGTATCGATAGCTACGATGCTACAGCATGGGTACAAAGTTGGCACTACGACAGCGCCCTCTAGCCGACGCTGTGCACATCTCCAGATTCTACCCATTTGATTCCGAGTAGACGACCGAGCAACATTGTTTCCATTTCATAGTGGGCGAGCCACTCCAGATTTTGCCTTTGTACGTTCTAGCCGACGTTAGATATGATTGACGTACAGCTTCGCACCTACGTCCTCATCTTTACCAAAAGTTAGTAAATGTCATTGACTAATATTCTCTACTAAATGTACTTTTAAGTAAAAAGTTGTACCGAGAGTCTTACCTCACCTGCTCCTACTCGCTTCCTGCATTCAGCCTACCCTTCAATTTACAGGGGCAGACCCACGCGCCGCCTTCCAGTAGGGATACAAAAACACTTCGTCTCTAATGACGATTAACAGAGCTGATGAAACATGCTTAGTTTTTAACTCTGCTCCTATTTCGCTCAATATGTTGCCTATGGCTGCTATCTTTTGACTGGGGGACATAGGCTCAGGTTCTTCCTCCGTGTGTTCCATAGCGGGTGTGACGTCGGTGGCTCGAGCAAGTGTCTTACCCCACGCTTTCCTTCTTCTTCCGTCGGCCTCTGGTGTGGTGGTGTCGCTGCTTCGTCGGCTGGAATCCAGGGGGGACGTCGACGGCGGGGTGCGGGGCAGCCGGTGGCCGCTGCCGATGCGTCGGATTCCGCTTCGACTGGTGAGGAGTCGGAGTGCTGACACGCGAGAACCGACGAGGCTGCCGGGCGAAACCGACACAGCGGGAGGGCGACGGCCTCTCCGTTGACGCGTTGCACACGTCGAACGCACTAGAAGTACTTTTATCACTCTCTCTGTTTTATTTACAGTATTTAATGAGTAAACGAGAACGGACTATGTAAGATAACACCCCGGTAACCGAGAACGGAATATCAGTGCCCACAATCAAATTTTTTCCGAGAAAATCTGCATCTGAATGCGGAGCCACATCACACTGCAACCGACTCGGCGGCCATCTTGCCATCCTAATGGATGGGATGGAAAATACACCATCGATGTACTCTAATAATGAGCATCAGAGTTGATAGCGCAAACAATTTTAGCAATTTTACAGTAACTTCAACACCGGCCATTGATGTAACAGCAGGTTTCCCCAATTTCAGTATCATAGCTAAACCACCCCCTCTCCACTTTGCGAGTATCATTTTGAACATGGGTAGATGACTGTGCAGCACGTCCATTCGGTGTTAATTCTCAAACACATAAAACATCAAAGTATACCACACAGCGCTCGACATATTTCTATCACCCCGAGCACAGTGTTTCATTCACGATTTATCTCTCTGTGTATGGGAGTCACAGACCATTCTCGCTATCTTAGGGTAAAATAAGAGAGTGAAAGACCCTCCTCACACTGTCATTCACCAAGCCTCCCTGCAGCACCGTAAGCGAATTAATCTGCAACCGACCAGAAGAAAACCACTACACTTCATGTCTCATGAACGAATGGAGCTTCCCTAGTCCTCACCCATCTCGAGATGCGTCCATGTCGAGGAGCTTAGCACTCCTTATCGATGTATAGTAATAGAGTTCAAAGTGCCGTGTTGTGATAGCAGACAGTTAGGAAGAACAAGAAACGAATGATATTTATACGCGATGGAGCTCGAGACGGATGGAGTTCGACGCATTTTTACATAAATCAACGAAGCTATCAACTCTAAAGTATTGTTCTACAGTCTAGCATCGGTACCTGGAAGGAACTGGTAAGAGAGAACATAAACACACACACCTAAGGCTACAACGTTCTGCAATTAAAACGGGATATAATGGTAGATCGCCTGCGTTTCCGACCTATCAGTCATATGGAATGTAGCGTTGTTAATATTCCACTGTGAGAAATATATTTCAAGTGCATGACATGCATCCTTCTTCTAGGTTTCTCTACGACAAATTATGTTGTCGAATCGCAAAAACGAAAAAACTGCTACCGTAAAACACTTGCTCTGCACAATACGAGCACAATATAGCTTTCCGGTGAAGTATAGTGGCCACTGTTCACATCCGATCACAGTTCAGAAATTATACGATGCCTGCATCAGGCCTATATAAAATTATTGGCAGTATTGGGGGATACAATCTACAAGGAAACAGATGAACGCAAGGTAGCTGCGTCCGACATGTGAAAATTACAAGTCATTCTGTCACTAACTCTGTAAACAGCACATCTGTCGGGCAAATGTGTACACGGGGATTACAGCGCCTCACAAGCGCCTATCGCTAACTTAGTAATGACACTGAAGTCTTGATTTTACACCCAAGATGGGCCACGGGGGATGGAGTACATGGCATAAATCAAAGTTCGTTTAGAGTAATGTGACAAGTTTCATCACACATGAGATGGAAATCCTCTGATGACCGACAGGTTTTCCGTTAACAATCGCAAGTAGACAGTGCTTTAAACGACATGCGGAACATGTGGCTATATACGAGTAGAATGCAGGCTATGTCACGCGACTGATGCATCCAGACAGAATACTGGAAAAAAATTGACCTGCAGCAACTTCTCCTTCTCTAGAATGCATCAGTCGTTGCAGATCTATCTCAATCGATCACCCCGTCCACTTTCTGTTATCCTTTAACGCAGATGCAAGTAAGTTTAGAGGTGAATGGTTCTCTGTCCTCTCGAAAAACCACAGATACAGTAGTCAACTCGCTTGTATCACTGGTACCTCAATAGACATACAGTATAGTACTGCACCAACGGAAAATAATTGACTGTCTCCCTGATTCCCTTCGTTTCGATGTCGACGTTTTCCCAGATTCCACTTGTTGCTGCATACTTGTTCCCATGTACAACTTGTTCGGCGCGAACCAGAAGATACGCAAGTACTTCCCAGCATTTCGGTGTATATTCAGTCAATTTATACCTATTCCCACCGTATAAATAAATATATTTGCAATCATAAATTTGTTTTTGTGTTTCTATTTCTCTAGAGACAATGTCATATACATTAACGTACATAAACATTCACTACCGTGTACTAACGTGTACTACCGTGCACTAACGTGCACTAAAGTGCACTAACTTATGCGCTAACGAACCAGGAGATAAGCAAATACTTCCTCTATTTCCCTGTATTTCGGTGTATATTCGGTCAATTTATACCTATTCCCTCGTCATTTATCGCAATTCTATCGATTTTATGTCAGATCTTTTCAGGTGATCATGACATAACATCTCGTTCTATGTTCTAAAATTGCTTGTAAATGTAGCACAGCTGCCAACACCTAGCCCAAATGCTCTGAACGAGAGACATAATATAGCACTGTACTCGACTGTATCCAGTCACCTTCACCTTTGGAGAGCGCTTGCTCTGTTTTCTGTAATTCTGTGTTTCGAAGTCGTGGTAGAAAAAAAAGGAAATGTTTGGCATTGTACAAAAGCGTGTTAGAAAACAGTGTTTGAAACAATTAAACAGGACAAGAGGGAGCGTATCATGCTGTATAGTATAGTCTATGATATACGATCATTCATGTAGAGTATAGGTGATCAAATTTAAAAGTGGCCTCTGCGGTGTCTATATATTTAGTAGGATCGCGTCACACAGGAAGCAGCAGTAGCAGCATCAGTTTGAGATGTAAATTCGGTGAGGGGCTGGGTATGCCGATAGGAATGCTTCGATGGCTGCACGCTGCGCCGTTCTGGGGAGCATTGTGATATCTCTTTCTCCACGCTGGACCACACCGCAGCTATGCATCATTGCGCTAGCATTGGTACCTAGGTGACTTCTAAATCGGATGAACTTTTATAGTTCGTAATTTATCTCTGTTGGGGGTAAAGAATAACGATGTGATAGATTTGAATGTACGCGGATCTGTAGAACTTTTATTTAGGTTGGGGATGCACCACATTGCGCGCATTTCAATCGAATGATCAAAACATGGTCCTGTTGCAGTAGCTCAGGTCGCTCTGTTTCTACACGGATTGCAGAAGGTGGTGGGTATGTCTTTCTCCGACTTCTGCTCAGTTCCGACTTAAAATGGAACGATCACATGCACGAAGCTGTAGAAATGGGCGCAGTTGCAAGAGGCATAGGGGGTGACTAAAACCACGTTGCAATTTTACTGTAGCAGACAGGTTCGAGGAAGGTGACTCGTTTCGAAATATGAGAGTGCCAGAAATATGATTGAGTAGTGGTTGTAATCGATAAAGGAATTGTCAATAGAATCCAACGAAGGTATATGCTTGAATGGAAAGACCTGATTCCAAATAATGGACATCTTTTCTAGCGGACAGCGTAGCACTAGAGATCAGAGAAGGTAATGTACCTTTTCTTACGACCCCAATCGACACATCATCTACTACTACTGTTTGTGTTCCTTCACAATCAGTCATCGCCTATAACTCAGTGGATATATTGTGGAACGTCTGATATGGTCTCGAGACAGAATGCACTACAAATACTATAGAATTATCTAGCTGGAGCGGTGTGAGGGAGTCGCAAATACCACTTACATACCACGTTCCTTAGCTGAATCACTTCAAAATGCAGTAATTTTATCACGAGGTTGCATTGTGGGCTACGTGTTGATCTGATAATACACATTCCTACGATCACCGTCGCGGTATTTGTCCGGAAGAAAACCACCTCATTCAGAGGTAACGTCGTGCTATAACACTACCGTCAGCTACAGTTATACCATAACCTCAAAACTGAAGGCAATTTGTAAAACAGAATTATTTTGTTGGATTAATAATGGTATAAAGCAACAGAACAGTGTTACCCTCTGAGAGGAATTTTGCTAGGTTGACCGTGTTGTTCCTAACGGAGGTGGCTTATCGGATATGAAAGTCAGAATTACGTAAATATTTGAACAGTAACAAACAAAATTTTGCCTATCTGCACTGTTTAACTGATAAAGAAAACGGTCGCCAGCCTAACTAGGCAAGAGAATGATTAACATTCTCGTTCAAGAAAATAGTTATTAGTATCTTTAATGGATAAACACAACCTATACTTTGTCACACGCGAGTGCAGTGAACTCTGACACATACATATGTTTACGGTAAGATTGAAGCTAACAACTGGAGCAGCACAAACTATTTGCAAAAATATAAGAGATAGCGAAACATACTATTACTTTCAATGTAAGATACTGACTCACCTTCTGCGATTTACAACAGACATCCATGTGATCATTTACTAAGCAAAACATTATAAGCCTCAGTCTTAAGAATTTTTAATTTGTTGGCAACAGCACTTTAAATAGCAGTTTTAATAGGAAAATTATTTTGAGCAAATAACATTTACTTTAACTCACTCTATTGCCACATTAACTTTAACTTTGTTTTTACTAAGTTCAAGAGGCATTAATTAGCAAAACTCTAGGCTTTAATTTCTTTTAGTAAGGACACTCGGATATCACTTTAGCTCAAACGGAGAGGAACCTGAGAGGTGTTATGATGAGGAGAAAAATCAAGGTAGGTACATAAATTCAGATACAAATTACCTTATATTTCAGCACATTAGCACGTCCATTAAGCTGATCCTTCACTGTACATCATTATAGTATTACGTTGCAATGATTGCGCAATGTGGTGGCAACTGCATGTTGGTAGGTGGAATTGTAGGCAGAATTGCTGGACTCTGTCATTTCTTGGTGGCGATGATAGATACAAACTCCAGAATAGTTCCAGCTATTTATCCATCCTTCCGAGGCATTGGAAAGTAGTAGGAAAAGCCTCTCTCGGAATCAGCACAATATGCATCTTTTACATGGCAGTGCACGGACTCGTAGCTCGTCTCCGATTCGTAGCTCGTCTCCGACTCGTAGCTCGTCTCCGACTCGTAGCTCGTCCCCGACTGACTATCAGTTCCACCTTTTCCACCTATGCCAACCACAATTTGCGCGCGCTACACAGTACCGTTCCTGAGGGGAACCACTACACCATTTACATACAAACTAACTAAAAACCCTAAGTGAGGATCAGAAATTTACATAACAGCAACCAAATGCATTAAATAAAACAAAACATATACACATATTGACATCTGTACAAAAAATTATTCACACAAAATTACAATCATATACAGTCAGTTTTGTTCCCTCCAAATGGGACAAAGAATGTAAATTACAGATACACTACTTTGCATAGAATCAGACCATGACTCAAAGTTTTTACAAAGAAAGGAGTATACAATTTTATGTTGTCGATTCAAACAAACACATTTACAAAAGCTCAATGATATAATATTAAATAAAACAAAAGCAAAATAAATCAGTACAGCATTAGAGCTATGGTGTTACAGTGCCTCGATTTTAAAGCTGGTATAGCTTTTAATACGGATACTTGTGTGCACCAATAGAATGAAGATCGCTTGTGACAGTAACATGCAGTAGTGTGTGGGATAGGGTGTTTTTAACATCTGGTCGATTACGTCTCTCTTTCTAAGACACAGTGGTAGCGCTTGCAAGAAAAACCTAATAGACATGTCCACCCATCGTTGAGTTTCAGTCAATAATATTTCGTATCATAGGCAATCAGCTATTGACGAAGTATTATACGAGGTGTGACAATAAAGTAATGAGGCTGATGTGAAAAAAAATGTTGCTTACCGTTCTAGTCAAGTTTAGTGTTGTCTCCTTCAAAGTAGTTCCATTCTGATTGCACACACTTTTTCCAGCGGTTCTGCCACTGATGGTAACATTTCTGGAACTCATCTTCTGTAATATCCTCCAAGACCCTCGTCACAGCTTTTTGGACATCTTGCGTTGTTCGAAAATGGTGTCCCTTGACCGCCGTTTTGGCTCTTGGAAATAGAAAATAGTCACACGGAGCTATGTATGTTGAATAAGGTGGCTGTGGTAGTACTGAAATTTCTTTTGAGGTTAAAATTGCTGTACTGACAGAGCAGTACGGGATGGCGCATTATCGTGATGCAGAATGCGATTATCTGCTATGTTGGCACAGACACGAAGTATTCTCTTACGAAGTCTTCCTTTAATTTCTTTGTAGTAATATTGGTTAACTGTTTGTCCAGGAGGCACCCAATCTTTATGAACAATTCCCTTGGAATCAAAGAAGCACCCAAGCATGCATTTCATTTTTGACTTTGACATGCGAGCCTTTTTCGTCTGGGTGACTCCTTTGAGCACCATTACGAACTTTGGCGTTTTGTCTCTGGATCGTACTGAAAAAACCAATTTCCACCAGCAGTGATAACACAGCTCAACAATTCTGTATTGGTTTCCGTTTGCCCTAACAATCGGCTGCCACATTTTTTCGTGTTTCTCGCTGTTGTCGTGTGAGATTATTGTGGACCATTTTTGCACAAAACTTTCTCATACCAAGATCTTCAGTTACTATTAAATGAACCGTTTCTCGATTGATGTTCAGTTCTTCTGCAATCATTTTCACGGATAGTGCTCGATCAGATCGTAGGAGTCCACACACCCTGGCCAAGTAAACATCCGTCCGTGAAGTTGATGGTCGTCCACTGCGGTCCTCATCTTCAACATTCGTTCTGCCTTCACTAAACATTTTATGCCAACGAAAATCTTGAGCTCTTGACATAACCTCCTCTCCAAAAATCTGCTCAAGATTTCCGTAAGTTCTCTTCGCGTTTTCACCCAATTTAACACAAAAGAAATGGCATACCGTTGCGCAATATTATGCGGTTCCATTTTCGGAACAAGAGACACAAACAACAGTTAACGTATTACAGCACAACTCACGACTGAGCAGTTGCAACGATGTGCCGCTTGGACTAGAAGCAGCTTATAGATCAAGGTCAAAGATATTGTGCCTACGCAAGCCTGCAGGGTTGCCACATTTTGCAAAGAAAATGAGACTCTTTACTTTATTGTCCCACCTCGTACTTAGTAGTAGGGGATGCATCATATGTTCGCATTTGAGCATCAGGTTTATAAAGTATGTGTTTGTGGAAAGGAAATGACTATGTCTAGTCGTAAGGAGGGTATGGATTTGACTTGGAGTACTGCCATAGCAAACGGAAGAATATGTCAAGTCATAAGAAAGGTAGTGATATTTCTATTTCCAGAGCCACTGCCGACAGCACGGTGTACCTCCGATACTTCACTCATTGTAGAATGTCGTCCAACTGAGACCGCAATTGTAACATTTAATTGTAAGTTCTATGATAAGATATATATGTGACCGGTTTTCTAGAATGTATCAGTGTATGCACGGTCTGTGGTGGGAATGATTCACGTTTCCCTTTATCGGCAGCAGCCGTCGGAATGCTGAGACCTGTTTCTGTGTAGCAATGTATCTGACTTAACTTTGCCTTCCTCTAGATGACCGAATTGCAAACTAATACTTAGTATGTGTTGGGCAGCTTTCGTGATCGCGTAGAAATTTGAGAAGATTGTGTATAGAGGTGCGTTTGCGCAGGATCTTTATTCCCACCCATGTAAATTGTTCGATTGAGTGCTTCTGCACATTTCGCGGCTTTATTTAGTCGAGAGAAGGTCGAATGTGATGTGTTCTTCTAGCATGTGGAAGACATCACTTGGTTTGTAAATTAAAGGAATGATTTGGAATATGTTACATCACTGACATCTGTATTCGAGAGTGGAAATATTAGTTTCCTCTATTTGTTTCTAGTTACTCAGTGGTTTACAGCACGCTGCACCTCGCTTAAGTTTGGGGTTTGTAGAGAAATAATTTCCAGTCTATATCTTGGGAATTATGTTCCGCTGGCGATAGGTAGGATGCTTCCTTGTGCTTGATATCGAGACGTACCGCGGAAATGGTATGGTAAAATATTATGGTGAACCATGGAAAAATACGTGTGTTCTTGTAATCCCCCAGTTCTGGAGATGTACGAAGAAAAGCGAGCAATGAAGGAAGCTGGTTCGGAGCAGAAACAGTAACACGTTTGTGCCGAGGGGAAACGAGTGCACGTTGTACACGTTAGTACATGTTAGTACATGTCAGCACATGTTAGTACACGTTTATGTACGTTAATGTACGTGACACTCTTCCCTTGAAATATACCACTTGGAGCTCATTCTATTGTGTAGCTGTTGTAGCTCTTGTCCCTGGTAGGTCTTTCCATATTTTACGATATGTATGGCACTTTGCGAGGTGTAGTTGTCATTGCAATATGTTGATCATTGTAAAATAGTTTATTGCCGCTGAAAGTCTCGTCTGCGGCAGGCTGAAGGCGCTTCGATACCAGTGGCATCAGTAATTCGGCAGGTAAATTCGGTAAGAGCCACTCATAATGCTCGATTCATTCACATCCTTTGTACTGGGATATAGGAGGCTCTGCATAGCGGAGGGAACGTTTGTGTGCGTTGAGAGCAGGAAGGGTAACCCGTGATGGACTGGATACTACGTTTGGTCCGCGACAAAGATGCATTCGACGTTATTTTCGTAAACAGGTTCTGTTAGGGTAGGAATTTCCGTGCATACAAGCTGAGACATCAAGAAAGCAAGGGTTAACTATTTCTGGTACACTATACAATTCCCAAGAGGTCAACTTTGCAAGGTAGCAGTATTTTGCAGCTTACTGTAATACAATAATTGTTGCAAAGACAAGTTAGATATCGGTTATTATGCTATTTATCAGGCAATCACCCTATTGAAATTAATATAGGGAGTATCAGACAGCATAAGAAGTGTCTCCCACTGGGGGAGACGCGCCGCCGGAGCAGGTAGGCACCCATTGCGCCGACAACAGAGGCACGCCTTCGCAGGACGGCGCCTCGTTGGCGCTGGGCGTTACGCCGACGCCACTATGTCGAGATGAGCTGGCGCCTAAGGGAGCCTTCCCACGAATCTTAACGTTTTATGGGGCTTTCTAAGAAACGCGGTTAAGCTAGTGCAATGACCTTTTCCCCCGCGAGTGCGAACAGAGAGACACGATTGGTCGGTTCAATTTTGGACGGAGTTTCAGTTTGTTCCAGAAGATTCTAGGCGCAGTAAGGCACAGAATGTTTTAATTGGCTGGAAGAAGCCAGGAGATAATAGTGGGAGCGAACTGTACTGGTCTAGAGCCACGGGATTGACCAGATCGAAAAATAGCGTGGGCGTGCTGATTTTTGCAGAGGGAAGCTTTTCGAGCTGTAATCGAGGAGAAGCGTCTCAGATTCTGTAGCGAGCGGACGTCGTGCTTTCGGCTCTGCTGTAGGAGAGTAAATTCTTTTCAGTGTGCTGTGCAGAACTTTGAATAAGTCTGCCAGCTGCAACTGAAACTAGTATTCAGTTAGGGGTACTGTCATGTTTTACTGTTACAGACAGGCTGATTCCGCTAATTACGGTTGGGAATACTGTCTCACAGGAAGCAGACAGGAGCAGAGCAATTTCCTGGAGCCACACTTTATTATAGGCGTTACTGCATTTCGCCTTTGGGCTGGTGAGTCCCAACTTAACGAGTGCGAGACGATTGGAAAGAAAGCAGAATAAGCTTTTGAATAGGAGTTTACGAACATGAAGCCTGTTCGCGAAAATAAATTCATTTTGTTGCAATTGAGGCTCCTGGACGACGCAGACGCCATCGGCAGCTTGCTGACCTGTCCACAATGCTTCATTTGGTAACGTGATGCTCAGTTTCGGCATTAATCCGATATTACGCACGCCTGTGATTACCAGAGCTCAGTTTTCCAGCCACTCTCTTATTGAGAATTTGTTAATTGCAGTACGTTTGTCTGACGTATTTTATGCCGTCTGACAAGGGGAGAGAGAAGAAAATAACAAGTACAGATGCGTTATCCGACCTTAAGAGTTAGTTTTGTAATTTATGGGCCATTGCCATTACTAACTTAATTTTATCATAAATGTATGTCATTGTTCAGTTTGATGTTAGAAAGATTGTTGTTCAATAAATGTGTTCAATGCTATCCTTGTTTGTTTAGTAGTGATCTGTTCCCTAAACACTATTTAGTTATTAAATATTAATCAAAATTAGTGAAGGGGGAGTTTTAATTAACAGGTGAGGTCTCATAACAGGCCTTCAGAGAAAGCCAAGGACCCGATCCAGTAGGCAAAGTGAACAAGTAAAAGCATTCTTGTTAAAACCCCTCGAGATTTGGCTGACCCGCCTAGGGCCCCTAAACATCATCATTATTGAAAGAAACCCCTTCCAACTTGAATGTTATTTTTTACAAAGCCATGTGACATAAGAATAACGTTGAGAACCTTCTAGATGGCAAATCGCCACGCGGACGTTTCACAGCGTTGAGTGAGTGATGCTGGACGCAGCTCGTATGTTCCGTTAGGGGGAAAGCAGTCTGTGCTATTCTGCCATCAGTGGTAAAGACAGTTGCTGCCCGGAGGGGTCTCACGTATGACACAGGCTTGAGCGCACCTTGAGTCATGTGACGTCGGTATAACAGAGACTGTTTACTCGAAAATAGAGCAACTTTCACCTGTGTCTGGCGGCGGCTCGCGGCTGTGCATGCCCAGGGAGTGTCTGCACTGGTGTCTATGTGAACACGTATTTCGACAGGTGTCAAGTATGGAAGGATGTTGCCGCCTCATGGTTGAGGGCAGCTGTGTGTGGTTTGACAGCTGACAGCCGCGTCACTTCGCGAGGGCTGCCGCTAACCTCCTGTGCGGTCCAGTGGATGGCGGGTGGCGCACATTGATTGCATTATTTTGCGAGTGGGACTGTAGGCTGTGTTATGCGTTATTTGGACAGTTTACGAGTTGATTTCGTGTCTGCAGATCAGTTTACTGCATTATTTAGGAGCAGTTTGCAGGTCTGCACTGAAATTATTTCGGTAAATTAGGAATTTTTTGCATGTCTGCAGACTGTGTGTTGTGATTCCAAGCACATCGGGGCTCGTGTTTTGTGTCAGTGTGATAAATATACTCCATCCCTAAATAATGTGTTCCAAAAGAAATAGAGTGCACTCCTTCCTTACTCTGCCCAGCAGCCCAGAGCAGGCTGAGTCAATTTCGCGCCATTTTCCCGCTACAGATCACCATTTTGGATTACGGCACAGGAGGGATGACAGCACCATCTGGTGGCAGTACTGTGTACTATATCAGTTGGATTCTAGATCTCGTGGTGAAGACAGTGAATGCAAAATAAAAACTCATATTTAGCGCAGGCAGAGTCGTTTTTACCCCCACCATCGTGGGTTTTGTCACGAAATGGACCTAAATTCAAACTTCCCACCAGCTCCTAGGATGAGGTGACTTAGGTTAGTGGAGGTAGTCCAAGTGCCCTTTCTTTCCTGCCATTTTCTGAGGTGTGTGCATTATCCTATTTGAATTTGACCTTCCTGCCATTTTCCAAGTGAAGGGAGAGGAGGGGATACGATAGTGGAGGTAGCCTAAGTGGCCTATCTTCCCACGATTTTCTTAGCTTAGTAGAGGTTGCATTGTCCTGATGAAATTAGTACTTCCCGCCATTTTTCTGGGGGTGGGTGGGTGGCGGTGAGGGGGTGGCAGTTTCCCAACAAAATTCAAACTTCCCGCCAGGGGGGTGTGGCACTTGTGTCTTCTGTGACGTCACAGACGCCATCTTGGAAGACCTACTTTGGGGTGACGTCCTTTTCTGGGGTGACCTACTTTGCGGCAACGTCCTGGTCTGAGGTGACCTACTTTGGGGTGACGCCGGCCTTGTCCACCTACTGCCGTCCGAGTGGTGGAAATGGTATCCATTAGTGGAACGGCGTATAAGCCGTTTGCCCACTGCCTCATCGACAAATTTCATAACTGTGCTGGAGACGATCGAAAGGTGTGTACCGAGAAGTTACTGTGGATCAACTTACATTACTTCAGGCCGGAAATGCTCTACTTCGTATGCCTTAGGTCTTATGTACTGTGCATGGAACGTTAATTTAATCGTGGCCTTTCTATACGAAAGCGCCATCGTTGTTCGAGGTGATCTGTTTACACTGCAGTACCACTAACCGCGCGAGTAAACAACGGTCCGATTGTGGAGCGCTGCACAGTGCTCTGCCCACGTCGGCTTCGCAACACGGCTGAGAGCTACCTTTTTTTCCAACTGCGATCCTCAAAAGCCCCCGTACGACTCAAGAACCCTCCTCACAGCTTTAAATTCTGCCAGTACCTCGTCTCCCACATGCCAAAGTTCACAGAATCACTCCTGTGAAATTTGCAGAACTAGCACTCCTGTGTTGAGTGGTACTTAAGTAAATAAATTAGTGAAATCAAAGTGAAGTAGAAATTAGAATATAAATGAAAAACTTGGTTTAGTTTAGAGAGTTACATACTGGCAAACAGCGGGCAGAACGGCAGAACAGAAGAGACAATAACCGTGAAGTCAGCAAGTTCCACATAAGCGGACGCTGTCGATTCAGCCGTCAGGGCATCGCCCGACCGGCTCACGTGTTTCTCAGTTGTCACATGTGAGCAAAGGCCCTCGCCTACATTCCAAGAGCCAATGACCGACGTTAAGAAGATTCTTCGAGAAGCTTTTCAACGTGACAGACGAGGCAATGACCGTGAAGTCGTTCACCTCCAGTGAACTGAAGTGAATAAATACGAGAGACAAAGACGAGCGACGAAGAAGACGAAGAAGTGAAGAAGCGTAGCAGTAGTTTTCAGTCAGTTTCGGTGCTGAAGACCGTCATGCAAGAAGAGACTACATCATGCACAGACGCACCAAGTCCGCCGCTGTAATGGAATAGCAAGCAGCAGCCTCGGCGCCAGAAGTCGGAAGTTAAAAGGTATTTGAAGTCTGATTTTTACGTACCCGGGTTACTCGTGAGGACGGGAAGGAGACGGCCTCACATCAGCAGTCACCTGTGAGCTGGGATGAAGATCTGACAGCCGAAGACTGGCAAGCGGGAGTCCGTTGTTCGAGTCCGGGACACAGGCTTTCCCCCGCCGCGCCGCTCCGCTGGCCGACGCACAACACACGCAGCCGCTTAGAGAAGAGAAACACTGGGACGCCACATCCAAGGTATCACCCTCCGATGCACGACTTCGCTCGCAATAATTAAACGGGCCACCTCGCGCTGCGCGTCTCCAGTCAGCTGGGCGAGACGGCGACACGAGATACACACCGCTACGCGTAATCAGACGCCGCCGCCGCCGCCGCCCCCGCCGCTGCCGCAGCAGAAGGCTACGCAAACGACACAGCTGCCGTTCTCCGAACCGGAACATCCAGTAAGATACAGTTGTACGAAACTTTCAATAAAAGTTATCTTATGTAAAAATGCTGTTTCATTCTACCTCATACCCGACCCAAAGAAGAACCCACCCTGCCCACATGTTGTTAAGAGAGAAAAATTAATTTATCTAGTATTTTCACCCTGACATAATGCTTTAGAATGCTCATCCTGACAATTGACTTGCATCAAAAGAGAAAACCCAGTTACATTTAGTATCAGAACTGTTACACCTGGAAGAAAGGATATTGCAGAGGCATGTGCTCGCCACAGCCTGGGGGATGTAGAGCATTTGCCCGCGAAAGGCAAAGGTACCGAGTCTGAGCCTCGGTCCGGCATACCGTTTTAATCTGCCAGGAAGTTTCGTAACAGCACACACTACGCTGCAGAGCGAAAATTTCATTCTTCATAGTCAGACTGCTTGATGATTAAGATGACTGCTCGCATAAAGAAGGTAATTCTGACTCCCGATCAAATCTGTCACACGTGTCTACTTTTTTTGTTACAGCATGGATTTCCAACAACTTGTCTCCTTATTGATTCGTAATGTGTCTTTCATTTTCGATAGATTCTTAGCAGTATCAAAAAGTACGTTTATTTCGAGGCTTCTGTGGTTCAGGTTCCCAGTGATTTTATGTCCCATCATATGTCCCATAGGTGACGTGAATGTACTCATTTCCACGGTAGAATCGATATTCAGAAATTTTATGGCTGAACAGTCAATAAAAGGAAGTCAGTGCTGGCGGATGAGAGGTACACCAAAGTGGCAGTTTCTCGGCCATAATCGGTGATTCAGTTTCCCGCAGGATAGACAGCTTGGTTTTCCTGACCGTTTTCGCCAGATGTTTCACCGCCTCACACACTCGCAAATGACAAATATTTAAATACTCTACCTCAGTACTGAAACACAGTTAAGTTTACACAGAGCAATCATTGTTCCTGGCCCTGACGTGTTCCTATTATTTTTTACATTGAATACGCTGTGAAATTAGTCTCATTACCAGCTCATACGTATATAGAAACCTGCGCGGCAAACAACCATACATGACTGGAAAATAGCGAAAGTCGTACCTGTTTCCAAAAAGGGTGGAGGAATAGATTCACAGAAATACAAGTCAATACAATTAGTGTCCATCAGTGGCAGGTCCTGGAGCATATTCTAGCTCCAAGTTGAGCACGGTTTCACCTCTGCTGCTACTGCATGATTTTGCAAGCATTTTTATATTTCAGACCATTAGTTCATTTCGGCCACAAAAGCCTTCTCATGTGCTATCTACAAAAATAAATGCAAATTACAAATGTCTAAAATGTTGTGAAACATGTTTGGCTTCCTGACAACAAAATATTTTTATGTAAGACGGCCTACAAGTTTATACTTATAGATATGGAAACACTGACAGCATGTAGGCTCCCCAGTTTCCACCACGTTAGGTGGATGCACGAACATCGTGGTATCTGATTATAAGTAACAGGAGAAAGCCAGGGCGTACACGTGCGAGAGTCAGATTTAAGAAAATTACTGGAGCAGAGTACGAACATTGTAAACGCTATAAACACGTAACTAAACACTTAATATGCTTACTTTCGTACTAATAAATAAACTGTCAGTGCTGTGTGCTCGAGAAGAAAACTGAGCTAAGATACAGTTCTGGATCCAGAAATCGATATGTGAGTCAGAGATGTAGTGAGTGCCAAGTGTACAAATCTGGTGTCATATTAAAGATATCAATCAAGTCGATTAATCATATTTTGTGTGAATAGTGAGATCAAAAACGCATCTGCAGAGTTAGGTACAATGGAGAACAGGATAAGGGAAGTTCTTTATTACAAATGCAACATAAATACAAAATTAGAAAATAGGTCTCGCCGACAATGCATCAACATAACATTAAACAGAGCAGCTAGCATAAATGTGTGACATATATGTACCCTACAGAATGTTGACATTTCTGGAGGAAAACAATTTTCTCGAAATGAATCGGCACGGATTTAGGAAAAAGCCATTCCTGTTGCACACATTTTGCTGCAATCACATACGATTTCTTGCCTGCGGTAGACGCAGGCGGATTGGTAGGTTCCATCTTCCTAAATTCTTCTCTGTACCACATTGTCAAATAATAAACAAATTATGGTTATACGGGAGGTCTTCGCATGTATGCGATTATCTCGATGCATGTTCCACTAACACAAAGCCAGTACTCTATGTTGGATATTGGGAATGCTCATAAGGCATGAAATTAATATTGTCTGTGCTCGAGGCAGCTTAGCAGAACCACTGACGTCTTTAATAGGCATACAGTGTATATGACATAGCACAGCACAATGAGAATGATTGCTGGCGACGCTTTACTCTGCCCACTTTCCATTAAATCTTTGTCTCTTTTCTTATCTCTTAGAACCCAGCAAAAAACATCCTTGCTCCATTTACCAGCAATTTGCCTGGCTGTATATAGCCCCGACTATCGCTATTTCATATACACTGTAGTTATAATTACGTCTTTCATTCCAGTCGGTTCCTCGATTTAATTGTTTATTTGTTTATTTTCCTGCCTGTCCTAGTAATTCACAACATGCGTCTGAAAGGGAAAACCACTGTTTTAAGTGTTTTTCGTATTAAAGGTCCTTGACTAACAGTGTGAGACGAAAGGCGCGGCTGATGCGCGAGCGAATTTCACAAATGGAACAAGTAGGGAGGCAGGCGTGCAAAGTCATGAGCAGGGACTATCCCGAAGCTCTCATATTTGAGCAAACAACTACTTAGCTACCGCTATTGGCGGATGTTTCGTCCACGTAGTCAGGTGGGCACCAGATAAAAATGGTTCAAATGGCTCTGAGCACTGTGGGACTTAACATCTGAGGTCATCAGTCTCCTAGAACTTAGAACTACTTAAACCTAACTAACCTAATGACATCACACACATTCATACCCGATGCAGGATTCGAACCTGCGACTGTAGCGGTAACGCGGTTCCTGACTGAAGCGCCTAGAACCGCTCGGCCACAACAACAAGCTAGGCACCAGATAAGCTGAAGGATTACTGCATAGGGATTTTGCGGATAATGTGGCATCACGAACCCGAGGTGGCTGCGATCTTTTCAAAATTACCGAAATAATGAAACCGGAAATAATAAATTTAAAATGTACTGAATAATATCATATGAAAGAGAAAAACAAGACGAGGAAACACGTTTAAAAACACTAGGATTGCTTAGAACTTCAGGTAATTTTGCAAAGGAGGAAGAAAAGAAGAAAATTAGAGTTTATCTTCTCGTCGTCAGAGCGGTCCTTAGAGACAGAGCACAAGTTCGGATTACGTAAGGATGGTGAAGAATACGGTCGTGCCTTTTCAAAGAAATCATCCTGGTATATGCCTTAAGCGATTTAGGGAAATCACAGAAAACCTAAATCTGGATGGCTGGACCCAGTTTTTACCCGTCATCCTCCCTAAAGCGATTCCAGTGTGCAAATTATTGGGCCATCTCGCTCGGTATTTTGCAGAGAGTCGCAGCTATAACTGACCCTGCACGGTTGATAAGAAGGGAAGCCTATCAATCCGTAGCTACACTTCCGCTCCCCAAACGTATGAAATAAATGATTTATTTAGTAAATCATAAGCTACACCATGTCGAAGGTATTAATTTTCCGCCAGCCGTATCTTCTATGCAGTTTAATTAATTTACTAAAAAAATTAGAACAGTCATTGGTCGATGTGACGGGCTCCGTGGCCGCCCCCCAACATCTGAAACTTCTTTCTTGTGGACTTTTTCTAGCTATCCTACTGTCTTTCAGTTCTTTGGATACATCGACGATATGATGAGACGGCTGATCAACACTACAAGGATTACAAACTTGGTAGTGAATAAAAAACATTTCCAGAAATTAGTGGTATGTTTTCGGGATTCCAATCGAGTTGACGAGACAGTTTTAGTCCATAATATTTCGGGGCCTTACATCCAATCTTCTTTAGACTCTGGAAACCAGGAAACATACTGCCAGTAAGTCACGTCGAAATAATGTCGGGTGATCATTACATACTCAGTGTTAATTATTGCACATTGCAAATCAAAAGACAACGAAAGTGTGTTGTCGAAAAACAAATGTCGGAAATGTGATGTGTATTTGATGTTCTCTTTCACTGGTGGTTTGAGTCTCTCATACAGATGTCACAGCGTTTTACTGCACTGCTACACCAAGCAATAAATGTAATATCTACGGCAGTTAGTAACGCGGCTGTCAGGTTTTAATATGTAAATACCTTTCATAGCACAAATTATTGACCGTAGGCTTATCAAAAAGCCGGCCACGGTGGTCGAGCGGTTCAAGGCGCTTCGTCCGGAACCGCGCTGCTGCTACGGTCGCAGGTTCGAATCCTGCCTAGGGCATGGATGTGTGTGATGTCCTTAGGTTAGTTAGGTTTAGGTAGTTCTAAGTCTAGGGGATTGATGACCTCAGATGTTAAATCCCACAGTGCTTAGAGCCATTTGAACCATTTTGAGCTTATAAGAAACGCAACGTCGTGTTACAACAAAAAATTCAACCAGAAGTAATGCGAGTACTCCACCTTCATGTGTTCTTTTCAAGTGAAATAGCGCAGCGAGGGTTGATCAATGATCTACAATAAGCAGTATCAGCGTTACAGTTACGTAGCAAATAATTTGACATACTCACAGGAAATCATTCACACACACTCTTATGCACACTACGTTATTATTAAGCGGGCACAAATGTAGCAGTATAAATTTTTTAAACAACATAATCTCCAAAATATGATGCACCTAGCACAAAACTGTGAAAAGAAATAATGCTGCCAAACTGTTTTAGGATGCGATAATATAGCCATTTTAAATAAATTTTACTAGTTAGCATTATTAAACTTAAATGAGGCAACTCGAAATGATAATTTCATCTCAGTGCAACAGTTAATTTTTTCCGTCACTGCTCTAATATTTCTGCCGTTGACCGAATTTTATCATGAAGGGTAAAGAAGCTATTAAACCTCTCAATTACGCAGTCATCACTCACGATAGTTCGTTTTAAAAATTAAAATGGTTCAATAAAAGTCGAACAATACACTTTAGAATTTTTTTTACACTTATCTGTGATGTTGGACATAACACTGTCGAAGTAGATATCGTAATTTTAGTAGCGGGCTGGCATTTTCCTCTTTCCCGCTGTCTTCGACAAAATGTTTGCAGTTGAATGTCCTTGGCATTAAACAGCATCTTCTATTCTCTCCTTTTTTCTTTATTGTTATTTCATACCCCCACACTCCATATGCGTGGAGGGGGGGGGGGATGCGGGGATGGGTGGGTGGCTGTCAGTGGTAGAGGTAACCCTGTCTTCAGCCAATGGACAATAAAAAAGAAAAGTAGATGAAGAAACAAGAAACAGATAACGAAGATATATACACTGTATTTAAAACTTTTTGAAGGTGAAAATAAAATGGAAGTTTTGAGATATACGATGGATGACTTTCTGCACTTGCAGTAATAATAAAATGTAAATAAGCTTACATTTAAAACACGTTGTTGGAACACTGGTATGTGAAAGAAGCACTTTCCTCTCACTAGAACTTGGAATGACCTGCCATGGGGTAGAGCCAGCTGTTGAAAGGGAAAACGGTGGCTGGTGAAGAGGGTAGATATGTGGTGGTATAAGGATAGAGGTCTACCACATTACAGCGATGGTGTAGGAACGCTGTAGCGACAAAAGAGGGGGTGGAGTAGAGGGGGTAATTGTTCGTAGTTGTTGGGAAAGGGAGATGAGGAACGAAAGGACGAGGGGAAAAAAAGGGCATAAGGAAATGCGGGGAGGGAGGGAGAGGAACCCCTGATAAGGTGGGCCGGCCGGAGTGGCCGAGCGGTTCTAGGCGCTTCAGTTTGGAACCGCGCGACCACTACGGTCGCCGGTTCGAATCCTGCCTCGGGCATGGATGTGTGTGTCGTCCTTAGGTTAGTTAGGTTTAAGTAGTTCTAAGTGCTAGGGGACTGATGACCTCAGATGTTAAGTCCCATAGTGCTCAGAACCATTATTGAACCTGATAGGGTGGACTGGGTGGGGTGAACCTATATCTGGTAGGATAAGAGGTTGTTGAACTTTCGTTTGGAGAGCATGTGGAGGGTATGTAAGTGGATGGTTAGTGAGATGTGTTCGTAAAGGTGCCGCAGCATTTGAGGATTGAGGATTGGAAAGTACACTCCTGGAAATGGAAAAAAGAACACAACGACACCGGTGTGTCAGACCCACCATACTTGCTCCGGACACTGCGAGAGGGCTGTACAAGCAATGATCACACGCACGGCACCAGGAACCGCGGTGTTGGCCGTCGAATGGCGCTAGCTGCGCAGCATTTGTGCACCGCCGCCGTCAGTGTCAGCCAGTTTGCCGTGGCATACGGAGCTCCATCGCAGTCTTCAACACTGATAGCATGCCGCGACAGCGTGGACGTGAACCGTATGTGCAGTTGACGGACTTTGAGCGAGGGCGTATAGTGGGCATGCGGGAGGCCGGGTGGACGTACCGCCGAATTGCTCAACACGTGGGGCGTGAGGTCTCCACAGTACATCGATGTTGTCGCCAGTGGTCGGCGGAAGGTGCACGTGCCCGTCGACCTGGGACCGGACCGCAGCGACGCACGGATGCACGCCAAGACCGTAGGATCCTACGCAGTGCCGTAGGGGACCGCACCGCCACTTCCCAGCAAATTAGGGACGCTGTTGCTCCTGGGGTATCGGCGAGGACCATTCGCAACCGTCTCCATGAAGCTGGGCTACGGTCCCGCACACCGTTAGGCCGTCTTCCGCTCACGCCCCAACATCGTGCAGCCCGCCTCCAGTGGTGTCGCGACAGGCGTGAATGGAGGGACGAATGGAGACGTGTCGTCTTCAGCGATGAGAGTCGCTTCTGCCTTGGTGCCAATGATGGTCGTGTGCGTGTTTGGCGCCGTGCAGGTGAGCGCCACAATCAGGACTGCATACGACCGAGGCACACAGGGCCAACACCCGGCATCATGGTATGGGGAGCGATCTCCTACACTGGCCGTACACCACTGGTGATCGTCGAGGGGACACTGAATAGTGCACGGTACATCCAAACCGTCATCGAACCCATCGTTCTACCATTCCTAGACCGGCAAGGGAACTTGCTGTTCCAACAGGACAATGCACGTCCGCATGTATCCCGTGCCACCCAACGTGCTCTAGAAGGTGTAAGTCAACTACCCTGGCCAGCAAGATCTCCGGATCTGTCCCCCATTGAGCATGTTTGGGACTGGATGAAGCGTCGTCTCACGCGGTCTGCACGTCCAGCACGAACGCTGGTCCAACTGAGGCGCCAGGTGGAAATGGCATGGCAAGCCGTTCCACAGGAATACATCCAGCATCTCTATGATCGTCTCCATGGGAGAATAGCAGCCTGCATTGCTGCGAAAGGTGCATATACACTGTACTAGTGCCGACATTGTGCATGCTCTGTTGCCTGTGTGTATGTGCCTGTGGTTCTGTCAGTGTGATCATGTGATGTATCTGACCCCAGGAATGTGTCAATAAAGTTTCCCCTTCCTGGGACAATGAATTCACGGTGTTCTTATTTCAATTTCCATGAGTGTAGATAGGAAACGATAGAATTATTGGAGCGGAGTGCGGATGGAGTAGATTGTTCAGAGGCGTTCAGTGCGACTGACGAGAGGTGGGAATGTAATGAGTTGGTAAAGGATCCTTGTCAAGGAAGGTAAACGGATGCGGAAAGCGAAGTGGAGTGTATGGTATTTGAAGATATGGAAGCATTTACTGACCTACGGAGGAAATGATATCCATGCAACATTTGCATAGCAAAGGATGGTATGGATTAGGGATTTGTATGTTTGAAGGACAATGGAGGGGTATAGTCCCCACGTGCTGCCAGTTAGTAGTTTTAATTTGTTGTGGGTTCCATTAGATGGTTAGTAGGTGGGGTTTTCATGTTAATTTCCAGTTGATGGTGAGTCCAAGGTATTTTAGTGCGTTAGTTAGCTGGATGGGACGGTCATAAATGGTTAGGTAGGAGTCATAGAGATGGAAGGTGCGTGTAGTGCGTCCTATAATTATTGCCTGCTTTTTGGAGGGATTAATTTTAAGTAGTAATTTGTTACACCAAGAGGTAAACTGATGGATGTGGATTTGGAGGGATTGTTGCAATTTTTGGAGCGCAGGATAGAGGGCAAGGAAAGCAGTGATATCAGCATACTGAAGGAGGTGGTTGGAAGGTGGTGATCTGGGCATATCAGCACTGTATAAGAGGTAAAGGAGAGAGGAGAGAACGGAACCCTTGTGCACTCCTGCACTGGGGTGGAAGGCACGGGAATATGGAAAATCTGAAAATTTGTGGTAAGATCTTACGGTACCAAACAGCTGAGGTCATCGGTCCTACACTTGCACATTACTTAATCTAACTGAAACTAACTCACGCTAAGGATAACACACACACCCATGCCCGAAGGAGGACTCGAATCTCCGATGAAGGGAGCCTCGCGGACCGAGACAGGACGCCAAAGGCCGCGCGGCTACCCCGCGCAGCACAGGAATATGTGTTGTTAACAGTGGCATTGGCTGGGTGATTCGAGAGCAGGGATACAATAAGGCGGACATAGTTGACTGGAAGTGTACAAGCATGGAGACTGGAAAGGAAACCGGAATGCAATACGTAGTCGAATGTTTTCTCTAGGTCAAGGGAGATAAAGATAGCGGATTTACGGTTCTTGAGCTGTTTGAATAGAAGATGGGTAAGGTTCATCAGTTGTCATCAGCGGAGGAGGAGGGTCGGAAGCCACACCGGCTAAGAGGAAGCAGATGGTGTTGGTGCCGATGTCGGTGGATGCGTCGGGAGTGTGTAACGGAACTGAAATGATGGTGGGCTGACAGTAATTTGGAGCCCGTGCGTCTGAAACGGGCGCGCTTGTGTGAGACTGCCAGGGAGTGCACCCTGATGCCATCTATTGGCGAAACTGGGAATAGCGCTGCCTGTCAGACAATGCACTAAGCTCTCAGAGTCACATGTATTCTTTTTCTTGGTAATTATAAGTTATTACTGTATAATTTAATGTTGTAAAGCGCTAGTAGTAAATTATTATGACTGGTATGGACTCCAGGGTAGTAAATATAAATATTCTTAAATACTACATGATTTCGGTAAAAAGGTGGTAGGGGAACGCCCCCACTCTTGGTGATACGAGCGTAGCTAGAGGTAGCTGGAGACACAGGGACTGAACAAGGGAATGGCCTGGGGAGTGTTGACGTGATCGGACGTGCGTAACTGTGCTCACGCAAAAGTGATTGTGCAACAGCGAAGAGGCGAATGTCGTCGCCGTTTTTGGAGTAAAACGCGACGAAAGGTTGTTGAAGCCGCCTCTACGCCACTGGGGCTGATTGTAAGAGCTCCTGTGCCCAGATTTTATGGCGGACGTGCAGTAGCTTATACGAGTGCTACAGCTCATAGTTCCAGCCGCCATTAAGGGCATGAGGCGTGAAGAGTTGCGTTAGCCACATGCATCTCACCACCAGCACCGACACATCTACCCAAGGCAAGACTGCTTGCAATTGTTAAGTCGAACTTTGTATACATGTAAAAGGAGAATACCAGTTTTATTTTATGCAAGTGCAGAGGACAGAATATAGTAATGAGTAAAATTACGATGCATGTTGTTCATTGTAAAGTGTAGTAACCTCAAACATAGTATAGTGAAATCAGACTGAGGCCACCATCGCCTCTTTCATTTACAATTCTTTTGGTTGTAGAATACTTTAGCGTATAAGAATGTTGAAAAGAGCTATGGTCACACCAGAATGAGTCGCCTATTTATAGTTACTTAAATTTTTCTGAGCAACCTTTCAAGTAAAGTCACTTAACTAATTCTGTATCAATGGTCCAAAGAGTAATATCCAAAATCATTAAATAAGTTGAAGGATAGAATTTTGTTAACCGAAGTTGCATAACCTGTCTTGGTAGTAATTACCAAGCCAACTCACAGAAATTGAGAGAGTATTTGCTTTGTAGAATCATCTAGAATGATCAGAAATAGTAATATTCAGAATTAAGTTTAAATTCAACTCAAGCCATTTCACTTTGAAACGAGCCCAAAAATTGATTTATTCTTTTGCTCCTTCAGAGCTGGCGACCGTAGTTATAAGTATTTTCAGGAGGATTCGACGGTAAGTCTGCTGCTCTCGTCGTGCTGATAGGATTATCCACTGCTGCTAGCAGTGGTGATTGGATACATAAGCTCACTACCAAGTTAAGTGGGTCAGGTAGGCAGTGTTACCGTGTGAACTGTAGGGCACTGTAGGCCGTGGATCGAACCCATTCAATCATCACAGCTCTTAGGGAAATAGTCCGGTTAGGAGTGTACTATTCATTAGGTAAATACTGGCGAGTAACGGTCAAAAATGTATACGCAAGTGAATTTAGCAAGGTCCACGTAGCACCTAGTTAATGTGGTGCAATGGCGAGCGTAGGAGTGGAGTAAAAGTGAGCTGAGCTTGTGGCAGCTGTGCTGGATTCAAATATTAACTACGTGAATTCACTACTGCCTCTTACCATTGGGACTGAGCTATTTACAGTTAAAATACGTAGCAGTAAGCGCAAAGGCGTGACAGCTACAAGTCCGTATTGGTTTTATACATACGGAATTGGGAAGTGGGTCATTCCGTCAGTGGAGGGGGTTAAAACAACCGAGTCAGTGGAGAACATACCCCATTTACTGATGGAAAGATTCAGCGGTTCGGTCGCATGTGGCGACCGTGACAGGACTAACCAAGTTTGTAGTATAATGGCTGCAATAAAAGTGTTTTATATAAACTTGTAGTTTCAAGAAAATTTTAAATTTTAAATTCTGTTGTAGACAAATATACCACAATTGGTAAGTTCAAGACGACAACCTGCAAAGCAGCAAAAGAAAGTCCAATAGTAGGAGTTAAACAAGTAATACTTGGTTTAATAAACATTTCTATTAGGCACGAAATACAGCAGCATAAGATGGAGTCGAATAGTAACAAGCAAGACGAAAACATTACAAGGTCAGACCCAGAATTAGGGACCATAGATACTGTTGTAGGGTTGGAAAATCTTATAGATGAATCCACACCCATAAGACAGGAGGAACGGGAAGTGAAACCGAAGGTAGTGAAAAGTGAACCCAATGTATCTGTGGATGCAAGTCACAAGGGAGAGGATATGGAATTAACAAGTTTGTTAAATAGGATGATGGCGCAAATTCAAGAAGGGAATGCTAGTTTGAAAGCAGAAATGGCTAGTCATATATCCCAATTGGATGAAAACCTATCTGGTAAAATAAAAGCCAATTTAGATATTTTGAATACGCAAAGCCAACGTATCACAGAGGTAAACAAATCAGTAAATAGCATTAGGGCTGAAATAACAAATGTTCAGAGAAAAGTCACAGAAATAGAGAAAAGATTTGATACCGAAATTCAGAGAATAGAGAAATCAGTGGAACCTTTGGTTAGTGAAAAATTAGAACCGATAATTGAAAGTAAATTACAGGTGATAGTACCAGTTCTAAAGAAAGAGATTGTTAAAGAAACGGCAGCTGATATTGAAACACTGCGCAATACCGTGTTGAGTTTTGATGCATGTGTGCAGGAGCAGGAAAATACACTGCGTAATGAGATAAAATTATTAAGTCAGCAAGTTCAGAATCAGACGTTTCTTAACTGTAGTGGTATCCCATTGGTAATGCAAAAATCCGAAATAATGAGTAGGGAGGAAAAATACGATCCTCAAAAGAAACAAGGTGGATGGCATCCAAAGGATTTTATAAAAAATTGTGAACGTGTCTTACCAACAGACATGTCGGATAAAGAAAAAATTAATTTAGTAATAGACGCTTTAGCAGGTCATGCTAAACGTTCGGGATTGAATTTGGATATCGACAATTTGAAGTTTACAGACTTCAAAGAAAAGTTCCTTGAGGAATTCTGGAGCACACAACAGAGAGATAGGTTGTGGAGAGAATTCGTTGTCGCCAGAATGCCAGAACATGGGCGTGGGCTCATGAAAGAATACTGTGAAGGATGGTTCAAGCGTTTGGAGTATCTTAAAGATCGTAGATCAGAATCGGAGATAGTGTGGGAGTTGTGGAAAAAGCTACCTGACGATTCAAAGCGTTATGTAGGAGGCACTCATCGAACATTCGATGAATTTTTAGAAAAAATCGAGAATGAAGATAGGTGGCGTGAAACTAGAGAGTTTCGAGGTTTCAGAAATCAGAATGGAATAGTAAAAGGTGATAGGAATGAACCGCAAATTAGCATGATGAGAGGAAGAGGTCAAGAAGGTAACTCTCAGCGAGGGAGAGGACACTATCAGGGAAAAAGGATGCATTATCAAAATCAGGAAAACTAAATACCGCGCAGGTCAAGGGCCTAACGCGCGCGGAAAGAAAGAAATGGCCCAAATATAGGGAAGATCGGAGTAGGCAGTACTATAGTAGGATAGTGCGTCGTTCGCCTGAAGAGCAGTTACATAAACGAAACTTTGCGAAGTATAATGCAGGGATACAAACAGAGGAGAGAGAGCAGGGAGGAATTATTAAGGGAAATGAAGTAGGAAAAGAATATCGGTCTGATGTGAAGGCTCACGTGAATGAAATAAGTACAATTCGCGGTCAGAGTGACGAACTGATGAATGAAGAGTCAGAGAAGGCGTTGTTTGTCGGTAGGGATGGCAACTGTGCAGAGAGGCAGGGGCAAGGGAGGAGTGATGTGACTTATGGTAAAAGGTTCGTACGAATAGTCGACGAATCGCATCGAGAAGTAATTAAAGAGGAAAGGGTGGATAAGAAAAAGGAGCATAGTGCAGAGACGCATGCCGATTCAGAAATTGCCTCGTATGCAGAATATATACATCAGCTCAAAAGCCAGCCAGCACAATTAGAAAGATCTTCCACTCAAGTGATTAATTTGGACCCGAATATGACAGTGTTAGAGAGCCATACCGATTATGATGTGTACCTAGTGACAGCAAGAGTACATGACTGTGATGAAGATTCTTTTAAAGAAATTAGAGAAAGTGTATCTAACCAAGAGAAAGAGTGTTGTGATCCCTGTAGTACTGAAGCAAATGAGTTGAGTGAGACTGGAATTCCATTAGTAGGGGAAAATAATGAAAGTAAGAGTGGCGAATGCACTATCCAACAAAGGGAAAGTATTGAAATGGATTATAATTTGCGAGAATTATTTGAACCCGAAGAAGATCATATTTCTAAGGAGGAGGAATTATCGTCAGAATCATCAGAAAGCATCCAGGGAGAAAAAGAAATAGAGGAAGTTTCCGATTCCGCAACCGAGAGTTCAGGCATGACAGATTCGAATGAGAACGCGATGGCATTAAAGAGCCTAGACGAAGGACTATTGGAAAAAGTGGTGAAAGAATTTAGGATGAAAAGGAGAAAGAAACCTCCGGATGGAATGGTCAGTATAAAAACCGGAAAAATAATATGGCAAGACTTGGCGGTGGAAAAGGATTTATTATGGGAAGATAAAGAAAGTATGAAAGAGGACAATAGGATGCAAACAATCCTACCTATTAATGTATGTGGGTACGATTTATATGTATTGTTGGATACGGGTGCTCAAATAAGTGCTATTTCGCACGCATTTTTTGAGATGATCAAAGAGCAACGAGGAGTAGTCATGATGCCAGTAACAGGTGTTAAAGTGATAGGGGCGACAGGGAAATGTAGTAAACCTGTTAAACATCAAGTGATGATGGAATTTAAGATAAAAAACAAGCTATTTTCTAATGCATTTTTAGTAGTTCCAGAGCTCAGTGCCGAGATCATTTTAGGCATTGACTGGTTAATAAAACAAAAAGTAATTATAGATTGTGACAAAGGGATAATAGTTTAAAAAGTTGATAGTGTGGTATTAGAAATACCATTTGAATCATCTAGAGTAATGGAAGAGAACCAGCTGAGATGGGTAGAATTTAGAGATGATCATGATTCAGGAATAGGTCAAAAATTCGATTGGTTTCTGGTGAGGCAGATAGTTGAAGATGGAAATAAGGAGACAATCCTTCGAAATGTAGTGGATAAAACGGAAGGACTATCTGATGCCCAAAGGGAGGATCTATGGCAAATTCTGAAAGAAAATCAGGAGGTATTTTCGGACAAACCGGGACGAGTGATAAATTATGAGTACTGCATGGAGGTAGAGGAGCATGAACCTTTCTTTAAACCACCATATAATGTACCCTTGTCTAAGAAAGAAGCAGTTCAAAAAGAAATAGATAAAATGGTTTCATGTGGGGTCATTGAACGGAGTTCTAGCCCATATAATAACCCATTGGTGATAGTAGGTAAGAAGGATGGAAGTGTACGAATAGTGATAGATGCTCGTACTTTGAATGAAGTAGTGAAGAGGGAGTTGGATCGTCCAGAGAACATAGATAATTTCTTGCAGAAGTTTAATGGTGTAAAGTACATGACTAGTTTAGACCTAACGGCAGGATACTGGCAAATCCCATTAAGTGAGGAGTCTAGGAAGTACACGGCATTTTTATTCAATGGCAAATGCTACCATTACACAGTGGTACCATTTGGCCTAAATACTTCCGTTTCAGTGTTCATTCGGGCTTTAGACAAAATTTTAGGGAGTGAACTTAGTTTGCTAATCACGGTTTATGTAGATGATCTGTTAATTGCTACAAGGACATGGGAAGAGCACGTGGAGTTATGCGACAGGGTGTTCAAAGCTTTAATTAAAGGAGGAATGACCGTGAACCTGAAAAAATGCGAGTTTGTGAAGAAAGAAATAAAGTTTTTAGGTCACATAGTAACCCCAGAGGGAATTGAAAAGGATCCCAACAAAGTCAAAGCAATAAGAAATTGTCCGGCTCCCAAGAATAAAAAACAACTAAAGTCGTTTATAGGACTTTGTTCCTTTTATCGTAAGTATGTGGATGATCAAGTGTTCAATAGCCCACATCTGAACAACCTACTTAAGAAGAACAGTGTGTATATATGGACTGAGGAATGTGAAACAGCATTCAACCGGCTAAAAGACAATTTGGCTAAAAACATAAAGTTATAGCACCCTGACCTGTGTGAACCATTCCACATGGCAACAGATAGTTCAGATTATGGATTGGGAGTATCCATATTTCAGGAGGTAATGATAGATGGGGAAAAAACTCATAGACAAATAGCATTTGCGAGTAGAACCATGTCTAAGTACGAAAGAAACTATACAGTTTCAGAGAAGGAGGCTTTAGCTATAGTATGGGGTTTTAGGAAATTTCAACTTTTCTTATGGGGACATAAGACTGTGGTCCATACAGACCACAAAGCTTTAATATTTTTGAAGGACTGCAGATTGTTACATAACAGGTTGACCAGATGGGCGCTGTTTTTACAACAATTTGATATAGAGATCAAGTATGTTAAAGGGAAAGAACATGCAGTACCGAATGCTTTGTCGAGATTACCGGAAGGATGTGAGACACTAGAAAGTGTAAAGAATAGGGAAGATGTTTTTGAGGTGAATTACTTCAAAAAAGCGGAAGGAAGAGAAAAAATTAGGGAAATATGTCGGAATATGCGAAGATATCAAAGTGATGATGATGCACTCAAGTCGGTAAAGGTCAAGTTTGACAATCCGGACGCAACTAACATGAGGGCTTCATATAAAATACATAAAGGTGTACTGTATCTTCAAAGATTAAATAATCCAGGGAAGTGGAGAGTATGTTGGCCGGAACAACACACTGAAGTGCTGATAGATTATGTTCACTTGGCCTATGGCCATTGTGGTGCACGGAAGTGTACCGATAAGTTAGATGAATGCATTACCTTTAACAACATGGCACGAAGGGTAGCACAGAGGATAAGATCTTGTGATCTATGCCAAAAGGCGAAAGTAACAAATGCAACTAATCAAGGGCCCATGCAATCAATAAAACCTGATGAAGTATTAGAAATAGTAGCAGTAGATATCTTTGGACCATTACCGAAAACCATGGGGGGTTTTGTGTACATATTTGTAGCAGTTGAACTTTTCTCAAAGTATATAAAGCTTTATCCCTTGAGAAAAGCTACTGCCAGAGCTGTGTATGATAAAATGGTGTGTGATTATTTTGTGAAAGTAGGGAAGCCAAAGAGAATACTATCAGATAATGGTGTTCAGTTTTGCTCAAAAATGTGGAAGGATGGGATAACTGAGAAACAGGTAGAAGTGGTACATATCACAGCTTATCACCCATCAAGCAATCCAGCAGAAAGATATATGCGTGAGATAGGTCGGTTATTTAGGACCTACTGCCATAGTAACCACAAGAAGTGGGGCATGTATGTGAGTGAATTCGAAGAAATCATGAATTCATTAACAAACGAGAGCACTGGATTTACTCCAGAAGAAATCCTGAAAAAGACAAGGAGTAAAAGTCTAGTAGAAGACCTACTAGAATTTCCAAATAGAGTTGAATTAGATTATGATAGTAAAAAGAACTTAGTAAAAGACAAGATGAGAAAACAAGCAGATGCGAGAATTCGTCGTCACGACGAAAAAGTAAGGAATCCCAAATTCAAAATAGGTGATCTCGTTCTTGTAAAAACACATGAAAAGTCAAGTGAAATTAATAACGAGATCAGCAAATTTAAATATATATATAATGGACCATTTAAAATAGTGTCCATACCCAATGTGAATGCTTATTATTTAGAGTACCCATTAACAGGCAAACGCCTGGGAGTAAGAAACATAGTGGATCTCAAAAGGTATGAACCACAAATTCTACCAGATTGAAAATAAATATATAAATAAATATTAAAGTAAACCAATAGGTAAATAGTTGTGTTTCTTTTGTTCTATGTGAAAGGTAAATGCTCACTAAAATATATTGCAGTATTCTAATGAAACTTCTAGTTTAAGTAGAGACTAAACGGACTGGGAAAGACTGAGCTTCTAAGAAAGCCTTAATAGATGTGTAAATAAGTGCTGTGGAAGAGGTAGAAAAGTGAGGAGGTAAAGTGAAAAGGACGGGCTACAAAGTAATAGGCGCATAACGTGTGTTTTACTTGCCTGAAATAAAAGAAGTGTATTTAAAACTTTGAAAAAAAAAAGATGTTTAAAGTGTACTCTGTTTAGAAGTAAGAACTTGGAAAGAATATATGTAAATCATTTATGTAATGTTTAGCAGGAAAGAGAGAAAGAATTGGTGTTTCATTTTAAATATGTAATATAAGTATCGAGGTGTATCAGTAAGAAAGGGAAAACCCTTGGTAAAAAGCTTATCGAACATTTCAGATTCATTATAGGAGAGACTTCTTATTGAATTATCACTGTAAGATACTTCAATAAGAAGTGGGGCATGTGTAACGGAACTGAAATGATGGTGGGCTGACAGTAATTTGGAGCCCGTGCGTCTGAAACGGGCGCGCTTGTGTGAGACTGCCAGGGAGTGCACCCTGATGCCATCTATTGGCGAAACTGGGAATAGCGCTGCCTGTCAGACAATGCACTAAGCTCTCAGAGTCAAATGTATTCTTTTTCTTGGTAATTATAAGTTATTACTGCATAATTTAATGTTGTAAAGCGCTAGTACTAAATTATTATGACTGGTATGGACTCCAGGGTAGTAAATATAAATATTCTTAAATACTAAATGATTTCGGTAAAAAGGTGGTAGGGGAACGCCCCCACACTTGGTGATACAAGCGTAGCTAGAGGTAGCTGGAGACACAGGGACTGAACAAGGGAATGGCCTGGGGAGTGTTGACGTGATCGGACGTGCGTAACTGTGCTCACGCAAAAGTGATTGTGCAACAGCGAAGAGGCGAATGTCGTCGCCGTTTTTGGAGTAAAACGCGACGAAAGGTTGTTGAAGCCGCCTCTATGCCACTGGGGCTGATTGTAAGAGTTCCTGTGCCCAGATTTTATGGCGGACGTGCAGTAGCTTATACGAGTGCTACAGCTCATAGTTCCAGCCGCCATTAAGGGCATGAGGCGTGAAGAGCTGCGTTAGCCACATGCATCTCACCACCAGCACCGACACGTCTACCCAAGGCAAGACTGCTTGCAATTGTTAAGTCGAACTTTGTATACATGTAAAAGGAGAATACCAGTTTTCTTTTATGCAAGTGCAGAGGACAGAATATAGTAATGAGTAAAATTACGACGCATGTTGTTCATTGTAAAGTGTAGTAACCTCAAACATAGTATAGTGAAATCAGACTGAGGCCACCATCGCCTCTTTCATTTACAATTCTTTTGGTTGTAGAATACTTTAGTGTATAAGAATGTTGAAAAGAGCAATGGTCACACCAGAATGAGTCGCCTATTTATAGTTACTTAAATTTTTCTGAGCAACCTTTCAAGTAAAGTCACTTAACTAATTCTGTATCAATGGTCCAAAGAGTAATATCCAAAATCATTAAATAAGTTGAAGGATAGAATTTTGTTAACCGAAGTTGCATAACCTGTCTTGGTAGTAATTACCAAGCCAACTCACAGAAATTGAGAGAGTATTTGCTTTGTAGAATCATCTAGAATGATCAGAAATAGTAATATTCAGAATTAAGTTTAAATTCAACTCAAGCCATTTCACTTTGAAACGAGCCCAAAAATTGATTTATTCTTTTGCTCCTTCAGAGCTGGCGACCGTAGTTATAAGTATTTTCAGGAGGATTCGACGGTAAGTCTGCTGCTCTCGTCGTGCTGATAGGATTATCCACTGCTGCTAGCAGTGGTGATTGGATACATAAGCTCACTACCAAGTTAAGTGGGTCAGGTAGGCAGTGTTACCGTGTGAACTGTAGGGCACTGTAGGCCATGGATCGAACCCATTCAATCATCACAGCTCTTAGGGAAATAGTCCGGTTAGGAGTGTACTATTCATTAGGTAAATACTGGCGAGTAACGGTCAAAAATGTATACGCAAGTGAATTTAGCAAGGTCCACGTAGCACCTAGTTAATGTGGTGCAATGGCGAGCGTAGGAGTGGAGTAAAAGTGAGCTGAGCTTGTGGCAGCTGTGCTGGATTCAAATATTAACTACGTGAATTCACTACTGCCTCTTACCATTGGGACTGAGCTATTTACAGTTAAAATACGTAGCAGTAAGCGCAAAGGCGTGACAGCTACAAGTCCGTATTGGTTTTATACATACGGAATTGGGAAGTGGGTCATTCCGTCAGTGGAGGGGGTTAAAACATCCGAGTCAGTGGAGAACATACCCCATTTACTGATGGAAAGATTCAGCGGTTCGGTCGCAAGTGGATGGAGTCAAAGACTTTGCTAAACACTGAGATGCGGCAGATGGGGCAGTATGAGAAGGTTTCAGTGGGGGATTTGTTTGATTTGAGGAAAAGTAGGAGTTCGGAACTTTTCCACAGGTCGGAACAGTAACGTGTGGAGAGCATGGTGGTATACAGGATTGCAATGGCGATGAGAAAAGAGAGAGGGCATTCTTTAAGGTGTGATAGGTAATATGGTCGTTACCAGGGGATGTTTTGCGTTTCCTGCGAAGTATTTTTTATATGACCTTTGCTGTGACTCGTGTATTTAACTCTCTTTCTTGTATGTTGTTCAGGTACTGGAAACTGGTAGCCAGGGGTGAGACTGAGCAGTCTCTTGCATTCCTTTCTCTCAACATATTGCCACGTGATTTACATCCTTCCTCATCTCTTGCGCTGAGTACTGTGACAGTACAGCTCTCAAGAAGGTTACTTATAAATTTTGGGAGTGGACGCGGCCGAAACCGTGGAGTTTGTTATGCTCTGCGTGACAGATATCGGCGCGCGAGCTCACGTTTGACAGATAAGAGGGTGTGGTAGCAAGCCACGTGGCTGCCCAAAGCGTCGACAGCTTTGTTGTTCGGCCACTCTTTCAGCTCTGATACTGGGTTGGACACCCCGTATGAGAAATTTGAAAGCACGTGGCAGATATTGCCAGTGTTTGAAAGCCGTTGGTGAGAAAAATGATTGTATTAAAGACTGAAAAATCAGATATGTTCTAATAAAATGTGAACCTAGCAAGATACTGGAAAACCAGTACTCCAAAAATAATGGGAAAAATTATAGCTAGTACGAGGGTATAAGTGCACCCTCGCCTCGGTGCGATGAATAGTTTTAAGGTGTTCTATCTTAAACAGTTTATATACAGTATGAACTTAAAAAATTGTAACTCGGTGACAATTACCCCGCTTTTCATAAGCGAAGTGTCAATGGATAGATCCAGTGGTGACGTGTAAGAGAATTAAACCAAAACTGTGATAAACATTAACATTTTTTAACTGTAGGCCGGAATGTGTATTCAGTGCTGAAATCTAGGCAGATTTAGGAGCAAGATTAATCTGTATCGTAAAAGTAGCGGAAGCATTAAAGAATGACTAGGCAATCTTGTATTTTAATAACCGCTTCAATTTTGTCATTTTGTTTGAGCTCTCTGTAGATTAGTTCAGACGTTCTTTGCACAAGTTTTTAGCATGGATAGGGACTGCAACTGCTGTGTTCGGATGCAGGCTGAGTTGGCATCCCTTCGCTCCCAGCTTCAGGCAGTGTTGGCTTCGGTCACACAGCTTGAGGCTGTTGCCAATGGGCATCACTGTGGGGGTCCGGATGGGGGTTTGTCGGGGACGGCCAGCTCGTCCCACGCATCCCCCGATCGGACTAAGACTGTGGTTGCCCGGGATACTGCCCGCATTGAGGCTGATCCCTCACCTGTGGTAGAGTGGGAGGTCGTCTCAAGGTGTGGCAGGGGGCGAAAGACATTCCGGAGGGCTGAACGGAAGGCCTCTCCAGTTTGTCTGACGAACCGGTTTCAGGCTCTGTCTCAGGCTGATACTGATCTTCAGCCTGACATGGCTGCTTGTCCTGTTCCAGAGGTTGCCCCTCAGTCTGCAAGATCCGGGCAGTCGCAGAGGGTGGGCTTACTGGTAGTTGGGAGCTCCAACGTGAGGCGCGTAATGGGGCCCCTTAGGGATATGGCAGCAAGGGAGGGGAAGAAAACCAAAGTGCACTCCGTGTGCATACCGGGGGGAGTCATTCCAGATGTGGAAAGGGTCCTTCCGGATGCCATGAAGGGTACAGGGTGCACCCATCTGCGGGTGGTCGCTCATGTCGGCACCAATGATGTGTGTCGCTATGGATCGGAGGAAATCCTCTCTGGCTTCCGGCGGCTATCTGATTTGGTGAAGACTGCCAGTCTCGCTAGCGGGATGAAAGCAGAGCTCACCATCTGCAGCATCGTCGACAGGACTGACTGCGGACCTTTGGTACAGAGCCGAGTGGAGGGTCTGAATCAGAGGCTGAGACGGTTCTGCGACAATGTGGGCTGCAGATTCCTCGACTTGCGCCATAGGGTGGTGGGGTTTCGGGTTCCGCTGGATAGGTCAGGAGTCCACTACACGCAACAAGCGGCTACACGGGTAGCAGGGGTTGTGTGGCGTGGGCTGGGCGGTTTTTTAGGTTAGATGGCCTCGGGCAAGTGCAGAAAGGGCAACAGCCTCAACGGGTGCGGGGCAAAGTCAGGACATGCGGGGACCAAGCAGCAATCGGTATTGTAATTGTAAACTGTCGAAGCTGCGTTGGTAAAGTACCGGAACTTCAAGCGCTGATAGAAAGCACCGAAGCTGAAATCGTTATAGGTACAGAAAGCTGGCTGAAGCCAGAGATAAATTCTGCCGAAATTTTTACAAAGGCACAGACGGTGTTTAGAAAGGATAGATTGCATGCAACCGGTGGTGGAATGTTCGTCGCTGTTAGTAGTAGTTTATCCTGTAGTGAAGTAGAAGTGGATAGTTCCTGTGAATTATTATGGGTGGAGGTTACACTCAACAACCGAGCTAGGTTAATAATTGGCTCCTTTTACCGACCCCCCGACTCAGCAGCATTAGTGGCAGAACAACTGAGAGAAAATTTGGAATACATTTCACATAAATTTTCTCAGCATGTTATGGTCTTAGGTGGAGATTTCAATTTACCAGATATAGACTGGGACACTCAGATGTTTAGGACGGGTGGTAGGGACAGAGCATCGAGTGACATTATACTGAGTGCACTATCCGAAAATTACCTCGAGCAATTAAACAGAGAACCGACTCGTGGAGATAACATCTTGGACCTACTGATAACAAACAGACCCGAACTTTTCGACTCTGTAAGAGCAGAACAGGGAATCAGTGATCATAAGGCCGTTGCAGCATCCCTGAATATGGAAGTTAATAGGAATATAAAAAAAGGGAGGAAGGTTTATCTGTTTAGCAAGAGTAATAGAAGGCAGATTTCAGACTACCTAACAGATCAAAACGAAAATTTCTGTTCAGACACTGACAATGTTGAGTGTTTATGGAAAAAGTTCAAGGCAATCGTAAAATGCGTTTTTGACAGGTACGTGCCGAGCAAAACTGTGAGGGACGGGAAAAACCCACCGTGGTACAACAACAAAGTTAGGAAACTACTGCGAAAGCAAAGAGAGCTTCACTCCAAGTTTAAACGCAGCCAAAACCTCTCAGACAAACAGAAGCTAAACGATGTCAAAGTTAGCGTAAGGAGGGCTATGCGTGAAGCGTTCAGTGAATTCGAAAGTAAAATACTAGGTACCGACTTGACAGAAAATCCTAGGAAGTTCTGGTCTTACGTTAAATCAGTAAGTGGCTCGAAACATCATGTCCAGACACTCCGGGATGATGATGGCATTGAAACAGAGGATGACAAGCGTAAAGCTGAAATACTAAACACCTTTTTCCAAAGCTGTTTCACAGAGGAAGACCGTACTGCAGTTCCTTCTCTAAATCCTCGCACCAACGAAAAAATGGCTGACATTGAAATAAGTGTCCAAGGAATAGAAAAGCAACTGGTATCACTCAACAGAGGAAAGTCCACTGGACCTGACGGGATACCAATTCGATTCTACACAGAGTACGCGAAAGAACTTGTCCCCCTTCTAACAGCCGTGTACCGCAAGTCTCTAGAGGAACGGAAGGTTCCAAATGATTGGAAAAGAGCACAGGTAGTCCCAGTCTTCAAGAAGGGTCGTCGAGCAGATGCGCAAAACTATAGACCTATCTCTCTGACGTCGATCTGTTGTAGAATTTTAGAACATGTCTTTTGCTCGAGTATCATGTCGTTTTTGGAAACTCAGAATCTACTATGTAGGAATCAACATGGATTCCGGAAACAGCGATCGTGTGAAACCCAACTAGCTTTATTTGTTCATGAGACCCAGAAAATATTAGATACAGGCTCCCAGGTAGATGCCATTTTCCTTGACTTCCGGAAGGCGTTCGATACAGTTCCGCACTGTCGCCTGATAAACAAAGTAAGAGCCTACGGAATATCAGACCAGCTGTGTGGCTGGATTGAAGAGTTTTTAGCAAACAGAACACAGCATGTTGTTCTCAATGGAGAGACATCTACAGACGTTAAAGTAACCTCTGGCGTGCCACAGGGGAGTGTTATGGGACCATTGCTTTTCACAATATATATAAATGACCTAGTAGATAGTGTCGGAAGTTCCATGCGGCTTTTCGCGGATGATGCTGTAGTATACAGAGAAGTTGCAGCATTAGAAAATTGTAGCGAAATGCAGGAAGATCTGCAGCGGATAGGCACTTGGTGCAGGGAGTGGCAACTGACCCTTAACATAGACAAATGTAATGTATTGCGAATACATAGAAAGAAGGATCCTTTATTGTATGATTATATGATAGCGGAACAAACACTGGTAGCAGTTACTTCTGTAAAATATCTGGGAGTATGCGTGCGGAACGATTTGAAGTGGAATGATCATATAAAATTAATTGTTGGTAAGGCGGGTACCAGGTTGAGATTCATTGGGAGAGTCCTTAGAAAATGTAGTCCATCAACAAAGGAGGTGGCTTACAAAACACTCGTTCGACCTATACTTGAGTATTGCTCATCAGTGTGGGATCCGTACCAGATCGGGTTGACGGAGGAGATAGAGAAGATCCAAAGAAGAGCGGCGCGTTTCGTCACAGGGTTATTTGGTAATCGTGATAGCGTTACGGAGATGTTTAACAAACTCAAGTGGCAGACTCTGCAAGAGAGGCGCTCTGCATCGCGGTGTAGCTTGCTCGCCAGGTTTCGAGAGGGTGCGTTTCTGGATGAGGTATCGAATATATTGCTTCCCCCTACTTATACCTCCCGAGGAGATCACGAATGTAAAATTAGAGAGATTAGAGCGCGCACAGAGGCTTTCAGACAGTCGTTCTTCCCGCGAACCATACGCGACTGGAACAGGAAAGGGAGATAATGACAGTGGCACGTAAAGTGCCCTCCGCCACACACCGTTGGGTGGCTTGCGGAGTATAAATGTAGATGTAGATGTAGACAATAGTTAGGAAAGTAGAAATAGGTTAATAATTAAATATTTAAAATCATTAACAATAATATCACCAAAAGTAACGTTTTTAATGTTAAAATTGTAATTTATGCGGAAAACAGAGTGTGTGTTAAAATCTAATTTCAGCACTGAAAAGCTGGTAAAATTTAGAAATGATTTCATATATAACATTTGTATAAAACAATACATTTATTTTTATACATGATCAGGAGGTAAATACACTTGATTCGACTCGTGACGTATGCGAGAGCCGTCATCTTGGCTGAGGCATTCTGTTTCGGGTGGTATTCGGCAGCAGTCTGAGCGCGAGTTGGATGGGCAGCGAGTTGATCGTTTCGAGAAATTACTAAGATTTCTCTACGTGCCAAGTTGGGGACTTAGAAAATTTTCTCGTGTGTCTCCAGTGAACATTTATTAACATTTTCGAGCTGTGAACTTAAGAATATTTTTTGAACGTTAACTTGAAACTGAACCACGTTCGACTTTTTCGAGGTTTTGGAGTAAGTGGGGGACCTATCTGAGGTACTGCCTGATTATTTAAGTTCTCGCATACGATAAATATTCACACTTGAAAGTTGATTAAACTGGTTGCCGCAGGTCATAAGAAAAGTAAATCTAATAATTTCGTGAAACTGAAACCCTTGTGAGTTGTGAAGTTTGTTACGCAAATCCTGCCTACATTATGTTGAATAATTTCAGCAAATGCGACGAGTGGATTGTTGGTCCCTAGAATTTAACGCAGCTACCCTTTAGAAAAATTCAACCCTTCACTGTGCCACGTGATGGTGTGTTACTAACTAAAACATTTATAAATAGATAATTTGCGTATTAGTTCTGGGGGTTCGGAGCTGTTACAGTGCTCTATATATACGTTCAGTTCAGTACGTCAGTTTCAGTATTTCAAGTTAGCCAGTGCACATAATAATTAGTGGGCAGTGCGCTACGGCCGCAGTCCTGACATTGCACATCACTACTGTTCACAGATGCCGGCCACTGACTGATTGTATATGACCTTGGGGAACAACAAATAATGTTTTCGCTCTTCCTCGTGCAGCTCTCTGTCCAGTGTTAGTAAAATGTTTACAAATATATTTCCTTTCGTTCTGTACGTCCTACTATTTGTGTAACATTTAAATCTTTAACAAACCAACTGAAAATCATGAAAAGTAATAAAAGTTAGAATTACGATTTTGCACATACAACACAAGAATTGTAATATCTCCGAACGATGATGCTGGTATTGGAGCATATACTAATGTCAGCAAGTAAATTAAATAATAAATTGACAAAGAAGAGATACCGAACTTAATTACTGTGCCAATTACTCGAATTTCCTGTTCCATTTATCCCAGTCTACGGAGCGCAGCCACAATAGGTAACGTGTTCAGTAGTGCAACTTGTAGTGGTTGAAGGAGCGAAGGATGAACACGGTCGTAACAATTCGCGAAAGATTTTCAAGTAAGCAAGCCAATACGTTCATGTGTAGTTAACAACTGTTTATGGAGTCTTTCCAACTCGAAGGTCTGCTGATTCCATTTCTGTCCACTTCAGCAAATTTAATTAAGTCTGCCCTGACGTTCGTTGCTTTTAATTGAATTGGTCCATCACTTCTACAATTGGAAAAGCTGGCTCAATTTCGCGCGGAGGTCCGAAGAAAACTTAGCTGTCTCAGAGCCTTGGGCGATGTCAGCGCTGCCACGGTATAGATAACCAGGTCACTGGCCAGAAGCAGAGGCATATTTATCGTCTGTCAGTTCCACCCGACTTCTGCTTCAGATATTTGTTTGCGTCTTCGAAATAAAAGCCAGTGTTCATTTTCTGTTTTTCTTCTGTCGTGGCTAATACGTTTCTGCACCCATATCACTCCTTGTCAATCTAAAGAGTTGTAATCATTGCTTCGTTTCATTCCAATTCTGCTGAAATTGTATTGTTTGTCCTCTTGTTAAGTCGACAACGTATGACCACGTCCACACGCTGTGTGAAAGTAATCTGGTGTGATAAATGTGGCTCTTCGTGCAGAGAGACGACTTCGTTTCACTTTTTGATGACACCAACTCCGAAACAGGCAATGGGAAAGCGAAAGACGAAATTTGTAGCTACTCAAATTTTTATTCGCTAAAGAAAATCGAAAGCTTTTGCCGTTAGATCACTAAAACGGTATATGATGCAGCAATCAACCTATTATGATGCAAAAACAGCTGAAATCTCTAAAAAAAACCAGCACGATTGCAGTGATCGTTGGTGTAGTTATCGGAAATGAGATGTAACTCAATTCCGATTACATCGATTCTCGATAATACGTAAAATGTTACACACTTTAAGATTTTAAAATTTTAATGTACACGTTCTGTTCTTTATCCATTGCAATTTCCGAAGATGATCAATGTATGCCCGAAATTATTTACAATTATAGGCGTGTTGTTGCGATCGTGTCTAGAAGATAATAAGATTTTTTTATACATACCACTCTCTTTTCTACATGGAGAGAATTTCATTTCCCAAGCACGTACAGGAGTTTGACAAAAATATGGAAACACTGCGAGAAATGCGTGCTTGAAAATAAATGCAGGTGTCAGCCAAGTCTACTGGTCGATCACGAACAAGCAGCTCAATACATTGCAAATGTCAGTCGTGGTCAGGGTAGTGTTTTGTGTAGTTCTGAATGTATTATGTTAGAGCTATGTGAATTCGAACGTGGGCGCATTCTTTGTCCTCGTATGATGGGTGCTTCCTTACCACAGTAGCGGAAATGTTTCGTGTTGCAAGACGCACCGTACTGAAGGTTTATACCGTATTCGAAGAAATGAGGAACACATGATCCACCAAGACACAGAAGCGACGAAAGTGAAGAGGACTGTGACGAAAAATAAAAAGATGACCACTGTTAAAGTCACGGCAGAACTGAAAATCTCTCTCGCGTCAGCAGCAAAACAATACGAAGGGACTGGGAAATGCGTTATCAGTAATGTAAAAGCCCGTAATAGGAAAACGTATTGCCGAAGACCTAAAACCTGGACTACGCAGCAATGGAAGAAAGTTATTTGGTCGAATGTGTCTCGTTTCACACTGCTTCCAAATTCTAGTTGTACAAGATTTCGTGAAAAACCATACAGGAGTTGTATTTATCCATTTCGAGACGACTGGAAGCTGTTTCGAGTACCAAAGGCTTTCCTGCACCGTGTTAGGGATTATAATGTGTTGTTGGTGTTCCCATATTTTTATCCACACCCTGAAGATTGACTGTGGGTTAAATGTGCAACTAACTAGCCATTAACTGGTGAAACTGGTGGTTCATAGATGTGGAAACCCCTTCTAAAACAAAAACAGGCGATTGAAGAGAAATGTACACTATTCAGTCACATTAATGTGTCCACAGCTTATATTAAAATACATACAGCAACCACCGACAGGCAGCAGGTGGCAGTAGTAGCAGTGGAGGTATAAAATGCGTGTCGGGGGACGCGGAAAACAGTGCGGTTGTTGTCGGAAGCAAAGTGATTTCTTTGACGAACTAAAGGACACGATCGTTGGCCATCGAGCCAAGGATGGAAGCATTACCAAAACGGCTAAGTTTTTAAAGTGTCCTCATACCACCGTGGTTAAAGTATAGTGTGCATGTCAAAATGGCACGGTCCAAAACAGGTACCTATTCTACTGTGGTGCGCCACAGACCACAGATGACAAGGGTGAACAGTGGCTGTGGAGATGTGTACTTACGAACAAACGTGCAACTGTTGATGAACTGACTGCCAAGATGAACGAAGGGGCCACCAAAAGTGTTTCCTTAACGACCGTTAACCGAACGTTGCTGAGTGTGGGACTCCAGACCGGGTGCCTTGCTCATACATTCGTGCTGACGCTATTCATCGGCGACGGAAGTTGGAATTTGCGCTCCAGTACCATAACTGCACGCCCATTGACTGGCGGTAGGTGGTTTAATCTCTGTGTTTACTGTCGCGTGAGGGTCCTTGTGCTTTGCTCATCAGCGGATGCGACGTCCTGCAGCCTGTCGGGGTCTGCAACAGCGACGTGTCCCAACCTGTCGAGACCCGCAGCTTGATGGAGCAGGACAATCAGCTCTTATGGTCGGTTGAAGACACCCAGCCAGCCCCTGACACTGGAGGTCCTAATCAGCATGGCATAGCTCGGTACTGGCCTCCACCATACGCGCCATCGCAAAAGATTCCAGTGATACTGCACGGACAGAATGAGGATGTTGTGGATGAGAAGATACCAATTAAGTCTTGTGAATCATTACTCTTCTCTTCAGTGTATAATTCAACTGCTAGTGGTTCGAAACGTTTACATATTGGTACAGAGGCAGCCACAGACAGATTGTGATGGAGATCGAGAATGGAGCTAAAAGTATTAAAGTGCGGTTTACGGAAGTGGAATGGGATGAACTCTGTCGTGCAAAAGCGTATATCGTGCAGCAGTTGACCGCCGAGTATCACCTGAGCCGTCCTCCTCCGGACATTTACTGTGCTGCTCTAACTATCCATTACCACAGTGTACAATGACTCTGCACTCAATGTGAAATCAGGTGACACACCCGTTTATGTACAGTGAGCCTTGAGCAGCCGTTGGTGAAGTATCAGTGCAGCAGCAGTGCAGTAGCGAGTCGCATATTTAGCTTTCATATTTGTTTTGTAGTTTTATTCTTAATTTCTTTCCGTGTGTTTGTGTGCTTGCATATTTAATTACATAATATCCTTGCGTATTCTCCTATTTGAGAGGAGTAATATTGCTTATCGATAGCCGTAGAGTATAAATTCGCGGAGTCGTTAGATATCAGCAGTAGGATGGATAGGGTGTGTGCGTGCTGTGTCCGGGCGCAGGAGGAACTGGCCGCGTTTCGCGAGCAGCTGAGCGTGCTGTTGGCCACGGTCAGCCGCCTTCAGGCTGCTGCCTCGAGGTGCAGCGATGGCGGAGGGTCTGGCGCGTCGCTTGAGACACCCCAGGTGTCACATGCTGCGTCCGCTGACCCAGCCGCCGAGGCACCTTCTATTGTACCCGGCGCGTTGGGGCCGCCCTCACCTCAGGGTGAGTGGTGGACTGCAACGCGTTCGCGTCGCTCGAGGCGGAGGGCCAATGTGGAGGCTGGCCGGCTGGCCTCGCCCGTTCATCCTGCCAGTGGGCAGGTGGCCGCTCCTTCAGCAGGGCCCGAGCAGGCACACGGGGGCAAAGGCTTGCTGGTTATTTGGAGCTCCAACGTTAGGTGGGTGATGGAGCCCATTAGGGAAATAGCGTACAGGGCTGGAAAGAAATCCAACGTGCACTCGGTTTATCTGCCGGGCTGCCTCATCCGAGATGTGGAGGCGGCCTTCCCTGCGGCTATCGAGCGTACGGGGTGTAGTCGTCTGCAAGTAGTTGTTCACGTCGGCACCAATGATGCCTGTCGCTTGGGTTGTGAGGCGGTCCTCAGTTCGTACAGGCGGCTGGCGGATTTGGTGAAGACCGCTGGCCTCGCATGCGGGGTGCAAGCAGAGCTCTCTATTTGCAGCATCGTTCCCAGAGCGAATCGGGGTTCTTTGGTTTGGAGCCGAGTGGAGGGTCTCAACTGGAGGCTTCGTCGACTCTGTGACGGTCTTGGCTGCAGATTTTTAGACTTGCGCTATTGGGTGGGGAATTGTAGGACGCCCCTAGATAGGTCAGGGGAGCACTACACAAAGAAAGCGGCTACTCGGGTAGCAGAGTACTTGTGGCGTGCACATGGGGGTTTTTTAGGCTAGGCAGTAGTGCGAGGTGTCCTGATAAACACTCACCAGTTGACGTGCAGGCAGGGAAATCAGGACGCGCTCAGTGTAAAGACACTTCAGCTATCAAGATATTGGCCGTAAATTATCAGAGTGTTCGGAATAAAGTTCCTGAATTTACTGCCCTCCAGGAACCGTGTGGCGAGCAAATTATTCTCGGGATGAGACCTGGCTGAACCCTGAGATAGGAAGTTCTGAAATATTTAGTGAGGGTTGGAACGTGTATCGGAAAGACAGATTAGACACCGTAGGAGGTGGTGTCTTCATTGCAGTTGACAAAAATATTGTGTCTAATGAGGTCGAAGTAGAGTGTGATTGTGAAGTTATCTGGACACGTTTAACAGGGATAGGGGAAATAAAGTTAATTGTGGGGTGTTATTACCGGCCACCAGGTTTCACCGTGACAGTTCTAGAATAATTCAAAGGGAGTCTACATTCTGTATCGCAGAAGTACCCAGATCATGTTATATTAGTCGGAGGCGACTTCAACCTACCTAGTATAGACTGGGATGTCTGTGGATTCATTACAGGTGGTACAGACAAGCCGTCCTGTGAATTACTTTTGAACACATTATCCGAAAACTATTTTGAGCAGCTAAATCGACAGCCAACGCGTAATGGAAATATTTTAGATGTGGTAGCCACGAACAGACCAGACCTCATCGACGGTGTCAGTGTCAAGACAGGGATTAGTGATCATGATGTTGTCATTACGACTATTGTTACAAAAGTTAAAAAGTCGTTCAAGAAGGCTAGGAGAGTATTCTTACTAGAAAGAGCAGATAAGCAGTTGTTAGCATCCCACTTAGTAAATCAATCGACTTCATTTACTTCCGGTACGATGGACGTGGAAGAATTATGGGCAAATTTTAAGCACATTGTAAATCACGCATTGGACAAGTATCTGCCGAAAAAGTGGGTTACGGACGGAATAGACCCACCGTGGTTTAACGGCGCAATTCGGAGAATACTCAGGAAGCAAAGGCAGTTGCACTCGCGGTACAAGAAAGATCGGGAGAATGAGGACAGACAAAAGTTAGTAGAGATTCGTGCTGCTGTAAAAAGAGCGATGCGCGAAGCATTCAACCACTACCCCCGTCATACCTTAGCAAAAGATCTTGATGAAAACCCAAGAAAATTCTGGTCTTACGTAAGATCGGTAAGCGAGTCGAAGGCTTCCATCCAGTCACTCACTGATCAGTCTGGCCTGGCAACGGAAGACAGCAAAACGAAAGCTGAAATTTTAAATTTAGCATTTGAGAAATCTTTCACGCAGGATGATCGTACAAACATACCGCCGTTTGAGTCTCGTACAGATTCCCGTATGGAGGACATAGTGAAAGACATCCCTGGGGTTGTGAAGCAGCTGAATGGGTTGAAAATAAATAAATCGCCAGATCCTGATGGGATTCCAACTCGGTTTTACAGAGAGTACTCTACTGCATTGGCTCCTTACTTAGCTTGCATTTATCGCGAATCTCTTGTCCAACGTAAAGTCCCGACATCGGTATATAAGAAGGGTAGAAGGACGGATCCTCAAAATTACAGACCAATATCCTTAACATCGGTTTTTTGCAGGATTCTCGAACATATTCTCAGTTCGAATATAATGAATTTCCTTGAGACAGAGAAGTTGCTGTCCATGCATCAGCGCGGCATTAGAAAGCATCGCTCCTGCGAAACGCAACTCGCCCTTTTTTCACATGATGTCTTGCGAACCATGGATGAAGGGTGTCAGACGGGTGCCATATTCCTTGACTTCCGGAAAGCGTTTGACTCGGTGCCCCACTGCAGACTCCTAACTAAGGTACGAGCGTATGGAATTGGTTCCCAAGTATGTGAGTGGCTCGAAGATTTCTTAAGTAATAGAACCCAGTACGTCGTCCTCTATGATGAGTGTTCAGCGGAGGTGAGGGTATCATCTGGAGTGCCCCAGGGAAGTGTGGTAGGTCCGCTGTTGTTTTCTATCTACATAAATGATTTTTTGGATAGGGCGGATAGCAATGTGCGGCTGTTTACTGATGATGCTGTGGTATACGGGAAGGTGTCGTCGTTGAGTGACTGTAGGAGGATACAAGATGACTTGGAGACGATTTGTGATTGGTGTAAAGAATGGCAGCTAACTCTAAATATAGATAAATGTAAGTTAATGCAGATGAATAAGAAAAAGAATCCTGTGATGTTTGAATACTCCATTAGCAGTGTAGCGCTTGACACAGTCACGTCGATTAAATATTTGGGCGTAACATTGCAGAGCGATATGATGTGGGACAAGCATGTAATGGCAGTTGTGGGGAAGGCGGATAGTCGTCTTCGGTTCATTGGTAGAATTTTGGGAAGATGTGGTTCATCTGTAAAGGAGACCGCTTATAAAACACTAATACGACCTATTCTTGAGTACTGCTCGAGCGTTTGGGATCCCTATCAGGTCGTATTGAGAGAGGACATAGAAGCAATGCAGAAGCGGGCTGCTAGATTTGTTACTGGTTGGTTTGATCATCACGCGAGTGTTACGGAAATGCTTCAGGAAATCGGGTGGGAGGCTCTAGAGGAAAGGAGGCGTTCTTTTCGTGAATCGCTACTGAGGAAATTGAGCGAACCAGCACTTGAGGCTAAATGCAGTATAATTTTACTGCCGCCAACTTACATTTTGCGGAAAGACCACAAAGATAAGATAAGAGAGATTAGGGCTCTTACATAGGCATATAGGCAGTCATTTTTCCCTCGTTCTGTTTGAGAGTGGAACAGGGCGAGAAAATGCTAGTTGTGGTAGGAGGTACCCTCCGCCACGCACCGTACGGTGGATTGCGGAGTATGTATGTAGATTTAGACGTAGATACAGCACTCCACTACAGATGGTACTATCCATTGTGTTGGAAACACTGAACAGATAGCTGCCTTGTGTTAAAGTTGTGTACAGAATATCTAAGTATGAACAGTGTGCATGTAGACGACTTCGAACAATGGTTCAGTATGGTGCCGGTGAAAACTAATGTACTGCCAATAAGTGTGAGAGAAATACATGCTGAATTTGGTGCTTACAAGAAGGCTTTATTTTCTATATTCTGTACTGGCGCTAAGATGAAGAGAGAACCAATTGATGTAGTACATCCTGTGTATGACTACTGAATACAAAAAATGTATATAACCATGTATGTGTTTTTTTATTTCCTACCTCCTATTATATTGCAAGTACTAAAGCTATGGACCAGTAATTTCACTGGAAAAATGCAACAGCAGAAAATTACGTCATTTAACTAAACTCTCTGTAAAAGCCCCAGTACCTGAAATGGTTGGTATGATGGGAAGGGCATAGCGTTAATTATTTTCTATAAAAACCCATTTCACGCCGATACCTGACGTAGTAGGTATCATGGCAGGGTGGGTGAAGCATCAACACTTTGTTGTAAGCGACTGGAGCTGTGACGGTGCGCGAGAAGACCGGAAGAAGAAGAATGGCTCACTCCTTCCCGACAAGATACGTGCAATAACTGTAGGTCCATCCAACTGCGGCAAGACAAATGTTCTCATGTCGCTGCTAACACGTGCTGATGGAGTCCGATTTGAGTATGTATGTGAATTTTCAAAAACACTGTATTACAGGAGATTCTGCAGGGTGTAGATGGTGTGACATACACGACATTCAGTGGGAGCAGCGATATCCCTCCACCAGAAAAAGTAAAGCCAAGCGAAGTGTTCATATTTGACGATGTTGCTGTGGAAAACCAAGATCAAATTAGGCTATATTTCTGTTACGATCGCCATTTGGTTGTTGATGTATTTTATCTGAGGCAGACATTCCAGAATCCCAAAACAGCTAGTGAGGGATAATGCAGACCTAATTATTGCGTTCAAACAGGACAATCTGAATTTAAAACACATTTACCAGGCTCATGTAGGAACCGACACGTCGTTCAATGATTTTGTGAAGATATGTGCAGATCGTTGGATTCAATCACAGTATGGGTTTCTCGTTATTGATAAAACAAGAAAACTGCATGGCTATAATATAGGAACGCCTGGAAGTTCAGTCTGTATCTGCCATCACTCAAACAGGTGGATACATCAGTATACGCATCATCACGGATAAATTCGCACGCATGCCGGGAGATCAATTTGATAGGATGGTTGTGCATAGACTAAACATTCACTTGTACGAGGACGCGAAAATTCAAATTCTCGAACATAAAGTTGGAGGTGTACACAAGGAACTAGAGACGTATTGTCAAACCCTTCTGAGACTGAACAATAACTGAATGATCGAGTTAATGGAATCGAGAAGAAAGTAAACGGTTTAGCTGCAGGTGGGATAGCTGTGTGCAGCAATTGTGAGAACCCTTTAAATCAGTTACTGACTCTCTCGATGAACTCTTAGCGAAATTCCACAACGACGACGATGACGCTATTGCCGATTTCATTAACCGTCACAGCGATGCCAGGATCGAAAAAATATTCGGTGTTAGTGGTGAGAAACCATACATACTTGGCACACAGCCTGTAACTTTAAATGAAAAAACGATACACATTGGCGATAAACAATTTCAAAGAAAACCCAGTCTGCTGAAAATTATTTTCCTAAGACCCACAAAAACTGTAAATTATTCGCCTAAAGATCTGGAAATGTATTGTGAAATATTGTTTTTAACAGATCTGCATAAGAATGCAAAAAGTCGAAGCAGTGTGAAATACAAATCCGTTATAAGACCTAATTTGGATGGTGAAAAAAATAGCAGTGGTGATGGTACTGACATTGAGCATAAAAGAGTGAGCAATCGACCCCAATGAAGTAATAGACCGTCTACCACGGCTCATGGCATCAACTGCCGCTGCTAATACAGCTCCTTCCAGTGAAGTTGTTTCAGTAATTTCTGAGCTTAGAGAGAGAGGCATCATCGAATAAGTATGGACACTGTCGTTCGAGAACTGCACTAACCAGCACGCAAAACATACCCTCGATGATATGTTATGATTAAAGGTTTGAGATACCTGTGGCAGGCGGATCTTGTTAACATGAGAGAATATCACGTGTGAATAACGGATTCAAATATATTTTAATGGTCATTGATACTTATTCTAAATATCCTTGGGCATTACCAGTGAAAGCGAAAACACGGAAGGAAGTTGCGCATGTGTTTGATGGATTGCTGCAGGCGGGGACGAATCGAAGCCCTGACAACCCTCAGACAGATCCCCGCGGTGAGGTTTACAATAAATACTTCAAGACTGTGATGGAGCGGTATGGAATACATTACTAATAGACGTTCACCCATCTGAAGTCGAGTATCTTGGAACGTCTGTACAGAACAGCGGAAACCCAGATGCGGATGCAATTCAATCTTCGTGGGTCACACAGATGGATCGATATCCTCCCGCAAATAATTGCACAGTATAACCGAACCAAACATCCCACAATAACAATGACACCAATCGACGTTCGTGATAATAAACGTCTAGATACAGTATACAATCGTATTAAAATGGTAGATCCGAGCAAACTGCAATTTAATGTAGGTGATTTAGTACCTATTTCAAAGCACAACACAACGTTTTAGTAATTATACATGCCAAACGCGTCAACCGAGATATTCACAGTTTCCAAATTGCAGAAAACGAATCCTAGAACCACCCTCTTAAAGGACAACAGTGGTACGGAAATTGCAGGATGCTTTTACACACAGGAGTTACAGAAAAGCTCGGAAGCAGATGTGTATCTAGTAGAGAGGGTCAGACGGCGTCGAGGGAATAGAGCGTTGGTTAAATGGCTTGGTTTTCCCGCATCACAAAATAGCTGGATCGACGCTGACGATTTGTTATGTAACACGGAGCTCACACCACAAGCTCCTCAGCAGCATAACATGCGTGACAGGAGACACATTAGAGGAGGACGCGGAATTCTCGACAAACTAGCAGTCGAATTACACACTCCTGGATATAACTACTGTGGACCTGGACAACACTGCAAAAACGATTGGCACGCGGTGATAAGGGAATAAATCTACTCGACGAAGCAACACTACATCGCTTACGCAGCAAATAAAGATCGTCACCACCAAAGGGTGCATGAAAAACTGTATCCTGACAGCGTTGCACGCAGCTGAAAGCACCCTGAAGCAGAAAGGAGTGGTAAAAAAAGATCAGTTAAACCATCCAAGTTTCTACCAATACCCGAGACGTCGGGTTTCGATCCCGTCATCGCAAATGGCTCTATTATCGTTTTGAGGTGACAGTCTGACTTTAGACTGCAGCACAGTGTACACCTCCTGACCTCGCGATCGAATACTAGTTTACTGTACCAAATACGGACGTTGTGACGGAGCACCACGAACTCCACCATATAGGCACTACTAGTAGTCTTCGACCATGAGGACACGTGATGTCGCACATCGCACACCCTTATCCAGCCTCAACGAAATGAGTTTTAGCAAGTTCACAGTGGAATCAGTACATGTGGAGCTTGGAGGTGTCCAGTATACACATACCCAAATAGACTGATTTCGTAAACTCTACTGAAACCTTCGAGATCTCCACAGCAACAAAAAATTGTGACCCGCTTAAAATTTGTTCTGGCGATGCAGTTTCTTACACCCCAACGCCTGTTCCCTTCAGTCCTAATCAAAATATCGCATTCATTTCTCACATTCTGCATGGTTTTACAGAAAATGGAATTATTCACTAATTTGTAAAAGTCGTATTCGAAATCACTAGTCGTGTCCGCCCTCTTTTCGATATTTGATTCAATATACTCCTTCAACCAAAGGGACTAATTGGAGGAAATAGCCCTGGTGATTCTACCTAGCTCCATCCCTAAGCTGAGGCACTGCTGGAGATTACTATAATGAATTACATACCTCTGCTTCTGTCCAACAGTGGACATCAGTTTAGGGATAGTTCTTCCCCGCAGAAGTTGTTGCTCTGTATATAATGGCAAGTCGCTTGCCATTTCATGCAAACTAACAGGTGCGGCTGGTCCCAATGGAGGTTAGAGTCCTCCCTCGAGCATTGGTGTGTGTCTTTGTCCTTAGGATAATTTAGGTTAAGTAGTGTGTAAGTTTAGGGACTGATGACCTTAGCAGTTAAGTCCCATAAGATTTCACATACATTTGAACATTTGAACAAACTAACAGGGTATATGAGGTCTGCTACAACACATGTCATACATCAGAATCAAATGCCAGACCGAATATTTTTCCACGTAATCCCTCTATTTCATTTTTGGGCAACCACTGAAACCCACCAACCGCCAGTGGCTACATCATGGCATGCCTGTGTAAATTATTCACATCGTAATATTGTTGTGTGCGGATGTGAGCCGAGTTGGTGACACTTCGCTCTCAGCTTCAGGCTGTGATGGCTTCGGTTACACAGCTTGATGCTGCCGTGGATTCGCACCACTGTTGTGGGCCAGCTGTGGGGATCCAATAGACGTCCAGCACGTAGAGTCCTCCGATCGGCCCTCACCGGTGGACAACCCAGTTACTGCTACCACTGAGGTTGACCCTTCACCTGTGGTCGAGTGTGAGGTCGCCCCAGGGCGAAGCAGGTGGCGAAAGAATTCCCAGGTGGCAGCAAGTAAGGCCTCCCTAGGTTGTCTGACAAACAGGATCCAGGTGTTGTCTGTGGCTGACACTGTCGCTGAGCCAGATGCTGTCGCCTGTCGTGTTTCAGAGGAAACCACTCAGCTTGCAAGATCCAGGCAATTGCAGAGGGTGGGAGTATTGGTAGTTGGGGCTGTGTGTCGTGGACTGGGCGGTTATTTAGGTTACAGGGTCTTGGGAAAACACAAGAACAGCTTCAGTCACAAAGGGTGCAAGCTGAACACAGGAAGAACTTAGATACAGGAACCTTTGGTATAACAGTTGTAAATTGTCCTAGCTATGTTGGGAAAGTACTAGACCTCGTTATAGGCACTGAAAGCTGGCTAAAGCCGGATATAAGCTCAGCCGAGATTTTTGCGAAGAACCTAACGGTGTTCCGAAAGGGTAGGCTAAACGCGGTTGGCGGTTGCACGTTTGTTGCTGTCAGAAGTAGTTCATCTTGTCGCGAAATTGAAGTAGATACTTCCTGTGAGTTAGTATGGGCAGAGGTCATTGTTGGCAACCGGAATAAAATAATAATTGGATCCTTTTGCCGCTCTCCGAATACAGATGATACAGTTGCTGAAAGGTTAAAAGAAAACTTGAGTTTGATTTCAAACACGTACCCGACACATACGATAATAGTTGGTGGTAACTTTAATTTAACCTCGATATGTTGGCGAAAACACATGTTTAATTCTGAAGATACGCATAAAACATCATCCGAAATTGTGCTAAGCGCATTCTCTGAAGATTATTTCGATCAGTTAGTTCATGAGCCCACGCGAATAGTAAACGGTTGTGAAAACACACTTGACGTCTTTGCAACAAATAATCCTGAGTGAATAACGACCATCAAAACCGATTCAGGAATTAGTGAACACAGAATTCTCGCGAGATTGAATATTGTAATCCCCAAATCCTCGAAAAATAAGCGAAAAATACCTATTCAAAAAAGCAGATAAAAATTCACCTGACGCCTTCCTAAGAGACAATCTCCACTCATTCCAAATTAATAATTTAAGTGTATACCAGATGTGGCTTGAATTCAAAGAAATAGTATCGGCAGCAATTGAGAGATTTATACCAAATAAATTAACAGACGACAGAGCTGATTCTCCTCGGTAGACATAACGGGTTAGAACACTGTTGCAGAAACAATGAAACAAACATGCCAAATTTAAACAGATGCAAAACCCCCAAGTTTGGCGATCTTTTGCTGAAGCTCGAAATTTAGTGCGGACTTCATTGTGAGATGCCTATAACAGTGTCCACAACGAAATTTTGTCTCGAAACCTGGCAGAAAATCCAAAGAGATTCTGGCCATATGTGAAGTATGTTAGCGGCAAGAAACAATCGATGTCTTCTCTACGCAATAGCAGTGGAGATACTACGAAAGACAGTGCTGCCAAAGCAGAGTTACTAAACACAGCCTTCCGATATGCCTTCACAAAAGAAGACGAAGTAAATATTCCAGAATTCGAATCGAGAACAGCTGCTAACATGAGTAACGTAGAAGTAAATATCCTAGTGAAGCAACTTAAATCACTTAATGAAAGCAAGTTTTCTGGTCCAGACTGTATACCAATTAAATTCCTTTCGGAATATGCTGATGCATTAGATCCATACTTAACAATCATATACAACCATTCGCTCGACGAAAGATCTGTACCCAAAGACTGGAAAGGTGCACAGGTCACACCAATATTGAAGAAAGGTAGTAGGAGTAATCCATTTAATTACAGGCCCATATCGTTAACTTCGATATGCAGCAGGATTTTAGAACATATATTGTGTTCGATCATTGTGAATTACCTAGAAGAAAACGGTCTATTGACACACAGTCAACATGGGTTTAGAAAACATCGTTCCTGTGAAACACAAGTAGCTCTTTATTGAGTGCTATTGATAAGGGATTTCGATCGATTCCGTATTTCTGGATTTCTGGAAGGCTTTTGACACTGTACCACACAAGCGGCTCGTAGTGTAGTTGCGTGCTTATGGAATGTCGTCGAAGCTATGTGACTGGATTTGTGACTTCCTGTCAGAGAGGTCACAGTTCGTAGTAATTGACGGAAAGTTGTCGAATAAAACAGAAGTGATTTCTGGCGTTTGCGACCGAACCGCTGAATCTTTCCATCAGTAAATGGGGTATGTTCTCCACTGACTCGGTTGTTTTAACCCCCTCCACTGACGGAATGACCCACTTCCCAATTCCGTATGTATAAAACCAATACGGACTTGTAGCTGTCACGCCTTTGCGCTTACTGCTACGTATTTTAACTGTAAATAGCTCAGTCCCAATGGTAAGAGGCAGTAGTGAATTCACGTAGTTAATATTTGAATCCAGCACAGCTGCCACAAGTTCAGCTCACTTTTACTCCACTCCTACGCTCGCCATTGCACCACATTAACTAGGTGCTACGTGGACCTTGCTAAATTCACTTGCGTATACAGTTTTTGACCGTTACTCTCCAGTATTTACCTAATGAATAGTACACTCCTAACCGGACTATTTCCCTAAGAGATGTGATGATTGAACGGGTTCGATCCACGGCCTACAGTGCCCTACAGTTCACACGCTGACACTGCCTACCTGACCCACTTAACTTGGTAGTGAGCTTATGTATCTAATCACCACTGCTAGCAGCAGTGGATAATCCTATCAGCACGACGAGAGCAGCAGACTTACCGTCGAATCCTCCTGAAAATACTTATAACTACGGTCGCCAGCTCTGAAGGAGCAAAAGAATAAATCAATTTTTGGGCTCGTTTCAAAGTGAAATGGCTTGAGTTGAATTTAAACTTAATTCTGAATATTACTATTTCTGATCATTCTAGATGATTCTACAAAGCAAATACTCTCTCAATTTATGTGAGTTGGCTTGGTAATTACTACCAAGACAGGTTATGCAACTTCGGTTAACAAAATTCTATCCTTCAACTTATTTAATGATTTTGGATATTACTCTTTGGACCATTGATACAGAATCAGTTAAGTGACTTTACTTGAAAGGTTGCTCAGAAAAATTTAAGTAACTGTAAATAGGCGACTCATTCTGGTGTGACCATTGCTCTTTTCAACATTCTTATACGCTAAAGTATTCTACAACCAAAAGAATTGTAAATGAAAGAGGCGATGGTGGCCTCAGTCTGATTTCACTATACTATGTTTGAGGTTACTACACTTTACAATGAACAACATGCGTCGTAATTTTACTCATTACTATATTCTGTCCTCTGCACTTGCATAAAAGAAAACTTGTATTCTCCTTTTACATGTATACAAAGTTCGACTTAACAATTGCAAGCAGTCTTGCCTCGGGTAGACGTGTTGGTGCTGGTGGTGAGATGCATGTGGCTAACGCAACTCTTCACGCCTCATGCCCTTAATGGCGGCTGGAACTACGAGCTGTAGCACTCGTATAAGCTACTGCACGTCCGCCATAAATTCTGGGCGCAGGAACTCTTACAATCAGCCCCAGTGGCATAGAGGTGGCTTCGACAACCATTCGTCGCGTTCTACTCCACAAACGGCGACGATATTCGCCTCTTCGCTATTGCACAATCACTTTTGCGTGAGCACAGTTACGCACGTCCGATCACGTCAACACTCCCCAGGCCATTCCATTGTTCAGTCCCTGTGTCTCCAGCTACCTCTAGCTACGCTCGTATCACCAAGAGTGGGGGCGTTCCCCTACCACCTTTTTACCGAAATCATTTAGTATTTAAGAATATTTATATTTACTACCCTGGAGTCCATACCAGTCATAATAATTTACTACTAGCGTTTTACAACATTAAATTATACAGTAATAACTTATAATTACCAAGAAAAAGAATACATTTGACTCTGAGAGCTTAGTGCATTGTCTGACAGCGCTAATTCCCAGTTTCGCCAATACATGGCATCAGGGTGCACTCCCTGGCAGTCTCACACAAGCGCGCCCGTTTCAGACGCGCGGGCCCCAAATTACTGTCAGCCCACCATCATTTCAGTTCCGTTACACGTTCCCCAAGTTTTATAGGCCCTTTGCTGTTCCTTCTTTATATAAACGATTTTGGAGACAATCTGAGCAGCCGCCTTCCGTTGTTTTCAGATGACGATGTCGTTTACCGACTAATAAAGTCATCAGAAGATCAAAACAAATTGAAAAACGATTTAGAAAAGATATCTGAATGGTGACAGTTGACCCTAAATAACGAAACGTGTGAGGCCATCCACAGGAGTGCGGAAACGAACTCGTTAAACTTCTGTTACACGAGACATCAGTGTAATCTAAAAGCCGTAAACTTCAATAAATACCTAGGTATCACAATTACGAGCAACTTAAATTGGAAGGAACACATAGAAAATGTTGTGGGGAAGGCTAACCACAGATAGCGTTTTATTGGCAGGACACTTAGAAAATGTAACAGACCTAGTAATGAGACGTTGTCTGTCCTGTTTTAGAATACTGCTGTACGGTGTGGGACCCTTACCGGATAGGACTGAAGGAGTACATCGAAAAAGTTCAAAGAAAGGCAGCATGTTTTGTATTATCGCGAATTATGGAAGAGAGTGTCACAGAAATGATACAGGATTTGGGCTGGAAAGCATTAAAAGAAATGCGTTTTTCTTTGCGTTGGAATCTTCTCACGAAATTCCAATCACCAGCTTTCTCCTCCGATGCGAAAATATTTTGTTGACACCGACCTAAATAGGGAGGAACGATGACCACCATAAAATAAGGGAAATCAGAGCTCGTACGAAAGATAAAGATGTTCATTCTTAACTGTGAGGTATACGAGATTGAAATAATAGAGAATTGGGAAGGTGGTTCAATGAACCCTCTGCCAGGCAACTGAATATGATTTTCAGAGTATCCATGTAGATGTAGATGTAGATGAATATAACTTGAATCGAGAGATGCGTTAAACCCCGCACCCATATGTGGATTATTAGCCTTGGCATGTCTATGGACACACTGTCAAGGTCTTACATGGATCCCCCCCTCAAAGAAAAGAAGCATATCAGCATCAGTCAAAAGTATGATGCTGCATCTCGTTTTCTTGAGCATTGCATCCCAAGACAACCCAGGTGCCATGTAGTAAAAGGCGGGGTCCAGAGAGTATGTGGCCGTACATACACTCCAGAAAATTTAAAAAAATCCGCAAGCAAGTGCCCATGTATAGTCTTGAATATTCACCCAAATTTAGAATGTTGACTTCCCACCAGACAGTCATGGCATGCCCATAATCTGCACTAGTTATGGCTTCGCCTGTAAAAGTTCTGGTAAATGCAGAAATAGCGGGTAACCTGGTTTCATCGAGTTTCGTCTTACTATCCAGATAGTCATAAGGGAAAACTCCTTTCCTACTCACAAGCTGAAACTTTTCCTCGCCGTGGTAAGCAGACTGGGTGATATGCATATCCTCTCGAGGTAGAGTTTCGAGTTTCTGGAGTGGCGCCAGTTGTGGGACTACCTTCGTTCTGCACCACTCTGCATTGTTACCAAATTTATTCAAAATGGTGGCGATGACGTCATCCAAGAAGGTGGCCCGTAGACTTGGCAACAATGCATGATGTCATCCAAAGCAGGAAAATAGGCCAATTGGCGTATGTCCACAAACCTAACCCTCCAGAAAAATGGCGTGAAATTTGAATTTTGGCGAGAAAAAGGCCAATTGGGCTATGTCCACTAACATAAGCCTCCAGAATAAATCGGCGCAAAATTCAAATTCCAATAGGATAATGCCTGCAAAACCGTAATTGTCTTTATCATTATTAATTACCATTTATTATCATTTATTATTATTATTATTATTATTTATTATTGGCCTACCTCCACTAGAAAATTCACGCCAAATTCAAATTAAGACACTATAATGGCTGCAAAACAGTACCTGTCTTTATTATTATTCATTATCATTCATCATTTATTATTATTTATTATAATTATTGGTTCATGGTGTAGGTTCCTGTAGTCATGTCATAGTTCATGAACCACGGGCAACGTATGAGTGGCCAAGTAAGTGGTCCCGACAGTCGGGATACCAGTTACTTTGGAATAAGGCTGGGCATCTCGGACATATTCTGAGTCGTGGTCACCTTTGTGCTCATACGGCAAAGACTACCAAATCCACCGGTTAGTCCCTCAGCCGTTAGGGGTAAAACCCAATGGGACTCGGGGCAAGTAAGGCTAGCAACCTGCTTCCCTGGTACTTTAAATATGATGCTGGCAACAATCAGAGCAAAATGCCTTGGACCTTTGGAGGTGACGGAGTCCCACCTCTAACTGAAAAACCAGGGACTCCTAAGATACGACTTGTCAAACAAATGGTAATGAGATGGGGAGCTATTAATATCAATGGGGGCTACTCTGGGAAGTAGGTAGAGCTGGCAGAGGCTGCAAGTAAGATGGGACTGGACGTTTTAGCTGTTAGTGACATTCGGGTAAGGGGTGAGAAAGAAGAGGAAGTGGGAGAATACAAGGTCTACCTGTCAGGAGTCAAAGCAGGAATAGCACAATGGGGTGTAGGGCTTTACATCAGGAAAGAAATGGAACCCAGCGTAGTTGCAATAAGGTATGTAAACGAACGACTGATGTGGATAGATTTGACAGTGTCTAGCAAGAAAATTAGGATTGTGTCAGTATATTCGCATTGTGAAGGGACAGATCAAGATAAGATGGATAGTTTTTATGAGGCGCTCAGTGATGTAGTTGTTAGAGTAAAGGACAGTGTTCTGCTCATGGGTGATTTTAACGCCAGGATTGGAAATCGAACAGATGGATATGAGAAGGTTATGGGTAAATTTGGAGAGGATATGGAGGCCAACAGGAACGGGAAACAACTCTTGGATTTCTGTGCCAGTATGGGCTTAGTAATCACAAACTCCTTTTTTAAACATACGAACATTCACCGGTATACTTCGGAAGGCAGGGGAACCAGATCTGTCATTGACTATATAATAACAGATCAGGAATTCAGGAAGGCTGCGAGGGACACACGTGTATTCAGGGGATTCTTTGATGACACTGATCATTATTTAATCTGCAGTGAAATTGGGATTGTCAGGCCGAAAGTGCAGGAGGTCAGGTCCATATGTAGGAGGATAAGAGTGGAGAAACTTCAGGATAAGGAAATCAGGCACAAGTACATAACAGCGATCTCAGAAAGGTACCAATTAGTTGAATGTAGTCAATTACAGTCATTGGAAAAGGAATGGACAAGGTACGGGGACACAGTAATAGAAGTGGCTAAAGAATGTCTTGGAACAGTAGCGTGTAAAAGTAGGATGAAGCAAACAGCTTGGTGGAATGATACAGTCAAGGCAGCCTGTAAAAGGAAAAAGAAGGCGTATCAAAATTGGCTACATACTAGAACCCAGGTAGACAGAGAAAGTTATGTTGAAGAAAGAAACAAAGCCAAACAGATAATTGCAGCATCCAAGAAGAAATCGTGGGAAGACTTTGGAAACAGGTTGGAGACTATGGGTCAAGCTGCTGGAATACCATTCTGGAGTGTAATTAGCAGTCTTCGAAAGGGAGGTAAGAAGGAAATGACAAGTATTTTGGACAGGTCAGGAAAACTGCTGGTGAATCCTGTGGATGCCTTGGGCAGATGGAGGGAATATTTTGAAGAGTTGCTCAATGCGGTCAGTAATGTTTCAGATTTCGAGGTAGAATGGGATAGGAATAATGATGGAAATAGGATCACATTTGAGGAAGTGGAAAAAATGGTCAATAGATTGCAGTGCAATAAAGCGGCTGGGGTGGATGAAATTAAGTCGGAACTCATCAAATACAGTGGAATGCCAGGTCTTAAATGGCTACACAGGATAATTGAAATGGCCTGGGAGTTGGGACAGGTTCCATCAGACTGGCGAAAAGCAGTAATCACACCAATCTTTAAGCATGGAAACAGAAAAGATTGTAACAACTACAGGGGTATCTCTTTAATCAGCGTTGTAGGTAAAATCTTCTCAGGTATTGTTGAAAGGAAAGTGCGAGTATTAGTTGAGGACCAATTGGATGAAAATCAGTGTGGGTTTAGGCCTCTTAGAGGTTGTCAGGACCAGATCTTTAGCTTACGGCAAATAATGGACACTTGTTATGAGTGGAACAGGGAATTGTATCTATGCTTTATAGATCTAGAAAAGGCATATGACCGGGTTCCTAGGAGGAAGTTATTGTCTCTTCTACAAGATTATGGAATAGGAGGCAAACTTTTGCAAGCAATTAAAGGTCTTTACATGGATAGTCAGGCAGCAGTTAGAGTTGACGGTAAATTGAGTTCATGGTTCAGAGAAGTTTCAGGGGTAAGACAAGGCTGCAACCTGTCTCCACTGTTGTTCATATTATTTATGGATCATATGTTGAAAACAATAGACTGGCTGGGTGAGATTAAGATATGTGAACACAAAATAAGCAGTCTTGCATATGCGGATGACTTAGTTGTGATGGCAGATTCGATTGAAAGTTTGCAAAGTAATATTTCAGAGCTAGATCAGAAATGTAAGGACTATGGTATGAAGATTAGCATCTCCAAAACGAAAGTAATGTCAGTGGGAAAGAAATATAAACGGATTGAGTGCCAAATAGGAGGAACAAAGTTAGAACAGGTGGACGGTTTCAAGTACTTAGGATGCATATTCTCACAGGATGCGAACATAGTGAAAGAACTGGAAGCGAGGTGTAGCAAAGCTAATGCAGTGAGCGCTCAGCTACGATCTACTCTCTTCTGCAAGAAGGAAGTCAGTACCAAGACTAAGTTATCTGTGCACCGTTCAATCTTTCGACCAACTTTGTTGTATGGGAGCGAAAGCTGGGTGGATTCAGGTTACCTTATCAACAAGGTTGAGGTTACGGATATGAAAGTAGCTAGGATGATTGCAGGTACTAGTAGATGGGAACAATGGCAGGAGGGTGTCCACAATGAGGAAATCAAAGAAAAACTGGGAATGAACTCTATAGATGTAGCAGTCAGGGCGAACAGGCTTAGATGGTGGGGTCATGTTACACGCATGGGAGAAGCAAGGTTACCCAAGAGACTCATGGATTCAGCAGTAGAGGGTAGGAGGAGTCGGGGCAGACCGAGGAGAAGGTACCTGGATTCGGTTAAGAATGATTTTGAAGTAATAGGTTTAACATCAGAAGAGGCACCAATGTTAGCACTGAATAGGGGATCATGGAGGAACTGTATAAGGGGGGCTATGCTCCAGACTGAACGCTGAAAGGCATAATCAGTCTTAAATGATGATGATGATAATTATTGGTCTACCTCCACTAGAAAATTGCGCCAAATTCAAATTCCAACATGATAATGCCTCGAAAACTGTAACTCTATTTTTTATTATTTATTATCATTTATTATTATTATTTATACAAGATGTCCGATTTTCGCGGCGAGAAAGCCGTTTGCGTTACATCCACAACAAAAATCTATCACATGTTCAAATTCCAACACCATAATCGATCACACCTACGAAATAGTCCGCATCTTACGAACTTTCACTGTCACTTATCTTTTTTCACTGCTAATGTATCAAAATCGCGTCAAATACACTACTGGGCATTAAAATTGCTACACCATAAGATGACATGCTACAGACGCGAACTTCAAGCAACAGGAAGAAGATGCTTGAAAGAATCTCACAGCAAAATCACCTCCAAAAGTTCAAAAAAGGATTAGTGCTTGTCCAAAATCTCTACAACAAAAAATCTATTTCAAGACAGACAAAAATTCGCCACTAAAACACAGTCATAAAATCAATAGTCCACGCAAGGGAAACGTTGACGCTTAACAAAAAACACGAACTTGAAGAAATCAGAAAAGAAGAGAGAAAGATCATTAAGTAAATTTTATGAAAAAGACATATCCAAGACGGTTATAGGCTACAATCAATCAGAACAACAGAAAAGGTTTCAAACATCGAAACTGACATAAGAAAAGGCGAATGAAATTATTTGGTCATCTCAACAGACTACCAGGAAAGCGATCGACAAAAAGGATAATAGACTATGTAACATCACTTATGAGCTCAACATCTTAGCTGAACGAGATACGAAAGGACCTCAACAACGCAAACATAAGACTAACTGACATTTTAGAAATAGACACCTTTAGATACAAGATACACAAATTGGAAGTTACACCAGGGTGACGAAAACAAAAGCAGTACAGGCCAAAGTAGTCAGAAAAACGTAAACAATCTTTCTCGGAAAGAATGAGTCTATTGGAACAACAAGAAAAACTTAAGGAAGGCTTGATTGAGTTAATTGCTGAACATCTTCTATTTATCGGGAGAATTCGCTAACAACAACAATAATAATAATAAATTTCAGGCAATTCTTCACTAAGGAATGTGTGTCTTACTGCTGTGTTTATGCAGTGCATTGCAAGTGGCAGATATTTGTTGTGCTGAAGAGGTTTCTTTATTTTCGGTCCTTGGTCAGTTATATATGTTACTTACTTCGTTACAGATGATATGTTCCTACATATGTGATACAGTTTGAGAAGAAGAAAAAATCTCTTGTGCACTCACCGTGCCCTATTTGACACCATTCCCGATTGGTTATTGTGACAGACTAATAGACTTTATTCCACTAGCAGTGTCGTGAGGCTGTAGATCCAACTCACACATTAGCACGAACTTGTCGTTCATTTTCTCTTTATCGTTCTCAAAAACTGTTGTCTATGTCCCGTGTGTGATACATTTGCACTTACATCTATTCATACTCGTGGTGTTTCCCTTGTAGACGAGTAACGCTTCGCGTCCGTCTTTTTGCCACTGAACATATCTTACAGGACTAAAAGTATTCTTTTCAGCCACTCTCTGGAGGTAAACATAGCAGTAATAAATATTTCTCCTGGAGAATACAGCTCCTATCTTTCTCTCTTACCTCCTTAAAATAACGAAGGAATGTATTTCGGAACTAAAAATTAAGCGAAAAAACCAAGCGGAAAATATGATTTTTATTCACCAATAATCCCAAGTTGAAACTTGGCAGATAGTTCCTTCAGTAAATAAAAAGTATCATTGAAATTGCTCGATAAAATCGAAAGAAAAATTTTTACTAATTCAGTTCCCAAAATTTATTTCCAGTTTTAATTGTTTTTTTTTTTTTTTTTTTTTTTTTTTTTTTTTTTTTTTTTTTTTTTTTTTTTACTGAGACACGGTTAAACTTCGTCTGTGACGGACCTGTTTGGCTTGATGTGAAGCCAAATTAACAAGTTATACGATGAGTGAAATAAATGCATCAATTTTTATTATCTGAACGCACCACTGCTAGAAACTTAAAGAGGCGTGAAAATAAAACTTTAATATTCTCATTTCAAATAGAAGTAAACGCAATCAATAGAAAATTCAGGGAAAATCGATAACATTGTCACGGACACATCGTTCATGTAGCACGAAATGACGCAAATGACTAACAGCATTGAACAAGTAGTAATTTGAAATTATCTCATCTGGACCTATTCCTGATTATTCTAGGTGTGTCAATTAGAACGTACGTCCCATCAGCTAACATTCGTAAAAGGTGCTTCTTCGTAGCCACAGCACACGACAAACGGCACATCGAGTGTCTACCGGTCTCACGAGCGCAGCGGGAACTTCTAAGCACGCCGCGGCCGATGTCTGTCACTAGCTCCTGCCTCATTGCACATCGTGGCCGCGAGTATGAAAGTTGAGACGACCAGGTGTGGATCTTTTTTATTTATTTTTTGTTCCTTAGACATGAAACGATTTAATACTCGCCTTGAGCTCTGAAGTAACAGAAGTCATTGGATAGCGATAGGCCCATACAGAGAGGGCAGTAGTATCGCGTACACAAGATATAAAAGGGTGTCATTTGTACTCAGATGATTGATGTGAAGGGTTTCCGACGTGATTATTCCCGCACGACGAAAATTAACAGACTCTGAACGCGTAATGGTAGCTGGAGCTAGATGCATAGTACATTCCATTTCGGAAATCGTTACGGAATTCAGTATTCCGAGGGCCATAATATCAAGAGTGGCCTGAGAATACCAAATTTTAGGCATTGCCTTTCTGCAAGGACAACGCAGCGTCCGACGGCCTTCACTTAACGACCGAGAGCAGCGGCGTTTGCGTAGAGTTGTCAGTGCAAACAGACATGCAACAATGTGTGAAATAACCACAGAAATGAATGTGGGACATACGACGAACGTATCTGTTAGGACAGGGCGGCGAAATTTGGTGGTACTGGGTGACGGCAGCAGACGAGCAATGTGAGTGACTTTTCTAACAGTACGACATCGCCTGCAGCTTTTCCTGGGCTTGTGACCATACCGGTTGGACCCTAGACGACTGGAAAACCCAAAAATGTCACCAGGCCACAATTGTTCGCTATTGGTTTGAAGAAAATTGTGGACAGTTTGAGTGGCCACCGGTATCGTCCGACATGAAACTCGTCGAACATTTATGGGAAATAATCGAGAGGTCAGTTGGTGCACAAAATTCAGCACTGGCTCACTTTCGCACTCGTGTACGGCTATAGAGGCAGTATGACTCATTATTTCTAACAGCTTACTGCGTATATTCCACGTCGAGTTGGTGCACTACGCTGGGCAAAAGGAGGCACGACACGATATTACTAGGTATCCCACGACTTTTGTCAACTCAGCGTAAAGAAAGAATGCGAAACACACGTCTATTTAATATAACGAGAAATTAAGCAGTATTTGAACGCAGAAGATAGCAGAGTACTTTCAGCCACAAAATCGAAACATCACAGTAAGTCCTTCAGTCCGAAACAAACAATAGACGACAATTTTTAATGGAGACCAGGTACCAACTGGCATGGAGTTTCGTAGGAAGCATAACAGAAACGTAGCTTCTCGCTAATTTGCCAAAGCACAACGTTCAATAACGATCGCATGTGCAAATGTAATATTTATTTATCACGGCAAAATTAAGACTGCCATGCAGCCTCTTGCAACTAACCACGTTTTCTACACATTTTAAATTATGTTAATTATGATACATATGTCATAAAAGTTTCACATTTAGTATAGAATCTAGCACCGAGAAACAACCATAACACAAAAATTTAAACAGTAGTAGCTGTAGCAGAGAAAAGTCTATATTTCTGCTTCAAATATAGAGCAACAAAGATAAATTACAGGCAGGTAGATTTAAACGAAGTGCACGGACAGCAATAGATGTATGATAGAACACAGTTAATGAAGATAGGGAGAAGGGATGTGACGCTATTGATGGAGAAACGAAGAAAGACAGAAGCATAACTGGAAGAAAATTGGAGTGTCCGCTATTTCTTTGATCGAGAGGAAGTTGACTAAGTGCGTTAGTTTTTAGGGAAAGTGCTGCGAAGCTGGGAAAAGAAAGTGCTTCAGCTTTTCCTTAAACACAGTGAAGTATGTTGTACAGGTTGCCTTAGAGGCGGACTGTACCAACAGAGGAGGGGTGTGTGGACGTTTCTGCTCCGTTTCTGAGTGAGGCTATAATATTTGATTACTAACACTTTCTGTTGAAAGTCGCTGTACTGTTTGTAATATCTAGCGTGTGTCTGTGGTTGCCTAACGTTGTCTCAGCAATGGAATTCGCTCGCCTACAGATAATTAAAACGACCCTGCCATTGACATCCATAAAACGAAGTATCGTGTTGTGATTTTACTTCACTTCAGTCTAACACGCAAAACCAATTATCCCTCTCGGGATGCTACTAGAATGAATTAACAACTTGGATACTGCAAATTATTTAGTCTCAAAAACATGTAGAGTGTAAGAAGTGGTATAAATATGAAGTACACACTTTCAAATTCTACCCTTAATGTAATTTCGGGATTGGCAGAACGTATGATTGACTTCCTTTAGACTGCGTCCCTTTCATTAAACCGACACAAAGTTGGCCAATACTGATTAGCGATGAGAAACAGAAGACCTACACCCCGACTGGCACTTTCAGAAAAAGCTTAGTGGACAAGCTAATGGAACTCAACATATTTACTGCGACTGTTTCCCTAACCGCCGAACCGAACTCCGCGTATCACCTATTGAAGTATGGCTCTGAGCACTATGGGACTCAACATCTTAGGCCATAAGTCCCCTAGAACTTAGAACTACTTAAACCTAACTAACCTAAGGACATCACACACACCCATGCCCGAGGCAGGATTCGAACCTGCGACCGTAGCAGTCCCGCGGTTCCGGACTGCAGCGCCAGAAACGCACGGCCACCGCGGCCGGCTATTGAAGTATGGATAGCAGTTATACTGCACCGACAATCTGCTCAGTGGGGCGTCCGCCGCTCTGCAGACGATGTACTTTGTAATTCTCTGCTTACAGAGTGGACGCTAAATTCCGTCGGCAGGCTTCTAGGGCTGAAATGACCTCAGTACAAGAGAGAGCACGAGTCAAGATTTCTGTTTGCTTACTAGCCAGAAGCATAAAATCGACTCTAGTATTCTCCCATAAAGAATCACTTCAATGTGTGTCAGACTCCGCAGAGAGGTAAAGAATCGTCACTCGAGTAAACAGAATAATAACTCTGTTTACAGAGAAATGACTTGGCTTGCTTCTTGTGGCGAAAGCAACACTTCTTAGAATCTGACTGCCAGATTCTCCGTTGTGGCTTTCACCAGCGAAATCTCTAGGTCGATCCCCAGAGGGAAGTATCTTCAATCGATCGCCGCAGGGCGGTGCTTCTCTACACCGTAGGGCCGATGCCTCCTGGACAAACAGCATCTACGTGTGAGTTTAGGAGACGAATCCCAGCGGCAGTTACAAAAACATTACCGCACTATATGGGTCATGAATCCGCCAACCAATCGCTTGAAGCTTGTAAGTAGGCTGTTTAGGCTTTCTTTATGTAAGTTTGCTGTTTATGTTTTTTATTGGCAACGTTACATAGCACTCTGTATGAAAATCACTGGCTGTGCTGTGTGCAGTATGTGGCTAGTTTGCATTGTTGTCTGCCATTATTGTCATGAACTGCTATAGCTGGATGCGAACAGCGCGTAGCGCTGGGCAGTTGGAGGTGAGCCGCCAGCAGTGGTGGACGTGGGGAGAGAGATGGCGGAGTTTTGATAATCTGTAAGACTGAATGTCAATTATGAATATTAAGGTAAATACATTGTTTGTTCTCTATTAATATCTTTCATTTGCTAACTATCCCTATCAGTAGTTAGTACCTTCAGTGGTTTGAATCTTTTATTTAGCTGGCAGTAGTGGCGCTCGCTGTTTTGCAGTAGCTTGAGTAGCGAAGATTTTTGTGAGGTAAGTGATTTGTAAAAGGTATAGGTTAAAGTTAGTCAGGGCCATTGTTTTGTAGGGGTTATTGAAAGTCAGATTGCGTTGCGCTAAATAATATTGTGTGTCAGGTTAAGCACAGGCTTGTATAATTGTTCTAAGTGGACGTTTCACATGTAAAATTGTTCAATGGGGACGTTTCATATGGCGACCCTGCCAGGATACCTCACTGGAACCTTCTGATTTTTTTTCTTGTAGTTTGTGTATTTAGTGTAGCTTTTGTTTATTGCTAGCGCGTAATTGTAGAGAGAATCTCCTTTGTAGTTGCAGTCTTTCATTGTTGTACAGTAAAGCAGTTGTGGCATGCATGTAGCTTTGCGCCAAGTATTTCGCTGCTGCAATTAACTAGATATTATTTTCAGTGCTATGTTAATGTGTTCTCTTGTTTTTGCTATTCAAGTTGTGCTTTTCTGTGTTGTCGTGTGAAATATTGTGACAATAATGGCGTGTGAAAAACGTAACACTAGGCTCCAAACTAAATTGAGAAATAATAGTGACGACGAGCGTAGCTTATCAGCACCACTGGGTAGTGAATTAACTAATATTCAAAGTAGTAATTTGGTAACTGTGCATAGGGAAATGGAGCGGGCGTCAGACAATGGCGTAGGCAGTGAAACAGGTAGTGAACAGGGAAGCATTGTCGATCGATCGGTCGGCAACAGCTCGCCTCAGGAATCCGAAATGATAGGCCACAATTTTGCAAATACTGTAGATTCAGGTTTTGCGTCCTCACCGTTTTCTCAAATGAGTCAAGTCTCACATCGTGCTCCGTTGTTTCCAATTATTCCTTCTAAATTAAAAGAATTTGCTGCTGTTGATCTTTTGGGACCCCTTGTCAGAACATCGAATGGATTTTCGTACGTTCTAGTCGCTGTTGAACTTAGTTCAAAATTTGTTTCTTTCACTCCGTTACGTAAAGCCACTGGACGGTCTGTATCCAACGCCTTTGTTAAAAATTTCTTACGTGAAGTTGAACACGTTAGTAAAGTCATTTCAGATAACGGACCGCAATTCAGATCTGCTGTTTGGTCACGCATGCTTCGGAATCATAAAATCAAACCTGTTTTTATTTCATTGTATTCACCACATTGTAACACGTCTGAACGGATTATGAAAGAAATCAATAAGCTTTGCAGACTTTATTGTCACAGAAAGCATCAGCATTGGGACAGATATTTACACTTATTTCAAAATGTGCTGAATGAAATGCCTCATGATTCCACTGCTTTACCACCTACTCTTGTACTGAAGAATGTAGAACCACCGAACAGAATCAGAGAGCTTGTACCTTTCCCGAATACACGTAAACTGCGACACAAAGACATAATTGATTTGGCTCTTAAAAATATAAAATCTGCAGCAGAGAAAAGGAGAAAACTACACGGTAAAGCAAATGCAAAGAAATTATATATTGGTCAGAAAGTTCTCATTAAAGCTCATTCATTGTCACATAAGAAGAAACACTTGAGTCACAAATTCTTTCTAGTTTACAATGGACCTTACAGAATCCGACGTATACCACATGATAATTGCGTTGAAGTTGAAACTCTGCGTACTAGGAAGAGTAAAGGTTTACACCACATTTCTCATGTCAAACCATTTATTGACAGATAACTTGCTTTTTAACTTAGTCTTTGCAATTTTCACTTCACGCTACTTGTACAATTTGTCAGAGTTAAGAAACTGTTAACATGCAACATTTTGGTTTGCATACGAGTGGATTCTGGATTTGAGGTGCTTTCTGTGAAATGCCAGATGACACAGTGGTTGGTTTGTGTGACAGCTACACGATTATATCACGACGTTACTAATGAGTGACAATTTACAATGTTGCTTTTGCGGTGTATCTGTTTGATATCTGCACAGTTTTTCTGAATTCTTCCGTAAAGTAAAACATGTTTTAGTGGTGACTTTTGTGCTATTGCTACAAGGAGACAGCCTTTTCCGTAGGACAACAATACGTTACAGCACAGTACTTTCCTCATCACGGCAATAAGCGTAATAAGTATGATATCTATACGCAAAGCATTTCACGTTTGTGTATCATGAGGTAAGTACATTGACTTCTGCAGAACTTAGCTTTCGGAGGACAATAACTACGACACTCCCCAGAGATTATCTTAGAGCAAGACGCACATTTAGCGCTACTGGACACGTATTTGAGTGATTAATTTTGTACTTAAGACATTTATTTTTAGAGATTTTTGAATTACAAAGAAAGTTTTTCGTGACACATTTCATTTCATTGCTGTAAGCTGTAATACCTGAGGATACAATTACAATAAACCTCAGGGGGGTACACGCCTACTTTGTGTACCATGTGTTTGGCAAGCACAAGGAGCCCTAGCTAATATGGTATTTGCTTATACAACTTTACACATCGGTACCATATTTCTCTAACACATAAATTACACACCTATCTGATCATTTAACAGAGAAACAAACATCCTTTTACTACGTCAGTGACACATGTTTACGCAATTACAGAGTTGGATTACTTCACACTTAAGAAATTGTACTTTGTCTGTACTTTGTGCACTGTTCATATTTTTTTGGAACCATTGTGATACTATGAGAACTTTGAATGATGTATTTGGTAAGGGAGTATAATTTTTAAAGTACGTTGGAGGCAGGTGACACTTTTGACATGAGCAGAGAATTCTGTTAGGTTTTGAAATTATTGGAGGAAGCTACGACGATTTTGAGATTTGACTGAGGTGTTATGATGTTATTTTTACGACGACGATGTGTATTATGCTGTTGAGGTATGTTTATGTCAATAAAATTCTTGACCTATGAAATGTTTTTATATGAGACTGTCACTGTAGCGGAAACTGCTGTCGTAAATATTTCCGTAAGAAAGTTAAGTGACCACCTGCACATAATGCGACGTGGGCACCCAGGTGTGTCAGACACCTGGAGAACAAGCCTTTTCAGACGCTCAGGTAGAAAAGAAAGCCATTAGGATGTGCCTTTCATCGCTAATGCGACACGCTCGTTACTTGAAAACATATGATTTTTGTAATGCGTTGTGGGCACACAGCTGTGTCAAACACCTGGAGAATAAACCATTAGGATGTGCCTTTCATCGCTAATGCGACACCCTCGTTACTTAAAAATTTATGATATTTACTGAAATGCCTAACAAAATGACAAGAAATATTTTTACATCTGCACACCTGATTATGACAAGAGTCTTTGTACGAGAGTTGAGAGCAATTAACTTATGAAATGAAATGTCACATGACTACTGAATGACATTTTTATGCTTTGGTTTGTGTAATTGCTTATTTCATTTGATGTCTGGTTTCCAGCTGTGTTGCAGCATTGCTTTTATAAAATGAGATGCATTTGCTAATGTGAACTCTTTCTGTCAACAGATCTATTAAATGATAATTTTGTAATCCACATTCTTTAAAAAAGGAGCACTTGGAAAGGAAAGAACAATAAGAAGTAACTCGTAACAGTAACACTTAATTTTCTTTTCAGGTACATGGTAATATTTTTTTTACAATAAGTTGTTATGGTGCACCACTTTAATTACATAGACATTAAGATGACCACTTTAATTACATAGACATTAAGATGTGAATATGCATTTCCCTTGTCTCCATTGTTGTTTTTACTGTAATATTTTTTCTGCTTGCGCTATGTCATGTTTAGGTATAAGTTGCTGCTGTTTGCAAGGCATAGTGTTATTGAATTTGACTTTTGCTAATTTATGCTGCTAGCTTTGCCAATTTGCATTTCTTTGTCATTTCTGTTTGTGTTGATTTGTTGTGATGCTGCATTGCCTCGTCCTTTGGTATATATATCTGAGCTCAGTAGATTTAAGTTAGCTTAAGAGGGGGTAGACTATATAAGAAACTGACTATGGAGAATAGGTAAAGAATGCATTGCGAAGAAAGATTTGGGCCCCAATGAGTATTGTACAATCAGAAATAATTATTTTGAAAGAAATATGGATAGAATACAGGAACGAGGTATAGGTAGGATTTTCTTGGAAATAAATGATGAGGTAAGCAATGTGTGAACATATAAATACAGAAAGCATGCTTGGATAGGATTTTTTTGGTGGAAACAAATGTTGAAATAAGACGAAAGATCTATCGAATGAAGTTGTGGGGTGGACTGCAGTACCAAATGTTACACTGAAAACAAACCCTGTCCTTTCCTTTTGTGTTATCCCACTATGTGTTTGGGTACCCTTGTGTATTTGTGTTTTTCCTGTCTTTATGTGTTTAGCTGATGAGAGCTCTGTTGTAGACTTTTTCTAATAATATGTTATTTACTTTGTAAAGATGCTTAGACATTATTTATTCTGTGTTGTTTTAATGCTCATGTGTGAAGTTGAATTTTTAAAAGTGATTCTGATCTTTTATGTATGTACTCATGTCATCATTCCTGTAACACTGATGTATATGTTTATTTCTATTGTTTTGTAAAGCCTGCACTACAAATATTATCTGTATTGTTATGTTTTTAATGATGTATTTTGTATCTTTGTAATTGTATTCTTATGTTATATAATTGTAATTGACACCAGTTACTCAAATTACGTAACTTGTAAGCATTCATTTCACTGCACACATTTCTGTTGGTCATAGTATATGGACAATATGTGAGAAGTAGGGACTGTTAGTGTTTGCACGTGTGTTAATAATTCAGCAAGGGACTGGATAACAGCATTGCTGGTTCTAAGGACAATTCCAAAAACTTTGTGAGTGCACAAGTGGTGGTTATGGACTTGCTCTATTATCCGCAAGACTCTTCAATGGTGATTGTGCACCTGCACAGTCGCAACAGATGGCTGCTGGCCATCTCTACAAGGACAACAGTGGGTCTGCTCCTCTGGTGGCCCACCAATACCATACTCTCTACCAGGACTACAGTGGGTCTGCTCTGTGATGACCTACCTACCAATCTTCTTCAAAACGTCGAATGACTCTGCTGTGGGTTTGCTCTGTTGTGGCCCATTACCTGTCAGCATGTCAAGAGTCAGCACTGTCTTTCCGTTGTAAGGACAACACTACTTCTTCAAGACTGCATGGAAATCCACTACTTCTGTGTGCAATTTTTTTTACTAATGAGACTTTGTGAACAAACACCTGTAATTACTATTATGATGAACAATCTGGACTGTCTTTATGGACTGTGAGAAAATTTTAGCTTTTGACCAACATTGTATCAATAAGTGTGTGCATTGGATATCTTTGTTAGTGTAATTATGAAAAATTTTATCAAATCATTATTGGCCACCGGCCAAAAACATTTTGTAAAATTTTTTGTGGGGAGCATGGGGGCTATGTAAGTAGGCTGTTTAGGCTTTCTTTATGTAAGTTTGCTGTTTATGTTTTTTATTGGCAACGTTACATAGCACTCTGTATGAAAATCACTGGCTGTGCTGTGTGCAGTATGTGGCTAGTTTGCATTGTTGTCTGCCATTATTGTCATGAACTGCTATAGCTGGATGCGAACAGCGCGTAGCGCTGGGCAGTTGGAGGTGAGCCGCCAGCAGTGGTGGACGTGGGGAGAGAGATGGCGGAGTTTTGATAATCTGTAAGACTGAATGTCAATTATGAATATTAAGGTAAATACATTGTTTGTTCTCTATTAATATCTTTCATTTGCTAACTATCCCTATCAGTAGTTAGTACCTTCAGTGGTTTGAATCTTTTATTTAGCTGGCAGTAGTGGCGCTCGCTGTTTTGCAGTAGCTTGAGTAGCGAAGATTTTTGTGAGGTAAGTGATTTGTAAAAGGTATAGGTTAAAGTTAGTCAGGGCATTTGTTTTGTAGGGGTTATTCAAAGTCAGATTGCGTTGCGCTAAATAATATTGTGTGTCAGGTTAAGCACAGGCTTGTATAATTGTTCTAAGTGGACGTTTCACATGTAAAATTGTTCAATGGGGACGTTTCATAAGCTCATATTCCTTTCAGAAGATTTTCTGGATGTTTCCATTTCCCCTCCCACATCCATAGCACTGCGCCAATGAAACACGCATCTTTGCTTTTTGGTGGGGAGCATTCCTCGGTGATCCCCATGAGGAGATTACTCAAAGGTTAGCGCACGACCATAACGTGCCCTGCCTCCAAAGCCCTTCAGCCACTTGCGTTATTCAGATACGTTTTTTGGGGGGCGTGGTGCAGCCTCCTGGCCACACTGTCCACACTGTGGGGGTTCTGGGGCCTCCAGCGTTTTTAAACATCACCTCCTCGCTTTGCCCTCTCTCAGGACAGAACACAACGAACTCCCTTCCCAGCGCCTCTTTAGCTGATAGCGACTTATGAGTAATACATTGCCCATATCGCTCTTTCTGTCAGCACTCAGCTCTAATTAACTCCCACACATACAGTGATGCGGTAATTGTTAGTACATGGTATTGGCCAGTAACAGCCAATGAAATGATTAATAATCTGATTGTGGAGCATAAAGAGTGATTTAATATAAATACAAATGGAAAAGTGTTTACAGAATGTAATGTGTGATGGCAAAATCTTGCCATGTTGCACTGTTGAGATTAAGATCAGATGAGTGGTAGTTGATTTCTGATGTGAGGTAACGTGGTACATGCACAGTGTGGAGCTTATGAAGTCGACATAGCGATTGGTAGTCAAGTAACTTATCTGGCTGCAAACATTCTCAGCTGCTATATGAAACACTGTTGTGGTCACAACACAGTGATGTTGAAGATGTAATGCACACAAGAATTCGTGGTTACCTCTAGCTGTCTTTGAATTCTCTTCTGTGTTGGACTGCTTGTAACTTTTGGATGTTCAGCGGATCGAGTGAATGCACAGGTTTACTTTTAGGAAAAGCTACACTGGGCGAAGCTAAATTGTTTAGTCTGTAAACTGAACAAACACTTCATCGAAACTCTGGTCACGGTGATATCTGTACTGGTACCGTAATCGACACGACAAACTCGGAGCTGTTCTACGAGGGCTGTTAGGAAAGTGAGGAACAATAGGTCGCGAAATGGAAACCACAGTGAAAATCAAAACTGTTTTATTTGCAACGGTTAGCAACACCTTCCAGCTGCTTCTCTACACAGTCGCCGCTCAGACTTACACATCTGTCGTAGCGGTGCAGCAACTTTTCAATTCCATCGTTACAGAAGACAGCCACCAGCGCTTTTCGACAATTTCCTACTCTGGACTGCAGCTCGTTGTCTATGTCCAAGTATTGTCTTCATAGCCACCGGTTCATCTGAGCAGAGATGAAACTCGGGGGTAGCCAATTACGGGCTGTATTGTGGGTGATCAAACACTTCCCGTCCAACGCTGCGGAAGCATCTTCATTGCCCCTGCAGGCTGCGCCCGAGAATTGTCATGTAGAACGAACCGCATGACAGTTATGTTATGTGGATTGCATAACTTCAAGCGAAATGTTTGGCCAGGCCCTCCTACTTGGCGGGAGACGCTAATTTCTGGCCCTCTTTACGTTCTCACTGTGAGCTCCGAACTGAAAAGAGCGACATGCCATCGACAGGCGTATTAGACTCAGTGTCCAACGCATCTGTGCAAAGCTTCGCCAGATTTTCACTGTATTTTCCATTTCACGACAGATCGTTCCTTACTTTCTGAATAACCCTCGTGTTATGTTCTGAGTTGTATTACCGTTGATTCCCTATGACATTTGTGACTGGCGACATGAATTTGTTCAATAGAAAAAGCAGAATATAACGAGTGAACACAATAAACACGGTAGATGTTGTTATTACAAACACATCTGGGCTACTAGCCAAAAAAATAGTCTAATAAGCTGCCAAAAAAATGAATTCCATTAACGGAAAACTAGAGGTTCTAAAGCCTAGTTGAAGACCTTTCTTACAGAGAAATTCAAATTCCTCTAGATATATTTTAGGTTTACTTGATTATGTGATACTGTACAGGATGGGCGTATAGGCAGGCGGTGGGTGTTATGGAACGATTATGATTATTATTAGGGAAAGGCCATTTATTGGCTAAAGCATGTTGAAAGGGGCTACATGGGCCTAGGGAGGTGAGGGTGAGCCAGAGCTTAGAGTTTGGCGAAACATTGTTCGCGAAGCTATCGAAAGTTGTTGTCTGCCAAAACTAAGTCGACAGTGCCGCAGCACCGGGAGAAGTGGGAGATGTTCACTGCTACAGGGCGCGCATCCGACTCGCGGGTGAGCAGGAATACAAGAGAGCGAGCCCGGGTATATTCGACGCACCACGCGGCTTCCTCCGCCCTGATTGGTCGGGACCGAGAAAACCGTGCGAGCGGCATGGAACTTAACAGAGCGTCGCCTGCTAAGCGACGAGACGGTGCAGTGTCAGGGCCTAAATCACATCGTCGCCTACTGCACCGTGACAGTAAGATGCAGGAAGTAGGCCGAGGCCCACGACACAAGAACATGCACACTACTACACACGGACCCACAAATAAGGTGCGCGCTGTGTGGCAAAAACCACACAGCAGGTTACCAAAGTTGTGAGGTCCACAAACGACACACACAACAGGCAAAGGGCGCAAAGGCCGCCCCTCACACACGCAAACAAGACAACATAAACCCATCCAGACACACAAGAAAACAAAACATGACAACACACACGGACAAGGCCTGGGTAAAACCAAGGCCGGACACACCGAGGGCGACTTATGCTGAAGTGGTTTCTCCTCCGAGGAACCACGAAAGCGTGGCCCAATCATCACAACACCAGACACTATCACAAGAACAACACCGGGAAATACACAGCAACAACGACCAGGTCCACCATGACAGAGGACGCTCTAGGGAACCCCACACACACTCCCCCCTCCCCCCCCCCCCGCCGTGGATCAGTTGTTAGGCGTAATGGTGCAGACCATGAACATCGTCATGGAAATGATGAAGGAATTCAGGGAAGCCCAGAAGCAGAACACACAGATCCTCGTCACCCTTCAGGCAACAGTCCAGCAGTCGCTCCCCTCTGCGACTTCCTCAGTAGTATCAAAACCCCATCATGAATAGACTACCGAATATCCAAGGCCTGACAATGTGCGTCTTTAACGCAGACGGCATTGTAAATCAAGAGGTCGAGTTCAGAGAACTCATGAAGGAGTTCTCCATCGACATATGCATGATGGGGGAAACCCACCTAAAACCGCGAATAAAAGCGACAGTTCCCAACTACATTAGCTACCGTAAAGACAGGCCAACCCAAGGCGGAGGAGTGGCCGTATATGTAAAAAGAGGGATCCCCCACCACCAGGTATTCTTACCAGCTACCAACAAAATCGAAGCAGTGGCAGTGGAAGTAACCACTGCTACTGGACCCCTAACAATTGTTGCAGTCTACCGACCCCCACATGACCAGATAGATGAGGGAGACATAGCTGCTCTGGGGCAAATTGAAGGCAAACTCATAATAGGGGGAGACTTCAATGCCAAACACCCTGATTGGAATTCTAGAGTAACCTCCAGAGCAGGCGCCAAACTGCAACAACTAGCGAGCACCCACCACTTCGAAACATGGGGTCCAGTCGAACCCACACATTTTCCAAAAAATGGAGGCAGGCCCGACGTGTTAGACATAGCTCTCACTAGGAGGATCGCAGGGTTTGTGGCCGCAAGGACAATCGACAGAATGTCCTCCGACCACAACCCAGTGATTCTGGAGGTCGATGTGGGAGAATGGGTAGCACTCACACGGTACCAGACGTCTTACAAACGCACAGACTGGGAGCGATACCGAGAAACTGTCGCCTCTGATATCGCTCGCGCTCCGCCACCTACTGCCGAAACAGTAGAACAAGCGCTACAAGACTTAACAGGCACCATCTTGCAGGCAGCGGAAGAAGCCACCCCTCCACAAAGGGATGGCCCACCGCCGCAAATACAGCTCCCGGAACACTTGCTAGCTCAAATTCGACATAAGAACGGAGTGGCAAAAGCGTGGAAGATCACCAGAAATCAGGCCACCAGGAGGCTGCTCAATCGTCTACAGAGAGAACTGAAGGTAGCGCTCAATGGGCACAGAAACCAGCAATGGCAAAACCGCCTCACAGCTCTCAAAGTTGACGATCATACATTATGGCAAGCAACCAAACAGTTTACAAAAAGACGCGCTAGGATGCCGCCACTTCATGGCGAGCGGGGACTGGTCTACAGCCATGCTGGAAAGGCCAACGCCCTCGCCGACTCCTTCGAGAAGCAGTTCCAAGCGGCAGAACCCCAGGATGAAGAGCATGAAGAGGTAGTCAGTCGTCAACTGATTGTCTTCCTCAATGCCGAGGAGGACCCAGAGGACGAACCCATACTTTTTGCCCCCGAGGACGTGGCAAGAGTAATTAGGTCCCTCCCTACAAAAAAGGCACCAGGGCACGACAGTGTCACTAATCAGTTAGTCAAAAATCTCCCACCCACAGCAATCACACACCTCGCGAACGTCCTCAACGAGATTCCTCGATCCCGTGAGTTTCCAGCTTGCTGGAAACATGCGGAAGTGGTCGCGATACACAAACCAGGGAAAGACCCTCTCTTCCCGCAGCACTACAAGCCGATTAGCCTCTTGCCAATTCTCAGCAAGATGTATGAACGCCTCCTGCTAAAACCCATACAGGAACGTATTACCAGAGAGCAGCTCCTGCCGGATATCCAATTTGGGTTCCGGCAGAACCACTCTGCCCCACAACAGGTCATGAGAGTGGTTGAAGCAGCCACAGAAGGCTTCAACCACAGAGGCTACTGCAGGATAGTGCTACTAGATGTAGCCAAAGCCTTCGACTCAGTATGGCATAGAGGGCTACTCTACAAGTTGTACACGCAAGGGTTCCCCTGAAGCATAGTTAAGCTGGTCAAAAGCTATCTCACGAATATGACTTTTTCTGTCAAAGTAGAAACTGCCACCTCCACCAAAAGGCGTATTCGTGCCGGGGTGCGGCAGGGATCGGTCCTGGGGCCCGTTTTGTACAGTCTGTACACTGCGGATACTCCAACGGCCCCCCTGGTGCACACTGCACAGTACGCTGACGATACAGCCTTCTACACGAGAAATGCGAACAAGGCCCTGGTCATCCGTAGGCTAAAAAAGGTTTTAGATGACACAGAAACTTGGGCCCGTCGCTGGTGCATCACCATCAACTCTGAGAAGACACAGGCAATGCTGATTACCCGCAGGCTCGGAAGGCGCGAACCCCCTCAACGTCCCCCCCTCCATCTTGACCTAAATGGAACCCTACTCCCCTGGCGCAGAACCGCCAAGTATCTTGGCGTAACCTTGGACTCTCGTCTCACGTGGAAACCCCACGTAGACGAGGTCCACAAGAAGGTCTGCGCCAGAATGTCCATCCTATACCCAATCCTGAACCCAACCAGCTCCCTTCCCTGCCCAGTAGCAGTAAACGTGTACCAGGCCCTGATCCGGCCAGTCACGGAATATGCGTGCCCTGTCTGGGTATACGTGGAGAAGCAGCACCTGGACAAATTCCAGAGGCTGCAGAACCGCACCCTCAGGAGGGCATTGCATTTGCCCCTTGGATTCCCCATAGATGATCTGCACGCCGCAGCTGAAATCCCACTCCTGAGAGAGCGCTTCCAAGATCTGGCAAGGGCTTTCTACGAAGGCTCTTCCAGATCAGAAAACGCCCTCATCCACTCCCTAGGTCGGTATGACATGTCCCGCGATAAGCACAAGCGCTCTATGACGATCTTCGACGATTAAGTCGAAGAGAAAATCCCAACACACATGCCCTAATCCTGTTCCTTCCTAAATAACACCAATCATTCGCCTACCTCAGGCAAGTACCAGACACACACAGAACAATCATCACATATCACAGACACCAAAAAACTATAGAAAAATCACACACACATGTTCACAGGGGAGTAAAAGCCGAAAGGCTACAAACTCCCCACTCACACTTCCCCAAAGAGGGGAAAGTAAGAGATGAGAGCAGCAGCTGCTAAGCGACGTCTGGGGCGGCGTTACCTCGTAAGCACATGAGAGAGGCGCATGAACAAGGTGCCCTTCATCGGTGCTGACTTCATGTTGCTAAACCGTGGGACCAAAGAGTTTACAGGCAGCTAACACTGCCGGCCGTGGCTTGGCCGTAAGGGAAAAATGAAGTTACCGTTTAAAAACTCATATAATAAAGTAAAAACCCTTATTGTCTAGCTCATCCTTTACAATCCTCCCCCTTCCGTGGGAGCGGAGAACGTATGTGAATTCGCTCAATGTAATTAAATGTAAACAATTTTAGTTTGCAAAACAAATTAAACATCACTCGATTAACAATGGCCCTCACGGAAGACGGCAGGGGTCTTAACCTATGGGAGGGTGTAGAGACTCTAAAGACCTCCTAGGGATCGCAAACGGACTTACATCAACAATATTGTGTGTTAACAAGAATCATCAAAAAACATCAAAACATCATAAAATATCAAAACAAAATTAGAACAAAACATGTTGTTGTTGTTGTGGTCTTCAGTCCTGAGACTGGTTTGATGTAGATCTCCTCGACTCTATCCTGTGCAAGACTCTTCATCTCCCAGTACCTACTGCAACCTACATCCTTCTGAATGTGCTTAGTGTATTCATCTCTTGGTCTCCCTCTACGATTTTTACCCTCCAGGCTGCCCTCCAATACTAAATCGGTGATCCCTTGATGCCTCAGAACATGTCCTACCAACCGATCCCTTCTTCTAGTCAAGTTGTGCCACAAACGTCTCTTCTCCCCAATCCTCTTCAGTACCTCCTCATTACTTATGTGATCTACCCATCTAACCTTCAGCATTCTTCTGTAGCACCACATTTGGAAAGCTTCTATTCTCTTCTTGTGCAAACTATTTATCGTCCATGTTTCACATCCATACATGGCTACACTCCATACAAATACTTTCAGAAACGACTTCCTGACACTTAAATCTACACTCGATGTTAACAAATTTCTCTTCTTCAGAAACGCTTTCCTTGACATTGCCAGTCTACATTTTATATCCTCTCTACTTCGACCATCATCAGTTATTTTGCTCCCCAAATAGCAAAACTAAAACATAACAGTGTGAATTACGTAAATATGCCAAGTGTTCTTCTTGCGACCGCTACGGGCGCAGGTTCGAATCCTGCCTCGGGCATGGATGTGTGTGATGTCCTTCGGTTAGTTAGGCTTAAGTAGTTGTAAGTTCTAGGGGACTGATGACCTCAGAAGTTAAGTCCCGTAGTGCTCAGAGCCATTTGAACCATTTTGTTCTTCTTGCTAAGATGAAGTAAAAATGTCTTTTTTTTTTTGCTTTTGTTGAAATAAGTGGAAAATGTAAACATATCACCACTGGTGAGTCACTGCAGGGGCGAGTGGCGCGAGGCGGCGTGGTGTGTTGTCATCAGCTGCCAGCGGGAAGGCGGCGTGGCCGTGGCCAGGTCCGTGCACTGGAACTCAGCGCAGAGGGGGGGGGGGGGCGGGGGTTATGAGGGGAGATTCACACGTTTCAAAACATTTACAATTTGCCTACACGCCCATCCTGTACAACTGGTGTCAGAAGTGTGGATCCGTTCCCGTCGCTACACCAAATTCTTTCCGGCAACAAGGCGTATACTTCACGCACGGAATGCGCCAACCGGCCGCCACGTTTGCTTCACGCGGGCCGTGGCTGCCCCAGTAAACGCTGCAGCGAGGCAGCCCACGCTAGTCAGCCACGAGCGCCGGATGCCGCCTGAGTTGGCAGGGCCTGCGCTGCGCGACCGGCCGGCACGCCGCCCACCGTCGCCCGCCGCGACAACCGGCCGAGCCGGCGCCGTCCGCCGACAACACATCTGCCGCCGCCCGCTGCAGCCGCTCCACCACGCCGCCGCCGCCGCCGCCACCAGTGCGTCGCACCGCCTCGACCGCCGTGTAAGTCGCCTCGATGTTTTCAACATTAGCTTCGTCGATCGTCCGCCGTTGGATTAGGAAACTTTGTGGCCGTTCTTTTTTTGTAACGATTATTACTTCAAAAAATGGTTCAAATGGCTCTGAGCACTATGGGACTTAACTTCTAAGGTCATCAGTCCCCTAGAACTTAGAACTACTTAAACCTAACTAACCTAAGGACATCAAACACATCCGTGCCCGAGGTAGGATTCGAACCTGCGGCCGTAGCGGCCGCGCGGTTCCAGACTGTAGCGCCTTTAAACGCTTGCCCACCACGGCCGGCGATTATTACTTTTTTTTTTTTTTTTTGGTCACTAGCGTCCCATAAATTTGTAAACATGCCGATGGGAACACGAGCGACGGAACGGGATACTCCCGCAGAGGCACTCGCCTCTAAACACCCGCTCGAGGCCATAAATGCACAAATGCGCTAGTTATTCGCACAAAATCGGGAGCTACTCGAACAAAACCGCGTCACGAAACAGACGCTGGAAGCTAGTGCGCGAACTTCCGTACCTGTGGCTAACTCCACCCCTGTAACAAATCCTCAAACAGAGGCAAGTAACACTAACTCTGTCTCTAATACAAACGCCACAATTTCTGCTAACGTGGCGACTGTAAGCAATTTTCCTGCGGCTGATTTTGTTCCCACCTTTTCTGGGAAGTCCCACGCAAAAGTGGCTATGTTCTTACAAAATATTCGTGATGTGGGTCGCACGAGTGCCTGGCCGGACGATCTATTGGTCAGTGTAGCCAGACTGAAGTTGACAGGTGAAGCCCGAATGGTCATAGAAACGGTGGACGAATTGCGTGATACGCACGAATTTGAAGTATTGGCCCACGGATTGAGTACGCGTTATTCCGATGCCAGAGGCACCGGATATTACAGAGATCAATTACCAATCCTTAGGCAGAAACCTAATGAGGATTTTGACGCCTTTGCAGATCGCATGCGAGCAGTATCTTGTCGTACTTATAAGCTAGGTGAAAATGCCAGTGGAAACATAATTTTGCGCTCAGAAGCGGAAGCGCGTGTAATTGATGCATTTGTTCGCGATGTTGACGCCCGCATCGGAGAAGTCAAAGCAGCCTCCCCCAATTCTCTGTTTGAAGTTGTTCGTTTGGCAATGTTACGCGAAGAGGTACTGCGTGTTTGCGCTGCCGCACCGCGCCCGCCGGACCCAGTACCGGTCCCAGCAAAAGAAGTATTCTGTCAGCGTTGTGGGAGGCCCAACCGTACGGCAACTTGCTGTCGAGCGCCGTATTGCATCATTTGCCAGGCGGTAGGCCATGCTAATAATGTTTGCCCCACAAAGTCACCATTTTCTAATCAGATGCGCGGCCACCGCCGCATCGCGGGGTCGAATCAGGGAAACGCGTGGGGGGCAGGTTCCGCCACCCACCCGCGCCCCCGACAAAGGTAACACACCCGGTCAGGTCCGGAGAATGTAAAGAGGTGGAACACGTTAGTCTAGTTGGCGTACTCGGGAACAAAATCGTTAGAATTTTAGTTGATACTTGTGCTCAAGTTAGTGTGTTGATTGTGGACAAAAATGATCGAAGTGTGTTACAGCTACCCCGGTACCATATCAGTGGCCTTGGAGAGAAAATAATTGTCCCTGCAGGTTCGTGTGTAGTGAATCTGGAAATAGACGAGGGTAAATACAGACAGAGGATGGAACTAGTAAGTCTAAAGAACGGTGACTTTGACGTCATACTAGGGAATGACTTCCTGCACCGTTATCAGGGGATAGTGGATTATCGAACGCGAACAGTGCAGTTCGGCGAAGCAGTTCACCGATTTGGCAGTGCGCACCCCCATTAACCATGGACCTTGCCGTTGGTGGGGAGGCTTGCGTGCCTCAGCGATACAGATGGCCGTACCATAGGTGCAACCACAACGGAGGGGTATCTGTTGAGAGGCCAGACAAACATGTGGTTCCTGAAGAGGGGCAGCAGCCTTTTCAGTAGTTGCAGGTTCAACAGTCTGGATGATTGACTGATCTGGCCTTGTAACATTAACCAAAACGGCCTTGCTGTGCTGGTACTGCGAACGGCTGAAAGCAAGGGGAAACTACAGCCGTAATTTTTCCCGAGGACACGCACATTTACTGTATGATTAAATGATGATGGCGTCCTCTTGGGTAAAATATTCCGGAGGTAAAATAGTCCCCCATTCGGATCTCCGGGCGGGGACTACTCAAGAGGACGTCCTTATCAGGAGAAAGAAAACTGGCGTTCTACGGATCGGAGCGTGGAATGTCAGATCCCTTAATCGGGCAGGTAGGTTAGAAAATTTAAAAAGGGAAATGGATAGGTTAAAGTTAGATATAGTGGGAATTAGTGAAGTTCGGTGGCAGGAGGAACAAGACTTTTGGTCAGGTGATTACAGGGTTATAAATACAAAACCAAATAGGGGTAATGCAGGAGTAGGTTTAATAATGAATAAAAAAATAGGAGTGCGGGTTAGCTACTACAAACAGCATAGTGAACGCATTATTGTGGCCAAGATAGACACAAAGCCCATGCCTACTACAGTAGTACAAGTTTATATGCCAACTAGCTCTGCAGATGAGGAAGAAATTGATGAAATGTATGACGAGATAAAAGAAATTATTCAGGTAGTGAAGGGAGACGAAAATTTAATAGTCATGGGCGACTGGAATTCGTCAGTAGGAAAAGGGAGAGAAGGAAACATAGTAGGTGAATATGGATTGGGGGAAAGAAATGAAACAGGAAGCCGCCTTGTAGAATTTTGCACAGAGCATAACTTAATCATAGCTAACACTTGGTTCAAGAATCATAAAAGAAGGTTGTATACCTGGAAGAATCCTGGAGATACTAAAAGGTATCAGATAGATTATATAATGGTAAGACAGAGATTTAGGAACCAGGTTTTTAATTGTAAGACATTTCCAGGGGCAGATGTGGATTCTGACCACAATCTATTGGTTATGAACTGCAGACTGAAACTGAAGAAACTGCAAAAAGGTGGGAATTTAAGGAGATGGGACCTGGATAAACTGAGAGAACCAGAGGTTGTAGAGAGTTTCAGGGAGAGCATAAGGGGACAATTGACAGAAATGGGGGAAAGAAATACAGTAGAAGAAGAATGGGTAGCTCTGAGGGATGAAGTAGTGAAGGCAGCAGAAGGTCAAGTAGATAAAAAGACGAGGGCTAACAGAAATCCTTGGGTAACAGAAGAAATATTGAATTTAATTGATGAAAGGAGAAAATATAAAAATGCAGTAAATGAAGCAGGCAAAAAGGAATACAAACGTCTCAAAAATGAGATCGACAGGAAGTGCAAAATGGCTAAGCAGGGATGGCTAGAGGACAAATGTAAGGATATAGAGGCTTGTCTCACTAGGGGTAAGATAGATACTGCCTAGAGGAAAATTAGAGAGACCTTTGGAGAGAAGAGAACCACTTTTATGAATATCAAGAGCTCAGATGGCAACCCAGTTCTAAGCAAAGAAGGGAAGGCAGAAAGGTGGAAGGAGTATATAGAGGGTTTATACAAGGGCGATGTACTTGAGGACAATGTTATGGAAATGGAAGAGGATGTAGATGAAGATGAAAGGGGAGATAAGATACTGCGTGAAGAGTTTGCCAGAGCACTGAAAGACCTGAGTCGAAGCAAGGCCCCGGGAGTAGACAACATTCCATTAGAACTACTGATGGCCTTGGGAGAGCCAGTCATGACAAAACTCTACCATCTGGTGAGGAAGATGTAAGAGACAGGCGAAATACCCACAGACTTCAAGAAGAATATAATAATTCCAATCCCAAAGAAAGCAGGTGTTGACAGATGTGAAAATTACCGAACTATCAGTTTAATAAGTCACAGCTGCAAAATACTAACGCGAATTCTTTACAGACAAATGGAAAAACTGGTAGAAGCCGACCTCGGGGAAGATCAGTTTGGATTCCGTAGAAATATTGGAACACGTGAGGCAATACTAACCTTAAGACTTATCTTAGAAGAAAGATTAAGAAAAGGCAAACCTACGTTTCTAGCATTTTTAGACTTAGAGAAAGCTTTTGACAACGTTAACTGGAATACACTCTTTCACATTCTGAAAGTGGCAGGGGTAAAATACAGGGAGCGAATGGCTATTTACAATTTGTACAGAAACCAGATGGCAGTTATAAGAGTCGAGGGCCATGAAAGGGAAGCAGTGGTTGGGAAAGGAGTGAGACAGGGTTGTAGCCTCTCCCCGATGTTATTCAATCTGTATATTGAGCAAGCAATAAAGGAAACAAAAGAAAAATTCGGAGTAGGTATTAAAATTCATGGAGAAGAAGTAAAAACTTTGAGGTTCGCCGATGACATTGTAATTCTGTCAGAGACAGCAAAGGACTTGGAAGAGCAGTTGAACGGAATGGACAGTGTCTTGAAAGGAGGATATAAGATGAACATCAACAAAAGCAAAACGAGGATAATGGAATGTAGTCAAATTAAATCGGGTGATGCTGAGGGGATTAGATTAGGAAATGAGACACTTAAAGTAGTAAAGGAGTTTTGCTATTTAGGGAGTAAAATAACTGATGATGGTCGAAGTAGAGAGGATATAAAATGTAGACTGGCAATGGCAAGGAAAGCGTTTCTGAAGAAGAGAAATTTGTTAACATCGAGTATAGATTTAAGAGTCAGGAAGTCGTTTCTGAAAGTATTTGTATGGAGTGTAGCCATGTATGGAAGTGAAACATGGACGACAACCAGTTTGGACAAGAAGAGAATAGAAGCTTTCGAAATGTGGTGCTACAGAAGAATGCTGAAGATATGGTGGGTAGATCACGTAACTAATGAGGAGGTATTGAATAGGATTGGGGAGAAGAGAAGTTTGTGGCACAACTTGACTAGAAGAAGGGATCGGTTGGTAGGACATGTTTTGAGGCATCAAGGGATCACAAATTTAGCATTGGAGGGCAGCGTGGAGGGTAAAAGTCGTAGAGGGAGACCAAGAGATCAATACACTAAGCAGATTCAGAAGGATGTAGGTTGCGGTAGGTACTGGGAGATGAAGAGGCTTGCACAGGATAGAGTAGCATGGAGAGCTGCATCAAACCAGTCTCAGGACTGAAGACCACAACGACAACAACCCTCGTCAGACGCGAGGGAGCTGTGAAAGGCGCCGTTCACAGTCTCCCATAAAACCGCAGATGTGGGCGATAAAAACCACTGACCCTCTGAGGATATAAGGCGGAAGTGGAAAGATTCTCTGAATAGATATCAAAAATCAAGAACAGCCTAAGACAGACATTCTGGTTGACCCGCTCACCCAGAATGAGGTTTTAGATCGTCAGTCAGTACATATAAAGAGAAGTATCTGCCGACCGGAAAGGAGACAGAAGGGTTTTGCGATACCAGTAAGTGTAGATAATTTTGGTGTAAAAGATGTTGTGATAACGAAGGGTACTATTGTTGCCAGTGGACAGGAAGTTTTTGAGGAAATAAGAGGGGCTGAGAAGCAGCGAGATAAAGATGAGAAAAGAAGTAGAAGAAAGAAATGTTCAGTTAGAGAAGTGCGATATGTCGCGTCGACGTTACGGAGTCAGTTAGCAGAGAAGTTAGGTCATTTAAACAGTGAGGAGAAAAGGATGTTGCAGCCAGTATTAGAGGAATTTTCGTGGTTGTTTGAAGAGAGGCAGTTTCTACTGGCTACGGATTTGGTTCAGCACGAATTTCCGATCGGAGAAGCTCGGCCTATTGCACAAAAACCTTACCGTATACCATATCATTTGCAGTCTGTAGTTGAAGATACGATTCAGCAGCAATTAGCTGCAGGAATCATACAACCCTCCTCGAGTGCGTGGACGTCCTCCCGTGGTCGTTGTGCCAAAGAAATCTGTAAATGGGGAGAAAGCCTGTCGCCTATGTGTCGATATGCGGGCAGTAAATCGGGTAACGACACCGGACACATATCCGTTTCCGCGCATTGATGAAACATTGGACCGATTGGGCAACTGTAAGTATTTTACCACACTTGATTTGCGTTCTGGGTAGCATGAAATCCCTGTTGCCCCCCAGGACCGCCATAAAACTGCTTTTTTTGTACCTACAGGATTGTATGAATTTGTAAGGATGCCATTTGGTTAGAGAAACGCCCCTGCCACTTTTCAAAGATTTGCAGATTTGCTGCTGCGTGGGTTGAAACCTGCAACATGCTTGGTGTATTTATATGACATTATTTTTTCTAAAACGATAAAAAATATGCAGAAAGACGGAGGGATGTTTTGCAAAGGTTAAAAGGAGCTCATTTGAGTGTAAAATTAGAAAAGTGTGCTTTCGCCCAATCACAAGTACAATATTTCGGTCATATAATAAGTGCAGAAGGTGTCAAACCGGACCCCCGTTTGACCACCGCAGTAAAGGAATTTCCAACACCGACAAATGTCAAGGAACTACAGTCATTTTTAGGCTTTGCAAACTACTACAGACGTTTTGTGAATAATTATGCTACCCTTGCCAAGCCCTTGACTAATTTATTGAAAAAAGGAGTTAGTTTTATTTGGACCAAAGAATGTGATAAAGCTATGCAACAAATTCAACATGTTTTAACTTGAGCCCCTGTACTAGCGTACACAGATTTTGAAAAACCATTCATACTGTCAGTGGACGACTCAGATTATGCTGTAGGAGCCATTCTATCACAAGAGATAAATGGCGAAGAACGACCAATTGGTTATGTGTCTCGACAGCTTAATAAAGCAGAGTCAAATTACAGCACAACTGAGAAGGAACTTGTAGCACTCATGTTTGGTGTAACTTATTTCCGATGCTATTTGTATGGGAGAAAATTCACTGTAATCACTGATCACGTCGCGTTGAGCTTAAAAGACCCTAGTAGTAGGCTAACTCGTTGGGCTTTGAAACTGAGCGAATTTGAGTATGAGGTGAAACACAAACCGGGCAAGTTACATCAGGACGCCGACAGGTCAGAGTGATCGTAGCTAATGACGTTTCTATTGAAGAATTAAGGGAGGCACAGCAAAGAGCCGTCGAATGTAGAAATATGTGGCTTTGCCTGAATGTTCCGTTGAAGATGGAATTTTATATCGAAAGACCTACTTGCGTAAACAGGCAGTAATCCCTAAAGAATTACGTTCCAAGATTACCGCACAATGTCACGATAGCCTGCAAGCATGTCATAACGGCCTTCGCGCCACAAATTGCCGAATAGCCGCCCGTTATTTCTGGGCAGGAAGACGGAAAGACGTGCAAAAGTATATTCAAAATTGTCTACACTGCGTTAAGAGGTCATTGCCACCTAGAACGAAAGTGCCTTTACAGCAGGTACCAGAAGCCATTTATCCCTGGGCAGTAGTCGCAGCACATATTGTCGGTCCTTTCCCTGTGAGCCCCCAAAATAATCGGTATCTTCTGTCCCTTATAGATCATTTCTCTAGGTTCTTGATTCTCATTCCTATACCAGATTGTCCGCGTGCTTTTGTCACTCATTTGGTGTTACCATACGGAAGCCCTGAAGCTGTACTCACAGACCGAGGTACGAATTTCATGTCTGCAGTGTTTTCCGAAGTTTGTCAGTTATTGCGAATTAAAAAGTGGCGAACGATGCCGTTCCACCCAAAAGCGAACGGTCGCCTGGAGCGAGTCCACCGCACCGGTATGCGTATGCTGACTTACTATGTTAATAAACATCACTCTGACTGGGACAAGTGTGTTCAATATGTTACGTCAGCATATAACAGCCGTGTCCGTGAAGCTACAGGGTACTCACCTTATGAAGCAGTATATGGCCGCCCTATGAATTCGCCTTTTGAAATTGACAAACTGCCCCCTGGAATTAAATCCAAAGATGTGAAAGGTCTAGCACGACGTCTAAAAGCCATTTGGAAAAAAGTAAGAGGGAACAATGCCCGAGCCACCGCCCAACAATTAAAGAGAAGTAATCAAAAAGCAAAAATGCCCGAGTACAAGGTAGGAGACCTAGTTATGTTGAGCAATCCAGTAGTAAAAAAGGGAAGAACCAAAACGTTTACACCTATTTATGAAGGACCATACCGTATCATCCGGCTTACTTCGCCAGTAAATGCGGAAATTCAATTAGCAGGACGCACAAATGGTTCAAATGGCTCTGAGCACTATGGGACTTAACTTCTAAGGTCATCAGTCCCCTAGAACTTAGAACTACTTAAACCTAACTAACCTAAGGACATCACACACATCCATGCCCGAGGCAGGATTCGAACCCGCGACCGTAGCGGTCGCGCGGTTCCAGACTGTAGCGCCTAGAACCGCTCGGCCACCCCGGCCGGCAGCAGGACGCACAGTGATCGTTCATTTTGACAGATTTAAAGTGTATAAAGGACACGCACCACCCCCAACTAACAGTGAAACTGGACCTATTACGCCAGTAGGTCTACCCAAAAAAAGCAAGAAAGAATGTAATACATCCGCCTAGACAGCAACGTAGATATGCTGTACGGTCAAACCCCTATGATTTACGTTCCAGGGAGTAGATCTGAGATGGTATGTAAACAGTTGGAAAAGTCCTGCATGCAACAAGAGAATTAATTGACGGAAAACACCGTCGTTACTATACATTTAATTAAGTTGTGCATGTTAATTATAAGTAGACATAAGAATTGGCAACCATTGGTAATAGAATTTATGATGTCACATGTTAATGGAAGTGATTAAAGTTCTGTAATCGTTTTGTCTTATGTCATTTAACGTCTCCAGTAATGTTATCGTAGCAGTCGAGAATCAAGGACACAAATATTCTTTAATCATGGAATTAAGGGGAAAGTTGTCCTTGTCAATAGAATACGCTGGATTATGAATCAGTTACTCCTGTATATTTTAAATGGATTCACACTTCACCTGTTGCTTCAGTGAATAGTGCACGAACGCAGCTATTAAAGCTTTACCATAAAAACATGAAAGTAACACGCCTTCGTAACTGCCAGTAGATCAGTGACTATATGCTACCATCTACCTGTCATTTGAAATACGCCCTATTACATGTATATTTTGCTAAATGATCACACAACGATAATACCAAGAGTAGGTACGTCCAAGTTAAACAACAAATATGTTACCCTAAAGTAAAAGGAGTCTTCCTCAAGTGCTATTTTATTGTTTTCATGATGCGATGTTGAACAGACAATAAGGTAAGTTCTTTTTTGGTACCACGTATTTTTGTATATTAAATACCACGGAAGGAGTGCGAAAATACCGCCGCTGTTGTCTACAGCTGTTCACATGCGGCGAGTGTCAGCTGGCGACGCGGTCCCCTTCCCCTGCCTTACCTTCCCTCCCCACCCTACAGCCTGCAGAGCGAGAGCGGCCTTTGCAGTTCCCCCTCCCCATCCCGCTGGCTCTGTCTTTGGCGCGTGCAGCATCTGCACCTTTCCCCTCGCCCCTCCTCAACACCAGCCCTTCTCCCTGCAGGCCACGTGTGTCAGCCACGCTACCTACACCTTCGTACGTTCGTACGTTGCAGTTTAAACAGCAAACCTAAAGTGATAGTTATAGAAATAAAATCACCAGCTTAATATTGCCCTACAGATTTTACTAGTCTGATCTAAAGATGGGGATCTATTTGTGTTGCCTGTTTGAATTTTCAGTAAGGAACAAAATCGTGGGAGAGAACTTTTCCTGGTACGCATTGTCTAAACCATCAGGATAAGCAAACGTTGGAATTTCAGATCGATCTCCGGCTTTGTTGTACCACCACCACGGTAAATAAACGAATCTATATGGAGTCAAGGGAGCTGGCACCTGCCGCTATATCTGTCCTGTAAACGACCGCTGTGTGGGAAACGCGTTAGCGAAGGAGTTGGGTTTGGAATGCCGTCGCAAAATACAGTTTATTTACCAGTTAGCTAAATTTTAGAAGAGCAGAGTGTTTAGGTAAAATAATTGGAACCCGATAGTTCTGTGACCTTTAGCGATTGAAGTTATTAGATCTCTCAGAAAAGAACATCCTCCATACATAACTGTCGTGAATAACATAACTCTGAAAGGAAATTTTGTGACAGTACCGAGGGACTGAACTCCATGCGTAGCTAGAGGACGGACCCAGCGTGAACGCGAGTTCTGCCGCCGAGCCAGTGAAACCGGACGCAGCCGTACTGTCAGCTGTGCTGTCAGCAACTTGCAATCTCACGAGCGCGACGCGTGTCGCCCCTTAGCACCTCAAACTGCACTGAATCTCAACACAGGAATTCTCAACCATTATATAACGAACCCTTTGAATAACTGTACACACATTTTCAATAGTAAGGAACTTACTTTGCTCCCTACACACTTTCTATATGACAAATGAACTCTAATTTTATAAAAAACAAAAGCGCCGACAGGTAAGTCATATCGACGGCTTCGAGATGCAACTAGCTTCGTTGAGCCACCCATAATGAATATATGGAAGCAGGTAGGTGAGAGAATTGACAAAAGGAACAACAATCATATCCTTGAACGATTGACTGGGTGATTGATAATCACCAATATTTGCAAATACAAATCTATACAGCAAACAGCATATCACATGTTTAATAATTATTGGTCTGTTCATTGAAGGAGCCATAATACCACTTTTCGTCAGAATCTTGTTAAAGGAAGTATTGACGTGACATTACACTATTTCACAGCATTTCTCATAATGACAGTTTTCTTGTAGGTAGAAGTACCACAGGCTATTAGTTGGCATGGAAAGAATATAAACAAGAGCGTAGAGGAATACCAGTGGATACTCGCAATCATTTTGGAAGGGCTTTTATTTTCAATTATTGATGATAAGGGACCCTAGGCGGGTCAGCCAAATGTCGGGGGGTTTCAACAAGAATGCTTTTACTTGTTCACTTTGCATACTGGATTGGGTCGTTGGCTCTGGCTGAAGGCCTATTATGAGACCCAACCTGTTAATTAAAACTGCCCTTCACTAATTTTGATTAATATTTAATAACTAAATAGTGTTCAGGGAACTGATCACTACTAAACAAACAAGGATAGCATTGAACACATTTATTGAACAACAATCTTTCTAACATCAAACTGAACAATGACATACATTTATGATAAAATTAAGCTAGTAATGGCAATGGCCCTTAAATTCCAAATCTAACTCTGAAGGTCGGATAACGCATCTGTACTTGTTATTTTCTACTCTCTCAACTTCTCAGACAGCATAAAATACGTCACACAAACGTATTGCAATTAACAAATTCTCAATAAGAGAGTGGCTGGAAAACTGAGCTCTGGTAATCACAGGCGTGCGTAATATCGGATTAATGCCGAAATTGAGCATAACGTTATCAAATGCAGCATTGTGGACAGGTCAGCAAGCTGCCGATGGTGTCTGCGTCGTCGAGGGGCCTCAATTGCAACAAAATGAATTTATTTTCGCGAACAGGCTTCATGTTCGTAAACTCCTATTCAAAAGCTTATTCTGCTTTCTTTCCAATCGTCTCGCACTCGTTAAGTTGGGACTCACCAGCCCAAAGGCGAAATGCAGTAACGCCTATAATAAAGTGTGGCTCCAGGAAATTGCTCTGCTCCTGTCTGCTTCCTGTGAGACAGTATTCCCAACCGTAATTAGCGGAATCAGCCTGTCTGTAACAGTAAAACATGACAGTACCCCTAACTGAATACTAGTTTCAGTTGCAGCTGGCAGACTTATTCAAAGTTCTGCACAGCACACTGAAAAGAATTTACTCTCCTACAGCAGAGCCGAAAGCACGACGTCCGCTCGCTGCAGAATCTGAGACGCTTCTCCTCGATTACAGCTCGAAAAGCTTCCCTCTGCAAAAATCAGCACGCCCACGCTATTTTTCGAGCTGGCCAATCCCGTGGTTCTAGACCAGCACAGTTCGCTCCCACTATTATTTACTGGCTTCTTCCAGCCAATTAAAACATTCTGTGCCTTACTGCGCCTAGAATCTTCTGGAACAAACTGAAACTCCGTTCAAAATGAACCCACCAATCGTGTCTCTCTGTTCGCCCTCGCGCGGGAAAAGGTCATTGCACTAGCTTAACCGCGTTTCTTAGAAAGCCCCAGAAAACGTTAAGATTCGTGGGAAGGCTCCCTTAGGCGCCAGCTCATCTCGACATAGTGGCGTCGGCGTAACACCCAGCGCCAACGAGGCGCCGTCCTTGGAAGGCGTGCCTCTTGTTGTCCGCGCAATGAGTGCCTACCTGCACCGGCGGCGCGTCTCCCCCAGTGGGACGCTTTCGCATACCGACTTGTAATGGTCGGTTGTAAACTTCCGCACACCTCTACCCTGCCTTTGAGCAGTGCCGCTCGTCCGCTCCAGCCAAACTCCGTGAAAATATCACCTGAACCCCGACTTTATGCAACATGCGAATTTCTTAAAGTTAATACGCGTCTTACGCCGTCTCATACTCCCCATATTAATTTCAATAGGCTGATTGTCTGATAAATTACATAATAACCGATATCTAACTTGTCTTTGCAACAATTATTATATTACAGTAAGGTGCAAAATACTGCCACCTTACAATTTTGCTACGAAATGTAACTGGAGAGTAAGGGAATTTTGTGTAAAGGAACTAATATTTTGAACTTTTGATTTTTTTTGCGGCCCGCATCTCGTGGTCGTGCGGTAGCGTCCTCGCTTCCCACGCCCGGGTTCCTGGGTTCGATTCCCGGCGGGGTCAGGGATTTTCTCTGCCTCGTGATGGCTGGGTGTTGTGTGCCGTCCTTGGGTTAGTTAGGTTTAAGTAGTTCTAAGTTCTAGGGGACTTATGACCACAGCAGTTGAGTCCCATAGTGCTCAGAGCCATTTTTTTTTTTTTGCGGTTTTGCCGCCGCTTATATCACTATGACGAGTTGCCAATTACTTATGTCCAATTAATTATATCCAATTACTTATGTCCAATTACTTATGCCCAATCGATTATGTCTAATTACTTATGTCTAATTACTTGTGTCCAATTACTTAGATCCATGCATTATCTTATTATTGTTCATTTTGACTTTATTTTATTACCAACTATTTAGAGAATTTTGCTAAAGTTTTGCCAGCACCAGTAATTTAGTATTTGTATCAACCTAGTGTTTCCATGTGTCACTGTGGTACTAGATTGATGAGGATAATAATTTTGTAGGATGTCAAGTATGCTAGAATAAGTTTCCGAGTACTGACAATTATTTAAGTGTTTAGCAGTAATGATATCTTAGGTAAGAAATTATTTTGGTAGAATAATTTAAAATGTAACCATGTTTTATTTCAGAATGAGATTTTCACTCTGCAGCGGAGTGTGCGCTGATATGAAACTTCCTGGCAGATTAAAACTGTGTGCCCGACCGAGACTCGAACTCGGGACCTTTGCCTTTCGAGGGCAAGTGCTCTACCAACTTTTTTTTATAAAAAAATAAAAGGAGAAAGGAAAGGGTATAATACTTTATTTTATTTTATTTGTTGGTCATTTTGTTCTTATTTTGTTCTTGTGTATTTATTTGGATTCGAGCGCAGGTCTCCTGCCCACTTTTTTGTAATCTTTTTCATGTATATAGATATCAATGTGCGAACAGTCATAGTTAATCAAGCCTGGAAAACTAAAACAGAATGAAGACACCATCGAAGATATGAAACATAAATAACATAAAAAGAAAGCTACCACGTCGTAGTTAGGCTTCCCAGCGACTGCGCTCACTGATAAAGATTGTTCAATATATGCTCGTCTGCAGTTCGTTCTGACCTCATCTGCCACTGCCTGGAACATTCCAGCTGCACGGCGGGCTGTGAAAGGCACTCCATAGGTAGTTTGCGAAGCACTGTCGATATCTGGTATGCCCGGAAATAGCATGATGTCTTTCTTGCAAATAGAGCCAGAAGTCAAGGAAATTCTTGTGTCCGTCACGACAGAGGTAATGGACCGCATGTCCACGTATCCAGGTGATGGAGTTGGTTCGAGTCTTGGGGTAAAATGTCTCATCCGGAAACAATAACGTGCGTGCAGATATATGTTCCAGCCTAACTCGCAAGAGATAAGCCAGCATCTGCCGCACTAGGTGCCAAACCGGTTCCGCCTCTCCACAGCTGAGGTGGTACTCGTCAGAATATACTGTATTACAACCCACACAATTGGGAGATTCTGCCATGTGGATATTGTAGAGACGTTCTCCCAACTGAGCTACCGAAGCACGACTCACGCCCGGTACTCACAGCTCTACTTCTGCCAGTATCTCGTCTCCTACCTTCCAAACTTTACAGAAGCTCTCCTGCGAACCTTGCAGGACTAGTACTCCTGAAAGAAAGGATACAGCGGAGACATACCCGCGAAAGGCAAAGGTCCCGAGTTCGAGTCTCGGTCGGGCAGACAGTTTTAATCTGCCAGGAAGTTTCATATCTGCGCACACTCCGCTGCAGAGTGAAAATCTCATTCTGGAAACATCCCCCAAGCTGTGGCTAAGTCATGTCTCCGCTGTATCCTTTCTTTCTGGAGTGCTAGTCCTGCAAGGTTCGCAGGAGAGCTTCTGTAAAGTTTGGAAGGTAGGAGACGAGATACTGGCAGAAGTAAAGCTGGGAGTACCGGCCGTGAGTCGTGCTTCGGTAGCTGAGATGGTACCAGTCTGCCATCGGCAGTGACACAGTGCGGACCGTGTTGCCTGCCGGCCGCGCTGTGGTGCGCGCGCCGGTTTGTTTACGCCGGAGCAGCTTCGCGTGTGCGGTGTTGTGAGTCTACAGCGAGATGGCACACTCGTACGGAAAAACGACTTTGAAGTTCAGTTTTGCGAACGGCTATACACGACCAAAGGCACACGAGATTGAACGTTTCTTAAGAGAAGAGGTAAAAATCGATCCACAGGAAATCGTGGGAATCAATTTATCGATCGTTTCAAGCGTCGTCTATGTGTCAAGCTTGTTGACGAGGTTGCTTGCGAAAGACTTCTACAACGATCATCGAACGGGTATCGTTTCTGTCACGCCGACGGGATTGTTGGTGTGGTTACAGTCGATCACGCGGGAATGGGGATTCGCACTATACGAGTCTTCGAACTTCCGTTTGAGGTCCCGTCTGAACTTGTTATCGACGCCTTTCGACCATACGGTACAGTTCTATCCCATGTGGCCGAAAAATGGACGATACCCCGTTTTAAATGGGGTGAGACAAATACGGATAGAGCTGCGAAAGCACGTCCCCTCTTATTTGTACATAGGAGGTTGTCGAGCGATTATAATCTATGATGGGCAACCTCGCACTTGCTCGGGGTGCGGGAAAGAAGGTCACGTCCGCTCGGAATGCCTCCAGCGACGTTTAGTGCAAACTCCACGGGATGACGTTCCGGCGCCACAACAGATGACTGTCTTACCTTTGAGCTTTGTGGAAGCCCTGAGAGGCGACGTGAGGGAGATTTCCGATGGGCACCAGCAGCTGCCCCCTGTAGAGAACATGGACACCAACGGACTGGAACTCCGACCACCGGTTCCACCACAGCAGGCACAGGACACCACACAAGAGATGCAGCTGACGGCCGCTCCAGGCTCATCCGTGGTGGCTGCCAGTGCTTCCACCGAGAGCGTGATAGGCCAGGCCCAAGACGGAGGATACGCAACCCAAACGGTCGATGCGGAAGCAAGGCAACGGAAACAGCGTTCGCCGAAGAGAAGAAAGAAGCGTCGACTGACTTCTGCTGACGATAGCCATAGTCCCGAGGGGACAGTATCGACCTGAGACCAGTGGATTCAACAGATACCGAGATGACGGTGCAGGAATTACACAGCGACGATAACTTGAACTCGCCTTCTGGTGACCGGAAGGCTGAAGTGGAGATGACAACTGTAGAACATAAGAGCGGTGACAACGTTGTCTCCCATCCTTCGACCAATTCCGGAAATACGCTGGGGGACTGGGCGCAAGAAATGGACCAACAGGAACAGAAGGAAAATACGAACGCGACGATTACGGATAGTCCTGGCCAGAGGCCGGGAGGGATCGGGAAATGTTGAACAACTTAGTGAGGTGAGGAGCGCAGGGGGTGCAGATAGACGCTTAATGACACCGCCCTACAACTGATGAACACACGTCAGGCGTACCGCATTGCAACGGTAAACATTAATGGCATTCGGACACCGCTTAAAATTCAAATGCTGAAAGATGTGTTACGCGCTGCGGACGTGGATATTGTACTCCTACAAGAAGTGCGTTTCACATGGCCGCCAGAGTTTTACGGCTACGAGGCTCATTATTCAGTGCACGATTAAAGTGGGTGCGGTGTGGCGATCCTCATCAGGGAAGGAATAGGACTGGAGGACGTCATGCCTCTCCCTTCGGCACGTGGCATAGCGATCACTGTCGACGGCGTTCGTTTCATCAATTTATACGCACCATCTGGCTCCACAAAACGAAGAGAAAGAGCGACCTTTTACACCGAAGAGATAGCACCGTTGTTCGCTGGATGCTATGATCACTATATAGTGGGCGCCGACTTTAATTGTGTCGCCGACAAAAAGGACCAAGTACCTCATTATGTGCCATGCATGGAACTGCGTGCGTTGATAACCGAAATGGCGTTTCTTGATACCTGGGAACTGCAGCATGGCGACAGACCGGGTTATACGTTTGTAACGGGACACTCGGCGAGTAGACTTGATAGAGTGTATGTGACACGAGCTCTACGGACGGCGATACTGGATGCCGAAATCTGGTCAGCGGCTTTTACGGATCATATGGCGTACGTCTGTACGATTTCACTAACGCGTCAGAAGATATGGCGGAGTAAGGGTCACTGGAAAATGAATTGTGCACTTTTACGTGACACTGAATGTCGCCGGTCGATAGAGGCGGCCTGGGAGACCTGCGTTCGCCGCCAACGAGCATACACCTTGGTTCTCCAGTGGTGGATCAAATGCGCAAAACCAACGTTACGGAGAACGTTGACACGATACGGGCAGGACAAATCGCAGTGGAACCGCACGACGGCTGATTTTTATTTTATAGCCCTGAGGGAGCTGATGACCCAACAACCATCGTCGGAAAGGCACAGGCCATGCGCAGGATAAAAGCCAAGTTATTACAGCTGACGAGACTACGAATGGAAGGTATAATGGTCCGGGCGAGATTGGCGGACACAGGTGCTGCCGAAACCCCCTCCATGCACCACGTAGACGTGAACGCCAACGACGACGCAGGACATTGATCAGGGAACTAATCTCTGAAACTGGCCAGCAAGTTGTGCACCAGCGTGATATTGCGCATGTGTTTACTGACTATTTCCGCCTGTACAAGTGAACCACGAGACACTTCATGATGTCATCTCGGAAATGCCAGATAGAGGACCACCACTGGATGCAGAGACTTTCATCACAGCGATAACAGAGGACGAGCTGACAGATGCAATTGCCAGGGGGGCCCCGAACAAGTCCTCAGGACAGGACGGCTTCCCAATTGAATTTTACCGCGCCTTTACATACCTCATGGGACGGACCTGGATTCAGATGTACAACGAACTCCTGTTACCGCTCACTGAGATACCTGCCGAATTCACAGATGGTATCATCATCCCAATACCCGAACCACGCGGTGGCGGAAGGCCAGGAGATTATAGGCCACTCACTCTCTTGAACTGCGACTATAAGATTTTCGCGCGCATCCTTGGGGCTCGCCTGCGGTCTTCAATTTCTGATAGACTCCTCATAGATCAAACTTGCCTCGGCGGTAAGAGTAACGTACATACGGCGCTCGGTGACTACCGAGATATCATCGCATTAGCAGCGGCATGCCGCGTGCGTGGAGCACTCGTCGCTATTGACTTCGATCATGCGTTCGACAGAGTAGATCATACCTTTTTGCATGCGGTGGTGGGCAGATTGGGAATCCCACAGGCCTTCATTCTAGTGACCATGCGACTGTTACACGGCGTGCGATCAAAGGTCTCGGTGAATGGGCGGGGCACTGACTACATTGTTATTTCAAGGTCAGTTCGTCAAGGTTGCCCCCTTTCGATATTTTTGTAGACAATGGCTTTGGAACCCTGTCTATATGGTCTCCGAAGACGGTTGGAGGGAGTGCCGTTGCCACAACTGACCTTTCATTGCCGCGCTTATGCTGACGATGTGATGATGCTGGTGGCACGGACAGACGAAGCAGTACGTACGGCGTTGGCATGGATACAGCGATACGGGATGGCGGCAGGAAGCGTGTTTAATCTACAGAAATCACACTGCATGAATGTCGGTCGAGGATTACAACCGGGGGAGGAAGACCCGCTCATGTTAGTTAAGACCATAAAATGTCTAGGTATTACGTTCCACACGGATGTACAGCGGACAGCAGCGGATAACTACCGACGCATATTGAATCTGATGCGGACAATGGTGCTGTCACAGAAATGAAGAGCGTTGGATATGATTCAGAGGGTGACCTATGTTAACGTATACCTAGCACCGAGACTCACTCACGTAGCGCATGTCCTGCTTTTAACGCGCACAATGGCATCACGGATACAAGCAACTTTCGGAACCTATGTGAGTGTGGGACACCTGTTTAAGATCCGATACACAACGCTTACGCTACCACCCGGAGAGGGTGGACTTGGTCTAGTGAACGTATATGAAAAGGCATGGGCGTTATTCGTCAGTACGATTTTCCGACAGTGGCGCGGTCAATTTCGCAATATCTCGGGCGCGTTGGCCGATGTACTAGCGCCCACTTCAATGCTGCCCCCAGTCAATGTGGGCCATATTTCACCGAAGCTGTCACATTTCAAGTCTTTTTTTTTTTTTTTTTTTTTTTTTTTTTTTTTTTTTTTTTTTTTTTTTTTTAGGAGCTTAGTTATGTCAGAGATTCGTTCCCAAGAACACGACTACCGACGACGCGAGATGTATACCAACTCTTACTGCGCCGGTGCCCCAGGAATACCCGGGAAAAGAAGTACCCAGACAAGAACTGGCGACAGATATGGCGCGTTATACGGAACGTTTACCTCCCAACGTCGGTACGCTCAACATGGTATGTGGTGGTAAATAGGAAGTTCGCAACGAATCAACGGCGGCACGCGATTCATTTGGCAGACACTCCGCTATGTTTAGGCTGCGCAACAGTGGACACTGATGAACATCGTTTAGCATGTAGTGGGACGGCTCCAGTGTGGCACTTGGCACAACAGATATTGGCGTTCCTGTTACGCTCCACCCCTCACACAATTTCATCAGACACACTTTTTTTCCCCCAAGAATCTTATTTTCCGGTCCAAAAAACCAATGCAGTGGCATGGGCACGGGGAATGGTGGTGGGCTACGTGTATAACGAATCGGAAAAGGACAAAATTGATTTTTGGCATTTTCTCCTGGATGGACACACGAAGCTGCAACAGCATAAGAAATATGGGCAAGACTTCGCTAATTACTTGCGACTTACATTTACCGACCCGCCGGCCAGATAGGGTGTGACGGGTGAGAGATGAGATAGACGAAGAAGCCGAGATAGACATCGATCACACTTACGGACTCTTAGTTAATTTCGAGACGACGACCCAGTCTTACACCATCGTCTGGAGAACGAGTCGATAGATGGCTCTCTTGCTCTATCGAACGTCGGGTCGTGAGCAAGTGTCGCCCCCGACACGAATTTCATTTCATTGCTACAGGAATCTTTCTTTCGTATTTGTACTATCCGCAATGTCTTCATGTCTTTCATTTGGGCATTTTCAGTTTTATTCATTTCCTTAATTAATTAATTTTCTAATTAGCCGCTATTTGTCAACATATGGTTAGGTTACGTTAGTGTTGTTTTAACGTCCCGTCGACAACGAGGTCATTAGAGACGGAGCGCAAGCTCGGGTTAGGGAAGGATGGGGAAGGAAATCGGCCGTGCCCTTTCAAAGGAACCATCCCGGCATCTGTCTGAAACGATTTAGGGAAATCACGGAAAACCTGAATCAGAATGGCTGGAGACGGGATTGAACCGTCGTCCTCCCGAATGCGAGTCTCAACATATGGACATTGTAGACACTATTTATGCGGTAGTACAACAAAATGTATGTAAGCAAAGGTGGTAAGCCTGACATTCGAAAAAAAGCGGTAGCTTGCGTTGTAAAAAAAAAAAAAAAAAAATAGATGGCAGAGCACTTGCCCGCGAAAGGCAAAGGTCCCGAGTTCGAGTCTCGGTCGGGCACACGGTTTTAATCTGCCAGGAAGTTTCATGTTTTATTTCATTTATGTTTGAATGTTTATCTGGAGCGACGTATCACATGCCTACCCTCGTGTTTGGTAACATAAAAAGAGTGAACCACATCCGCAGGGGCACGTACCTTACGCGACGCGAATGACGATCGCGCGGAACCCTAGCCGTCTGTGCCGTTTCTTCACTTTTCAATTTCGCGGCATAGTCCATCCTACCCACTTTCATCTGTCAACTTTCAACAGACACAAAACTATTCAGCGCAGAATTTGATCTTCCATGTCGAAGAAGAGTTCACGAGAACAGTGTTCCGTGCTCTCTGACGACAGCTGATCAGACAACATCAGACGCGAACCGCGTCTAGCCCGCAGCTAACCGCCAGTAAGCGGAAATCTCTTTTCAAAACTTTGAGCCTTCTTTGACACTGTTTTCCCGTTGTATTTTCCGAAGGAATAGCGACTACTGAAGTAGTAGCATTTAACTGTATGATGTGTCCCAGGACACTGCGATATAACCAAGGATAGACGGAGTTTTAAGCAACCAGCTGCGCCCGAGGAGGCCAGCACTACGGAGTTATAGAGATGGCGAGTTAGTCGCAAAATGTTGAGAGGATAGAGACGGCGAATTTGGTCGCGAAATAAAGTTAGTCGCAAGATGTTGAGAGGATAAAGACGGCGAATTTGGTCGCACAGTAAAGTTTTTTTTATGTAAGAGAAGTCGAGTTTGAAGGAAAAATAGGTAGCAACTATCTTGGAGTCGCAGAATTGTCATATACACAGTTAAGTAGGCGATAACGTCGTGTCAACGATGCGCCGTGCACTATACCTTCATAAAGAAAAAGTCCTTCAGAAATTACGCTCGATTTAGTCTCTTCTATTTCAATTCCTTACGCTTTCTGTTTCCACTATGGAAATCTCTAGATTCTCGTCGAGTTTCTCTTTTCTCCTCTCGTTAACAACAGCGTTGACACCCAACGACACAATCTACGCTCCACCTGCACCAAACTGGTGTCACTTTTCTTTGTCATTCTCACTTTATGGTGTTTAGCAAATATACTGATGCATGACAAATTTCCTCTCACAATGTGACTGTTATTGCACTTAGATGGTCAGCCCACAGAGATGTTCAACTTTGTTTACTTATTGATATACCATATGTAGCAATGTAATATGAGAGTTGTGTCCCTCATTTTTATATTTTCATGTTAATGTTGTAAGTAGGCTGTTTATGTTTTCTTTATGTAAGTAGGCTGTTTAGATTTTTATATTGGTAATGCCACGTAACGCTCTGTATGAAAATCACTGGCTGTGCTGTGTGCAGCCTGTGGCTAGTTTGCATTGTTGTCTGCCATTGTTGTCATGAACTGCTATAGCTGGATGTGAACAGCGCGTAGCGTTGCGCAGTTGGAGGTGAGCCGCCAGCAGTGGTGGATGTGGGGAGAGAGATGGCGGAGTTTTGATAATTTGTAATACTGGATGTCAATTATGAATATTAAGGTAAATACATTGTTTGTTCTCTATTAATATCTTTCATTTGCTAACTATCCCTATCAGTAGTTAGTGCCTTCAGTAGTTTGAATCTTTTATTTAGCTGGCAGTAGTGGCGCTCGCTGTATTGCAGTAGTTCGAGTAACGAAGATTTTTGTGAGGTAAGTGATTTCTGAAAGGTATAGTTTAATGTTACTCAGGGCCATTCTTTTGCAGGGATTTTTGATAGTCAGATTGCGTTGCGCTAAAATTATTGTGTGTCAGGTTAAGCACAGTCGTGTATAATTGTTCTAAGTGGACGTTTCATATGTACAATTGTTATAAGGGGACGTTTCATATGTCGACCCTTAGCCTAGGATACCTTACTGGAATCTTCTGATTTTTTCTTGTAGTTTGTGTATTTAGTGTAGCTTTTGTTTATTGCTAGAGCGTAATTGTAGAGAGAATCTCCTTTGTAGTTGCAGTCTTTCATTGTTGTGCAGTAAAACAGTTGTGGCAAGCATGTAGATTTGCACCAAGTATTTCGCAGCTGCGCTTGTAATTAACTACATATTATTTTCAGTGCTATGTTAATGTGTTCTCTTATTTTTGCTATTCAAATTGTGCTTTTCTGTGTTATCGTGTGAAATATTGTAACAATAATGGCGTGTGAAAAACGTAACACTCGGCTCCAAAGTAAACTGAGAAATAATAGTGACGACGAGCGTAGCTTATCACCACCACTGGGTAGAGAATTAACAGACATTCGAAGTAGTAATTTGGTAACTGTGCATAGGGATATGGAGCGGGCGGCAAATAATGGTGTAAACAGTCAAACAGGTAGTGAACAGGGAAGCATTATCGATCGATCGGTCGGCAACAGCTCGCCTCAGGAATCCGAAATGACAGAACACAATACCGCAAATACTGTAGACTTCGGTTTTGGGTCCTCACCGTTTTCTCAAACAAGTCAAGACACATTTTCTGCTTGTCAAAATGTGAATGTTGCCGGTGCAAATTCACTGTCGAAAAGCATAGAGAAACAGATTCCAGACACTAATACATTATTATTGCAATTAATGCAACAAATGGAACTAAATCAGAGACAAATGGGACAAAATCTTGAAAAGTTAGACACAATGGAACAAAATCTTAAAAAGTTAGACACAATGGAACAACATCAGAGACAAACACAGCAACAGTTAGACGCAATGGAACAAAATCTTCACACCACGCTTGAACAAACACGTGAAGATTTAACTACTGAGTTACATAAAATAGAATCGAAATGTCAAAAAGCCTGTAATGACGTAAAAACACAAATTTGTGAGCATTTCCAACCTATTTTTTCGCGTCATGAAAATGCATTACAGAATCACGAAGCAGCCATAAAAGAACTGCAAACTATTGTTCATGAAAATCATGAGACCTTGCAAGCTAAAATTGACTCAGTTGCGTCTACCGATTCGGTTACGGAACTTGCAAAAACTCAGGAAAACTTAAAGGACACAGTAGAAAGACACATGGAGGAAATTAGTTCATTATCAGAGAAAGTAGTTGAACTTTCAGATCAGCTAAATAATTTATCTACGAAGGTAGATGATAATCTGAATGACAAAAAACCGGTAGTCTTTAATGACACAGAAGAGAGCGAACAAATTAGGAAACTGAAACAAAATCTGAATCAAATTGATACGCAATACCAAAGAGAAATCCGGGAAGTACAAGATCAGCTGACACAGGTAACACAAGAATTACGTATTTCAGAGGACACTCGCGCCCCAATAAGGGAAGAGGGACATAGAAATACGGAACAGCCACAAAATAATAACACAGGGCATTTCGGAAGTTATGAAAGAAATTGGCAATGTGCACCGAATTTTGAGATGGAACCGCCGAAACGACGTAACAATGACCGATATGCTACTCGCCGACATGATGATTTTGACTATAAGCTGTTCATTACTACACGTAAATTCAAAACGTTTAAGAATTCTGCCAACGACATTCATCCACAAGCGTGGCTCCATCAATTCTCTCATTGTTTCCCTCCCAACTGGTCATTAGAACACAGATTAGAATTTATATGTGGCTACTTAGAGAATTAACCAGGTGTAAGAATGCGATCGGTCATTCACGATTGTCACAGTGAAGGAGATTTTTATCATGCCTTCCTCTCAGCATATTGGTCTCAAGCTACACAAGACCGTGTAAAACATAGCATCATAATGATGAAACACTTCGAACAATCTGAATTTTCCAGTCTTGTGAAATATTTTGAAGACATGTTGCACAAGAATCAATACCTGTCAAACCCATACAGCCCCTCAGAACTCATCCGCATTTGCTTAATCAAACTGCCTGAACATTTACGACATATTATTTTAGCAGGACGTTGCAAAGACGACATTGAAGCTTTTCAGGGACTGTTACAAGAATTAGAAATTGACACAGACAGTCGCGGGATGCGAAAACAGGAAAACAATCACTACAGGTCACATCCGTCACAATTCCGTGACGACAGAAACGATAACTGGACGCGACAAGGCTATTTTCACCACACAAATCGTGACCAAAATAGACACCACCCGTATGACAACCGTTGGCAGAGTAGTAATAATTACAGGGAAAGATCACCTCTCCGCAGTAATGACTATCACAGAGACAATCAGAGAAACAGACAATATGGGAACCAAAATAATTATTATCAAGGGAGACGGAATAACTTTAGACGCAACGGTCCAGCGCGCAGTTACGATTCAGGGAGAAATTCTCCACCACGTGACCGACAAGAAAGATACTATCGAATCTACCGACATGACGACAGACGATATGATCGTAACGACAGACCTGAATTGCATCAGAACTGGCGAGAGTTAAACAGAGCAGAGCACTCTCGTCACGATGAATTTGTAGAAGTTAGGTCTCCAAATCCCAATAGCGACGCGCGCCAACCAAGAGACAATAGGCAATGACTCACTCCGCTGGCAGCCACAATACGTACTTATGAAACTGACGACGGAGCTGCCGTAGCTAGTAATTACGTAAAAATGGAAGACATTAGGGACATCTTACTCCAGGAACACGACGCAAAACATAACAACATTGCATATCCTGTGATTCACATTACTGTAAATGACGTAAAATTTACGGCAGTACTTGACTCTGGCAGTCCCATTTCAGTAATTAGTAAAACAGCTTTTAGCAAATGCAACAAATCGAACGATTGCCCCACACTTCCGTTACGTAAGATTAAATTACAAGGTGCAATCTTTGGAAAAAGTGTAGATGTACGCCAACAAACCAATTTAGAATTCTTTTGCCAAAGCCACAGCTTCTCTATGAACTTTCTTATTGTTCCATTATTGTCGACGGAAATTATACTGGGAGTAGACTTTTTGAATGAATATAAAGCAATCTTAAGCTTTCACGATGCTGAAATAAGTTTAGAGAAAGAAGGTAAGTCAATAGCTTTGAAATTTGAAGACTGGCTCTCAAACCATGATGAGGAAATTAATCGGCTTTACGTTCTGTTAGACAACAGTTCGGAATTTTCTACGGAACTACACACCAACAATCACTCTGCAAGTACTGACAGGGATGATATCGACGGCATATTTGAAATTAATGAGTTAATTCAGAATAAAATTCAACCAATTGAGAATTGTAATGACACTGATAGGCAGGACCTTTTTGAGATTTTACAAGCACATTCTACAGTTTTTACTCACAAAACATGAACAATCAAGGGATTTCAATACCAATTTCGTGTTCGTGAGCATACTAAATTTTGTGTTAGACCATACGTAATTCCAGCACATTATAGGGACCGTGTTAGAACAGAAATACAATCTATGCTTGACGAGGGCATTATTGAGCCTGCAGTAAGCTCATACAACAATCCGTTACATGTTGTTGAGAAGAAAAATGGATCGATCAGGCTTGTCTTAGATTCGAGACAAATCAATACTATCATCATTCCTGAAACAGACAGGCCGCAGACGATGGAAGAACTTCTTCAAAATTTTAATGGTGTATAAGTGTTGTCTTCCATTGATCTCAGATCCAGCTTTTATCAGATCGAACTTCATCCAGAATGCAGAAAATACACAGCTTTCCTTTGTTTCGGCGTTTGTTATCAGTTTCGGAAACTTCCTTTTGGTTTGGACATTTCTTCGGCAGCATTCATTCGTGGGCTAAATTCCATATTACCTGAGTTCTCAAAACGTCACATCACCTTATATGTGGACGATATTCTAATAGCAGAAGCTTCATGGGAACAACATAACCGCATCCTCAACAGTTTGTTACGTATTTTTGCAGAATCTGGAATTACAGTTAACTTGGAAAAGTCTGAATTCGGTAGGTCAAAGGTGAAGTTTTTGGGACATATTATTTCTTCTGAAGGCATTCAGCCGGATCCTGAAAAGTTAGAAGCAATCAGAGCCATTCCAGTTCCATCCACAAAAAGACAAGTCCGCAGTTTTCTAGGTCTCGTAAATTTTTACCGTCGTTTTCTGAATATGCAAATTCTAGTTACACCAAAACTTTGTTCTCTCACTGGAAAAAACACTATTTGGAACTGGGACGAACAAGCACAGTTGGAATTCAATTCTTTGAAAGAAGCGTTACTTCACGCGCCAATACTAGCTCATCCAGATCTGTCACAAGATTTCTGCCTTAGCACGGATTCTTCTAAAGTCGGTCTTGGTGCCCACTTATTTCAAGAAGCCATAGAAAATGACACTACTGTTCAGAAAACCATTGCTTTTGCTAGCCGAGTGCTAACAAAATCTGAAAAAAATTATTCCGTTACTGAATTAGAAGCTTTAGCGATCGTTTGGGCATTTAACAAATTCCGTTTCTTTCTTTCTGGTAAGCACGTAAAAGTATACAGTGATCATCGTGCATTACAATTTCTTATGTCTTCAAAATTAAATCATGATAGGTTAAAACGTTGGGCATTGTTTCTGCAAGAATTCCGGTTCACAATAGTCTACATTCCCAGCAAGGAGAACATTGTTGCGGACGCGCTGTCACGCGCACCGGCTGGGCTTGAGAAAAGTAACACAGAAGGCAACCTCGAGAAAAATTTCAGTATTCTTTACATTCAGAAAGTCGCCTTTGAAAACTTCATCACCACATCTTTAAAGGACATTGCTCATGAACAAGATAAAGATCCGATTTGGAAAGACATCAAAAGTAAATGGCATGAAAAGACCCACACTCAGATTCGGCATTATTACCTGGTTAGAAACAACATACTCTTCAAACGCTGCACTGTTGATGACAAGCTATGGGTACTTTGCATTCCAGACGATTTTGTTAATAAGCTCATTTGGTACATTCATTTCAGCTACGCACATTTTGGTCCACGAAAATGTTATCATATTCTTCGAACGACTTGTTATTTTAACAATATGGAAAAGAGAATTCGAAGAGTCTTGTCTATTTGTAAACTTTGTCAAAAGGCGAAACCATCTACTGTCTCACATCGTGCTCCGCTGTTTCCTATCATTCCTTCTAAATTAAAAGAATTTGCTGCTGTTGATCTCTTGGGACCACTTGTCAGAACATCTAATGGATTTGCGTACGTTCTAGTCGCTGTTGAACTTACTTCAAAATTTGTTTCTTTCACTCCGTTACGTAAAGCCACTGGACGGTCTGTATCCAATGCCTTTGTTAAAAATTTCTTACGTGAAGTTGGACACGTTAGTAAAGTCATTTCAGATAACGGACCGCAATTCAGATCTGCTGTTTGGTCACGCATGCTTCGGAATCATAAAATCAAACCTGTTTTTTTTTCATTGTATTCACCACATTGTAACCCGTCTGAACGGATTATGAAAGAAATCAATAAGCTTTGCAGACTTTATTGTCACAGAAAGCATCAGCATTGGGACAGATATTTACACTTATTTCAAAATGTGCTGAATGAAATGCCTCATGATTCCACTGCTTTACCACCTACTCTTGTACTGAAGAATGTAGAACCTCCGAACAGAATCAGAGAGCTTGTACCTTTCCCGAATACACGTAAACTTCGACACAAAGACATAATTGATTTGGCTCTTAAAAATATAAAATCTGCAGCAGACAAAAGGAGAAAACTACACGGTAAAGCAAATGCAAAGAAATTATGTATTGGTCAGAAAGTTCTCATTAAAGCTCATTCATTGTCACATAAGAAGAAACACTTGAGTCACAAATTCTTTCTAGTTTACAATGGACCTTACAGAATCCGACGTATACCACATGATAATTGCGTTGAAGTTGAAACTCTGCGTACTAGGAAGAGTAAAGGTTTACACCACATTTCTCATGTAAAACCATTTATTGAGAGATAATCTGCTTTTTAACTTTGTCTTTGCCACTTCACGTTACTAGTATGCTTTTGAAACTGTTACCATGCAACAATGTTTAAAGTTAAAAATCCAGTCAAGAACCAAGAGAACTTATTCAAACAGAAATTACGAATGCATTGTTATTGCGAACAGACGACAGTGTTATTGTGTGTGTACATTCTTGCTTGTTAGTTGCACGATTACGTAACGACTATAAGGCTCACATACTTAGAACATTTACTGGTACTGCTAATGAGATTCTAATGCAACATTTTGGTTTACTTGAAAATACATTCTGAATTAAAGTACTTTCTGGGAGATACCAGATGACACAGTGGTTAGTTAATGTGACAGCTACACGATTTTATCACGACGCTACTAATGAGTGACAATTTACAATGTTGCTTTTGCGGTGTTTCTGTTTTATATCTGCACAGTTTTTCTGAATTCTTCTGGAAAGTAAAACATGTTTTAGTAGTAACTTTTGTGGTATAGCTACAATAAGACAGCCTTTTCTGTAGCACAACAATACGTTACAGCACAGCAATTTCTTCATCACGGCAATAAGCGTAATAACTAAGATATCTATACGCAAAGCATTTCACTTTTGTTTATCATGAGGTAAGTACATTGTCTTCTGCAGAACTTAGCTTTCGGAGGACGATAACTACGACACTTCCACAGAGATTATCTTACAGCAAGACGCATATTTAGCGCTACAGGACACGTATTTGAGTGATTAATTTTGTACTTAAAACATTTATTTTTAAAGATTTTTGAATTACAAAGAAAGTTTTCTGTAATACATTTCATTCCATTCTTGTAATCTGTAACACCTGAGGGTATAATTACAATAATCCTCAGGGGGGTACACGCCTACTTTGTGTATCATGTGTTTGGCAAGCACAAGGAGCCCTAGCTAATATGGTATTTGCTTATACAATTTAACACATCGGTACCATATTTCTCTAACACATAAATTACACAGCTATCTGATCATTTAACTGAGAGATAAACATGTTTTTTACTACGTCAGTGACACATGTTTACGTAATTACATCGTTGGGTAACTTCACACTTATGAAATTGTATTCTGTCTGTACTGTGTGAACTTTCATATTTTTTCGGAACCATTGTGATACTATGAGAGCTTTGAATGATGTATTTGGTATGGGATCATGATTTTTAAAGTACGTTTGAGGTAGATGACACTATTGACATGAGCAGAGAATTTTCTTTAGGTTTTGAAATTATTGCAGAAAGCTACGACGATTTTGAGATTTGACTGAGGTGTTATGATGTTATTTTTATGACGACGATGTGTATTATGCTGTTGAGGTATGTTTATGTCAATAAGATGATGCTACCATATATGAGGAATGTGATTACGTGTTTATATGTATATGAATAATGAATAGAAGTTAGGGACTCTTGACTTGTGAAAAAGGATGTTGGAAACCAAGAATCATACTTTAAGAGTTATGAAATGTGTGTAAATGCGTGAATGTACCGCAATGCCGGCGAAAATTTTTTGGACACTGTTATATTCATAAGATTTTGTTTCTACACATTTGCAACGCAAATTCTTGACCTGTGAAATTTTGTATATGAGACTGTCACTGTAGCGGAAACTGCTGTCGTAAATATTTCCGTAAGAAAGTTAAGTGACCACCTGCACGTGCGTCGTCGGCACACAGCTGTGTCAGACACCTGGAGAACAAGCCATTAGGGTGTGCCTTTCCGGAAGCACAGGTAGAAAAAAAAGGAGAGGCCATTAACCTCGCTGTTGACATTCCTTTGTAGAGGGCATCGCTAATGCGACACGCTCATTACTTGAAAACATATTGATATTTACTGAAATGCCTAATGAAATGACGAGAAATATTTTTACATCTGCACACCTGATTATGACAAGCGTCTTTCTATGAGAGTTGAGACAATTTCTACTAACTTATGAAATGTCACATGACTATTGAATGATATTTTTATGCTTTGGTTTGCGTAATTGCTTATTTCATTTGATATCTGGTTTCCAGCTTCGTTGCAGCATTGCTTTGATAAAATAAAACGCATTTGCTAATGTGAACACTTTCTGTCAACAGATCTATTAAATAATTATTTTATGATCCACATTCTTTAAAAAAGGAGCACTTGGAAAGGAAAGAACAATAAGAAGGAACTAGTAACAGTAACACATAATTTTCTTTTCAAGTACATGGTAATATTTTTTTACAATAACTTGTTGTGGTGCACCACTTCAATTACATAGACATTAAGATGTGAAAATGCATTTCCCTTGTCTGCATTATTGTCTTTAGTGTAATTTTTTTTTGCTTGAGCTATGTCATGTTTAGATATAAGTTATTTCTGCTGCTGTTTGCCAGGCATAGTGCTACTAAATTTCACTTTGTATTACTCTGTTAAGCTAGTTTTACTATTGATTTATTTTTATTGTTGCTGCACATTGGCTCATATTATTTGTAATGTTGCATTGCTTGGTAATTTAGATTTACTGTAGCTTGCTTTGCGATTTTCCATTTTTTTGTCATTGCTGTTTATATTAATTTGTTATGTGCTGCTGCATTGCCTCGTCCCTTAGTTTAGCATCTGAGCTCAGTAGATTTAAGTTAGCTTAAGAGGGGTAGACTATATAAGAAACTGACTATAGACAGTAGGGAAAGAATGCATTGAGTAGTTATAGGAAAAAGATTTGGGCCAAAATGAGTATTGTACAATCAGAAATACTTATTTTGAAAGAGATATGAATAGAATACAGGAAGGAGGTATAGATAGGACTTTTTGGGAATAATGATGAATAAAGGGAGATCTCCAAGAAGCAAAGAAAGTTTTGTTTGCCAAATACTGCAGTAAAACAAACCCTGTCCTTTCCTTGTGTTATCCCACTATATGTTTGTGTAAACCTTGTGTATTTGTGTTTTTCCTGTCTTTATGTGTATAGCTGATGAAAGCTATGTTGTAGACATTTTCTAATACTCTGTTATTTACTTTGTAAAGATGCTTAGACATTATTTATTCTGTTTTGTTTTAATGCTCATGTGTAAAGTTGATGTTTCAAAAGTGATTCTGATCGTTTATGTATTTACTCATGTCATAATTCCTGTAACACTGATGTATATGTTTATTTCTATTCTGTTGTAAAGTCTGTACTACAAATGTTATCTGTATTGTTATGTTTTTAATGATGTATTTTGTACCTTTGTAATTGTATTCTCATGTTATAATATTGTAATTGACGCCAGTTAATCAAATTAAGTAACTTGTAAGCATCCATTTCACTGCACACGTTTCTGTTGGTCATAGTATGTGGACAATATGTGAGAAGTAGGGACTGTTAGTGTTTGCACGTGTGTTAATAATTCAGCAAGGGACTGGATAACAGCATTGCTGGTTTTAAGGACAATTCCAAAAACTTTGCGAGTGCACAAGTGGTGGTTATGGACTTGCTATATTAACTGCAAGACTCTTCAATGGTGATTGTGCACCCGCACAGTCACAACAGATGGCTGCTGTCCATCTCTACAAGGACTGCAGTGGGTCTGCATCTTTGCTGACTCACCTATACCATACTCTCTATCAGGACTACAGTGGGCCTGTCCACAATTTCTACAAGGACTGCAGTGGGTCTACACCTCTGGTGGCCCACCAATACCACAATCTCTACCAGGACTACAGTGGGTCTGCTCTGTGATGACCTACCTACCAATATTCTTCAAAACTTCGACTGACTCTGCTGTGGGTGTGCTCTGTTGTGGCCCATTACCTGTCAGCATGTCAAGAGTCAGCACTGTCTTTCCGTTGGAAGGACAACACTACTTCTTCAAGACTGCATGAAAATCCACTACTTCTGTGTGCAATTTCTTTTACTAATGAGAAACTGTAATTACTATTATGATGAATGATCAGGACTGTCTTTATGGACTGTGAGAAAATTTTAGCTTTTGACCAACATTGTATCAATAAGTGTGTGCATTAAAACTTTGTTACTGTAATTGTGAAAAATTTTTTCAAATCTGTATTGGCCAGTGCCCAACACCATTTGTAAAATTTTTTGTGGGGAGCATGGGGGCTATGTAAGTAGGCTGTTTATGTTTTCTTTATGTAAGTAGGCTGTTTAGATTTTTATATTGGTAATGCCATGTAACACTCTGTATGAAAATCACTGGCTGTGCTGTGTGCAGCCTGTGGCTAGTTTGCATTGTTGTCTGCCATTGTTGTCATGAACTGCTATAGCTGGATGTGAACAGCGCGCAGCGTTGCGCAGTTGGAGGTGAGCCGCCAGCAGTGGTGGATGTGGGGAGAGAGATGGCGGAGTTTTGATAATTTGTAATACTGGATGTCAATTATGAATATTAAGGTAAATACATTGTTTGTTCTCTATTAATATCTTTCATTTGCTAACTATCCCTATCAGTAGTTAGTGCCTTCAGTAGTTTGAATCTTTTATTTAGCTGGCAGTAGTGGCGCTCGCTGTATTGCAGTAGTTCGAGTAACGAAGATTTTTGTGAGGTAAGTGATTTCTGAAAGGTATAGTTTAATGTTACTCAGGGCCATTCTTTTGCAGGGATTTTTGATAGTCAGATTGCGTTGCGCTAAAATTATTGTGTGTCAGGTTAAGCACAGTCGTGTATAATTGTTCTAAGTGGACGTTTCATATGTACAATTGTTATAAGGGGACGTTTCAATGTAACAGTTATGTTTGGGCTCAAATGGATTTCCTAGGATGAATGTTACGGGGTTGTGACGTATTTGTCACTTATGAAGTAATTTACTATGGCATAATGTAATTTTAAACAGAACCCGATGTAACAGCGCATCTAGCGTGATGTCACGAGTTATCCCACTTCTGACACCAGTTGTACAGGATGGGCGTATAGGCAGGCGGTGGGCGTTATGGAACGATTAGGATTATTTTTAGAGAAAGGCGATTTATTGGCTAAAGCATGTTGAAAGGGGCTACATGGGCCTAGGGAGGTGAGGGTGAGCCAGAGCTTAGAGTTTGGTTAAAAATTGTTCGCGAAGCTACTGAAAGTTGTTGTCTGCCAAAACTAAGTCCTCAGTGCCGCAGCACCGGGAGAAGCGGGAGATGTTCAATGCTACAGGGCGCGCATTCGACTCGCAGGTGAGCAGGAATACAAGAGAGCGAGCCTGGGTATATTCGACGCACCACGCGGCTTCCTCCGCCCTGACTGGTCGGGACCGAGCAAACCGTGCGGGCGGCATGGAACTTTCCAGAGCGTCACCTGCTAAGCGACGTCTGGGGCGGCGTTACCTCGTAAGCACATGAGAGAGGCGCGTGAACAAGGTGCCCTTCATCGGTGCTGACTTCCTGTTGCCAAACCGTGGGACGAAAGAGTTTACAGGCAGCTAACACTGCCGGCCGTGGCTTGGCCGTAACGGAAAAATGGAGTTCCCGTTTGAAAGCTCATATAATAAAGTAAAATCCCTTATTGTCTGGCTCATCCCTTACAATACAGATTCCATTCACGGAAATTGCTAGATAATCGTCATATTTGTCGTCGTTATTGTCATTGTTGTTGTTGTTTCCAGAGCGCGCTATTTCTCTTCTGAAATTTCATAGTTTCAAATTTAATTATGCTGTAGTTGATGGAGTGCTGCCACCAAAGTTTTCAGATAGTCTGCGTAACCAGTTACGTTGGCCACTGATGCGGTATATATAGGGATCGTGTCAACCCCTTCAGCATCAACTACAGTCATAAGATGGTGCATTCAAGGACGGAAAGTGGCATCTACAAAATAAATAAAATCATAAGAACGGCTTTAGGTGTTTGATTTGCTCACAATAGTGAACGGCCGTCGTCCCAAGGCCTCCTGTCAAAAGGATGGACATACAAAAACTTTTCATTCCAGTCGTTTGTGTTACACTCCTTACTTGTTGTGATATAATGACGTCATCATTCACTGGAATCTCGCATTAGTATTGTGTAGTTATCTAAATCAGCAAGTTTACATAGAAATGATCCTACATTTCCTGTGGCTGTTAGTCTTCAAATATGGCGGAGCAGCGACTTTATGTATTCGCTATGCCCTCTGAAAGGCAGAGAAATTATTATCTTCAATATTAGACTCCGATATTTCGAGTATCTACTTTAAAAAATTAAATTTCTAATTGTAAAAATTTAGTATCAGTTTCCTTTTTCATCATCTATTGTTTGAAAATTAGTGAATGACTTCCTGGAATGAAAATGTAGTTTGCGTTTTCTGTACATTAGTTGAACTAAAAAACACATGATATTTAGATTTCAGTTTTAAAAACGTTCCATCTCGCCACATGCAAACGCTTTTCTGCAGTGCCGTTTCTGTGAATCAGCATATCTCGGAACTGAATGGAATTACGGTACATCTTGCGTACGTGATGTAACAGTCTCACCTTACCTAAAAAACACCGTGTATGGAAATATAATGTTTATCTCCATTTCATTATTCAAAGTAAACAATTATGAAGAGCTCATTTAACCGGTAACAACACTTTTTAGCGTTACAGGGCAATTAATACGAACTTCACACACTTTTGCGTGGTCTCCGTTGATTTTTTGCCGTTTTATGGTCATAATTCCACTACAGGGTATTTCCAGACAACTGCTTTCTGGAAAATTATGTTCGATTCGACGTCCCGTATCCTGCTCTGGTTTTATTAACAGGTTTTTTGTCCTGCACCATGTATATTACAAACGTTTGGGTGTATTACGATAGATATTCATGTCTCCCCTTTATATAGCATATCGACGAGGAACACACACAATAACGCCACATTCCATACTTCCGATTTACGAGGCAGTGAGGCGGCCCTGACGCCTCGTTACACTTCATAACTTTATTGCCCTGTGACGTTCTGAAAGCATTCCTGCGCGACCTTTTGTGCCTTAAAGTGTCCCGCTATTATCGTTCATATTCCGTCTCTTTATTGGTGTTGTCCTGCACTCTGATGGGAGCTCAGGACGGGGATACCTGTAGTCCCCAGTGCGTGATTGACCTTTTACTTTCAAGTCTTCTCTGCTCTTCGCCTGGCTTCCTGGTGTATGACGAAATGGTGTTGCACACGAGCTATTCTCACTACCATATTATTATACTCTTTCATTGGTTTATTTTATAGATACGTAATATTTACACCAACAGAAAGCATTTTTGTGAATCAGTGCATTAGTATTAATAAGATGAAATATGGGTGACGTACGCGGATTATGAAGTCTCGTGCAATAAATAATCAATATTTCATAACATAACATGGATATGATAAGAGCTGTCACAGTGTAAACGGATAAAGGCATCTGCAGTTTCTACTGAGGTCTCCAGTTTCTTGCTCGCGAAAACAGAGGTTTCCTTTCAATGGCAGCTGTCAGAGAATGTTAGCAATCGTAATCTTTCATTATCAGTCAACACCAAGAAGAAAAAATGTAATGACATTTCATATTTTTTCTATTGTATTGTTCTACGGAGATTTTGAAAAACTCCTTTTAAAATTCTGGGAACGAAATTACCTCTGTAACTTGCACAGAAACGGGACTGCGGTTATAAGACTCAAAGGAAACGAAATAAATGCAATCACAAGAAAGGACTGTAATTGTGTTATTCAATCCGTAAGTAGCGAAAACGTAAAGGAAACTCAGGAGAAAGTTGGAAAATGAATTACAGATAGGAAGAAGAGATGGTAAAGGTCTTCAAAGATCACGTAAATGGACTGAATAGTGTCACGTATGCGGTTATAATATAAACATTGATCACGCTATAACTAGAGTAATGGAGCGTAGTCAAACTGAGTAGGATAATGCTGGAGAGGAGGGGGAGGGGAATTAGATTAAAAAATGAGACAAAAAAGTATTTCATGAGGTTTGCTACATGTTTAGCTAAACAACCGACAACGTTGGAATTACACAGGATAGAAGATACGGACTGGCGGAAACAAGGAAACTTTTCCTGAAGACGAGAAATATGTTATGTTGATATCGAACGTAAATTTCAGTGTTAAGAAGTCTTTTCTGAATGTATTTGTGTAGAGTGTAGACTGCAGAGGAGCAAAAATGGTTCAAATGGCTCTGAGCGCTATGGGACTTAACTTCTAAGGTCATCAGTCCCCTAGAACTTAGAACTACTTAAACCTAACTAACCTAAGGACATCACACACATCCATGCTCGAGACAGCATTCGAACCTGCGACCGTAGCGGTCGCGCGGTTCCAGACTCTAGCGCCTAGAACCGCTCGGCCACCCCGGCCGGCTGTAGAGGAGCAATTACGATTTGTTTTTCGTTAGTAGGTGTTCGTCAGCTTCGAATGCGACGTATGCAGAACTTCGCAAGGCTGCCTGTTGGGAAAGATTTTACAATAAAGCATCATCACTATAGTGAAGATATGATCGATATAATTCTTTTATCATTCAGTTTTGATTTATGTGTGAATAAGTAACGCCAAGTTTGATGTAATTTCATAAATTACTTTTCCAAATATCTTCCTTTTGCCTAATTTTAGAGACACTGTAAATAACAGCTACCGATTTCAAACTAGAAGAGCATACTTCTTTCGAGATGAAAAAGTATGATAATTGTATATGTATTTTCCAAGTTGCAGCGAAAAAATTGTTTCCTGTAAAACCTAAAAGACTTAGTACTTCGCCTACTCATAAGAGCTGGATACAACTCTGATTTGTAACTACCAGTTTTAGTTGAAATATTCAAAAGGCTATATCGTTTTTTGTAACTGTACCTGCAATACTCTGGGTGCAATAAATTTTAAACATACACTGTTGGAACTGAATGAATGTGATCCAGCATACAATTTATTTTATGTCTACAGTGTTTATAGAAGCAAAAGGATTGTATTTTTTTTTTCAGTTTCATTAGGAAGCAGCCCTCTGTCATAAACAAAGTACATCGACATGGAACGTTCCAAATGGCAAACCTTTGGGAGATTAAAGGAAAAATTCAAGTCATCTCGTGGGCGCGATTAATCTTCACCGATCTGCAGATAAGTGTTGCATCTGAGGTCTGATCCACAGAACGGGTTTAGTAACTCTGCTGAGAGGAGAGAGTCGCGACAGCCAATTTATGAGGGAAGCCTGCGCCCCTCGGATGATTGTGTTAGTAAATGTTCTTGTCGCTAATGGTCTTGTGAAATTTTTTCGAGTGACATGCCTCTGAGCCATATCGTGAGAACTGCTTCCTCGTGTTACCAAAGAGCTGTTAACAGTCATTTCGAGTGTGCCACAGTCATAAAGTTTTGATGTAAACAAATACACTATGTGATCAAAGGTATCCGGACACCTGGCTGAATATGACCTACAAGTTCGTGGCGCCCTCCATCGGTAATGCTGGAATTCAATATGGTGTTGGAACACCATTAACCTTGATGACAGCTTCCACTCTCACAGGCATACGTTCAATCATGTGCTGAAAGGTTTCTTGGGGAATGGCAGCCCATTCCTCACAGAGTGCTGCGCTGAGGAGAGGTATCGATGTCGGTCGTTGAGGCCTGGCACGAAGTCGGCGCTCCAAAACATCAAATAGGTGTTCTATAGGATTCAGGTCAGGACTCTGTGCAGGCCATTACACGGATTTTATTGTCGTGTGATCACTCCGCCACAGGCCGTGCATTATGAACAGGTGCTCGATCGTGTTGAAAGATGCAATCGCCATCCCCGAATTGCTCTTCGACAGCTGTGTTGCTACACACTAGTGAAATCAAGGACACAGTAAAACTTCTGCTCACACACACCTTTATTCTCACGCATCCATTTTACAGTTATCATTGAAATATATCCTCTGCAGAGGGCAGCACAGTGTACAGACTTAATAGAACACCAACAGATGGCGTAGAAGTCTTCATTCCCCGACATCCTCCCCACCCTGGTCCATCTCGAGGGGGATGACCAGCTGGACCGGTCGACAGATCTTCATACCATCTGGCTGGCGGAGGATGATGCACCGTATTTTACTGTCTCTGCCATGCCGCACTTCTTCTACCACAGCCCTCTTCCACAAGTGCCGTGGTTTGCTGTCTTCTTGGAGCAGAACAACCTCTCCAATTCTCGGTTTCCTTTGCGAAGGGTATCCCTTTACCTCATGATATTGTCTTAACAGCAGGAGGTATTCTGTCTTCCACCTGCGCCAGATGTCGTCATTGACCTTTCGTCTGAGTTGGAAATCCTTTGCAAGGTCCTTTCTAGTTGCTGGCTCTGGCTCACATGGAATTGTTACTAATTTCCCACCATTTAGAAAGTGAGCTGGCGTCAATGAAGTGTAGCTCTCTCCTTGAGTGATGGGTCGTGAGTTTATTGCAGCTTCTATGCTCATCAAGGTGGTGTTTAAGCTCTCTTCATCCACCTGAGAGTGACCAAGAACTTTCCTCAGGCAGCGCTTGACTGAGCCTATCATGCGTTCCCACCAGCCTCCCGAATTAAGACTCCTACGCCATCTGTTGGTGTTCTATTAAGTCTGCTCATATGTATCAGCTGTAACAGCAATGCCATCGACCAAGTCCTTAGGTTCCCCATCAAGGTAACCACGGAGGAATACATGCTTGTTCATTGTTGACACCATCGGATTCTCGTCTATGGAAGCTGTGAATTGCTCCCAAAATCGAGGCCAAGCTTCTATGTCCCCTGAAAATGGGTGCAGTTTGATAGTAGGCAATTTTATGTCCATACAGGCGTGTTGTTGAGCCGCTGACGTCGCGTTTCTGTCTCCTGAGCGCGCTGCTCCTAGAAGGCCTTTCGCCTTTCGGAGGGCCCGTTTGCATTTATCAGTATATTCCTCACAAGCTTCCGTGTCGGCTTCGTATTCAGAGTCATCCAGCAAGTCCTGTATTGTATCGTTGAGTCGGGTCAACTCTTCTACTGTTTCCTGAAGGCGTTCCTGGAAGTGTTCTACTTCTTCTGCAGCTGTAGAACCATCGAAGGCGTTTAATTGGCTGACGAAACGCGTCGCATTCGATCGCAAGGTCGTCCGCTTCCGGCGCAGCCTCCCCAAGTTCGTAGCTACTGCTTCTGCCATGGTGAGTTGGTGGTTTTGCTTTCTGTCGCGAGAGTGCGTTCAAGGTCAAGACACCCCGTCAGTTGGATGCTATCGCTAAGGGATGGCGCTGTCCTGGAGTGTGAACTGGTAGCAGCCCCCTAGTGGTGTTTGTAGTTCTCAACAGATGACGCGACCGTGCAGTTTTCAACTTCTGCGACCTTTAGTAGTGGTCGCTGTTGCTAACAGATGGCGCTGCAGTCTACCAATACTTTAGCAAGTCCCATTTGTGCCTTGCAAATAATACGCCAACTGCCCTCTATTATTCTGCCACCAAGTAACATCACATACAAATAAATCGCCCCGCGGTGTCCTTTGCTACAGTTTCAGAGCAATGCCGCAACTTATCTGTGTGAGCTGAACGTGGCGTGACGTGACCGGATTTTGAGATTGAAGTCGCTCAAAACCTTCTCCGCCGGCGTCGAGTCCTCTTTAATGTGTAGTAGCACTCTATCTCTTCATGTTCTCCCGGGTTTCGGCACCAAAATGTTGCTACACACTAGTGAAATCAAGGACACAGTAAAACTTCTGCTCACACACACCTTTATTCTCACGCGTCCATTTTACAGTTATCATTGAAATATATCCGCTGCAGAGGGCAGCACAATGTACAGACTTAATAGAACACCAACAGATGGCGTAGGAGTCTTCATTCCCCAACAAGCTGGAAGCAAGAAGGCGCTTAAAACAGCAATGTATGCCTGTGCTGTGATAGTGCCACGCTGAACACCGAGGGGTGCAAGCCCCCTCCATGAAAAAACATGACCACACCATAAACCACTGTCTCCGAATATTACTGTTTGGCACTACACACGCTAGCAGATGACGTTCACCGGGCATTCGCCATACCCACACCCTGTCATTGGATCGCCACATTGTGTACCGTGATGCGTCACTCCACACAACGTTTTTCCACTGTTCAATCGTCCAGTGTTTACGCTCCTTACACGGGCGTGATGTGTGGCTTATGAGCAGCCACTCGACCGTGAAATCCAAGTTTTCTCACCTTCCGCCTAACTGTCATAGTACTTGCAGTGAATCCTGATGCAGTTTGGAATTCCTGTGTGACTGTCTGGATAGATGTCTGCCTATTACACATTACGACCCTCTTCAACTGTCGGCGGTGTCTGTCAGTCAACAGACGAGGTCGGCCTATACGCTTTTGTGCTGTATTTGTCTCTTCACGTTTCCACTTCACTATCACATCGGAAACAGTGGACCTACGGATGTTTAGGAGTGTGGACATCATGAGTACAGACGTATGACACAAGTGGCACCCAATCACCTGACCACGTTCGAAGTCCATGAGTTCCGCAGAGCGCCCCATTCTGCTGTCTTACGATGTCCAATGACTACTGATGTCGCTGATGTGGCGTACCTGGAAGTAGGTGGCAGTACTATGCACCTAATATGAAAAAAAGTACGTTTTTGGGAGTGTCCTGAAACTTTTCATAAGATAATGTAGTTGCTTTCGATATATTTTGAATTTCGTCGTTTTTTTACCTTGTGACACCAGTATTACATACTGCGTGGTATATGGCGAGAAAACTATTACGGAACGCACGGGCCTCTTATTTAATTACTTTTGCCGTGCAACGGAGCTCTCATGTCGTTGTCAAGGTCTTCAGTTCGCAGCTTGGTTTAATAGAGTTTTTCACACTAGTTTATCCTACGCAAGGCTCTTTATCTCTGCATAACTACTGCAACCTGCGTCCATCTGAACCTTAGTTTCCTAAATTTTTTACCCCTGAATTTTCTCCGCATTATCAAATAGACGATACCTTGATGCCTCAAGATTCATCTTACGAACTTATTTCTTCTTTTGGTCAGGTTCTCCATAAATAATTTTCCTTCCCAGTTGGGTTAAGAACCCCTACATTAGTCATAGCAGCCATCCATCCAATATTCGTCTGTATCAAAAAAATGGTTCAAATGGCTCTGAGCACTATGGGACTTAACATCTGAGGTCATAATTCCCCTAGAACGTAGAACTACTTAAACCTAACTAACCTAAGGACATCACACACATCCATTCCCGTGGCAGGATTCGAACCTGCGACCGTAGCGGTCGCTCGGTTCCTGACTATAGCGCCTAGAACCGCTCGGCCACTCCGGCCGGCTCGTCTGTATCGCCACATTTCAAAAGCTTCTATTAGCTTACTGTTTGAATTGTTTATCGTCCACCTGTCACTTCCATAAATCGGTACACTCCAGAGAAAAAATTCTGGAAAGACCTCCCAAAAGAAATTTATATTCTATATTAACAATTTTTTTCCCCTGAAATACTTTTCTTTCTATTTCAATTCCGCACTTTATATCATTTTTACTCGTGTCATCGTCAGTTATTTTGATGCCCAAACAGCAAAACTCGTCTTCAGCTTATAGTGTTTCATTTGCTAATATAGATAAAGGGGACTACAGTTATATGCAAAGAAATTGTAACATTAGTATTCTAATTACAACTTGTGTGGAACAGTACAAATATATATAATTTCCATTGACATTGACACACGATTCCCCAGCGTGTAGGAGGGGAGTGGCTGGCTTTAATGTAGAAACTCCTGGGCGCTGACGAATCCAGTTTTCCACGGTGTGCTGCACTTCCTTGTTGCATGTGAACTATTGATCTTTTAGAGGTTGTTTTAAGGGGCCGAAGTTGTGTCAGTCAAACACTTGGGCTGTATTGTATGTTAACCGGGGACCTAGAAACGACAGAGTCTCCGTCGCCGCAGCAGTTGCAGTGGTCCACAACCCCACGACGACTAACAGACGACTGTAGCCGCTATGTTGTTTGCGTGGTAGAGTAATGGTGGTGTACGCGCACGTGGATAACTTGTTTGCAATCGCCGACATAGTGTAGCTGAGGCGGAATAAGGGGAACCAGCCCGCATTCGCCATGGAAAATGTAAAACCGCAAAAAGCCATCCACAGGCTGGTCGGCACACCGGATCTCGACAGAAGTCCGCCGGGCGGATTCGTGCCGGGGACCAGGCGCTCCTTCTCGCCCGGAAACCCGTGCGTTAGACCTCACGGCATACCAGGCGGGCACCTGGGCTCTAATCAGGAAGTTTCAGGACTTCCCATCGACATTTTTTGAAGAATCTCGAGAGTCTCCACGGCCACACGTGGCTTAGCGTTGTCCTGGAGAAGCACCAAATACTCGATAACTTGCCCTTCTCCATGGCCCGTTTGAGCCTCAGCAACGTATTGCAATACTGCTCAGCGTTAACTGTAGCATCACGTGGTGGTCACGCGGCGAGGTCTTTCTTCGTCGCAAATGAAGCTGAGCTTCAAAGCAGAGTGAGCTTGTTTTGGACGAGGGAAGCCTGTTTCCTCCACTTCGTAGCTATCCGTCTGGAGTCAGGGTAGAAGTGGTAACATCACGCTTCACCACCTGATACAATCTGAGTAATGAAATACGTTTCTTGCCCACCGTTTCTCAACAGATGGACCAGGCAAACACCCATTCTCGCCTCTTCTGATTCTCTGAAACATGCTTGGGCACCTACTGTGCAAAAACTTTGCAATAATGAAGCTTCTCGTGGATTGTTTCATGCACAGTTCCTTCGCATTTCGGCAGCTCAACAGCAATGTCACTTGTGGTGAACACGATTCGTCCGTATCAGCTCCTCCACAACGGAAATCGTGGCACTGGTGGCGACAACGTGCGCCTGCACAGGGCGTGACATGTCGTCCATGTTTATACATCCCGCATCATAACGCTGACACCACCGGAATATTGTGCACCGTACGATAAGCTGCTCTCCGTAGACCTCTTTCATCATAAGTAGTATACATCTGTGACATCGTGTAACATAGATTGACCTAACGACGTAGTCGGTCTTACCAGTGACGTCATCGCTGTTGTTGGAGTACCGTCCGAACAAGATATAGCGAGGGAAACAGCAGCACAGGCGCAACGATGCGAGCTGGTGGCAGTGCCATACAGACTCGCCGCTTCGGCGAGTTCCACCAGCGCCACGGACGGCGCTCAGGATGAAGATATCGACGTTCCCTCGGCCAATTTCCGACCTAGTAAAATCCGCCAATGACCGGACGACAAGCCTACTCGTGAGATAGAAGAGCAGGTCTCGCCCACTTGGTTATAGATCATCGTCCAGGGCTGACATAGACAGGGGACGTCGTTTAATGAACTCTTAGAAGTGAACAGAGTGTTGTAAATTGTATTTGCTACGTGCTGAGACGTTTACCTACGATTATTTGCACTTAGCCATTGAGGGCCTCTTTTGCATTCATTACACTGGTCAACACTCATTTTCTTGCCAAGGATATTTGAGTGGCTTTAGGATGGGTTACTGGTGCTGAGGACGAATATAGCAACCATTTATGCAGTTTGGCTCTAGTTTTTGAGATAATGCATGGTTTATTCAAAAAATTAGAAAAAATTGCTAATACTGAACTCGAGCGCTACAAACTACAATGAAAAAAGAAAATAATCTTTATAAATCGCTTCTATGAAAACCTGATAGGCATTTGTCCACGTATAAAACATAATTGAAAAGTTTCTCTATAAGTATATCATTTTCCGTCCATGACGAACCGCTTCCTGCACGCTTTCCTTTTATAGGTCTCTTCAGAACAGTCACGTTGCAGATTCCAGCAATAATCTGCCATCATATGCCTGTCCCATCTTCCTTTATATCTTTCCTCTATTCCTTTCATATCTTGATGGAACCGCTCTCCTTGTTCCTCACTGAAATCACCTAGATTACGAGGAAATCGATCCAAGTGGCTGTGAAGGAAGTGCAATTTTATGCTCATGTTAGCTCCTAAGTTTTTGACCAGTTCTTCGTAATTGGGAGCTTTATGATTGCCCAAAAAACATTTTACAACAGCGACAAAACTGTTCCAGGCCGATGCTTCAGTGACAGTCATGACACTTGTAAAATTGGTATCGTTGATGAGCCTGCGAATTTGAGGACCATCAAATATTCCTGCCTTAAGTTTTTCACTACTGAGTCCAGGGAACGTATTGCAGATGTATGTGAAGCAATTACCATTTCTGTCTAAAGCTTTGGTGAATTTCTTCGTTAGTCTTAACTTAATATGTAATGGTGGAAGAGCAATCTTGTCCCTACTAACCAGAGGTTCATTAATGATGTTTGCTTCACCAACAGCCATATGTTCCCTTGGAGGCCATGTTTTCTGCTTCCAATGTTCGTGCTTTGCCATACTATCCCACATGCAGATAAAACATGGGTGCTTTGTGTATCCACTTTGTTGTCCAAGCAAGAAGTTCACCATTTTCAAATCAACACAAATCAACCACTGGTGCTGCATATACTGCAGAACCATTTTGATGTTAGCATATGCTTCACAAAGTTTTGTTGAGTGGGCAATTGGAATAGATGCGTAACGATTGCCATTGTGTAGGAGAACACATTTTAAACTTCTAGTGGAACTGTCTATGAAGAGACGCCAGTCCTCTGGTCTATATTCCGGCAGCCCCAATTCAAGTAAAAGTCCAGGTATATTGCTGCAATACACTATAACCTCTTCTTGGTTGAAGTATGGAAGAAGGTTTTCTTCTCTCGTCCGGTAAGCTGTTATTTTAACACTTGGATGAAGACAGTTCTTTTCCTTAAGCCTGGATGCTAAGAGTTCTGATGCTTGCTTTGAAAGATTGAGTTCTCGTATCAAGTCACTGAGCTCCTTCTGGTCGAACTGCTGGGGTTGTGTCTCACGTCCTTCGTATTCCGAACCACTACTTGTACATTCCTCGCCGTGCACCTCGTCATCTGATGACGTTAGCGTGGGTAATGTTGTGAAGGTTGGTACAGGAACATCGTTGCTGTGCACCACCGGTCTTCTTGCTGACTCCAAATCGGGATATTCCCACTTTCGTTTTTTGAACCTATTAAAACCTTTCACATTAACAATGCAAAAATAGCAGTCATCTGTATGGTTCTTCTGCTCTCGCCATACCATAGGCACTCCGAAGTTTAAGCTTTTCCTTTTTCGTTTTGTCCACTGCCGTAAGCACTCCACACAGCATTTACAAACTTTATGGGGTGCCCACGCGTTGTCTTGATCTCCAAGTTTAATTCCGAAATATGCCAGATACGCTTCCTTCACAAAAGGAGTGATATTCTTCCTGTTCTTTTGAAGAATGTATTCACCACAAATGTAGCAGAACTCATCTGGATGGTTCACGCAAAGACGGCGTGAAGAACTCATGTTTTCCTAAAACATAATTGCACAAATACTACATATTATGCAGAACTTTCTTGTATTTGCATGTCAATCACATCCAACAAACATCATTAACTGTTTTGTGTGAAATGAATACTCACCTCTTATTTGCTACGTCACGATGAAAAGGTTCTATCTCCTTGAAGCTGCACTGCACATGTGTGTGACTTTCGACCATCGCCATTTTTCTTGTTTACACTGAACGCTACCTATCGGCTGTTGCGGGGATTACCTCGGCCAACAAATGAATGTCGAGTACCGCCGAATTCAAATCTGCACAACCCTCAATATCTTCAACACACGCACTGCACAACAGGACTGAACACATGCTGACAGTGTGATGTTTGCATGATGTAATCCTCAACCACACAGATGCACTCCCTGAGCACAATTGTTTAATAAAGATAGTACAATATCACTAATTAAAAAACAGGTAGCAAATACATTACACCATACATGGACCCTGCAGTCGATATTATCCACATGAAACTCTCATTTCCACAAATAACCTATATCTCAAAAACCAGAGCCAATTTGGAAAAAGTACAAATATACCCGGAATGAGTACCATAACAATATCCCATTGTCGTTCAAACTTCCCTGGCAACGAAAAAAAAATTTATTTTGTAGAGCTGTGTTACCTGCAGTGTCCCCCCCCCCCCCACCCATAAACCATGGACGTTGCCGTTGGTGGGGAGGCTTACGGGCCTCAACGATACAGATAGCTGTACCGTAGGTGCAACCGCAACGGAGAGGTATCTGTTGAGAGGTCAGGCAAACGTGTGGTTCCTGAAGAGGGGCAGCTGCCGTTTCAGTAGTTGCAGGGGCAACGGTCTGGATGATTGAAAGATCTGGCCTTGTAACGCTAACCAAAACAGCCTTGCTGTTGTGGTACTGCGAACGGCTGATGACAAGGGGAAACTACAGCCGTAATTTTTCCCGAGGGCATGCAGCTTTACTGTATGGTTAAATGATGATGGCGTCCTCTACGGTAAAATATTCCGGAGGTAAGATAGTCCCCCATTCGGATCTCCGGGCGGGGACTACTCAAGGGGACGTCGTTATCAGGAGAAAGAAAACCGGCGTTCTACGGATCGGAGCGTGGAATGTCAGATCCCTTAATCGGGCAGGTAAGTTACAAAATTTAAAAAGGGAAATGGATAGCTTAAAGTTAGATATAGTGGGAATTGGTGAATTTCGGTGGCAGGAGGAACAAGACTTTTGGTCAGGTGAATACAGGGTTATAAATACAAAATCAAACAGGGGAACGCAGGAGTAGGTTTAATAATGAATAAAAAAATAGTAGTGCGGTTAAGTTACTACAGACAACATAGTGAACGAATTATTGTGGCCAAGATAGACACGAAGCCCACGCCTACTACGGTAGTACAAGTTTATATGCCAATTAGCTCTGCAGATGATGAAGAAACTGATGAAATGTATGATGAGATAAAAGAAATTATTCAGGTAGTGAAGGGAGACGAAAATTTAATAGTCATCGTTGACTGGAATTCAACAGTAGGAAAAGGAAGAGAAGGATACGTAGTAGGTGAATATGGATTGGGGCAAAGAAATGAAAGAGGAAGCCGCCTGGTAGCATTCTGCACAGAGCATAATTTAATTATAGCTAACACTTGGTTCAAGAATCATGAAAGAAGGTTGTATACATAGACGAACCCTGGAGGTACTAGATGGTTTCAGATAGAGTATATAATGGTAAGACAGAGATTTAGGAACCAGGTTTTAAATTGTAAGACATTTCCAGGGGCAGATGTGGACTCTGACCACAATCTATTGGTTATGAACTGTAGATTAAAACTGAAGAAACTGCAAAAAGGTAGGAATTTAAGGAGATGGGATCTGGACACACTGATTAAACCAGAGGTGGTACAGAGTTTCAGGGAGAGCATAAGGGAACAATTGTCACAAATGGGGGAAAGAAATACAGTAGAAGAAGAATGGGTAGCTTTGAGGGATGAAATAGTGAAGGCAGCAGAGGATCAAGTAGGTAAAAAGACGAGGACTAGTAGAAATCCTTGGGTAACAGAAGAGATACTGAATTTAATTGATGAAAGGAGAAAATACAAAAATGCAGTAAATGAAGCAGACAAAAAGGAATACAAACGTCTCAAAAATGAGATCGACAGGAAGTGCACAATGGCCAAGCAGGTATGGCTAGAGGATAAATGTAAGGATGTAGAGGCTTATCTCAAGAGGGGTAAGATAGATACTGCCTACAGGAAAATTAAAGAGACCTTTGGAGAAAAGAGAACCACTTGCATGAATATCAAGCGTTCAGATGGAAACCCAGTTTTAAGCAAAGAAGGGAAAGCAGAAAGGTGGAAGGAGTGTATTGAGCGTCTATACAGGGGCGATGATCTTGAGAACAATATTATGGAAATGGAAGAGAATGTAGATGAAGATGAAATGGGAGATGTGATACTGCGTCAAGTGTCTGACAGGGCACTGAAAGACCTAAGTCGAAACAAGGCGCCGGGAGTAGACAACATTCCATTAGATCTACTGACAGCCTTGGTAGAGCCAGTCTTGACAAAACTCTACCATCTGGTGAGCAAGATGTATGAGACAGGCGAAATTCCCTCAGACTTCAAGAAGAATATAATAATTCCAATCCCAAAGAAAGCAGGTGTTGACAGATGTGAAAATTACCGAACAATCAGTTTAATAAGTCACAGCTGCAAAATACTAACGCGAATTCTTTACAGACGAATGGAAAAACTGGTAGAAGCTGACCTCGGGAAAGATCAGGTTCGATTCCATAGAAATGTTGGAACACGTGAGGCAATACTGACCCTACGACTTATCTTAGAAGAAAGATTAAGGAAAGGCAAACCTACGTTTCTAGCATTTGTAGACTTAGAGAAAGCTTTTGAAAGGTGGCAGGGGTAAAATACAGGGAGCGAAAGGCTATTTACAATTTGTACAGAAACCAGACGGCAGTTATAAGACTCGAGGGACATGAAAGGGAAGCAGTAGTTGGGAAGGGAGTGAGACAGGGTTGTAGCCTCTCCCCGATGCTATTAAATCCGTATATTGAGCAAGCAGTAAAAGAAACTAAGGAAAAGTTTGGAGTAGGCATGAAAATCCATGGAGAAGAAATGAAAACTTTGAGGTTCACCGATGACATTGTAATTCTGTCAGAGACAGCAAAGGACTTGGAAGAGCAGTTGAACGGAATGGACAGTGCCTTGAAAGGAGGGTATAAGATGAACATCAACAAAATCAAAACGAGAATAATGGAATGTAGTCGAATTAAGTCGGGTGATGCTGAGGGAATTAGATTAGGAAATGAGTCACTTAAAGTAGTAAAGGAGTTTTGCTATTTGGGGAGCAAAATAACTGATGATGGTCGAAGTAGAGAGGATATAAAATGTAGACTGGCAATGGCAAGGAAAGCGTTTCTGAAGAAGAGAAATTTGTTAACATCGAGTATAGATTCAAGTGTCAGGGAGTCGTTTCTGAAAGTATTTGTATGGAGTGTAGCCATGTATGGATGTGAAACATGGACGATAAATAGTTTGGACAAGAAGAGAATAGAAGCTTTCGAAATATGGTGCTACAGAAGAATGTTGAAGATTAGATGGGTAGATGACATAACTAATGAGGAGGTATTGAATAGAATTGGGGAGAAGAGGAGTTTAGTAACTGGGGGGTGGGGGGGGGGGGCAGCGTGGAGGGTAAAAATCGTAGGGGGAGACCAAGAGATGAGTACACTAAGCAGATTCAGAAGGATGTAGGTTGCAGTAAGTACTGGGAGATGAAGAAGCTTGCACAGGATAGAGTAGCATGGAGAGCTGCATCAAACCAGTCTCAGGACTGAAGACCACAACAACAACAACAATCTCCAGTGTTACAGACATCATTATTCGACAAGTCACAAAGATAAGTAAACCTTTTTAATTCATTTGTGTGACTTTATTACTAATTTGCTGGAGCATAGCCGCAGGGAGAAATTGTCTTAACGGTGAACTCACAAACTTGGTCTAACGTAACAACAGTGACAACTCGGCCTGCACGGCAGTAACGACGAGTCCTTTACAAAACTGGCGACGAAGGTTCAGAAAGTGAAATCATCATCCTTTTAAGTGGGAAGCCACGACATGTCCTTATCTCCATCCAAGTGCAGTATTAAATATGAAAAAGCCAATGAAAAATGCAAGATGGTGGACACAGTCAAATTACATTAGAGAGAACTTTTGAAAACCCCTCTCCTTTTATCTCCAACCAATCACGCAGTGCAGTACTCCCTTATCTCTAGCCAGTTATGCAACGGTATCCACGATGACGGAAATTGCCTAATTGTGTTAATAGAAAATTAAAAAACCCTCTCCCTTTCCGCCTCCCCTCCCCCATAACTCCAGCTAGTCATAGCGCAGTATTTAAAGCCCGAGATGATGGAAACAGACCAGTTGTGTGTTTTGTACCCTACCCCAATCCTCTTTCCACCCAATCAGAGCGTAGTGTATAAGTGAGTGTCATATTACATTATTTTCGAGGTACACTGAAATTCACACCCCCTCCCCCTCTCTCCCCCCTCCGAATCTCCAGTCAGGCATAGCTCAGTATTACAAAATCTTCAAGATGGTAGACGCAAACCAATTGTGCATTATACTCCACGTCCTATCCTTCCTTCGTATCTGCAACTAATGAGAGTGTAGTCTTTAAATGATGCGTGAAAATGGTGTTAAAATACATTTATTTCGGTGTTTCCCCTCCACCTTCTCCTATCTCCATTCAATCAGAGCTATGAATTAAAATGACGTGCCGGATATCCAGTAAAAGTTACGTAATTCTCAGTTTAAAATCAAGGACATATTCATTATTTCCGTGAAAGTCACATACCTCTTGCTTAATATTAAAGTGTAGCCAAAGCTATGCACTACATACTTCTGGCATAATATTCAAACGACTCAAAGGTCAAAGGTATGTACTGTATACGTAAAAATGGAGTCAAATGGCTCTGAGCACTATGGGACTGAACATCTATGGTCATCAGTCCCCTAGAACTTAGAACTACTTAAACCTAACTAACCTAAGGACAGCACATAACACCCAGTCATCACAAGGCAGAAAAAATCCCTGACCCCGCCGGGAATCGAACCCGGGCGTGGGAAGCGAGAACGCTACTGCACGACCACGAGCTGCGGACAAAAATGAAGTCCCTCTAAGTAACAAAATTCTGTACTTACAATATTCTCTCTGTACTTCATTTGTTGGAAAATGTTGTGCTATTTGAACACACGTGTGGTAAAGGAATCATTCTGTGTCCGTTACCCCTGACTCATTATTAAAGTGAAGCCAAGGTCAATGTGATGCATTATTTACGCACACATACATACAGGGTGTTTCAAAAATGACCGGTATATTTGAAACGGTAATAAAAACTAAACGAGCAGCGATAGAAATACACCGTTTGTTGCAATATGCTTGGGACAACAGTACATTTTCAGGCAGACAAACTTTCGAAATTACAGTAGTTACAATTTTCAACAACAGATGGCGCTGCGGTCTGGGAAACTCTATAGTACGATATTTTCCACATATCCACCATGCGTAGCAATAATATGGCGTAGTCTCTGAATGAAATTACCCGAAACCTCTGACAACGTGTCTGGCGGAATGGCTTCACATGCAGATGAGATGTACTGCTTCAGCTGTTGAATTGTTTCTGGATTCTGGCGGTACACCTGGTCTTTCAAGTGTCCCCATAGAAAGAAGTCACAGGGGTTCATGTCTGGCGAATAGGGAGGCCAATCCACGCCGCCTCCTGTATGTTTCGGATAGCCCAAAGCAATCACACGATCATCGAAATATTCATTCAGGAAATTAAAGACGTGGGCCGTGCGATGTGGCCGGGCACCATCTTGCATAAACCACGAGTTGTTCGCAGTGTCGTCTAAGGCAGTTTGTACCGCCACAAATTCACGAAGAATGTCCAGATAGCGTGATGCAGTAATCGTTTCGGATCTGAAAAATGGGCCAATGATTCCTTTGGAAGAAATGGCGGCCCAGACCAGTACTTTTTGAGGATACAGGGACGATGGGACTGCAACATGGGGCTTTTCGGTTCCCCATATGCGCCAGTTCTGTTTATTGACGAAGCCGTCCAGGTAAAAATATGCTTCGTCAGTAAACCAAATGCTGCCCACATGCATATCGCCGTCATCAATCCTGTGCACTATATCGTTAGCGAATGTCTCTCGTGCAGCAATGGTAGCGGCGCTGAGGGGTTGCCGCATTTGAATTTTGTATGGATAGAGGTCTAAACTCTGGCGCATGAGACGATACGTGGACGTTGGCGTCATTTGGACCACAGCTGCAACACGGCGAACGGAAACCCGATGCCGCTGTCGGATCACCTGCTGCACTAGCTGCGCGTTGCCCTCTGTGGTTGCCATACGCGGTCGCCCTACCTTTCCAGCACGTTTATCCGTCACGTTCCCAGTCCGTTGAAATTTTTCAAACTGATCCTTTATTGTATCGCTTTTCGGTCCTTTGGTTACATTAAACCTCCGTTGAAAACTTCGTCTTGTTGCAACAACACTGTGTTCTAGGCGGTGGAATTCCAACACCAGAAAGATCCTCTGTTCTAAGGAATAAACCATGTTGTCTACAGCACACTTGCACGTTGTGAACAGCACACGCTTACAGCAGAAAGACGACGTACAGAATGGCGCACCCACAGACTGGGTTGTCTTCTACATCTTTCACATCACTTGCAGCGCCATCTGTTGTTGAAAATTGTAACTACTGTAATTTCGAAAGTTTGTCTGCCTGAAAATGTACTGTTGTCCCAAGCATATTGCAACAAACGGTGTATTTCTATCGCTGCTCGTTTAGTTTTTATTGCCGTTTCAAATACACCGGTCATTTTTGAAACACCCTGTACTTCTCTTGGCCTAACATTAAAATGGTTCCAACGTCAAAAAATATGCATTGTATACGTAAAATGGCGTGAACACACAAATATCTCGATACTTCGTACGTCAAATATACTGTATAATCCTTAAGCATACGTGTGTCCTTGCCAGTTTCCCCAGAAATTGTAATGAATTTCCTATTAGAACTCATCAAACATATTTGTTTGTTCACGTCTATCCCCCTATGCCTTGTTATTTCGTTACCTGCTGCTTCCAGACAGAGAAACAAGGAGGTGCTACGGCAGAGAGAAGGAGTTTTTTTTTTTCTTTATTGTTATTTTAAAACCCGTACAAAACAGGCAGGCTGTCAGCAGCATGGTACGCCGCTCTTCAGCCGTAGTGAAGATAAGAAAGAACAGAAAGAATACACAAATGTGACATAACGGCGTTTAATAAAAAGGAGACACATAAAGACAAACACGGAGCCGTTCATACTCGACGATAATTCACAAAAAACTGTTGTCACGACGCACGAACACTGAAGAAGACAATGGCACTGGTGAACAATGGAGTGTGACGACGAAACTGAACACTAAACACGATGGCACACACGATACACTGATGGCGATGACCTCCGGCGCGCGAATGTTCACTCAGCGTGTACGAGTCCGTGGACCTGCCAAGAGTGGAGGTGAAGGAGGAGTAAGGCGATATGGGAGAGGGGAGAGCAGAGATGCCATGGGCAAAGGAGAGAGGGGGAGGGAGGAAGGGGGAGGGGAAGCCCGGAGGAGAGGGTAGGAGGGAGGGGGAAAGGAAAGAGAAGGGAAGGGAAAGGGGGGGAGGGAGGGTGCCTAAAGGAAAGGACACAGGAGGTGGGGAGGGAGGATCAAAGTTGATAGGAGGGGTATATGCAGGGGAGGAGGACATCATCAGGGAGGGGGAGCTGGCGGAAGCCACCTTGGGAGAGGGTAAGGAGGGTGGAGAGATGGAGACCAGGTGGGATGTGGGAATACAGGCGCGGCAGCGGGCGGGGGTGGGAGAGGATCAGGGACACGAGCGGGTGAGGAGGATCAAGGTTATGGGAGGTGTACAGGATCTGTATCCTTTCAAGGAAAAGGAGGAGGTGGGGGAAGGGGATGAGATCATACAGGATCCGCGTGGGGGAGGGGAGACGGATGCGATAGGCAAGGCGGAGAGCATGGCGTTCAAGGATTTGGAGGGATTTATAAAAGGTAGGGGGCGCAGAGATCCAGGCGGGATGGGCGTAACAAAGTATAGGGCGGATGAGGGATTTATAGGTGTGGAGGATTGTGGAGGCGTCCAAACCCCACGTACGGCCAGAAAGGAGCTTGAGGAGACGGAGGCGGGAACGTGCCTTGGCTTGGATTGTCCGGAGATGGGGAGTCCAGGAGAGGCGACGGTCGAGGGTGACGCCAAGGTACTGAAGGGTGGGAGTGAGGGCGATAGGACGGCCATAGACGGTGAGATAGAAATCAAGGAGGCGGAAGGAAGGGGTGGTTTTGCCTACAATGATCGCCTGGGTTTTGGAGGGATTGACCTTAAGCAACCACTGGTTGCACCAAGCAGTGAAGCGGTCAAGATGGGATTGGAGAAGGCGTTGGGAGCGTTGCAGGGTGGGGGCAAGGGCAAGGAAGGCAGTGTCATCGGCAAACTGGAGAAGGTGGACGGGGGGTGACGGCGGCGGCATGTCCGCCGTGTACAAAAGGTACAGAAGGGGGCAGAGGACGGAGCCTTGGGGCACACCGGCGGAGGGGAAAAAGGTGTAGGAATCTGTGTTATGGATGGTGACATAGGAAGGACGGCGGGAGAGAAAGGAGCCGATCAGACGGACGTAGTTAATGGGAAGGGCAAAGGTTTGGAGCTTGAAGAGGAGACCGGAATGCCAGACGCGGTCATAAGCGCGTTCGAGGTCAAGGGAGAGGAAGATTGCGGAGTGACGGGAATTAAGCTGTTCGGAAAGGAGATGAGTGAGGTGAAGGAGAAGATCGTCAGAAGAGAAGGACGGCCGAAAGCCACACTGGGTGACGGGAAGGAGGCGGTGCTGGCGGAGATGCTGGTGGATGCGGCGGGTGAGGATAGATTCCAGGACCTTGCTGAAGACCGAGGTAAGGCTGATAGGACGGTAGGAGGAGACGGCGGACGGCGGTTTGCCAGGTTTAAGGAACATGAGGATACGGGAGGTTTTCCACAGGTCGGGGTAGAGCCTGGCCAGGGTGGAGAGGATCGAGACAGGAGCTTCATGAAGGTGACGGTAGGTGGCACGATCGTGAGCAGGAGCGGTGTTGCGTTTTGTGCGGAGTGTATCAATGAGATCCTGTGTAGTGATAGGGGCATTGAGTTCCGTGTGTGTAATGTTGTCCAAGTACTGGAAACCAGGAGCGAGGGGAGGGACAGAGGTGTCAGTTCGATCGCGGATATCTGGGAAGAGGGAGTAATCGAACTGGTGATCATCGGGGATGGAGAAAACATCAGAGAGGTAGGAGGCAAAGTGATTGGCCTTACTAAGGGCGTCAGGGAAGGGGTGATCATCGTGGAGAAGAGGATAGTAGGGGGAGGGTTTAGTTCCAGTAAGGCGACGGAAGGCCAACCAGAACTTGGACGAGTTGATTGGTAGGGTTGGAGTTAAACGGGTGCATGTCTGTCGCCACTCCCGGCGTTTCTTAGCCGCGAGCAAATTACGAACGTGTCGCTGGAGTTGCCGGTGGCGTCGTAGTGTGTCCGGGTCACGCGTGCGGAGGAAGGCACGGTAGAGACGACGGGATTCACGGAGGAGGAGAACGGCCTGTGGGGGTAAGGTAGGACGGTGGGGGTGGATGGCGACAGTAGGAACGTGGGCCTCCACGGCCTCAGACAAGGTCTGCTGGAGAAAGGAGGCAGCATGGGTGACATCGTCAGGGTGGTGGTAGGTGAGAGGGTGGCTATCGACCTGGGTGGAAAGGGTATCCCGGTAGGCATTCCAGTCGGCTCGGGAATAGTCGTGGACATACTTAGGGGGAGGATCATTACGAGGGTCGGGGCGAGGGCGACGACCGTCTGAAACGGTGAGGAGGACAGGGAGATGGTCGCTACCAATAGGTTCCAGGACATCCACCGTTATGCGGCCAAGGAGGTTGGGGGAGGAGAGGATAACATCAGGAGTGGAGTTGGATTGGGACGGGTGTGCTGGGGGATGGGAATGAGGTCGCCTTGAAGGGAGGAGAGGAACCGATGCCACCGCCGTAACTGGGCGGCGGAACGACTATGGATGTTGAGGTCGGCGGCGATCACGTAGGAGGAGAAGGTACGGTCAATGTGGGAGAGGAAGTCGAAGGGAAGAGGGGCGTTAGGGCGGACATAGATGGTGGCGCAGGTAACGGTAAGGCCAGGGAAGAAGAGACTAAGGATCAGGTGTTCGGTGGGGTCGGGAAGGAGAGATTGGAGCCGAACGGGGGTCTGGCGGTGATGCCCAATGGCAACTCCGCCACGCGCAATCGGGAGGGGTTTATTGGAGCGGTGGAGGAGGTAGGGCGAAGTGTGGACTGTGTGGTGGGGTTGCAGGAAGGTTTCATTGAGGAGGAAGGCATCCACGCGGCGGGTGGCAAGGGTGTGCAGGAAGAGGGTTTTGTTGGCGGGAAGGGAGCGTATGTTGTTGAAAAGGATACGTTGCTGTCACGCCATGACAGGGATTTAAACGAGGGTGTCAAGACGGGAGAAGGTGAAATGGGGCTGGTTGTTGGAGTAGGTGGCGTACATCTTGAGTTGGAATACAGAACGGGCGGCAAGGGAGATCTGCTGGAGGGTGTGGGGGCGGTGAAAGGGATGAACATTCTGGAGGACGATGGTAAGGAACCTGATGATGTCCTCAGCGGTGGGGGGGGGGACGAAGGGAATTGCCAGGAGGGGTGGGGGCGTCCAGGGGACGGACAGGGACGGTGAGTTCAGGAGTGGTTGGAGGGTGTCGGGCTTTACACTTTTGGGAGTAGGTGGGATGGGGGAGATTGCAGGTATTGCAGGAAGGAGGGGATTGGAGGTTAGGGCACTGCCTGAGGAAGTGCGCTTGCCGACAATGCGGGCCGGTGGGGGCCTCGCGGCACTCAGCTGTGGGGTGCGCGTTATAGCGCAGACACCTCTGGCAGCGCAGGGATTGAGGAGGGGAACGGGAGGGGTCGACCTTGTACCGCTGGTTAAAAAGGAGGGCACCCTCCTTCAGGAGACGGTCAATGGAGGGGGCGTGCTCAGAAAAAACCCGCATAAGGCGGGTGGGGCCGGCAGCGTTATGTATGCGGCGAACCGCACGCACCTCCAAATGGGGATGCGCCTGGAGCTCCGCCAACACCTCCTCCTCCGTGATCACTGGACTAAGCCGAGTGATCATGGCGGTGAGAGTCGGCGGGCGACGCGGAGGTTGGGGTTGGTGGGAGGGAGGTGGTGAAGGAGCAGGGGTGAGAGAGGCATGAGGGCCAAAGCGGGTGACAGGAATGCGGGAAAGGAGGTATGTGTGGAGGGTTGGGCTGGGGGAGGAGATGAGGACCGAATCACGGCGAGGAGTGAGGAGGGAGATGGGGGCACCAGGACAATGCTGGCGAAGGAAGAGGGTGAGGTTCCGGGTTTCAAGGAGAGAGGGATCAGGACGGGAGAGGAGGTAGCGGTAGGAGGAGGGGGTAGAGGAGGAGGAGGAGGGGGCAGGGACAGGCGGGGAGACATCCATGGCATCATGGGTGGGGGAAGGAGGACGAGGCGGAGCCTTTTTGGAAGCAGAGGAAGCAGGGGTGCCACTGGGGCGCTTGACGGCGGTGGAGGAGGTGTGGGGGACGGGAACAACGGGAATGTGGCGGGGAGGGGCAGGTCCCGGGGCCGGAGACGGCGCCAGAGATGGTGACGGTGAAGGTGAAGGTGAAGGCGACGGCGACGATGACGATGACGGTGGCAGTGGCGGCGGTGATGGCGAAGGTGACGGGGAGAGCTGGGTGTGGACAGTGGCCCGACGGGCCACCACCCGAGCTGGAGCTGCAGTGACAGGCTGGGGGAGTGGGGGGAAAGGATCAGAACAAGAGGGGCGAGAGGAAGAAGCGGGAGAGGGGGCGACAAAGATAGAGGGTGAAGGGAGAGTGAGGAGAGGTGGGATGGAAGGAGGGGGGTGGGACTGGGCACACCAAGTTATAGTGGTGGAGGCGGCGGAAGGGGAAGTATAAACTATGGCGGTGGTGGTAGCGGTGGCAGCGGTGGTGGGGGCGGACATGACGGTAGACAGAAACAATAACGAACAGAACGAAGAGGAGAGGACAGAAACTGGGGACAGACAAAGACGAAGACGGATGAAGACGAAGAAAGACGAAGACGGCCGTAGACCAAGGTCAGGACGGCGGCGACGGCGGCGACCAGGCGGCACCGGATGGCGGCACCGGATGGCGGCACCGGATGGCGGCGGCGGCGGCGGCGGCGGCGGGCACCGGCGGCGGCGGCGGCGGCGGCGACGGCGACGAATAGACGGACGGACGAACAGCAGATGGCGGCGAACAGGCAGACGGACGGAAGGACAGCGAGCAGGCAGGCGGACAGACGGACGAACAGCGACAGCAGGAAGCGACAGGCAGGCAGGCAGACAGACAGACAGACAGACAGACAGACACACACAACCGCCGAAGACGGAGATTACAACCTGAGAGTAGCCCAGGCGTTGCAACCTGACGTCGTCGACTGAGGGGATCCAACCCTCTGATCGAGAGAGAAGGAGAAGGGGCGGCAGATATCTCTGCACGACTCTGATGACATGCAGTGAGTGCAGTTCAGTAGCACAGACACGGGCTAGCACTGTGTCAAAGTACGAAGTAAAAAAACACCAAAAAATACGCTACATAACAAGTTTATTGTGCAGGGTGGTCCATTGATCGTGACCGGGCCAAATATCTCCCGAAATAAGCGTCAAACGAAAAAAGTACAAAGAACGAAACTTGTCTAGCTTGAAGGAGGAACCAGATGGCGCTATGGTTGGCCCGCTAGATGGCGCTGCCATAGGTCAAACGGATATCAACTGCGTTTTTTTTAAAATAGGAACCCCCATTTTGTATTACATATTCGTGTAGTACGTAAATAAATATGAATGTTTTAGTTGGACTACTTTTTTCGCTTTGTGATAGATGGTGCTGTAATAGTCACAAAAATATTGCTCACAATTTTAGACGAACAATTGGTAACAGGTAGGTTTTTAAAATTAAAATACAGAGGGTAGGTACGTTTGAACATTTTACTAGGTGTGTATTTTATGTCTTTTGCGAACAGAATCCAGACTGTCGCCATGTTTTTTAATTGTCTGTCCATTGTTTTACCTGTCTGCTTCGTATGCATTTTATTAGCACCATCATCCCTCTGTTCTTTGTTTTAAGTTCCACGATTTCTTTTCGCCATGTTACTCTTTAAATCTCCGATTTTATCGCCTGTTTTTATTATTTATTCTCTTCATCTTTCTCACAAAGTCTGTAGGCTGAAGAGCGGCATACTAAGCTGCTGCCAGCCCGCCCCCTTCGGGGGGAATTGAAATTCAATAAAGAAAAAAAAATTGAACATTTTTTCGGTTGTTACAATGTGATACATGTACCTTTGTGAACTTATCATTTCTGAGAACGCATGCTGTTACAGAGTGATTACATGTAAATACCACATTAATGCAATAAATACTCAAAGTGATGTCCGTCAACCTCAATGCATTTGGCAATACGTGTAGCGACATTCCTCCCAACAGCGAGTAGTTCGCCTTCCGTTATGTTCACACATGCATTGAAAATGCGCTGACGCATGTTGTCAGGCGTGGATCATGATAGCAAATATCCTTCAACTTTCCGCACAGAAGGAAATCCCGGGACGTCAGATCCGGTGAACGTGCGGGCCATGGTATGGTGCTTCGACGACCAATCCACCTGTCATGAAATGTTCTATTCAATACCGCTTCAACCGCACGCGAGCTATGTGCCGGACATCCATCATGTTGGAAGTACGTCGCCATTCTGTTATGCAGTGAAACATCTTGCAGTAACATCAGTAGAATATTACGTAGGAAATCAGCATACATTGCACCATTTAGATTGCCATCGATAAAATGGGGACCATTTATCCTTCCTTCCATAATACCGCACCATACATTAACCCACCAAGGTCGCTGATGTTCCGCTTGTCGCAGCCATCGTGGATTTTCCGTTGCCCAATAGTGCGTATTGTGCCGGTTTACGTACCCCGTTGTTGGTGAATGAAGCTTCGTCGCTAAATAGAACGCGTGCAAAAAATCTGTTATCGTCCCGTAATTTCTCTTGTGCCCAGTGCCAGAACTATACACGACGTTCAAAGTCGTCGCCATGCAATTCCTGGTGCTTAGAAATATGGTACGGGTGCAATCGATGTTGATGTACTATTCTCTACACCGACGCTTTTGAGATCCTCAATTCTCGCGCAATTTGTCTGCCACTGATGTGCGGTTTAGCCGCGACAGCAGCTAAAACACCTACTTGGGCATAATCATTTGTTGCAGGTCGTGGCTGATGTTTCACATGTGGCTGAACACGTCCTGTTTTCTTAAATAACGTAACTATGCGGTGAAAATGTCCGGCTACTTGGATGATGTCGGCCAGGATACCGAGCAGCACACACCCGTTGGGCATTTTGGTCACAATAGCCATACATCAACACGATATCGACCTTTTCCGCAATTGGTAAACGGCCCATTTTAACACGGATAATGTATCACAAAACAAAATCGTCGTGCATTCTAAACTTCGAGTCGCATGTTCGCGTCCAACTATTTTTTTTTTAATCACATTTCTGTCTAAAGTTATGAGTCTGATTGAACATCGAAGACAATTCGCAAACGTTCTACCCACCCGCATTAACAAGTACTCCAGAAACAATTCCTCAGGACAGCTCGTGGCTGCGTCGCTATCTTAACAGCTTACGCTCGAGCGTTTCCTCGCGCTGCAGCGGCTACCGGCCACCGGCCAGACGCCACCCGCCGCCTGAAATCCGGCGCCGCCCATGTGAAGGCGGCGCCACGCTGTCAGTGTATGTATCAATGCCATTTTCGAATTTGAAGTTCTAGTTATCATCTTGCAGCTGAGCATTGGATTTTGCATACTTGAATATCATGAACTACAGTTAAGCATTATAAAATTGAGTCGCAAGTGGAAAAAGGTGTAACATGTGCAACACAACGTTTGCTTTTGGTATAACAGAGGGGTGAATGTAGAGGAGGCAGCTAGAAAGATTTGCACTGTGCGTGGGATGAGTGCTTTTGGGAAAAATACGCCAGAAAAAGATATTCTTGTTTCAACAAAGATCGTTCTGGCATGAATGATTTTCCACATTAAGGAAGTCTCGACTACTGATATATGTGAAGATTACCATTTTACCATCATGCGACATTTGCATTCAACAAGCAAAGTTCAGAAGTCTGTTGTAGGAGTACTGCATGTTCTAATTCGAAACAACAAAAATCAAGGGAGTGGCTATTATTGAACGTCATCAGGTCGCTCATTGAGCATTGCGATGCAGACCTGTTACTGGTGACGTGTTATGATGCCTTTATCGTTAACTTCCTAAGAATAAATGAAAGGCTGAGCCCCACCAAAAGACGTAGACTAAAGTAAAGTGTAGTTTGAACATAATATTTTACATCTGATAGCTCCAAAAGTGTGTTTTGGGCTACGAATTCTGCCCCAAGGGGTGTGTGCAACACAGCTGGAATTTGTCGTCAACAACTGAGAGACCTTTCGGTCGCAGTGTAAGAAAGTCGAGCAACAAAACTACATCACCTATGCTACTGCATGATAACTCACCCTGTTGATTTGAGAAACAAAACTATCCAGGAGATTGATAAGAAAGTCGTCTCTCAGGCACTTGGATTGATAGGGAAGTCCTCTCTCAAGCACTTGTCCCTCTCGTCATATATTCGTAACATTTTACCTTTCCCGCTCCTGATCGATCAACCGTCAAGGCAATTCATTTCTAGACGAAAATACTCTTAAAACTACACTGTCTTAACGACATCGTTAGAACCAGTGGGTTTCTACAGGCGTAGAATTGGCAAACAACTTTAGCACAGTCTGATCGTTGTAGATATCGTGAATGAAAATTCGGCTGCTGATTAATTTCTCTTTCATGATTAATGTTGCGATTAGTAAACTAATGGAAAATGCAATTAAAATATTCCCTGTACTAATACAAATTAAATTTAGCTTACTGCAGAATCATCACGACGGCATTCTATCTTAATAAAGCATTGTTTGTCTGTAAGACGATTGAGCCTATTTTAACACGAATTAGTAGAATATCACCGACTTTTGACTTCGAAAAGGTCTGTATTTACTTCATTTCCTGTATCTTTCTCAAGTATTATGAAAATGTGGCATTTCATAGATAAAATTATGTATTCACAACAACGAAAAATATGTCGGCAGAAAACAAAAGTGGCATTATGAAATTGTCAGTACCGTAAGGTTTTCGCTCTGACAGAATAAGGGTTACTGAAAGTACCAAGACGAATTTTGCTCGAGCGCTGTCTTACGATTTCCTTATCGAGTTTTTATCTGCCTGCTTGTAGCTCTACTACAAAAGAATAAAAAATCTGGCTTTCAGCGAGTCTAGAAAGGCTTGCACCTGGTAGCCAAGCATGTTACCTGAGAAATGGTATTTTCCTAAAGTGGGAAGACATCCTTTTGTGGTTGAATTGTTGGCAAATATCACTCAGACGTGTGCCGTTGGTCTAAGCGTTTCGGTGTGTTGAATTTGTACCAATCGTTTTTCTACAGGTTTTTTCTGTCCCAAATATAGAGCTGAAGTCTCCCTTTAGTATTTTCACGTCATCTTGGTGAATTTTGCTCATAGTATTTTCGAGTGTGTTCCAGAATTTTTCGACATTTTTGGTGTTTTTCTTATTTTCGATGTTGGTGGGGCCATGTGCATTGATGAGTGTTTATTTTTTACTGGGGCTCTGAATGAGCATAGTCATAAGTCGATTGTTGATGGGTGTGATTTCTTCGACAGAACTGATGATAGATCTGTGTTCGAGAAATGCCATGGCCAAGATTGGTACGCCTTTCGCTACCTTTTTGTTGCATTTTGCTCTTGAAGATCCAATGGTTTCCGTAATGCAAGCTTTCATTGTCAGTTAGTCGTGGTTCTTGAAGAGCAATGATGAGAATTTTTGTCGGTCGATTTATTATGTTAGATTACTTAGTTTTCGTTATTTGGATCAATGTATCGATGTTTTGTTATAAAAAAAAAGTCTTATGTGTGTGAAATCTTACGGAACTTAACTGCTAGCGTCATCAGCCCCTAAGCTTACACACTACTTAACCTAAATTATCCTAAGAACAAACACACACAAACCCATGCCCGAGGGAGGACTCGAACCTCCGCCGGGACCAGCCGAACAGTCCATGACTGCTGCGACCTCGACCGCTCGGCTAATCCCGCGCGGCGTGTAGTTTTCAAATGCGTGTTTTCTACTTGTAAGGAAATTTACAAGAGATCTTCAATATTCTCTGCCGTGATAACCTGGCCTCCCCAGAATCCGAAATTCCAACTGCCGCCTGTCGACAGTTTGCACAGTTCATGTTTGCTTGTGTTTAATTGGTTTGGACTGGGTGATTCCAGGACCGGACAGGACCAGAGGGTGTTGAAGCCTTTGGAAGCAAATGTCTTCAGCCGAGCTCATTGAGCTGACAGACGGTGACCAGAGTAGCGGTGGTTTTCACTCAGACGTGCGTGGATTTTGAGTTCAATGGATTGAGCAGCCGTTGAGGATTGTGTTAGTATTTGGTTCACCCCAAGTATTTGATTTCCTCGGTACCACCCATATGGGGGAGGGTTTCCCCTATCGGCCCCGAGGGATTATTATTATTATTATTATCAATATGTCATCAGCAAATCCGATATGGTGCATCTTCCCACCACTGAAATAGATGTGCATTGTTCGACTCAGTATTTCCATCACATAAATGTGGGTTACAATTACGTTACATTGCTGCTAGTAGACATATTTCTCACTTTTTCTTGGGCAGTTGCTACCCGTTACTCCATCATAGGAATTTATGTGCCCAGCATTGTTGCAATACAGACGTTCAAATTATCCGATTTCTGTAATTTCATTTCGATACCAGATCGTTCTAATCGGATTCATCCAGTCTGGCTTAATGTGGATATCCGAATACGATTCTCATCATTTGATAGACTGGGTAAACCACATTCTTAATCGGACGGTTGAATCTAGATCACTTATTTATGACAGGGCCTGAATTCTTAAACACTGTGAAAAATAATAATACAATGTGCTTATTACTAACGTTTTATTTAAATATAAATATATGAACGAACGAGATAACAGTTTATTTACAGGAGCAGAGCCCCATCCATCATAGCAGAGCAGTGCGAGATTGGTTTCAGGGCCAAGAGAGGATAAAGCTGTTGCCGTTTCTTCCACGATCACCGAACATCAACCAGATAGAGAATATGTGGGCAGAGGTAACAAGGTCATTGCCATGTGGACCTACAAATGCAAGCGACCTTTGGACGAATATAGAAAACGTATGGTGGGAAGTAAACCATCACGCTACACTGTCGACAACTTAATGAAAACAATGGCCCTACACCTTCGAGAAATCTTACTTAATGATCGTGGGTGGGTTGGTTACTAAAAGTATACTCGCCCACAAAACCCAGGTGGACAATTATCTAATAGTCGGTCAAGCTTTGCTTTGTCGCAGCTCTTTAGATACAAGTCCATTTACTTTCAGTCTCCTCCTTACAATTCTTGCAATGCAAGGTATTTGAAAAATCTCATCCACTCGACGCCAACTGAGGAATTGACTGGTGCATGTGTTGTTCAACACACAGTAGTGGTCACCCTCGCTGGAATCAATGACTTTGTGTGTGTGTGTGTGTGTGTGTGTGTGTGTATGTGTTTTCGTGTTCACGTACAATCTGAATCAATACTATTAACATTAGAGAGACAACCAACAATAAATATTGCATTAAATATGACTGTGAAGTATTTTAATGCGATGGGAAGTTACAAACAGAATTATTACCCAACCCACGACCTGCATATTACGTTACGTTAAGTAAGATGTATTAACTCCTTAGTATCGTTAGCAGAGACAGTGCACTCTTGTTGTCGAGGCTCGCGACAAGTGCAGCTATTAGCAGTGCCCAATGCCGCCGCGATTTGTTTATGTTGGTTGAGCGTGGACACTGCAGCAGACGCTTCGCCATAAACAGAAAAAATCACCTTGGCTCTGACTGCAGTGAGCGGATATCACTGCCTGCGTGTTCTTATAGTAACCAACGTGAGACTCTACTCACAGGTGCCAAGCAGCAATTGCAACGGGTATCAAGTCATTAGTCATCAGAATATTAACCAGTGATGAAATGTCCACTCGACTGTATTTGAATCCCAAGAAAATAGGAACCTTCTCACAAAGGAATGTGAGGTGATATCAAAATTTATCCAACATACAAAAATTAACTGCAGGGTTTTCATGTATGCAGTAGTAGCACACAAGGAAATATTATGTTTTGGAAGCGTATATTTCATTTCTTCTTCTCATATTAACGCCCTTGTTTTAGTATGAAGTGAGAAAAAAACATGAAAAACTAAAGTTCCTGAGAAGCATATCAGTCATTTCCTCGTCTCATATCATAACTTTTATTTTAGTATGAAGTAAAAAAACAAACAGTTTAAGTTTGTGAAGCATAATATGACACAAGATTCTTATCGTAGGCGCTATCGGAAACGCAGAAAGCGGGGAACTGTCCATTCTTTTGTCCAACAGTCTGTCTCCTTTCATGCATTACTCTCGATGAGAGATTCTTATTTAAGTGCTTGTGGGCATCAAGTTCTTCAGCAGAACAAGTCTTATGTTATTGTGCTAATTACGGTATGGAAAAAATGCAACAACGACGATTTCCCCTAAAGCAGTGGGGATATTTGCAAATGTCTGTATTCAGCAATGACTGCCATCTGCCATAACACTTCACAGAATCCATGCGGCAGGCAACTCAACTGTGCTTGCACTTCAGACTTCATTCAGTAAGACGTCAGGAGATTGATGGAAACGTCAAATTAACGTCGCTTTCCGAGTCATATTCAATCCAGAATGAGGTGTTATTAAGGTAGTTTAGCGTTCTAGCAATTACACTTTTATAATTCGCATATGAGTATTCCGGTAGCCAAAAGAACCCGTTAGTGTGAAACTATCGGGAACTGCATTAATATCAAACTGCAAGAACTTGAGACAATACATGGACTCTTCGCTAGGCGACCTATTACTGTTATTTAGGATTCTCTCCGTCCTAGACGTAATGCAAATGGAACTTCAGAGGTGCTTTCCGCTATTCTTGACAAACATCAGCAACTTGTAATCACTGTGAATTACAACTGCGTGATGTTATGGCTCAGGTTGTCAGTAGTTGTGGTGGTGTTATGCTGTCAAACTGCTTACAGTAACGTTAATGGTGGCACACATAATTTAGCGCTGACTACCTACTTAAGTAAAGATAGTGTTGTGGCGTCGTCGTTTCTCTTTATTTGGCCTCAGCTTGAGTAATCCGATTTAACGAACATAGTACTCCATTCGCGGTCTGCTAATGATACAGTATGACTACAGAGATCATCGTGCGGGTATTACCTTAGTTCTGCAATGTGTTGCTTAACAAATATTACCCTCAGCTATGCAGCTCGAATGACTCATTACACTGGTACTCGTGTTGCACTTGGTTAAGGGATCAGTTCGCTGCAATCCTGCTTCTACTGTTCCTAAATACTTGTATACTTCATAAATGGTTCAAATGGCTCTGAGCACTATGGGACTTAACTCCTGAGGTCATCAGTCCACTAGAACTTAGAATTACTTAAACCTAACTAACCTAATGACATCAGACACATCCACGCCCGAGACAGGATTCGAAACTGCGACCGTAGCGGTCGCGCGGTTCCAGACTGTAGCGTCTAGAACAGCTCGGCCACCCCGGCCGGCATACTTGTATACTGACCATTCGTTATTTGACTAAATATGAACTACAATCTGATTCGCATATGTATATATATGACGTGGGTTAGCGCCGGCACAAAGCAATGACTAAGGGTTGGATGGCGTTGAAGTCCCGTTACACTGGTGGCAAGACAAATGTTCGGAAATCACCTCTATTGCCTCAAGAAACAATTGCATCTTAAATATCGAAGGACCGACGTCCACACTGTCACAGCGCGTTGAAATACAGCTAAGACGGCAGATGAATATTTGTGACCGACTGGGCTTCGAACCTGGACCTCCTGCTTACTAGACAGACATGCTGATCACTGCACTATTATTTTTTTTAAATGTTTGAGAAGACTTTCAGCACCAGGTAGGCGGAGGCAAAGAGGGCAGGGATCGAAGATCTGAGGCCTGGCCTCAATGCCTCCCCCATACCTGTCACTGAGCAGCTGCATTATTCCCATGTATTCCATGTTTGCACCCATATATACCTTTAAATTGTGGAAAAAATTGAAGTAGTAATAAAGGTAAAATAAATTACAGACTGCCGCCTCCAATGGCGTGCGTTCCTTGTAGAACATAACTTATAACAGTGAAAAGGGTGACGGAAACATACATAACAAACATTCAGATAGAAATATATTCACAATTTAAGTTATTTTGCACTGGGTGCATATGAGGTCTGTATGGAAACCATATATTTTTCCACAAATGAAAGAAATTTCGGAGCCGGAGGGGTTTTGCCAAATTAGAACATTTCTGATTTTAGAACCAACGTAAAAGAATATTCCAGGAATGAAAAAAAGTGAAAGAATAGTATTCTGCTTTTAATCAAAAAAACTGTCCACCTCTTCGTAGCCCACATAAAGCAATAGATAAAAAAAATTGAAACCATGCCTTATATTTGTTATTCTTCTTCAACGTAAAATGTTCTTCTGCAATATAAAACATGTACAAGTTTTGTTAGTTACGACGTAAAGCACTAACTGTCCCAGAAGCCACGAATAACTGTTATTCTTTGCGGACGGGTAACATTTCGAGTCGGGTTGTAAAGCTTCAGTTATCGGTATATGACTATCTGCGGTTCTGTTGATAGTGCTAATTTCTTCCTAGTCCTGTTCCAAATTCTGATTCTATTTTCACATATGAATATGTGCGCTACAGTTTCTACAAGCCGACATTTGTCGCAGTATGGAGATGGTCTCAATTTGATTTTCCATAATCGTTCCGCTGAGGGTATGGTTTCGTATACAACGTCGCACCATACGGCGCTGACTCTAGTCGTTAGAATTTTATTGTTGACATTTCTCCAGACGTTCCTCTATTTTTTTGTAAGTTAATTTACCGGAATTGGTTCGTGAAGACGATGTGTGGTAATATAATCATAGACGGTTCTAGTGTTGGTTTGTACTGGTGGAAGTCTTATACAGCTCCAATCGCCATAGTGCTTTCGGACGTAATCTAGGCTGGCATGCTACATTAACAGGAGCGTTCCTATCCCCAGGATCTAACGAGAGGTACAGAAGTTTCGTGATTCCTGTCTTTGTGGCATGTATTAGTTTAAAAGCACGTCTTTAATTCCAAGTCCTCGATTTTGCCTCTGCAAAGTCGCCGTGTGGAGGGATACTTTGAAGATATTTTGTTTCCACACATACCAAGAGGCTACAGCTAATATTTTATGTGCAGTGACCTGCAGTATCGGTAAGACTGCTGCGACATGATATATTTTGCCTAGTATGTATGTATTTATAAAGTGAACTTTCTGCAGTCGTTCTAACAATCGCATGTCATGCTCCTTCAACAAGGTTCAGATGACATTAAGTTTCCGCTCCCAATTGTTCGTGGGCATGCGCTTGGGATTCGCCCTTAACCTCAAGCCGAGTTGGAGTCTCTCTTCAGTTACATCTAACCAGTGCGCACCTGTTGCACTATTGTAAGAACCGAGATGCAGGTTCATTTGGCTACAAGAATGCGTATGTTCCTCCAGCATGACGGGACTCCTGCACATTCTAGTCGTCAGGTGACACGTTATCCAAACCTAACATTTCCCGGAAGGTGGATCATTAGATATGGGCACTTTTCTTGGCCTTCAAAGTCCTCGGACCTTATCTCTTTTGATTTTTGCCACCGGGGATGGTTAAAGGCGTAGTCTACAAATAAAAAGTAAACCCAAGAGCCGATCTGATCGTTCGGGTTATGAATAGTGCAGCCCTCATGAAAGAACGCAAAGACGGCCTCAGTAAGGCTACACGTGGTGTTATCAAAAGAAGTCAAATGTGCATTGAAGTTGGTTGGTGAATTTTTGAAAATCAACTTTGAATGTCCTCATTTGCCTTTGCTTTGAGTTTGTTAGCGTTACGTACTAACAGCTGTATCTCTGTACTCAATAAAAAGTGGACGCATTTACATGGAATTTTTTTCGTCTGTACTACCACCCGCTAAAATATGTACTATTCCTCCTAAAACACCCTGTATATGGATATATGAGTGGTGTCTGTTCTTTCGGACATGTCTGAAAGAAAATGCTTCATGCATTCTGCAACGACCTTCGATCTAGTTGCAGGGGCTGATACAGATTTCCGAGCTGCTTGGCTGTGTCTGAATAGATGCTACTCTAATTTTCCTCCGTGCACATGCTGACAGAAAAAAAGTGTAATACTGTGGCCATCTTCCCTAAAGAGATTCTAGGCAGTACACCAGACCTGGTACTTTCATCTGTTTTCGACCTGTCAGTAAACCACTATATTATGTCTCCTATGTCTCCTGCCCGGTGTTGTGGTTCTTTTTTCCACTGCTCCCTGCTTCCAACTGTTACATGGCAAAGTTTATTGAAACAGCTACAAGTTATTGTATAGTTAGTCGGCATTTCCCCAGCCATCGCCTTACTGATTTGGGATTTCGGATATTCTAACTATATCCAGTTATTTCCAATTTTTAGCCTTTATGTCCCTGCCGCTGCCTCCATTTTAAGCCACAGGTGTAAGGCTGGCATGTCTAGCATAATATCCAATGCAAGAGTGGATATGCTGCTACTTCCATCTGTTTGTGAAAGCAGGCCAGTCTCTGCACTTTGCCAGACTCCCTATCAGCCACCTTCTGTTCGACTTTGTTCATATTATAGGCCAATAAATTATCATTGGTCTTTTTGCAGGGATTTATATCCAGTACGTACTGGGTTTAGACCCCAGTTTACCCTACAGCAGCTTCTAGAGCTTGTAAGATTATCTTTCGCAGTGGAAAATATTCTTTATGTGAGGTGTTCATAGTAGTTTTCCATCCAGGGCTACCTCTAGATATACTACAACCCTCTCTAAAGTTTCATCGAGAAACATAATTTTTCAATATGTGTGCTGGACATGCTTCCCCATAAATAATACTACACCAATTTTCGTGGGGCTCGTTTTTAAATACCTTTTCACAATGTTCAGTGCACATAGGTTTAACAGTACTAGCAAATTTTCTAAGTCTTATTGTGAATAGATCGTCTACTTATTATTTTCAAGAGTAGTATCCCGCATTCAGCTCATCTATGAGTTCATGCACCACTAGGTTCTTTATCTCTAACCATTTACTCGAAGGTCGTATTACTCGACATCCAGGAAGAGACAGAGAGCATCCAGAAAGGGTAGTGCTTTTCCCACCTTCCCAACAAGTTGGTGAAAGTGTTACTTCACATGATTTGCTTCGCAAGTATTATGAAAATGTGGTAGTTCATAGATAAAATTATGTATTCACAGCAACAAAAAATATGTCGGCAGAAAACAAAAACGTGGCATTATGAATTTGGCAGTACCTCAAGGCTTTCGCTTTGACACTAAGGGTTACTAAAAGAAGCAAAGACGAATTTTGCTAGAGCGTTGTCTTACGATTCCCTCATTGAAATGGTATCTGCCTGCTTGTAGCTCTGCTACAAAACAATTAAAAATCTAGCTTTCGGCGAGGCTCGAAAGGCGAAAAGAGGCAGCATGCACCTGACAGGCAAGCACATTACCTACGAGGTAGCGAATAGGCGCGGTGTCTTCCACGTATTTATTGACCCAGTAAGCGCTATGGCAGATAAACCGCGACATAAGAGGCGACTGTAGTTGTATTTCCCATGTGGAACGACTTTCGTGGACTCAAAAGAATTAACAGATATCATTATGTCACGTCTCAAGCGCAAATCACTCAGTATTAAATTGAAGTGACACGATAATATCTAGTGAATTTAGCAGGACAGATCTGTGCCATCCAGGAAGTAACTCGTCGAGCACAGAGTTGCAAACATATTCTGCGCTGACGCCAAGTTTCAGTTATACCGCCAGGAAGGATACCAGCTGCTGTGTTCTGTGAGTGACCTCAGAAGTGACTATAGCTTCGTTTCAAAGCTGCGGGTGGCAAGGGCCGCAAGGTCTACATTGTATGTCAATGAGTCTTATTCGCATTTCTGTAACTAGGTCTAGGTGCCAGAGTGCAATTACTTGTAATACATCGATGCACTCAATGCAAACTAAATGTCATAAATTAATAACTGCGGCAATTATTTGTGTTTTACTGACTTAATCGGACAGAAACCTTGAAAGCGTATTCACCAGACGCGATTCACAGTTTTGGAACTTCTCCAGTGGTTGAGTTGGAAATGTATATTTGCTGTACAACATTGTTATTGAGATCACTGTCACTGGCACATCCGCAAGAAGACAGGCGTGGTCTGGCTTATTGTTGTCAGCTTTTCTGACGGATATTCTGCGTTTGCTCGAAACGTGAAGACTTAAGGTGAATTCGAACATTCCATATGGCGAAAATTTGATGTTTCTATTCTTCCAGCTCTAACATTCAAATAACAGTTACAATAAGCGGCAGGAAGGCACCTGTGAATCAACAGTTAATAATGCAGTCATAAGTAGTGGAATCTGACAAATTCCATCTGTCATCTAATAATTGTGAAAAACTACTTTTTTCATCTACACAGCACCACAGTATGAACTCAAGGGATTCATAGGATACCTATACTTAATGCCGTTGTGATCATTTCAATGACAGTACGGGAGGAGGAAAACCATCTGACTTGAAACGTACTTTTCCAGCGGGTTTTGAATCTTTGGCTACAGTTGCAGTAGCACGTCCAGTGAGGTATCAAGTATGTGAGCAATCACTCATTGCTATAGTATATGCTAGGGCAGAGAGAAGCAGGTTTCCGACAAAGTAAACGATGAGAGACACCGTCGCTGTCACTTATTAAACAGGAATTGTTCACAAAATTACAACTATATCTAGTGAAATGAGTAGGTTGATGCAGCTCCAGTCCGGCACTATCACTGAGTTGCCAAACATTTTCCGAATAGCACTTAAGATAAAATATGTGTGTGTGTGTGTGTGTGTGTGTGTGTGTGTGTGTGTGTGTGTGTGTGTGTGCGTGTGTGTGGTTCAAATGGTTCAAATGGCTCTGAGCACTATGGGACTTAACATCTGAGGTCATCAGCCCCTAGAACTTAGAACTACTTTAACATAACTAACCTAAGGACATCACACACATCCATGCCCGAGGCAGGATTCGAAACTGCGACCGTAGCGGTCGCGCAGTTCCTGACTGAAGCGCCTAGAACCGATCGGCCACTTCGGCCGGCGTGTGTGTGTGTGTGTTCCGAAAGAACAGACACTACGAATCGAAATAGACAGCCTTGTTAATCAATTTAAGATTGAAGAACAGATGTCCAGACTTTCATGCGCATTGAAATAGAACAACGGCGTCAGATGAAAATTTGTGCCTGATCAGGTTCGAACCCGGATTCGTAGAGTCTTTCCCTTCGGACATTCCCGAAAGAGCCGCGCATGTGGTACGCGGCAAACATGAGAATTCGCGTCTGACGAGGAGCTTGTGTAGATAGGTGCTGAAAAGAGGTCGGCTGCTGCGTCCCGACAGTGCCCACCGTCGGAGGTACGAGTCCTCCCTCCGGCACGGGTGTGTGTGTTCCCCATAGCGTAAATTAGTTTAAGGTAGATTAAGTAGTGTGTAAGCTTAGGGACCGATGACCTAAGCAGCTTGATCTCATAAGTTCTTACAACGAATTTACAAAATTTTAAATCCACAATACTGCATCTCGGTTCTTACAATACTGCAATAGGTGCGCACTGGATAGCTGTAACTGAAGAGAGACTCCAACTCGGATTATGGTTAAGAGCATAATAACTTAAATTCTGAATATATTTTTGAATGAATGTTTGTTATGTATTTTTCCGTCACCCATTTCACTGTTATAAGTTATGTTCTACAAGGAACGCACGCCATTGGAGGCGGCAATCTGTAATTTATTTTACCTTTATTACTACTTCAATTTTTTTCCACAATTTAAAGGTATATATGGGTGCAAACATGGAATACATGGGAATAATGCAGCTGCTCAGTGACAGGTATGGGGGAGACATTGAGGCCAGGCCTCAGATCTTCGATCCCTGCCCTCTTTGCCTCCGCCTACCTGGTGCTGAAAGTCTTCTCAAACATTTAAAAAAAATAATAGTGCAGTGATCAGCATGTCTGTCTAGTAAGCAGGAGGTCCAGGTTCGAAGCCCAGTCGGTCACAAATATTCATCTGCCGTCTTAGCTGTATTTCAACGCGCTGTGACAGTGTGGACGTCGGTCCTTCGATATTTAAGATGCAATTGTTTCTTGAGGCAATAGAGGTGATTTCCGAACATTTGTCTTGCCACCAGTGTAACGGGACTTCAACGCCATCCAACCCTTAGTCATTGCTTTGTGCCGGCGCTAACCCACGTCATATATATATATATATGCGAATCAGATTGTAGTTCATATTTAGTCAAATAACGAATGGTCAGTATACAAGTATGCCGGCCGGGGTGGCCGAGCTGTTCTAGACGCTACAGTCTGGAACCGCGCGACCGCTACGGTCGCAGTTTCGAATCCTGTCTCGGGCGTGGATGTGTCTGATGTCATTAGGTTAGTTAGGTTTAAGTAATTCTAAGTTCTAGTGGACTGATGACCTCAGAAGTTAAGTCCCATAGTGCTCAGAGCCATTTGAACCATTTATGAAGTATACAAGTATTTAGGAACAGTAGAAGCAGGATTGCAGCGAACTGATCCCTTAACCAAGTGCAACACGAGTACCAGTGTAATGAGTCATTCGAGCTGCATAGCTGAGGGTAATATTTGTTAAGCAACACATTGCAGAACTAAGGTAATACCCGCACGATGATCTCTGTAGTCATACTGTATCATTAGCAGACCGCGAATGGAGTACTATGTTCGTTAAATCGGATTACTCAAGCTGAGGCCAAATAAAGAGAAACGACGACGCCACAACACTATCTTTACTTAAGTAGGTAGTCAGCGCTAAATTATGTGTGCCACCATTAACGTTACTGTAAGCAGTTTGACAGCATAACACCACCACAACTACTGACAACCTGAGCCATAACATCACGCAGTTGTAATTCACAGTGATTACAAGTTGCTGATGTTTGTCAAGAATAGCGGAAAGCACCTCTGAAGTTCCATTTGCATTACGTCTAGGACGGAGAGAATCCTAAATAACAGTAATAGGTCGCCTAGCGAAGAGTCCATGTATTGTCTCAAGTTCTTGCAGTTTGATATTAATGCAGTTCCCGATAGTTTCACACTAACGGGTTCTTTTGGCTACCGGAATACTCATATGCGAATTATAAAAGTGTAATTGCTAGAACGCTAAACTACCTTAATAACACCTCATTCTGGATTGAATATGACTCGGAAAGCGACGTTAATTTGACGTTTCCATCAATCTCCTGACGTCTTACTGAATGAAGTCTGAAGTGCAAGCACAGTTGAGTTGCCTGCCGCATGGATTCTGTGAAGTGTTATGGCAGATGGCAGTCATTGCTGAATACAGACATTTGCAAATATCCCCACTGCTTTAGGGGAAATCGTCGTTGTTGCATTTTTTCCATACCGTAATTAGCACAATAACATAAGACTTGTTCTGCTGAAGAACTTGATGCCCACAAGCACTTAAATAAGAATCTCTCATCGAGAGTAATGCATGAAAGGAGACAGACTGTTGGACAAAAGAATGGACAGTTCCCCGCTTTCTGCGTTTCCGATAGCGCCTACGATAAGAATCTTGTGTCATATTATGCTTCACAAACTTAAACTGTTTGTTTTTTTACTTCATACTAAAATAAAAGTTATGATATGAGACGAGGAAATGACTGATATGCTTCTCAGGAACTTTAGTTTTTCATGTTTTTTTCTCACTTCATACTAAAACAAGGGCGTTAATATGAGAAGAAGAAATGAAATATACGCTTCCAAAACATAATATTTCCTTGTGTGCTACTACTGCATACATGAAAACCCTGCAGTTAATTTTTGTATGTTGGATAAATTTTGATATCACCTCACATTCCTTTGTGAGAAGGTTCCTATTTTCTTGGGATTCAAATACAGTCGAGTGGACATTTCATCACTGGTTAATATTCTGATGACTAATGACTTGATACCCGTTGCAATTGCTGCTTGGCACCTGTGAGTAGAGTCTCACGTTGGTTACTATAAGAACACGCAGGCAGTGATATCCGCTCACTGCAGTCAGAGCCAAGGTGATTTTTTCTGTTTATGGCGAAGCGTCTGCTGCAGTGTCCACGCTCAACCAACATAAACAAATCGCGGCGGCATTGGGCACTGCTAATAGCTGCACTTGTCGCGAGCCTCGACAACAAGAGTGCACTGTCTCTGCTAACGATACTAAGGAGTTAATACATCTTACTTAACGTAACGTAATATGCAGGTCGTGGGTTGGGTAATAATTCTGTTTGTAACTTCCCATCGCATTAAAATACTTCAGTCATATTTAATGCAATATTTATTGTTGGTTGTCTCTCTAATGTTAATAGTATTGATTCAGATTGTACGTGAACACGAAAACACATACACACACACACACACACACACACACACACACAAAGTCATTGATTCCAGCGAGGGTGACCACTACTGTGTGTTGAACAACACATGCACCAGTCAATTCCTCAGTTGGCGTCGAGTGGATGAGATTTTTCAAATACCTTGCATTGCAAGAATTGTAAGGAGGAGACTGAAAGTAAATGGACTTGTATCTAAAGAGCTGCGACAAAGCAAAGCTTGACCGACTATCAGATAATTGTCCACCTGGGTTTTGTGGGCGAGTATACTTTTAGTAACCAACCCACCCACGATCATTAAGTAAGATTTCTCGAAGGTGTAGGGCCATTGTTTTCATTAAGTTGTCGACAGTGTAGCGTGATGGTTTACTTCCCACCATACGTTTTCTATATTCGTCCTCTTGGCCCTGAAACCAATCTCGCACTGCTCTGCTATGATGGATGGGGCTCTGCTCCTGTAAATAAACTGTTATCTCGTTCGTTCATATATTTATATTTAAATAAAACGTTAGTAATAAGCACATTGTATTATTATTTTTCACAGTGTTTAAGAATTCAGGCCCTGTCATAAATAAGTGATCTAGATTCAACCGTCCGATTAAGAATGTGGTTTACCCAGTCTATCAAATGATGAGAATCGTATTCGGATATCCACATTAAGCCAGACTGGATGAATCCGATTAGAACGATCTGGTATCGAAATGAAATTACAGAAATCGGATAATTTGAACGTCTGTATTGCAACAATGCTGGGCACATAAATTCCTATGATGGAGTAACGGGTAGCAACTGCCCAAGAAAAAGTGAGAAATATGTCTACTAGCAGCAATGTAACGTAATTGTAATCCACATTTATGTGATGGAAATACTGAGTCGAACAATGCACATCTATTTCAGTGGTGGGAAGATGCACCATATCGGATTTGCTGATGACATATTGATAATAATAATAATAATAATCCCTCGGGGCCGATAGGGGAAACCCTCCCCCATATGGGTGGTACCGAGGAAATCAAATACTTGGGGTGAACCAAATACTAACACAATCCTCAACGGCTGCTCAATCCATTGAACTCAAAATCCACGCACGTCTGAGTGAAAACCACCGCTACTCTGGTCACCGTCTGTCAGCTCAATGAGCTCGGCTGAAGACATTTGCTTCCAAAGGCTTCAACACCCTCTGGTCCTGTCCGGTCCTGGAATCACCCAGTCCAAACCAATTAAACACAAGCAAACATGAACTGTGCAAACTGTCGACAGGCGGCAGTTGGAATTTCGGATTCTGGGGAGGCCAGGTTATCACGGCAGAGAATATTGAAGATCTCTTGTAAATTTCCTTACAAGTAGAAAACACGCATTTGAAAACTACACGCCGCGCGGGATTAGCCGAGCGGTCGAGGTCGCAGCAGTCATGGACTGTTCGGCTGGTCCCGGCGGAGGTTCGAGTCCTCCCTCGGGCATGGGTTTGTGTGTGTTTGTTCTTAGGATAATTTAGGTTAAGTAGTGTGTAAGCTTAGGGGCTGATGACGCTAGCAGTTAAGTTCCGTAAGATTTCACACACATAAGACTTTTTTTTTATAACAAAACATCGATACATTGATCCAAATAACGAAAACTAAGTAATCTAACATAATAAATCGACCGACAAAAATTCTCATCATTGCTCTTCAAGAACCACGACTAACTGACAATGAAAGCTTGCATTACGGAAACCATTGGATCTTCAAGAGCAAAATGCAACAAAAAGGTAGCGAAAGGCGTACCAATCTTGGCCATGGCATTTCTCGAACACAGATCTATCATCAGTTCTGTCGAAGAAATCACACCCATCAACAATCGACTTATGACTATGCTCATTCAGAGCCCCAGTAAAAAATAAACACTCATCAATGCACATGGCCCCACCAACATCGAAAATAAGAAAAACACCAAAAATGTCGAAAAATTCTGGAACACACTCGAAAATACTATGAGCAAAATTCACCAAGATGACGTGAAAATACTAAAGGGAGACTTCAGCTCTATATTTGGGACAGAAAAAACCTGTAGAAAAACGATTGGTACAAATTCAACACACCGAAACGCTTAGACCAACGGCACACGTCTGAGTGATATTTGCCAACAATTCAACCACAAAAGGATGTCTTCCCACTTTAGGAAAATACCATTTCTCAGGTAACATGCTTGGCTACCAGGTGCAAGCCTTTCTAGACTCGCTGAAAGCCAGATTTTTTATTCTTTTGTAGTAGAGCTACAAGCAGGCAGATAAAAACTCGATAAGGAAATCGTAAGACAGCGCTCGAGCAAAATTCGTCTTGGTACTTTCAGTAACCCTTATTCTGTCAGAGCGAAAACCTTACGGTACTGACAATTTCATAATGCCACTTTTGTTTTCTGCCGACATATTTTTTGTTGTTGTGAATACATAATTTTATCTATGAAATGCCACATTTTCATAATACTTGAGAAAGATACAGGAAATGAAGTAAATACAGATCTTTTCGAAGTCAAAAGTCGGTGATATTCTACTAAATCGTGTTAAAATAGGCTCAATCGTCTTACAGACAAATAATGCTTTATTAAGATAGAATGCCGTCGTGATGATTCTGCAGTAAGCTAAATTTAATTTGTATTAGTACAGGGAATATTTTAATTGCATTTTCCATTAGTTTACTAATCGCAACATTAATCATGATAGAGAAATTATTCAGCAGCCGAATTTTCATTCACGATATCTACAACGATCTGACTATGCTAAAGTTGTTTGCCAATTCTACGCCTGTAGAAACCCACTGGTTCTAACGATGTCGTTAAAACAGTGTAGTTTTAAGAGTATTTTCGTCTAGAAATGAATTGCCTTGACGGTTGATCGATCAGGAGCGGGAAAGGTAAAATGTTACGAATATATGACGAGAGGGACAAGTGCTTGAGAGAGGACTTCCCTATCAATCCAAGTGCCTGAGAGACGACTTTCTTATCAATCTCCTGGATAGTTTTGTTTCTCAAATCAACAGGGTGAGTTATCATGCAGTAGCATAGGTGATGTAGTTTTGTTGCTCGACTTTCTTACACTGCGACCGAAAGGTCTCTCAGTTGTTGACAACAAATTCCAGCTGTGTTGCACACACCCCTTGGGGCAGAATTCGTAGCCCAAAACACACTTTTGGAGCTATCAGATGTAAAATATTATGTTCAAACTACACTTTACTTTAGTCTACGTCTTTTGGTGGGGCTCAGTCTTTCATTTATTCTTAGGAAGTTAACGATAAAGGCATCATAACACGTCACCAGTAACAGGTCTGCATCGTAATGCTCAATGAGCGACCTGATGACGTTCAATAATAGCCACTCCCTTGATTTTTGTTGTTTCGAATTAGAACATGCAGTACTCCTACAACAGACTTCTGAACTTTGCCTGTTGAATGCAAATGTCGCATGATGGTAAAATGGTAATCTTCACATATATCAGTAGTCGAGGCTTCCTTAATGTGGAAAATCATTCATGCCAGAACGATCTTTGTTGAAACAAGAATATCTTTTTCTGGCGTATTTTTCCCAAAAGCACTCATCCCACGCACAGTGCAAATCTTTCTAGCTGCCTCCTCTACATTCACCGCTCTGTTATACCAAAAGCAAACGTTGTGTTGCACATGTTACACCTTTTTCCACTTGCGACTCAATTTTATAATGCTTAACTGTAGTTCATGATATTCAAGTATGCAAAATCCAATGCTCAGCTGCAAGATGATAACTAGAACTTCAAATTCGAATATGGCATTGATACATACACTGACAGCGTGGCGCCGCCTTCACATGGGCGGCGCCGGATTTCAGGCGGCGGGTGGCGTCTGGCCGGTGGCCGGTAGCCGCTGCAGCGCGAGGAAACGCTCGAGCGTAAGCTGTTAAGATAGCGACGCAGCCACGAGCTGTCCTGAGGAATTGTTTCTGGAGTACTTGTCATTGCGGGCGGGTAGAATGTTAAGCGAATTGTCTTCGATGTTCAATCAGACTCATAACTTTAGACAAAAAAAAAAAAAAAAAAACAACAGGTAGACGCGAACATGCGACTTCAAGTTTAGGATGCACGGCGGTTACCGCAAGACCACGGGCTCACTTCATCCATATCAACTCGGAAGTAGCAATACTTCTTCCTAACACTTCCGCATCTTACAGTGTTGCCAGATTGTGCATATGGCCGGACTTAGAGTTGTCAGGGGCGGTCAGTTTCATTGGCCACCTTAAGTGAACGACTTGGACTTAGTCTCTGTGGCGGCCGGCCGGCGGTCAGTTGTTATGTCTAAGACTGTACACTCAGTTGACTGTGACCAGTTTAAACCACTCATCAGTATAATGCCCCATGCCAAGAATGAATTTTGTGAAATTCACAAAATTTAGTTATAATCTGAAACTACTTTTGGTGATTTATGATGATACGGAATGAATATTGATCACTTGTTATAGCCGTAGTACACAGTCTGGTTGTTATTTCGATTAGGTACAGTCGTGCTCAAAAGTATCCGAACGACCTGAATTGCATTTGTCTTATTCACATGTAACCCGCATAACGCAGCTGTCTAGAAGGTCCTCTAATCGCTCCTTGGTACAGTCGTTTGACTATTGAAAATGGTTCCTACAAGCCACCACTAGAAAACACTGCTCTGTATCGCAATAACTCAATATGTAACGTAATACCACGATACTACAAATATCGGGGAACACCGTATCACAGATAAGACCGTTCTTAAAGCTTGTAAGCTCTCACTTATTACAATAAAAGACATACCTGAAATGATACCACTCTCATCATTACGTCAGATAGGTAATGCACTTAGTAAGTTCGTCGTATTCATGATTTCCTCTTCAAAGTAACACACCGTACTTATTATTTAACGCAAAATGATATTAAAAATTTAAGTTATTCACGAGCAGCTAATAGAGAATATGTATGAACTTCAAATGACACGACGAACCGTCTCGTTCTGCATATGGATTCAAACCCAGGTCATGCAGACTATGCAAAGATTTCGTGACTGGCGGAAACTAACAGTTCAAAATGGTTCAAATGGCTCTGAGCACTATGGGACTTATCTTCTGAGGTCATCAGTCGCCTAGAACTTCGAACTAATTAAACCTAACTAACCTAAGGGCATCACACACATCAATGCCCGAGGCAGGATTCGAACCTGTGACCATAGTGGTCGCTAGGTTCCAGACTGTAGCACCTAGAATCGCTCGGCCACCCCGGCCAACATCAACTTTAAATTACCTAACGTATACATTTTTTACGTACGCGAATTCCTACCCAGCATCTATTGTCCCTGTTAAGGAACTACGAGAGATGTTAAATATTGCTTCTTCACAAGTAACGTACTTGAAATTCCGTGAGGTAAAACTTTGTGTTGGACAGGGAATCGAACCCAGAACCTAATCGGGTTGTTATCGAAGCACAATCAACTGTGACATATCGGATTTTCTCGGCAGTACCTAGATGTTTTAACTGAAATGAAGAGACGAAAAATTATATTTTTCCTTTCCAGGACTCCAACCCGGCACCTATCGCTGTTATATTCTAGTGAAAACGAACAGTAAATGTGGGTTTGTTACACCAGCAGCGACATGTGAGCATGTTTGAACTAGAAATAATATGACGAAGAGTTCAGTGCTGACTGGGAATCGAATCCCACACATATCGTTGTTGACTACACACAAACAGACGTCAGCTAAGGAATTTTCTCCATCAGCAGCTCGGAATAACATCCTTCAACTTACAGTGACCTCGCAAATAGTTCTTTGTCTCACTGAAAGTCAAAAACGTCAGATATCGCTAGTGTTGACAACACATGAAAATACATTACAAATCAAAATTATTATCCACCAGCAGATACGTGTTCTCATGCTAGAGCTTGATAATACATAATGACAACTTTAGTGGCGGAACAGGATTCAAACCTATTCACGCTCAAGGTGTGGAGAGGTTGAGGAATCTGCAGTTTTGAACAAACAACAAATTGTAATCTAGCTGTATTTTCACGAAGGGATCAAATTCTCCGTTAAGAGCGGCCTGAGTTGCATACCAGTTCAGAACCAATTTTAACGACATACAGAAACTCAAATAAAAGATGGAATAAGTGTCCTGTGACCCTACATAGCGTTTGTTTCGTCACTAGAAATAAATAGCTAGTATAAGGAAGGTTACTGGTGATGGGTTTCTACATGTCGCCACTGCTAACTTTATTGGGGTTCAACCTAATGTCTACTTGGTAGAGAAGGAATGTCATGTTTAATATCCAACTGAATATTTTAAATATCACTTTTGAATAGCATTCACTTCTCCATTAATTAATGTATGGACCTCAAAACAAGCACTTTCTCTGAGTAACTATAGAGGAGGTCATGAAAGGTATTGACACAATGTTTTGCATCCATTTCCCATAGGGAATCAAAGAAAGAAACCAAACACATTGGATTGCATTTATTCTCTGTGCCTTGACTAACACATATTAATCCATGACAAAAATAAATTATTTGAAGAATCTCCTGTGAAAGGAAAAAGAACAATATGTGACACTTTAATTACAGCACACTGTATCAGAAACAATGAAATTAATTCTGTGCCACGTTGATGTATTGCATACTAGTGTAATAAAATACTCATCAAATAAAAACGGTTTTGTGCCTCCGTTGCTATCGAGTGTGAAACACAAATCGCAGATAGATTTTATGGGTGACCACTCAACAACATTAAAGCATTTTACACCGCCGAGAGTGAGGAGTGGAGCAGACGTTGTCAGCAGAAGGCGAGGCAGCACAATGCTTCAGCCCCCGCCGGTAGCAGCAAACGGGTCCCAGAGAACTCAGACGAGAGCGATGTTCAGAGGCAGATGGTCGGCCAAGAAATCTCTCGCTAAAATATTGTTGAACCAAACTGTTATTACCAATGTGGCAGAAAGTGAAATATATTGTACACTCCTGGAAATTGAAATAAGAACACCGTGAATTCATTATCCCAGGAAGGGGAAACTTTATTGACACATTCCTGGGGTCAGATACATCACATGATCACACTGACAGAACCACAGGCACATAGACACAGGCAACAGAGCATGCACAATGTTGGCACTAGTACAGTGTATATCCACCTTTCGCAGCAATGCAGGCTGCTATTCTCCCATGGAGACGATCGTAGAGGTGCTGGATGTAGTCCTGTGGAACGGCTTGCCATGCCATTTCCACCTGGCGCCTCAGTTGGACCAGATTTCGTGCTGGACGTGCAGACCGCGTGAGACGACGCTTCATCCAGTCCCAAACATGCTCAATGGGGGACAGATCCGGAGATCTTGCTGGCCAGGGTAGTTGACTTACACCTTCTAGAGCACGTTGGGTGGCACGGGATACATGCGGACGTGCATTGTCCTGTTGGAACAGCAAATTCCCTTGCCGGTCTAGGAATGGTAGAACGATGGGTTCGATGACGGTTTGGATGTACCGTGCACTATTCAGTGTCCCCTCGACGATCACCAGTGGTGTACGGCCAGTGTAGGAGATCGCTCCCCACACCATGATGCCGGGTGTTGGCCCTGTGTGCCTCGTCGTATGCAGTCCTGATTGTGGCGCTCACCTGCACGGCGCCAAACACGCATACGACCATCATTGGCACCAAGGCAGAAGCGACTCTCATCGCTGAAGACGACACGTCTCCATTCGTCCCTCCATTCACGCCTGTCGCGACACCACTGGAGGCGGGCTGCACGATGTTGGGGCGTGAGCGGAAGACGGCCTAACGGTGTGCGGGACCGTAGCCCAGCTTCATGGAGACGGTTGTGAATGGTCCTCGCCGATACCCCAGGAGCAACAGTGTCCCTAATTTGCTGGGAAGTGGCGGTGCGGTCCCCTACGGCACTGCGTAGGATCCTACGGTCTTGGCGTGCATCCGTGCGTCGCTGCGGTCCGGTCCCAGGTCGACGGGCACGTGCACCTTCCGCCGACCACTGGCGACAACATCGATGTACTGTGGAGACCTCACGCCCCACGTGTTGAGCAATTCGGCGGTACGTCCACCCGGCCTCCCGCATGCCCACTATACGCCCTCGCTCAAAGTCCGTCAACTGCACATACGGTTCACGTCCACGCTGTCGCGGCATGCTACCAGTGTTAAAGACTGCGATGGAGCTCCGTATGCCACGGCAAACTGGCTGACACTGACGGCGGCGGTGCACAAATGCTGCGCAGCTAGCGCCATTCGACGGCCAACACCGCGGTTCCTGGTGTGTCCGCTGTGCCGTGCGTGTGATCATTGCTTGTACAGCCCTCTCGCAGTGTCCGGAGCAAGTATGGTGGGTCTGACACACCGGTGTCAATGTTTTCTTTTTTCCATTTCCAGGAGTGTAGATCCGATTGAATTACACTCATAGCTTCAGCACCGAGAGGAAAGGGGCGATAGAACTTTTGTCGGCGTGTGCTTTCGGTTGCCAGACGTCGTATTAGCTAGTCTCGCGTTTTACCTCAAGACTACGGTCAGAGTAAAGAGTGATGTACTCAGACTGCAGTCCAGACGTCCTGCCGGCCGCGGTGGTCCAGCGGTTCTAGGCGCGCAGTCCGGAACCGCGCGACTGCTACGGTCGCAGGTTCGAATCCTGCCTCGGGCATGGATGTGTGTGATGTCCTTAGGCTAGTTAGGTTTAAGTAGTTCTAAGTTCTAGGGGACTGATGACCACAGATGTTAAGTCCCATAGTGCTCAGAGCCATTTGAACCATTTGAAGACATCCTCCGAGAAGTGCCGCAGTCTACAATGTTGCCAGATCGAGCATATTGCCGGACATAGAATTCTGACGGGAGCACGACTGTATTGTCCACCTTACGTGAACGACTCGGGGTCAATTTTTTTGTCTAAGACTGCATTTACAACACATACTGCACGCTGAAGACCTAGAAGAATTAAAAAAAAAACAAAATTAGTTTATGACAGCAACGTTAACTATAGCGTTCGAAGTATTGGATCAAATGGCTCTGAGCACTATGGGACTTAACATCTATGGTCATCAGTCCCCTAGAACTTAGAACTACTTAAACCTAACTAACCTAAGGACAGCACACAACACCCAGCCATCACGAGGCAGAGAAAATTTCTGACCCCGCCGGAAATCGAACCCGGGAACCCAGGCGTGGGAAGCGAGAACGCTACCGCACGACCACGAGATGCGGGCGTTCGAAGTATTCATAGTATTGTATACGTGTGTGTAAATGCCTTCCAATGCTCACTCAAGGAAGATGAGGATAAACAGTCTAGCTTCAATATGATAAATACGCCTCACTTTTGTAGATGAACTCAGACTTAGGTTGATAATCATTTTGAATATTTAGCAGTACTGTATCCATTGATGTTAAACTCGTTTTCAACCAATGATTCCCACAGCTACGGGAACACTACTTGTGATACCTCTTAGACAAAATACTTACACGGTGCAACCAGACGAAAAGATCAACCTGACACAAACTGTGGGAAATTTGATTTACACCCTTTGTACCTGGATAAAGAGCTTTTCCTGTTTGAGATATCTGAGAACGTTGCTGGTTCAAATGGCTCTGAGCACTATGGGACTTAACATCTGAGGTCATCAGTCCCCTAGAACTTAGCACTAATTAAACCTAACTAACCTAAGGACATCACACACACATCCATGCCCAAGGCAGGATTCTAACCTGCGACCGTAGGGGTCGCGCGGTTCCAGACTGAGGCGCCTAGAACCGTTCGGCCAGAACGGCCGGCAAACGTTGCTGCATAAGACGATTTAAGAAGAATCTAAATTCCTTCAGTTATGACAATGTTTAAAGAAATCGTCTTAACGGCACTAAATCGTGATTTGTGAATCGTTTACTGGCCCTACTTTGCCAAATTTCGCCGCTTGGAAGGCAAACTGCTTACTGACAAATTTCACACAAGGAAAAGGGTACGAAATGCCTCCCACTGGAAGGTCTTTTGTTTATTTAAATGATTAAAAAATCAGGTAAAACGAACAGTGAGGTTGTCAGTATAAGCACATTACTGTTGTCAGTATGATGTTGCACTACCCAGGGCCTATAATGATAAAGGGTCTCCTCGTGATGACTGGGTGTTGTGTGATGTCCTTAGGTTAGTTAGGTTTAAGTAGTTCTAAGTTCTAGGGGACTCATGACCATAGATGTTAAGTCCCATTGTGCGCAGGGCCATTTGAACCATTTGATAAAGGGTCCGTTTAGGTTAGGCATATTGTATACAGAAGTGGAAGAGAGAGCACCACTAAATCATACAGTCCGTATGCACTGTATATACACAGAAATTACTGTTACAGTGTACTTATGGAGCCCAGTGAGTGAACTGCGTATTTTCCGGTGAGAAACAGCACTGGCAAACAATCTTCACTACATTAGGTTACTTAAACTGGTGTCACTCTGAGCTAGAATTGATGGTGATCGACTAAGTGTAAGGTCAATGAGTCGGATGCGGGTTTTGCAACTGTGAAATACTTTCCTGCACTATAGAAGCGAATATTAAATTTGAACTAATATTGCGAAAATTTTGAACTTGGATAGCTTAGAATGAAAATCTTTCTTATTGCAAAGAAAAACAATTGATTTTCTAAAACATTGTCTGTCATAGACAACTTGAAACAGGTCACTTCGACCAAGTCATATGGGAGAACTGACAGCGACGTATATCGGAAGGCAGTAAGATACCTTGGCTTTTGGTTTGGCAGTATTCGACAGCCATTTCTAGGCGCAAGTAAATGAAGAAAGGCAGCACGTGTTTGTTATCAAGTCACGTCTTCATCAGTTACTTTAGTTTTAATGTAATCTACGAGTAATTGCTGGTGTTTGATATTAACATGAAAAGGATTCCGTAGACAGGGAAAGAACCTGTTCTTGGGCAACTACTTCTATAACGACCAAAAGGCATTAAACGATCTTCAAGCACATGTGTTCCAGCAGCAGTATGAAGAAAATGAAAGTAATAATGACGGTTATAATCGAATCATCCGGTAACTTCACACTTCACAGTGGATTTTCTAGAACTAAGAAATTTGCTGAATTAGTGAAAATTTCAAAATGGCTTCACATCCAGGCTATGATGCCTAGAAGAGTCTTTAAATCCTGCTGAAATGAGAATATCATAATCTCCGCGTCAGAAGCTTTCTTCTACTTAACCATTTAATAGACACGCATTTTTTACACCGTGACTAATTTTATAAGCTAAGCACATCATCCGTTACAGCACACTCCTGGGGTTTGGAAATGTGGCCACAATGGTCTGGTGGAACGAACTATCAGAGGTGCAATGCGTGGGTTCAGGCATTTACTTTTAAGAGGCACAAACAGATTTACTTTACCTCTGGTAACCTCAAGAGAAAGACGTTATGATCCAGAATCCGCATTAAACATCACGTTCCTTCATTACCAACTGAACAGAGCCGGTTTACGTTGGGAAATTAGATAGCCGGAACTCATGGTAAACAGAAATACTGTCGCCATTAAACGTACTTACATTAGAACATTTTATTTTATTTCATGAACCGATAACCATTTAAAGGAACAGGGCTCTTATTTTACTTGTACTTGACTGTACTAGAGACGTTGAAAAATTTGGTACTGGACTGTGATTCGAATTCGTATCTCCTCTTTGGAGGACCTGAATCTCTCGGAACAGTATAGTTCAATCATTTCGTTCTTTTTCCCAAGACTGCAATCTTCTCTCGGTCTCCTCCGCACGTAAGTATGTGGGTCCGAATCCTGATCCAGTACAAAAATATTCATAATTTCATTTCAAGCCCTATCACGTGCACACCGGCCTGCTAATGAAAGTTAACGTGAATTTTTAATGTCTGTTCAAGTGTTGCCAACAATCGCAATAGGTGTCGTTATTTCTGGTCAAACACGCACACATCTTACTATTGATGAGTAAGCAATTGATACTTAAGCTATATTCATCAATGATAAAGGAGGACAGTAGGTGTGCGGTCGCTCAGGCTCAAAAATTTGTATCCTTATTTTAGATTCAGACACCTAGCGGCTGGTAAGAAAAACCGATACGTAACATTTGATTTTAGTTAGTTGATACGTCCCCGGGTAGCTGAGTGGTCAGCGCGACAGACTGTCAATCCTAAGTGCGCGGGTTCGATTTCCGGCTGGGTCGGAGATTTTTCTCCGCTCAGGGACTGGGTGTTGTGTTGTCCTAATCATCATCATTTCATCGCCGTTCGACGCGCAAGTCACCGAAGTGGCATCAAATCGAAAGACTTGCACCAGGCGAGCGGGAGGCCCTCGTCACGCGCCATTATTATTTACTTAGTTAACAATCCGATTACGTGTTGGGCTCGTATCTCCATCACAGAACTTCACGTCATGCGCTTCATCTTTAAATGCATGCACACTTTGTTACTTCTGAATGGAGGTATATCAGACATCTTTCGTGATTAGTTAACAGGGATGAAAGGGTCTTGATAGGAGTCCTGGTTTATTACAAAAACTGTAGTATTATTTTCATGTTTAGATTTGATTACTGATATTGGCGAAAATTTCGGTAATTCATGACTGTTCATGGCTAGTCAGCAATATGATTAGATTAGATTAGATTAGATTAGATTAATACTTGTTCCGTAGATCATGAATACAAGATTTTGTAATGATGTGGAATGTGTCATTTTAATGAAATTTTTCTGTATTTATCATGATTCAATTTTTATACAACAATTTTTTACTCTCTCTCTCTCATTCTTCATTCTTTTTTATTTCTCTCTCTCTCTCTCTCTCTCTCTCTCTCTCTCTCACACACACACACACACACACACACACATTTTTTTTTATTCTTATTTGTTTGTTGTGCTTAACTATCAGCGAGGCACGAAAACGTCCATGAAAGTGTTTCTTAGTTTTGAATACACTTCCGAAAGAAATATAAAAACAACTATGAGAGTTACTGATTTAGTTTGCACTCAGCTCTGAGTATTATTTGTAACTACGCTCCAGTCCCTAAACCTAGTTACAGAAATGCGAATCAGACGCATTACGTATTCCAGGCCATAACAGCCGCATCTTTGAGACGACAGCTATGGTCACTTCCCAGCCGGCTGTAGGATCACATCGGTTCGTTTTCTTCCTGCTGCTACTGTAACTGAGATTTGGCAACAAGGCAAGGTATGTTTGGCAAATCTGTGATCGACGAGTTACTTCCTGGTGCGCACACAATTAAGCCTCAAATTTCACTTGATTTTTGCTGTCATTTCCATTCAATAATCTACGTTATTTTCTTGAGGTGTAACAAAAGATTGTAAATTTCCAGGTAGTAAGTCCGGACGTGATCGAGTTGAGCGCTGATGCGACCAACATCGACTGGGGCCTTTTTGCTCGTTGGGACTAACCTGTTGAATAACGTTTTCGTAATTGTCGGATGGGGTGTCTGCAGTATTTTGTGGATTCGGTCCATATATATGGCAGTGCATTGGTTCTTGATGTCTTTGACGCCCAAACCACCAGCGGCGCGGGTTAACACTATGGTTGGCATGGTGACTTTAAAGATGTTTCCGCTCCATATGAACCAATACGCTGCAGCTAAAACCTTTTGCGCTGTATCCTGGGGTACTGGTAACACTGCTACGATGTAATATATTTTGCTTAGCCCATAGCTGTTAATCAAGAGAGCTCTTTGTATCCGATTGAGCGTTCTGGTTTTGTGTTCACGGAGAGTAGCCCTGAATATATTTACTTTATGGTCCCAGTTGGCTACTGTCATCTCTCTTGAGTTGGCCATTTGAATCATACCGAAGTGGTTCGTCTTCTCTGTCCTTTGTAGCCATGTTCTTTGAATTGTCTCCATATGGGGTCCGATAGGTAAAATTTTCGATTTGCGTTCATCGAGTTTGGCTCCGGAAGAAGTGGCGTAAGCGTGGATTATTTGTTGAACGACTTCCATTTATGAGTGCGTGTTAACTACTACACTGATGTCATCAGCATAAGCGTGACACACGGTTTTTGTACCCAACACCTGTAGACCTTGTAACCTGTGATGCAGGGTTAACAGTAACGGTTCTACGGCGATTGCGTACAGTGCTATAGAAAGGGGGCAGCCTTGTCTCACTGATTGCTTGATCGGGACTGGTGAACTTAGCTGACCATTAATTTTGATTCGAGAGGAAGTTCCGACTATACATTTGCGTATGATCTGAATAAAATGAGCACTGAATCCCATCCGTTGCATTATAGTTAGTAGAAAGTGGTGGCTGATGCGGTCAAAAGCCTTATCGAAGTCTAAAAACGTGAGACCAACATTGCATTTACATAGCCACGACAAATATATTATGTACCTGTATTCACATAATGCATTCGACATTGATCTCCCTGGGACAGCACTCATTTGATAAGGGCCAAGTACTTTCGGCAGTACCGTCTTCAGTCTACAGTTGATGAGGCGGGTGAAGATTTTATAGTCGGAATTGAGCAGTGTTAGTGGTCGAAAATCCTTCAGCGTAGTGCTACGTGGCTTTTTTGGGAATCAGGTCAATCAGTCCTTCGGTAAACTAAGATGGTATCTGCACGTCTCCCAATAATTCATTGCAGATTTCGGTGAATTGCGGTCCTATGATGTGCCAAAAACAAGCATAAAATTCTATGGGTAGGCCATCTAAACCAGCAGATTTCTTTGTAGGCGAATCTTTGATTATGGCACATACTTCTTCCCCAGTTATGTGGGCTACAAGGTCGGCGTTGTCAGTCGGATAGACCGTGGATTGAATGTTGGATAAAAGCGACTCACTTGCCGTCGCATCAGTCGCCGACGCGGCGTAAAAATCTGTATAATGTTGCACCACGTAGTTTTTTACTGTGACTTGTTGATCGTATTCGTTCCCCTGTTCATCACTGATAGTGTGGAGTAACTTTTGTTTACCTCTCTTGGCTTTCCATATCACGTGATATACAGACGTATTCTCCTGCGTCAGTTCAATCGGAAGACGTGATCAAACTTTTTTCCCCTCTAGTGATTGTCGTACCAACGCCGTTATTCTTGCTTTAGTGCGTTTTATTCTAGAGCTGTTTGCTACTAATCCCATAGCGTCATCATATAGTTCGCGGAGGCAAAGAAAGTGATACTCCAAGGTGCGTTTTCGCCAGTGCGCTTTCATGCGACCATATCGTGCGATGCATTTTGTTATCTGTGGTTTCGCAGACTGTAGCCACCACATGATGCGTGTTGGATATTTGGATTGCGTCCGAAGACAACGCTGCCATGTATCATGGATCTCCTGTTGCAGTACTGCGTCCTCCAAAAGTGACACGTTTAGCTGCCATACGCCCCTTCCCAGGAATGTTTTTTGTTTAGTGTGCTGCGCGGTTATATGAAACGCGCAGTGATCCGAGAAGTTAAGAGGCCAAATTTCGCAGTCAGTTACATTATTAATAAAACCTTTCGTTACATACAGTCCAAATTTCGCAGTCAGTTACATTATTAATAAAACCTTTCGTTACATATAGTCTGCTTGCCGAAGTATTGGATACGTACGTGTATCCTCGGGTGTGCGTGCGAAGATGGCACCAAGCATCTATCATATCTAGTCCGTTAATTAACATCAACAGCTCCTCACAAAAGTTGAAGTTCGGGACTTGATCTTCTGGACGCAATACGCAGTTAAAATCTCCACCCAAAATTATGTGCAGTCGAGGATCCGTTATTAATGGGACAATTTCGTCCCGGAACAGGTTGCCCCTTGGTCTTTTTCCGCTGGATCCAGAGGGAGCATATATATTAACAAGAAGCAGATCATATATTTGTGCAGCGATGCCTCGTCCAGATTCAAGTATTGCTTTTGCTGTACATGGTGTGCCATGTTTGAACAATATTCCCGTTCCACATTCATTGCCTATGTTTAAGATCGCCCCATATCCGTACACATCCGCTATTTTGGTCGTAACTACCTCTTGTAACATCGCTATGTCAATGTCGGCGGCATATAAGTAGTCCCTCACAGATTGTAACTTTACTTCCGAAACTATTCTGTTTACATTGAGCGTGGCGATTTTATACGCCTGCGTCATTCTGTAGTCCAGCTAAGCGCATTCAGTGTCGTCAGACCATGCTGTCCCCGTATCAGGTCCACAGCGGTTAACAGTGTCCATAGGTTCTTCAATTGGAGGGGCGAGGTTCATCTGTACGTTCTCATTCGGGTTGGGGATGTCTGGTTTTCCGATGTCTGCCACGCCTTGGTTTCCGCTTCGATCTGTTTTAAGAATTTTTTTGGTACGGGAGTTTTTTCTCCAGTTCTTGAACCTATTCAGGGCTCTGTTTTCATGTTTGCCGTTTAGGTTTCACCGGCTGCTGTCTGATGTTGTCTTCCTCAGCATTCTTCAAATCTTCTAAGCGGGTGGTATTTCGAGCCAAATTGTCGACCGTGCTCTTGGTGGATGATGGATTCAATAGAGAAATCGGTTCTCTATGAGGATGCTCATTCCGAGATGGTTCTTGCATGTAATTCTCAACGGCGGAGGATTCGGAGAATTTGCTGTGGCTTCCAATATCTTTCGGTGTCTGTTGTGTTGAAACCGTTACAGCTGTCACGATTTCCTTAGGTTCGGGTGGTCTAGCTTCTGTTGTGTCAGTAGTGGCAATGTGGGCTCCTTCTCGACGTGGATGGTTCTCCGAGTTCACATTAGGGCTTGGGGTCAGGACTTGGCCGCGGGCAGCCGTAGCGTAAGTCGCTGGCAGCGCAATCATAGCCGGCGGTCGCGGCGCCTGGCCGGGAGAGTTGCACGCCGCGCACGTCCTCGGCTGGACGTCGTATATAACGATACCTCGGTATCCACAGACGCTGATGTATGATGGTACATGCTTGTGCAAATCGACCTTTAATTGTCTCACTCCGTTGAGAACTTGGAATTTTCGTGCGTTGGACCACCGTTCGGCAACATTGCTGAGAACTTTACCGTACGGCGCTATCACTGCGTTTATTTGTTCCGCCGGTACTTCGATTGGTAGTTCGAATATCCTGATCGTTCGTATTCCAAACCATGCACGTGTTACGGTGACTTCGCCTACGTTTCCATCACAATGTTTAAACTTCGTAATTCCTCCGCAAGACTCAACTATTAAGTTAGCGTTCCTCAATTTCACAAATACAACGCTGCTCACTGTCGAAAGATGCATTCCAATGACATCCTCTGAATCAACTTTCACTTCATATTCCAACCAATCTTCGATTTCGTGTAGTTTAGGTCGGGTGTAATTACGATCAAACGAGAATTTCAAAGTATCTTGTCTGTTCAAGTGGGCTATCACGAATTCATATTTCAAATTTCAATATGAGTAGAATTTCTGCAACGATGCAAGAAGCACTGCGACTTACCACGCCGAAGCACAGCAGACCGCGGCGCACGAAACTCAGCACACGTCCGCACAGCACGGCTGACGCGGCGAGACTGTCGTACTAGAGGACACCTAGCCACAGTACCACCAGAACTTCCACATTCCACAGTGCTGTGAGATACTGCATACGGCCGGATCTAGACTTCTGAAAGATAGACCGTTACAGTTTTTCTCTTGCACTGCACGACGTTTTCAACGAACAGATAGCGCAATAGAGTAGCTCAAATGGAAAGGAACACTTCCTATTTAAATGTCTGCATCAACACTGCAGTTCTTTGTAGGTGGCAGTTACGCGATTTTGTTTCGGTGATTACAAAATAGAGTCGAATGTATGCAGTGGGTAACCGATGAAGCTAGTTCATGGCCATTCGGTCGACCAAGTAAATGAACGTACTGAACACGTTGCAAACCACTAAAGGGGACCTGTGTGTCAGAATTCTCATCCAGTGTGGCGCAATGGCATTATGATAGAAAAATGACTCACAGAGAAGAGGATTTGGTGGTCTGTTGGCTTGATGGTAGGTTCATACACGTATGGTTTGGGTTCGATTCCAACTTCTACCGATGATCTTTGATAGGGAGAGACAGATTCTATTCTCTTCTGGCTACGCCATGTGAAGAAGGTATAATGGCATTGTGGTCTGAAATGCACATTAAACATGATATTCCTTCTCTACCAAGTGGACATTAGGTTGAACCACAATAAAGTCAGGAGTGGCGACATGTAGAAACCCATCACCAGTAACCTTTCTTATGCTAGTTATTTATTTCTAGTGACGAAACAAACGCTATGTAGGGTGACAGGACACTTATTCAATCTCTTATTTGAGCTTCTGTATGTCGTTAAAATTGGTTCTGAACTGGTATGCAACTGAGGCCGCTCTTAACGGAGAATTTGATCCCTTCGTGAAAATACAGCTAGATTACAATTTGTTGTTTGTTCAAAACTGCAGATTCCTCAACCTCTCCACACCTTGAGCGTGAATAGGTTTGAATCCTGTTCCGCCACTAAAGTTGTCATTATGTATTATCAAGCTCTAGCATGAGAACACGTATCTGCTGGTGGATAATAATTTTGATTTGTAATGTATTTTCATCTGTTGTCAACACTAGCGATATCTGACGTTTTTGACTTCCAATGAGACACAGAACTATTTGCGAGGTCACTGTAAGTTCAAGGATGTTATCCCGAGCTGCTGGTGGAGAAAAATTCCTTAGCTGACGTCTGTTTGTGTGTAGTCAACAACGATATGTGTGGGGTTCGATTCCCAGTCAGCAATGAACTCTTCGTCATATTATTTCTAGTTCAAACATGCTCACATGTCGCTGCTGGTGTAGCAAACCCATATTTACTGTTCGTTTTCTCTAGAATATAACAGCGATAGGTGCCGGGTTGGAGTCCTGGAAAGGAAAAATACAATTTTTCGTCTCTTCATTTCAGTTAAAACATCTAGGTACTGCCGAGAAAATCGATATGTCACAGTTGATTGTGCTTCAATAACAATCCGATTAGGTTCTGGGTTCGAATCCGTGTCCAACACAAAGCTTTACCTCACGGAATTTCAAGTACGTTACTTGTGAAGAAGCAATATTTAACATCTCTCGTAGTTCATTAAAGGGGCATTAGATGCTGAGTAGGAATTCCCGTCCATTAAAAATGTTTACGTTATGTATTTGCTAACTGATACTGTGTAAAATTGAGGTATATCACTCTCCTTATGCCTGGTCAGGAATGACTTAGTTTCCGCCAGTCACGAAATCTTTGCATAGTCTGCATGACCTGGGTTTGAATCCATATGCGGAACGAGACGGTTCGTCGTGTCATTTGAAGTTCATACATATTCTCTATTAGCTGCTCGTGAATAACTTAAATTTTTAATATCATTTTGCGTTAAATAATAAGTACGGTATGTTACTTTGAAGACGAAATCATGAATACGACGAACTTACTAAGTGCATTACCTATCTGACGTAATAATGAGAGTGGTAACATTTCAGGTATGTCCTTTATTGTAATATATGTGAGCTTACAAACCTTAAGAACGGTCTTATCTGCGATACGGTGTTCCCTGATATTTGTAGTATTGTGGTATTACGTTACATATTGAGTTATTGCGATACAGAGCAGTGTTTTCTAGTGGTGACTTGTTGGAACCATTTTCAATAGTGAAACGACTGTACCGAGGAGCGATTAGAGGAACTGCTAGACAGTTGCGTTATGCGGGTTGCATGTGAATAAGGCAAAATGCAGTTCAGGTCGTTTGGATACTTTTGAGCATGACTGTACGTTTGCGTAGATCATTTAGTGTCGCTTACTATATACGCTGCAGCGATAAACAGGAGTATTCCCATTTTCAATAGTATAGAGGCAGCGACTGAATGGAATGGTTTACACATCAGCCCCGAGGGAGATTCAGCGTTTTGTTCTGGAAAAGTCTGTCACATCTACGAGTAACCTTTCTCAGAAAACGATGTGAAGCACCGACCGGAATCATTTTCATTTCAAGGGACGTACCGAGGCGGAGCACACCCCAGCTGTAAAGTGGATTTTAGGCATCACTATATTTTGCCCGTCGTATTCCATAATCTGAGTAATTACGACAAGCATTCACTGATTAAAAACCTATACAAACTAATTAATGAGAATGAAGAAGAAGATAAGTTAAATCCTGGTCACAATTCTATTATACCATCGAATTTGGAAAAATATAAATCTTTCATAAAGAGTGTCACAGTCATGCGTCTCGAGAAGAGATGTAACATAAATTTTCGATTTGCTGATACATACATTTTTCTGAAGTATTCCCTTGGAAAGTGTGAATCTTACCTGAAAGCAGAAGATCTGAAGATAATGAGGTCATATTTGCTAGACGGTAGAGAGGGCAACGTAGTTAACCAAAAGGGAATTTTCGCATGCGAATATGTCACTAACGAAACGATCTTTCTACGAGATCATCGCCCTCAAACGAAAAGTTTACAGGTGAAACGTTAACAGAAGCTGAATATCTTATGGGAATGCCGTGCATGGAACGCATTCAGTTGCACAAGAATCGTAGAAAACTCTTGTCGTAATGGCGACCGGAACGGTCGCGAGGTTGAAGTGACGGAAAGCGCGGGGGGACCCGCGGAGCTGCCCGCGAACAACAACACAATGGGAGAGCACAGACATGAGCAACGACGGACAGAACAAACAACAAGATCGAAACAATGGAGTCACAAGAAAACCTAACAACCGCGACCACTAGTACACAGAACAAGAAAGTAAATAAGCTGTCTAAGGCGACGCGTTGTGTCCAGAGACATACGCAAGGTTAGACTGGCTGGCTGAGTTTTTTTCCCCGTTATTGTGATTTCATTCCCCTGCCCCATATGGGCAGGGGAGGGCTGTCAGCGGCACAATCCGCCGCTCATCAGCCAAGCGACGCGACAACTAAAACAAGAATAAAATATTACATATATAAGGCGATAAAAAAAGGGAACATAAAATAGAGTAAGGGGAGAAAATGGAGGTAAAAATACACTGACATGGAGACGTTCATGGGGGGACAATTAAATAAGTCACCAGAAAGATAAAAAACACAGTTGGCGATTCTTAAAACACAAAGAATACACAATGCACATGCACAGGTTAAAAGTCGGCCACAGTATTAAAAACACTCCAGAACAACCACTTGGAGCACACAGGATGAAGAATAAAACTGCCAGGTTGGACCTGCCAAGAGAGAGGTCAGAAAGGATGGAAAAGGAGGGGAGAGCAAGGGGCAGCAGGGGAGGCAGCGGGATGAAGAGAGTAGGGGTGTCAGTGGGTTCACTAAGAGGCAGGAGACACGTGGGGCAGAAGATGAAGAGGGAAGACAAGGCAGGAGGGAGTGCAGAGGCACTGAAAGGGAGCACAAGAGAGGGAGGGGGAGTAGGAGGGGGAAGCCACTCAGGAGAAGGAAGGGGGTGGAGAGGGAGCCCTGAGGAGGAGGCACTAAGATGGGGTTAGAGTTGGTAGGAAGGGTAGATGTCAGGGTGAAGCTCATCATCCAGGAGGGGTAGATGGTGGAAGTTGCCTTGGGAAAGGAGGTGGAGTGTGTGGAGATGGAGAGAGGGTGGGACACAATGGTAAAGGTGCAGCAACGGGTTGGGGGTGGAGAGGAAGGGAGACACCAGGGGGTGAGGGGGATCAATGCGGCGGACAATATATAGTGAGCAGATGTGTACAAGGAAAAGGAGAAGGTGGGGGAAGGGGATGAGGTCGTAGAGGATGCGCGTGGGGGACGAAAGGCGGATGCGGAAGGTGAGGTGGAGCACATGGCGTTCGAGGATTTCGAGGGCTTTATAGAACTGGGGAGGGGCGGAAATCCAAGTTACGCTGGCATAAGAGAGGATGGGGTGGATCAAGGATTTGTAGGTGTGAAGGATGGTGGAAGGATGCACACCCCACATCCAGCCACACAGGAGTTTCAGGAGGCGGAGGTGGTTGTGAGCTTGGTTTTGGTTGGTAAGGAGATGGGGAGTCCAGGTGAGGTGGTGGTCGAGGGTGAGGCCATAAATGGTGAGGTAGAAATCATGGAGACAGAAGGAGCGGGTGGTGCGGCCTATGATGATCGCCTGGGTCTTGGAGGGGTTGATACGGAGGAACCACTGGTTGCATCAAGCAGTGAATTGGTCAAGGTGGGTTTTGAGGGTACGTTGGAACTGTTGTAGGGTAGGATAATGGGTTAGGAAGGTGGTGTCATCAGCAAACTGGAGAAGATGAACAGGTGGGGGAGGTTTGGGCATATCAGCAGTGTACAGGAGATAGAGGAGAGGGGAAAGGACAGAACCTTGGGGCATGTTGGCAGAGGGATAGAAAGTAAGGAAGTTGGAATTGTGGATAGTCACATAGGAGGGACGATGGGACAGGAAGGAAGCAACGAGTCAGACGAAGTTTATGGGGAGAGCATAAGTCTGGAGTTTGAGGAAGAGCCTGGGATGCCGGACACGGTCATAGGCGTTCTGGAGATCAAGGGAAACTAAGACAGTGGAGCGACGGGAGTTAAGTTGGGGGGAAAGAAGCTTGGGTAAGGTTAAGGAGCTGGTCGTCGGCAGAGAAGGAAGGCCAGAAGCCACATTGGGTAAGGAGATGTAGGTAGTGCTGATTAAGGTGGCGGTGAATACAGTGAAAGAGGATGGCCTCGAAGACCTTACTGAACATGGAGGTGAGGCAGATGGGATGATAGGAGGAGGTATCAGAGGGGGGTTTCTTAGGTTTAGGGAACAGCAGGGCACAGGAAGTCTTCCACAGGTTGGGGTAAAATCCAGTGGAGAGGAGGACATTGTACAGGGTAGCAAGGACAGTCAGGAAGGATGTGGGGGGGATTCTTTGAGGTGGCGGTAGGTGACGCCATCATGACCAGGGGCGGTGTTGCATTAGGAGCAGAGGACAAGTGTGATGTCTTGTGCGGTGATGGGAGTGTTGATGTCTGAGGGGGGTAACCAATCCAAGTACTGGAAGCTAGGGGCGAGCACAGGGACTGGGGTGTCAGTGCAGTCAAGGACGGTGAGGAAGAGGGAGTAATCAAAATGGGGATTGTCAGGAATGCAGAAGACCTCGGAGAGGTGGTAAGAAAAATGGTTAGTCTTACTGAGGTCGACAGGAAAGGGTCGATCGTCATGGAGGATGGGGTAATGTGGGGTGGGATGGCAACCAGTAAGGCGATGGAAGGCTGACCAGTACTTGGAGAAGTTGACAGAGGGGGTGGAGTTGAGGCGTGTGCATGTCTGGGGCCAGTCCCGGCGTTTCTTTGCTGTAAGGAGGTTCCAGATGTGTTGCTGTAATTGCTGGTGGCGGGTGAGTGTATCCCAGTCACAGGTGCAGAGGAAGGAGCCATAGAGCCTGCGGGATTCAAGCAGAAGAAGGACGGCCTGCGGAGAAAGCATAGGGCAGTGAGGGTGGATGAGTTTGGTAGGGACATGAGCCTCCACAGCGTCAGTGATGGTCTTATGAAGGAAGGAAGAGGTTTGGGTGATGTCAGCAGGGTGGTGAAAGGTGAGGCTTTTGACCTGTAAGGCAATGTATTCCCGGTAGGCATCCCAATTGGCATGGCAGTAGTCATGGACAGACTTTGGAGAGGCAGCTGGGTGGGTGACTGCAGGGGTGGTATGGGGAGAGGAGATGGTGAGAAGGACAGCGAGATGGTCACTACCAGCAGGATCGAGGACATCAACTGCGATGCGACCAAGGAGGTTGGGGAAGTGAGGATAACATCGGGGATGGAATTACTTTCTGGGCGGGTGTGCTGTGGGAGAGGAAAAGGTCACCATGGAGGGTGGCAAGGAACTGATGCCACTGCCGAAGGGTGGCAGGGTCACAGCTGTGGATGTTGAGGTCAGCGGTGATCACACAGGTATAGAAGGTACGGTCAACATGGGAAATAAAGTCAAAGGGGAGAGGAGCAGGGGGCGGATATAGATAATGGCACAGGTGATGGTGAGGGAGGGAAAAAATAGGCTGAGGAGAAGGTGTTCGGTCGGGTCATTGAGGAGGGGTTGTGGACGGACAGGGAGATGCCTGAGGTGGCCTATAGCAACCCCAACTCGTACTAGGGGAAGGGGATTGTCAGTGCGGTGAAGGAGATAGGGGGAGGTGTGGACAACATGGTGGGGTTGGAGGAAGGTTTCATTAAGGATGAAGGAGTCAACCTGATGCTGGGATAGGGTATGCATGCACAGGTATTTGTTTGCAGGGAGGGAGCAAATGTTGAGGTAGAGGAGATGATACTGGTGACACGACAGGAGGTTGGAGGTGGGAAGGATGCAGGAAGGGGAGAGACAGCTTAAACGAGGGTGTCGTGGTGGGTGAAGGTAAAGTGGGCCTGGTTGTGTGAGGAGGTGGTGTAGGTGCTGAAGTGGAAAACAAATGGTTCAAATGGCTCTGAGCACTATGGGACTTAGCTTCTTTGGTCATCAGTCCCCTAGAACTTAGAACTACTTAAACCTAACTAACCTCATGACATCACACACATCCATGCCCAAGGCAGGATTCGAACCTGTGACTGTAGCGGTCACGCGGTTCCAGACTGTAGCGCCTAGAACCGCTTGGCCACTCCGGCCGGCTAAGTGGAAAACAGAGCGGGCAGCAAGGGATATCTGCTGGAGTGTGTGGTGGCACTGGAAGGGGTGGATGTTCTGCAGGATGATGGTGAGGAACCGGATGATGTCTTCTGCTGTAGGGGGAGGGCGGAGGGAATTGTTAGGATGGATGGGCGAGTGGATGGGACGACTGGGGACAGTGAGTTCAGGGTTGGTGGGAGGGAGTTTGGCTTTGCATTTGGAGGAATAGGTGGCGTGAGGTTCGTTGCAGGTGTTGTAGGAAGGGGGGGGGAGGCGAGGTTGTGACACTGTTTAAGAAAGTGGGAGGCTTTACAATGGGGGCAGGTGGGGGGAGGGGGTTCTTGCATTTTTGGGTGAGGTGGTCGTCGTACAGGAGACAGCGCTGGCAGCGGCAGGATTGAGGAGGGGAATGGTACGGGTGAACAGGGTGGCGACAGTTGAACATCAGGGCTCTGTGCGTGAGGAGGTGGTCGATGGAGAAGGTGGACTCTGTAAATATACACACGAGGAAAGTAGGGCCAGAGGAGTTGTAAAAACGGTGGGTCGAGCGGATTTCCAGGGCAGGGTGGGCGTTCAGTTCCGCCAACACTTTCGCCTCTGTGACCACAGGGCTGAGTTTTGTGGGGGTCAGCGGACGACGAGGGGGTCGGGGCTGACGAGGAGAGGAGGATGTAAGGAAAGGGGTGAGGGAAGCGTGGGGCCCAAAGGTGATGCAGGGAAGGCGCCAGAGGAGATCAGTATAGAAACAGGGAGAGGGGGACTTGACGAGAACTGAGTCTCTGCGAGGGGTAAGTTGGGTGATTGGTGCACTGGGTATTTCACAGGTGAGGGTGCGGGCATCCAGGAATTTCGGATCAGGGTTGGCTAGGACGAAGGTATACAGGGAGGGGGCTGGAGAAGAAGGAGGTGGGGTGGTATCTGTGACGGGATCAGAGAGAGGTGGGGCACGCAATGGCTTTTCCGATGAGGGGATAGAGGAGAGGCCGCCACTGGGCCATTTGGAAGATTTTTTGTCTGGTGCTGCCTGGGAGGAGGGACGAGGGACGGGATGGACCGGGAGGTGGTCAGAGACAGTGCCCTCCTGTGAGGCAGTAGCACTGGGTGAGTGGGTAGGGCGCTCTGTGGCGGCGACTGTGGCGCGGCGGGCGGTGACTCGGGCAGGGGAAGCAGGGTAGTTGCAGGGGGAGGGGTGGAGAGGGGGGAAAGTCGTCTCAGTGGGCGACAGGAGCGGGAGGGGGGGCAGGAACAGGGGCAGGGGCAGGGGAAGGAGTGACATACAGGTGGGGATACATTGATGAGGAGGAGATAGAAGGGGAGGAGACCGTGAACAGAGGAGGTGGATGAGTTGGGTTAATCCCAGAGGAAGCACTCCACGATGTTACAGTGGGGGCAGGTGAAGGGGAGGTGTAGACGATGGTTGTAGTGGGGGTGTCCACGATTGCCTTCAGTGCCCACGGGCGACAGGAGTCGCCGAAGTACAAAAGGAACTAAAACGGAGGGCGGCGACGAGCACCAGGAGACAACGGCGGCGGCAGCAGCAGCAGCAGCAACAGCAGTAGCAGCGAGCACCGAGAGACGGCGACCAGGCGGCGGCGGCGGCTGCGAGCTCCGTGAGGCTCGGGGCGGCAGTGACGGCGTGCAGAAGGGCGACAACACGACAGGCACGGTTGGAGCTCTTCCAATTCGAAGATACACCCTGAGTGTAGCACAGGCAGTGTGAGTCCTCGATCAGGAAGTGAGGGAATCCAACCCTCGAATGGCTGCCTGAGCGAGAGGCAGGCGCTTAAATACTCTATCGGGGGGGGGGGGGGGGGGGGCGCTATTGGCCGCTGGAACCATGTGTTCCACTGCGGCGCCCTCGCACTAAATGCAGGCCAGGAGTCGCGCGCCGCCACAGCTTACAACCAGAACTCTGACTTGCATTTAAAAATCTATGTACTGCTCCCTGCCGATGTGTTTTAAAACTTTCGCCTTCTTTGACTTAAGACATATGAACTGAATTCTGCACATTATGTTATCGCAGCTCTGCTGTAAATTACCAAAAATGGGTTGCAGCTAAAAACCGATGTTCAACAACTCCAATTTGTTGAAATGAGGCTTCAGAGTGAAATTGTTTATTGCTCTTGCAGACATGCATTGGCCAACAACAAAATCATGTTCGGTTATGATGAAAACAACGATGAATTTTACATTATATACCTTTATGTGAATAGCTTATATAGCTGACAAATGATGCTACATGTGCCGTATCTAATTTTGAATGGCTTCCTTGAGACAGTATCAAAAGCTCTGAAGTGGAATTAGTTATCAGTCGATTCGAACACAGGGTACATACTAAAATTAGATATTTAATATCCCGAAAGTATTTACAGATTACATTCAGATTTACTCTTATGTCCGGAAAAAATGACACCACCATCAAACAGTAAAAAATCAAAGATACTTTTTCGATCTTGAATAACAAGAAAAATTATGTCATTCATTACAGAAATATGAGACAATTTTTTGAAAAATAAATTGATTTCCAGAGTGTTAATAGACTCTAATCGTTTAGGCGAGCGCCCAAACCATGCCATATACTGAGATGAATACGAGTACACAAACCGCATGAATGCAAGGAATGAGTTTGAGAAGAATTTCTTCGAACCCGTGAACAATCCCGTATCATTCGGTAAAAACAATGCAAAATATGCAAAGAAGCAGGGCAGACTTGTAATATCATGGGAGGGCAGGTTTACGACAGTCACGTTAATTGCAAGACTTAATTTTCGAAGGAGCGTTATTTTTAACGAAAATCTCGCCGCCACTGAACTTCTCTAACTAAATGATGCCTTCGAGAAATCAAGCGTACTTGAAATGGTGATTTTAGATGAAGTGTTGGTAGAAGAGCCAACACTGTGTTGCTAGAGGAGGCCGAAATGAACGCGTTTAATTACACGCTGACTGGCGTGAGGTCTGGAACAGTTAAGGGAATTAATAGTAGCAAATAAAGTACGTAGTTGATATAATACTTAACTTTAATCCACAATTGGTGTACATCGCTCTTGACGGTACATTTTATAATCTCAATATCAAATGCTATGGCGCCTTGATAGGTCGTAGCAAATGACATAGCTGAAGGCTAAGCTAACTATCGTCTCGGCAAATGAGAGCGTAGTTGTCAGTGATCCATCTCTGGCTAAGTCGGCTGTACAACTGGGACGAGTGCTAGTACGTCTCACTAGACCTACCGTGTGGCGGCGCTCGGTCTGCCATCACTGACAGTGGTGACACGCGGGTCCGTCGTATACTAGCGGACCGTGGCCGATTTAAAAGCTACCACCTAGCAAGTGTGGTGTCTGGCAGTGACACCACATTCCTCCCCCGCAAATCGGCGAACGGTGGTGTTATAAGGCTTCCGCCCGCCGTGGGTAGCACCCCATGTTGACGTATGCGACGAGGTGGGGAGCCTAACAACAGGCGAGGCTGTGTCACCCGCATCCGGCCATTCGGTCCGAGGGGAGCTAGGAAACGCCAGGGTGCACGCCAACACGCGGTGTATGTGCCCATAGATAGTCAGGAGGGGCCGAAGGATCGACCTTCGTCGAGTCGGAGCACCCGACTGGCGAAGATGACAGATGGTCCGGAGCGGGCAAGAGTGGCATGTCGGAGGACAACTGGTCACGGGAAGCGATCGGCGGCGCGTGACCCAGGGAGGCGTCCGGCGGCTGCAGCGACGCGTCCACTGCGGGCGTCGCCGGTGAGAGAACAGGCGGCGGCGGCGGCGGAGGCGGCGCGTCGCCATGGGGCAAAATGGAAGGCAGCGTCGGTAACATCTGGGGATGAGGCGAGGCAGTAGATGGGTCCCCAGGGCGCTGACCGGACGGCACCGTCGCTGAAAGCAGACGGGGAGCGGCAGAACCCGGGCGACGACCGAGGCGCAGCTGATTGAGACGCCGACGCACCTGACTAGAGGCCCCCAAAACCAGGTACATCACGCGGCCGAGGCAGCGAAGAATGCACCCTGCGAGCCAACGCCGTGAACCTCGATAGTTGCGATAGTATACAACGTCGCCAGGGGCAAAAGCAGGTGGCTGCCGCTGCACATGAACCTGATGCGGCGGATGCAGCAAAGACATCAAGGTTCGATGAGGACGACCATGAAGCAACTCAGCCGGCGAGCGACCATTGCGGGGCTGAGAGCGATACGAGGACAAAAAGAGCAACAACGCGTCCTCCCGCGAATGCGACTCTTTCAACTTCAACATCTGTGACTGGAAAGTCCGGACCAATCGTTCAGCGGCACCGTTTGAGTGAGGCGAAAACGGCGCGGATGTCAGATGTTGAATACCATTGGCCTTGCAGAATGACTGAAATTCTGCGGTCATGAACTGTGGGCCATTGTCGGAAACAATAGTCTGCGAAAGACCTTCAATGCAAAAGATAGCGGGCAACGCTTGAATTGTGGCAGAAGACGTCGTGGAAGACATCTGGACAACAAAAGGAAAATTACTGAAGGAATCGACAACAACCAACCATCGAGCATTCCAGAATGGACCAGCAAAATCGATGTGTAAGCATTGCCAAGGGGAAGTGGCTTTCGGCCATGCAAAGAATTTCCGCGGTGGCGCGGATTGTTGTTCGGCACACGCCATGCAAGAAGAGCACATATTCGTAATCGCAGCATCGATTCCGAACCAAGTACAGTGCTGACGAGCAAGTTGATTCGTACGCACTATACCCCCATGTCCTTGGTGGAGAAGCTTTAAGACAAAGGACTGTAGCAAACGTGGGACCACGACCCTAGGCTGATCATAATCAGAACGCAACAGCAAAACACCACGTCGTACAAATCGCTCTCCTTGTGAGCAAAAAATCGGCGAACCAACGGATCCTCGATCCGTGACTTTGACAAGGGTCATTCCGTAGCAACAAAACGCAAAACGGTAGCAAGGACAGGGTCAGCAGCTGTAGCTGTAGCTACACGACGAAAATCAATCGGAAACGATTCGACCACGTCATCGGTTTCCGAATCAATGAACATGCAACCAAGTTCGGAGGAATCGAATGCTCTATCCTCAGCAACAGGCAAACGGGACAACGCATCGGCGTTTCCGTGCTTAGAAGTGGACCGATACAAGATATCGTAGCGGTACTGCGAGAGGAAAATAGACCAGCGAATGAATTTCTGCGCTGTACGTGGAGGTACAGGCTTGGACGGATGAAAAAGCGATGTCAAAGGTTTGTGGTGTGTGATGATGGGAAAGTGACGACCATACAAGAAATCATGAACTTGGTAACACCAAATACGAGAGCCAAAGCTTCTTTCTCGATCTGTGAATAATTTCTTTGCGCAGACGACAGCAACTTGGACGCAAAGGCAATAGGGCGATCTTGCGAACCATCTTTGTGCGCAAGCACAGCACCGATCCCGAAATCCGATGCATCCACCATCAACAAAAGGGGTTTCTGGGGATCGAATGGCGTAAGGCAAGTATTAGAAAGCAACGCCGATTTCAACTGGCGAAAGGCACGTTCGCATTCCGTCGTCCAGACGAACGGAACACCTTTACGGCGTAAGCGATGAAGCGGAGCTGAAATGGAAAAGGCATGGGGGATATATTTGTTGTAATAATTATTGTTCCCAGCCCACTCTGTAGCTGCTTCAAATTCTGCGGCGAAGGCAAGTCTTGTATGGCACGGAGGTGCTCTGGACTGGGATGTATGCCTTGGGCATTGAGTACATGTCTCAGATATGACAATTCACGAGCAAAATACACACATTTGTCCTTCCGCAAGCGAAGACCATTTTGCCGCAAGAACTGAAATAATGTTCGGAGATTGGCTACATGTTCTTCTTCCGTCTTTCCGGAGATCACAATATCGTCCAGATAGTTTGCTGCAGTAGGGACCGACGCACAAACAGTTTGTAAATATTGCTGAAACAATGCAGGGGCGGATGCACACCCGAATGGCAGTCTTTTGAATCGGTACAAACCAAGATGCGTGTTAACCACCAACACGCACTGGGATTCTTCGTCCACCGGTATTTGCAAGTACGCATCTGCTAGGTCCAACTTCGAAAAATATTTACCCGGGCACAGTTTGTCAAAAAGATCTTCTGGGCGGTGTAAAGGAAAAGTTGCAGTCACTAGTTGTGGATTCACTGTTGGCTTGAAGTCCACACGAAGTCTCAATTTTCCGGAAGGTTTTTTCAAAATTACTAAGGGTGACGCCCAGAGAGAAGCCTGCACACGTCCAATTACACCTTGTGATTCCAAATCGTGTAATGTTCTGGCGACCTCATCACGCAATGCGTGGGGAACATTGCGCGCTCTGAAAATTTTCGGTTGCATGTTTACTTTCAGTTACAAATGTGCTTCATAGTTCTTAGCGCAACCAAGGCCCGGTGCAAAAATGTCTGCAAATTCTTCACATAGACGAGAAACACTGGCTGAAGGCACAGTCTGGTTCACTGATAGGACCTGATTTACGATAGACAAGTTAAACAACTGAAATAAATCTAAACCAAACAAGTTCACTGCAGAAGAAGAACGAAGGACGTAAAATGACACAAGTTTTGTTTGTCCCTTGTATGTATCAAGAAGGCTGCACTGTCCTAACATAGGGAGATACTGTCCTGAATAACTAGTTAGATAACATTTGCGGCACGCAACGGAGGTTTGCCCAGCTGTTTGTACGTGTCGTGATTGATTAATGAAACTGCAGCTCCGGTATCGAGCTGGAATGCTATCACTGTGCCGTTTATGACCAAATCTACAAAAAGTTTATTGTCCTGCTGACGACAAGAGCGACTGTCTCGTGCAACGTGAACTGTTCCTGGGACAGAAGCACTTGTGACTTGACGGGATTTCCGTCGATGTTGACACATACTATTCGTGGGACGAACACAGTCACTGTTAGAGAGAGTGGCACTGGGTGGAGTGGAATGAACTACCTGAATTTCCATGGGCGAAGGTTCACGAGCCCGAGTATTCTTGGTTCGATTCCGGCGCGAAGCAAAGGGCCTGGAATGGTTGTGAGTGTCCGTTCTAAGCTTTTTCTGGCCAACACTTTGAACATGACCTTTCTTATTACAGAAAAAACAAATAGCCTGGCGTGACGGGCAATTCTCACGCGAATGTCTAGTAGCACACCGCGGGCATGATTTCACTGCAATTGCTTGATTACGCGGCACACGTGGCTGCGTGGAATGCGCGAGGGCTGTTTACTGTTCCGTGCAGCTCGCCCGGCGGGCCAGTTAATGTGACACACGGCTGGCGAAGTTGCAAATGATTCCTGAGCAAAGTCAAGTGTGTCCTGCCGATCCAATACGTCTATCACCTGTTGAAGGGAGGGATTGACAAGTTTCAAAATCTGTTCCCGTATACGAACATCAGAAACGTTCTGTGCAATTGCATCACGCACCATAGTATCTGAATAAGGGAGTCCACATGCACGCTCAAAAGCACAATCCCTGGTAAGGCCTTGCAAAGTTGCAACCCACTCCCGATTAGTTTGACCGGCCATACGTTTTGTACGAAAGAAAGTATACCTTTTTGCAGCGACATTGACTGATTCTTTGAAATAGGCATCCAATGCAGACAAAATTTCTTTGTAGGACAGAGTTGCTACGTCGCGTCGGGGAAACAATTTCACTATCACATGGTAGGTGGACACACCTACACAAGAAAGGAGATGAGGCTGCTGCTCGTTATCTTGAATTCTGTAGGCGGCGAGATGGAATCCAAATTGGCGTGACCACTCCGTCCAGCTTTCCAACGCCGCATCAAATTGACGAAAAGGTGGTGCAACAGCGTGTTGTGGCTGTTGTAGCGGTGGAGCGGCGGCGGCCGCATCGTGTCGCATTGCACGTTGACCCTGGACGAGCTGTCCAAGGGCAGGCAATAAGGCCTGCGTCTGCTGATTCTGCAAGCGATAAAATTCGGACAGTACATCTGGAGATTGTGGCGAAGCCATGACACAAGGAAGTTAAGCAAGGATAAAGAACAAGACCCTTTGTATACTCGTCGCCATATGAAGTGTTGGCAGAAGAGCCAACACTGTGTTGCTAGAAGAGGCCGAAATGCACGCGTTTAATTACACGCTGACTGGCGCGAGGTCTGGAACAGTTAAGGGAATTAATAGTAGCAAATAAAGTACGTAGTTGATGTAATACTTAACTTTAATCCATAATTGGTGAACATCAGTCTGACGGTACAGGCATCACAAGTTAAGTATCTATTGATAATGGCGCCTTGCTAGGTCGTAGCAAATGACGTAGCTGAAGGCTATGCTAACTATCGTCTCGGCAAATGAGAGCGTAGTTGTCAGTGATCCATCTCTGGCTAAGTCGGCTGTACGACTGGGACGAGTGCTAGTACGTCTCACTAGACCTACCGTGTGGCGGCGCTCGGTCTGCCATCACTGACAGTGGTGACACGCGGGTCCGTCGTATACTAGCGGACCGCGGCCGATTTAAAAGCTACCACCTAGCAAGTGTGGTGTCTGGCGGTGACACCACATTAGATATTTCGAAACCGCTACATTTCGAGAGAGAGTGAAGGTGCGTAATGCGCTGAGCATAATAGTGATAATCACGAGACGTGTAATAAGAAATTGTTTTGGATCCTTGAAAATATAATGATTGACTATTTCGCCAGTAAATGTTCGATTTTTAAAAGCAGAATCCTGAAAAACCCAAGCTAGACTATTATCATCGAATTTAATTCGCTTTAAATATGGTTACACGTAAGGTTCTACTACAGTCAGTCTCAAACTGATGATATACACAATTACAACGACGACTGCGGTGTCCACAAACCCCTGGTGGTCGTCTGCTGCAGATTCTCTGCTGCCTCTTCTTCCTGCACATTTTTCCCACCTGCTTGATCAGTAGGAGCGCACATTTTGTTCCACTGAATAACAATGTGTATAAACAGTTGCGACAAACGTTGCTGTCACAGACTGCATAAGAAGAAGAGAGAAAATCCACTCTTTTAACAAACGTTATAATTTACGTCTGCAGTACTCGTCTCTAACGAGCGATGGTGATGCGAGCGAACAACAATCGCTGCAGCTGTGTGAGGAAGATACGATGACTCACGCTTCGCTCTGAAAATATCTGGCCTCTGTTGTATGCACCCCAGACGAATCAGTGTTTTACGAGATGTCTTGTAAACGTTTTAGTCCACAGATATTTTTGTCTATCGCTTTCGACTGGTTCATAATAATATGGCAACACTGTAAAATTATAAAATTGGGATGTGTGGAAACTTCTTCTCCACAGTTTGCAGGTTTAAGATGCAGAGATCCATCTGCAAAAAGTCATCCTTGTGAGTTAACGAGCATTTCCCTCACATTTAACTATATGGCCGAAAGAATCAGCCTTCAGGAATTGTGAAACGAACCCGGTCATCCAGGACCGGATTCCACAAAGGGCGCAGATTCACCACGAGATGGGGAAACTGACAGCTGTCTACTGTCCATTGAGGTCTAAACCCTGTAGTGTGAGAGTGAGACAGACGAGAACCTACGTTATAGGGGAACCCAAAAGAAGGCTTTTGTGGCCAACGAGACGTAGCAGTGGTAAATATGGTGGACCTAAGATCGGTTATAAAGGGAAACATTTATGAATGATATTTAATTATGTAGTAGGGCAGGGTATGAGGCCACAGTAATTTTAATCTACCATCCTCCAGAAAATTTCACGATGATCACAATAAAACTTGAATATTCATCATATCTATAATAGGCATTACTGTTAATGTGAAATTAACGAGTCTTGTAACAAAGAGCTGAATGCTAAAATCTGGACGCTTTGGTTGATCTTAACGATCGGTATTTCATATAGAAGCGCATTAAAATGACAAATGTTGTAAATATCTACTCTGTAACTTTACTTGGTTAAAAGATATAGTAAATTTAAATTATCAGTATTTTCAGTTAAGCATCAGATCATCATTTCCTCCACTCAAAACACATTGAACGATGACAGCATGACACCTTACTGAATCATTGTTATTGTTGTGGTCTTCAGTCCTGAGACTGGTTTGATGCAGCTTTCCATGCTACTCTATCCTGTGCAAGACTCTTCATCTCCCAGTACCTACTGCAGCCTACAATCTTCTGAATCTGCTTAGTGTATCAGTGTATCCATCTCTTGGTCTCCCTCTACGATTTTTACCCTCCACGCTGCCCTCCAATACTAAATTGGTGATTCCTCGATGTCTCAGAACATGTCCTACCAACCGATCCCTTCTTCTAGTCAAGTTGTGCCACAAGCTCCTCTTCTCCCCAATTCTATTCAATACCTCCTCATTAGTTATGTGATCTACCCATCTAATCTTCAGCATTCTTCTGTAGCACCACATTTCGAAAGCTTCTATTCTCTTCTTGTCTAAACTATTTACCGTCCACGTTTCACTTCCATACATGGCTACACTCCATACAAATACTTTCAGAAACGACTTCCTGGCATTGAAATCTATACTCGATGTTAACAAATTCCTCTTCTTCAGAAACGCTTTCCTTGCCATTGCCAGTCTACATTTTATATCTCTCTACTTCGACCATCATCAGTTATTTTGCTCCCCAAATAGCAAAACTCCTTTACTACTTTAAGTGTCTCATTTCCTAATCTAATTCCCTCAGCTTCACCCGACTTAATTCGACTACATTCCATTATCCTCGTTTTGCTTTTGTTGATGTTCATCTTATACCGCCCTTTCAAGACACTGTCCATTCCGTTCAACTGCTCTTCCAAGTCCTTTGCTGTCTCTGATACAATGTCATCGGCGAACCTCAAAGTTTTCATTTCTTCTCCATGGAGAAACTTTTCTTTTCTTTCCTTTACTGCTTGCTCAATATACAGATTGAATAGCATCGGGGAGAGGCTACAACCCTGTCTCACTCCCTTCCCAACCACTGCTTCCCTTTCATGTCCCTCGACTCTTATAATTGCCATCTGATTTCTGTACATATTGTAAATAGCCTTTCGCTCCCTGTATTTTACCCCTGCCACCTTCAGAATTTGAAGAGAGCATTCCAATCAAGACTGTCAAAAGCTTTCTCTAAGTCTACAAATGCTAAAAACGTAGGTTTGCCGTTCCTTAATCTTTCTTCTAAGATAAGTCGTAGGGTCAGTATTGCCTCACGTGTTCCAACATTTCTACGGAATCCAAACTAATCTTTCCCGAGGTCAGCTTCTACCAGTTTTTCCATTTGTCTGTAAAGAATTCGCGTTAGTATTTTGCAGCTGTGACTTATTAAACTGATAGTTCGGTAATTTTCACATCTGTCAACACCTGCCTTCTTTGAGATTGGAATTATTATATTCTTCTTGAAGTCTGAGGATATTTCGCCTGTCTCATACATCGTGCTCACCAGATGGTAGAGTTTTGTCAGGACTGGCTCTCCCAAGGCTGTCGGTAGTTCTAATGGAATGTTGTCTACTCCGGGGGCCTTGTTTCGACTCAGGTCTTTCAGTGCTCTGTCAAACTCTTCACGCAGTTTCCATCAAAGTTCTTTCTCCAAAGGTCTCTTTAATTTTCCTGTAGGCAGTATATATCTTACCCCTAGTGATATAAGCCTCTACATCCTTACATTTGTCCTCTAACCATCCCTGATTACCCATTTTGCACTTCCTGTCGATCTCATTTTTGAGACGTTTGTATTTCTTTTTGCCTGCTTCATTTACTGCATTTTTATATTTTCTCCTTTCATTACTTAAATTCAATATTTCTTCTGTTACCGAAGGATTTCTACTAGCCCTCGTCTTATTACCTATTTGATCCTCTGCTGCCATCACTATTTCATACCTCCGAGTTACCCATTGTTCTTCTACTGTATTTCTTTCCCCCAGTCCTGTCAATTGTTCCCTTATGCTCTCCCTGAAACTCTCTACAACCTCTGGATCTTTCAGTTTATCCAGGTCCCATCTCCTTAAATTCCCACCTTTTTGCAGTTTCTTCAGTTTTAATCTACAGTTCATAACCAATAGATTGTGGTCAGAGTCCACATCTGCCCCTGGAAATGTCTTACAATTTAAAATCTGGTTCCTAAATCTCTATCTTACCATTATATAATCTATCTGATATCTTTTAGTATCTCCAGGGTTCTTCCACGTACACAACCTTCTTTCATGATTCTTAAACCAAGTGTTAGCTGAGATTAAGTTATGCTCTGCGCAAAATTCCACCAGGCGGCTTCCTCTTTCATTTCTATTAAATTTTCGTCTCCCTTCACTACCTGAATAATTTCTTTTATCTCATCATATATTTCATCAATTTCTTCGTCATCTGCAGAGCTAGTTGGCATATAAACTTGTACTACTGTAGTAGGCATGGGCTTTGTGTCTATCTTGGCCACAATAATGCGTTCACTATGCTGTTTGTAGTAGCTAACCCGTACTCCGCCGGCCGCGGTGGTCTAGCGGTTCTGGCGCTGCAGTCCGGAACCGCGGGACTGCTACGGTCGCAGGTTCGAATCCTGCCTTGGGCATGGGTGTGTGTGATGTCCTTAGGTTAGTTAGGTTTAAGTAGTTCTAAGTTCTAGGGGACTTATGACCTAAGATGTTGAGTCCCGTAGTGCTCAGAGCCATTTGAACCATTTTTTTACCCGTACTCCTACTTTTTTTTTATTCATTATTAAACCTACTCCTGCATTACCCCTATTTAATTTTGTATTTATATCCCTGTATTCACCTCACCAAAAGTTTTGTTCCTCCTGCCACCGAACTTCACTAATTCCCACTATATCTAACTTTAACCTATCCATTTCCCTTTTCAAATTTCCTAACCTACCTACCCGATTAAGGGATCTGACATTCGACGCTCCGATCCGTAGAATGCCAGTTTTCTTTCTCCTGATAACAACGTCCTCTTGAGTAGTCCCTGCCCGGAGATCCGAATGGGGGACTATTTTACCTTCGGAATATTTTACCCAAGAGGACGCCATCATCATTTAATCACACAGTAAAGCTGCATGCCCTCAGGAAAAATCACGGCTGTAGTTTCCCCTTGCTTTCAGCCGTTTGCAGTAGCAGAACAGCAAGGCCATTTTGGTTAGTGCTACAAGGCCAGATCGGTCAATCATTCAGACTGTTGCCCCTGCAACTAATGAAAAGGCTGCTGCCCCTCTTCAGCAACCTCACGTTTGTCTCACCTCTCAACAGATACCCCTCCGTTGTTTTTTCACCTACGGTACAGCTATCTGTATCGTTGAGGCACGCAAGCCTCCTCACCAACGGCAAGGTCCATTGTTCATGGGGGAGGACTGAATCATTAGGTAATAGATTATTTCTTCTAAAGTTTAGTGTATAATACTTACATTGATCTTAGTTTATTCATCAGAAAGCACATTGGTGCAAGGCTACTGGCCGTGACATTCAACGTTAAGAAGTAAATTGTATTGGTTTTATGTAAAAGAATTTAACGTCTATTATGTAATGGATATTATTGTTACTTTTTTTAACGTGGAAGTGGTCATTATTTGATTATTTAAAATGTTAAAAAGTAAAATGATTTAGAATAAGCTGTAGCCAATCAGATGGACGGCTTCAGGAAAGGGAACTGCGCTAGTCAGTTTAGCGAAGATGTTCGGCGCGGGGGAAAACGATCGGAGACGGCAGAGGCAGTGCTGGTCTAGGCACCAAAGAGTACGGATCGGCCGCAGACCCCAAAGGGTACAGTGCTTGTGGAGACAGTCGGTCTGTAGGCAGCTAGGATGTGACACCAGCCAGAACATTTCGCGATGTGTGGTATCGCGGGACTTAGTGTCTGAGCGGTGAGCAGCCGCGCGCCTCTTGTCAACTCTAACTTCTTGTATAGTTAACGAGGTGGGGTATTGCACTGGTAATTCGCGATGAGATTGTGAGCGATTGAACTGTGTTAAATAGATATGCGCTCGAGTGTAACAATACGAACACTTTCACTATTAGTTTGCTTTCGGAATAAACATTACTCTAACCTAGTGGCAGCTGTATGGCCTACATCAATTATGGGTCGTTAATTTAGTTCCCGATATTATTACGTGTTATGTTAACATAGTATTTTGCAAATCTGCCATCATACAGACAGTTCAACCAAAGGGTCACAAGTGTCTAATTTAGGGCGCGTACAGCGACACGTGCAGTTCAATCCCTAGACGCGTTTGAACCAAGATATTTAGACGAAGAGCAACCACATGTGAGCCAGAATAACTTTGGGATGTTAGCTCGCATCCTGCAGAAGCTTCAGAGCTGTAAAAACATCGTCGGAAGAAAGATATAGAGACAGCTGCAATACCTGCTAAATTTTCAAAGGAGTAGTATTTCTTTCAACGAAAATCTTTTCACCATCTAACTTAGCAGACTTAACGAAATCCATTACAGTGGTAATGGTGATTTTACATATTTCTAAAACGTTTCTCTCTTTTCCTTTCGACTACACTTTCCTGACCTCCTACCTCAGACAATTGAACTCAGGTCCTTCTGTGCGAAACACAGCGACACTAACCAATAAGCTATGGAGGTGGCCCACTTCATTTCGTGTCTAAAAATGTGATAATCCTCTCTCTCTGCAAAGCCTACTTTAATCAGACAAATTGTGTAATAATGTGTAATAATAAACAACACACACACAGACACAGACACAGGCACACACACACACACACACACACACACACACACACACACACACATACATAAGAACCAGACCGTACAGGAGGGGAGACGGTCTTCTTACCTTCATTCCCAGCTCGATAGAATCTAACGTGCATCGAGTAATAATAATACAATAATAATAATAATAATACTTCTGTCTGAGGGAGGAAGGTTAAACACATATACTCTCCAATATATAGTAATATATATATCTGGTGCAGGAGTTCCAGCTCACATATCGCGTTCTTCATGTACGATACCCTGCAAAAAATAAAAGGGAAAATAGGTCAGTTCTGTCATCCTTGATTACCACAAGAATTCATACTAAATTTCTTTAAAGAAGATTGTGAACATCTCTGTAATATATTACAAGGTGTACAACTGTGCTTCCGCCGTTTACCGATTGGTGGTGACTCCGGTATGTAGCGGTCGAAAGAAACAGATCGCAGACGTGAGGCAGTTAGCTTGGACCTCGGTCAACATAACCTTATTCAAACATTAATCGATTTGTGTCTGCATCATAAAGTTGTTCTTGATTGAAAATGTCAGTTTTCGATCCTAATTCTCGTCATCTGCGGGTGGAACTTACTGTTTTGTTTCAATATAAAGAAAACAGCGGCTAGGTCTCATAGGATGCTCTCAAATACGTATGGTAAGGACGCTACTAGTGAAAGAACGTATCGTGAGTGGTTTCAACGTTTCAAGAACGGTGATTTTAACGTCGTAGACCGGCATAGTGGTGGAAGAGAGAATGTTTTCGAAAATGCAAAATTGGAGGCATTGCTGAGTGAAGACTCTCATCAAACTCAAGAAGAATTAGCACGATTAGTGAGAGTGAAACAGCAAAACGTCTCAAGGCTATGGGCATGATTCAGATAGAAGGAACTTGGGTCCCGTGTGAGCGGAAACCAAGAGACGTTGAAAGGCGTTTGTGTATTTGTGAACAGTTGCTTCAGAGGCAAAACCGGAAGGGATATCTGTTGTGTCACCGCCAGACACCACACTTAAAATCGGCCGTGGTCCGTTAGTATATGTCGGACACGCGTGTCCCCACTATCAGTGATTGACCGAGCGCCACCACACGGCAGGTCTCGTCTTGAGAGACTCCCTAGTACTCGCCCCAGTTGTATAGCCGACTTTGCTAGCGATGGTTCACTGGCTACGTTCGTTCTCATTCGCAGAGACGACAGTTTAGCATAGCCTTCAGCTACGTCATTTGCTACGACCTAGCAAGGCACCATATTCAGTTACTATTGATATTGATATTGTGAATCATGTACCTTCAAAAGCGACGTTCATCATTAATGGATTAAAGTTAAGTATCAAACTAATTACGTCCGCTTTCTGAATTCTAATTCCTCTTCATGTTCCAGACCTCACGTCAGTATAGTCCTTCCCTCCTCACGCCAGCCTGCGTGAGCTAAAACGCGTGCATTTCGGCCTCCTCTAGTAACACGGTGTTGGCTCTTCTGCCAACCCAATAATATCTGCATCGCATTGCGACCGGGAACGAAAAATGTGTTCGTTATGATAACTCTAAACGCAAAAAATCATGGGGATATCCCGGCCATGCATCCATGTCGCCGGCCAAACCAAATATTCACGACTCCAAGATCATGCTATGAGGTGTTAAAACCCAGTGAAACAATCACAGGTTCTCGTTATCGAACGCAATTAATGCGTTTGAACAGAGCATTAAAAGACAAACGGCCGCATTACAGCGAGAGGCACGATAAAGTGATTTTGCAGCACGACAACACTCCACCCCACGTTGCAAAAGAGGTCAAAACGTACGTTAAAATGGGAAGTCCTACCCCACCCGCCGTATTCTCCAGACATTGCTCCTTCTGACTATCACCGGTTTAGATCAATGTCGCATGGTCTGGCTGACCAACACTTCCGATCTCATGAAGAAGTCACAAATTGGATCGATTCGTGGACCTCTTCAAAAGATGAACAATTTTTTCGACTCGGGATTCGTACACTGCCCGAAAGGTGGGAGAAAGTAGTGGCCAGCAATGGAAAATACTTTGAATGACACATGTGTAACCAATTTGTTTCATTAAAGCCTCAAATGTTGGGGAAAATACGGCGGAAGCACAGTTGTACACCTTGTATAATGCTGTTGCTTGGAGGCATTATACATTAGCTCTTAGGCTGTAACTAAAACTGAAGGCAGACACAGCATCGTTTAAAACCTTTCCCCAGTTTTCATTGGAAGGTGCACCTCTACACTAACTAACTTAGGTGTATTTTTATTACCGTAGAATGATTGGCTCTGAGTACTATGGGACTTAACATCTGATATCATCAGTCCCCTAGAACTTAGGCTTAAGAACTACTTAAGCCTAACTAACCTAACGACATCACACACATCCATGCCGGAGGCAGGATTCGAGCCTGCGACCGTAGCAGTCACGCGGTTCCAGACTGAAGCGCCTAGCGCCGGCCGGAGTGGCCGTGCGGTTCTGGGCGCTACAGCCTGGAACCGAACGACCGGTACGGTCGCAGGTTCGAATCCTGCCTCGGGCATGGATGTGTGTGATGTCCTTAGGTTAGTTAGGTTTAATTAGTTTTAATATCTAGGCGACTGATGACCTCAGCAATTAAGTCGCATAGTGCTCAGAGCCATTTGAACCATTTTTTTGAAGCGCCTAGAACCGCTTGGCCGCAGCGGCCGGCGCTGTAGAATGATAGCAGTATCACGTATCGTCAGTGGTCTCTGACGGTCAGCGATTAACGATGGTCACGGATCAGTGAGGGTCAGGAATCAATGAGGGTCAACTATCATTGATGGTCAGTGACCAGTCACGCTCAAGGATTAGTGATGATCAGGAATCAATAACGGCCAGTGTTCAATGACAGTCAGTAATCAAGAGGCTTTATGCATTGAGTGTTAGGCGTTTAGCATTTACCGTTTATCATTAGGTGTTCAATGTTTACCTTTTAGCATTAAGCTTTCAGTGTTATTCGTTTAGCATTTAACGTTTACCATTGAGAATTTTGTGTTAATGATTAAGCGCATAGCTGTTACCATTTACCGCTTATCGTTTACTGTTAAGCATTTAGTGTACAGCGTTTAGCATATACAAGGAGGGGGCGTGGGGTGTAAGACATACAACTGGTCTACTTTGATAAACTTGGATTTTTAATACTGTATTGGAAAGAGGAGGAGAGTGGAGTTATAATGTACACAATTGGTCTGTACGCAGATAATGTTCCTTACACCATTTTTAAGCTGGTAATAGCGTATATCGGTGACTTTCAAGGAACTAATGAGACTTTCAAGTTGAATATACTGGATGACCTAGAAAATAATGAATATCTCTGATTTTCGAGTGGAGATTACGTTAGTTTGTACTACATATCTGGCGCCATTCCTACACATCATTTGAATACTTCACTCTGATTTATTGGGAAGAGGAGAGATATGGGGTACAAGGCACACAATTTATCTGTTTCCAACATCTCTTGCATATTTAATCCTGTGCCATGGTTTGGTGAAGACAAGGAGGACGTTGCTTGATAAATAATGCAATTCATACCATTTTATGCATCATTTAGATGCTGTAACCCAGGGCTTCCCAACGTGTGGTCCGCGGACCCCTTAGGGGTCCGCCGGCTCTTTCTAGGGGGTCCGCGGCCACCTTTCACCAAATCGTGTAAAATAACGAGTAAAATTATCGAATAAAAATGTGAAAATCAAATTCATAACTTTTTTTTCGAGTGAAAAAGATGTATACTTTTACTTCAGGTAGTATTCCCAAGCAGCTTTTGCGCTTCCTAAGCGAAAACGCATACAGAGTTTAGTGCCGGAGAACGTTGCTTCTCTAATCGACTGCTTCGCAGCAATACGGGGGTCGTTTGTGCGCCGGCTCACGGCGCTAGATGCGCTGAAACCTTTTACGCATGCGCGGAGCGAGCTTTGTCGACCAGTCACAGAGCTCGCTGGCACGTATGCGGCCCCAGACATCATTAAATGTTAAACTTGCTTTGTCAGTGCACTACCTACTTCATAAGTCGATTTTGGACCAGTTTGTTACTTCTAACATGGATCGGTGGCTGAAGTCAGGATCATTGAAGAAGGGTGCAGTTTCTCCGTTGCCTTCACAACCAGGGATGTTTCCCGTTGAAATGAATGAGGACGGAGGACAACCAAAGGAAGAACAATCACAAGAAGTTCCACAGACGGATTTATTATGTGATAACGCTGCCAGTGTTCCATTAGTTGCAATATCCTGTGGATGTGGAATAACCAAGAAGCGTAAGTACAACGAAAGCTATTTACAAATGGGCTTTATGGAGACAAAGGAGGGTAAAGCTCAGTGTGTAATTTGTGCGAGAGACCTTCCGAACAGTTCAATGGTTCCAGTTAAATTGCTCCGTCATTTTGAAGGTACTCACCCGGATTTCCAGACTAAAGACATCGCTTTTTCAAAAGGAAGAGTGCTGAACTAGCTGCTTCTCAGCATTGCATGAAAACTCAGGCAAAAACAATTAATGAAAATCCATTAACAGCTTCTTTCTTGGTTAGTTATCGAGTGGCAAAAACAGGCAAAGCTCATACCATTGCAGAAAATCTCATAAAGCCGTGTGTTAATGATATTGTTTCTTGCATGGTAAACGAAAGGGCAGTAAAGCTTGTATCTTCTGTGCCATTATGAAACAATACTGTCAAGAGTCGCATTTTTGACATGACAAATGATGTGAAAGATACTCTTGTTTCTCGCATTCATTTTCTCTGCAGATAGATGAATTCACTGATGTTGCAGGATTAGCGATTTTATCGGCTTTTGTCCGTTATGAATATTCTGGATGTTTTGAAGAGGTCCTCTTATTCTGCAGACCACTACCTGCCAACACAACAGGTGCTGAAATATTCCGTCTATTGGATGATTTTTTAAGGACAAACGCAGTTTCATGGTCTAATTGCATAGATGTGTGCACAGATGGTGCAAAAGCTATTACAGGTGCTACAGTTGGAGCAATAACGAAAATAAAAGAAAACGCCAAGAATTGCAGCAGTAGTCATTGTGCTCTCCACAGATACACTTTAGCTACGAAACAAATGCCTGTTCCTTTCAAGGAAGTTTTAGACGAATCCATTGAAATCATTAACTACATAAAATCAAGGCCGTTGAAGTCAAGACTTTTCACAATACTGTGTGAAGATATGGGAAGCCCTCTTCGTTCCCTGCTCCTCCACACAGACGTGAGGTGGCTCTCATGTAGGAATGCACACTCTCGGTTGTACGAATTAAGATTGAAAGTCTTAGCTTTCCTTTTGGAGCATAACACCAAATTAACCAACCTTATTAATGATGAAAATTAGCAGTGTATACTTGCCTATTTGTCAGATATTTTATCCAAAATGAACGAAATGAATATTTCACTCCAAGGGAAAAGTGAAACAAAGGTCACTGCTATCGGCACAGTTCGAGCATTTAAAAGGAAAATCAATTTTTGGTGAGAGAGTGTCGAGGAGGGGGAGATCTAGTGTTATGAAACGTCCCCTTAGAAAAATTATACGTGAGTATGCTTAAACTGACACATAATATTTTTAGCGCAACGCAATCTGACTTTCAAAAATCCCTACAAAAGAATTGCCCTGACTAACATTAACCTATACGTTTCACAAATCACTTACCTCACAAAAATTTTGCTTACTCGAACTACTGCAATACAGCGAGTGCCATTACTGCCAGCTAAATAAAAGATTCAAACTACTGAAGGCACTAACTACTAATAGGCACAGTTAGCAAATGAAAGAATTTAATAGAGAACAAACAATGTATTTACCTTAATAGTCATAATATATATATATATATCAGTTCATGACATCCATTCCGTACTCAAAATCCGCCATCTCATTTCCCACATCCACCACTGCTGGCGGCTCACCTCCAACTGCGCAACGCTACGCGCTGTTAACATCCATCTGCCCAACACTACAATAGCCAACAACAATGCAAACCAGCCACAGACTGCACACAGCACAGACAGTGATTTTCATACAGAGCGCTATGTGGCGTTACCAATAAAAAAACCTATACAGTCTACTTACATAGCCCTCATGCTCCCCACAAAAAAATTTTACAAATTGTTTTGGGCGGTGGCCAATACAGATTTGAAAAAAATTTTCATAATTACAATAACAAAGAAATCAAATGCACACACATATTAATACAATGTTGATCATAAGCTAAAATTTTCTCACAGTCCATAAAGACAGTCCTGATCATTCATCACATTGCAGTGGTTTTTTTTCTCTAAGTCTGAGCAGTAAAAGAGAGTGCACACGGAAGTAGTGGATTTTCATGCAGTCTTGAAGAGGTAGTGTTGTCCTTCCAACGGAAAGACAGTGCTGACTCTTGACATGTAGACAGGTAATGGGCCACAACAGAGCAAACCCACAGCAGAGTCAGTCGAAGTTCTGAAGAATATTGGTAGGTAGGTCATAATAGAGCAGACCCACTGTAGTCCCAGTAGGGATTACGGTATTGGTGGGCCACCAGAGTAGCAGACCCACTACAGATCTTGTAGAAATAATGATATTGGTGGGCCATCAGAGATGCAGACCCACTGTAGTCCTTGTAGAGATGGCCAGCAGCCATCTGTTGTGACTGTGCGGGTGCACAATCACCATTGAAGAGTCTTGCAGATAATATAGCAAGTCCATAAACCACCACTTGTGCACTCACAAAGTTTTTTTCTAATTATCCTTAGAACCAGCAATGCTGTTAACCAGTCCCTTGCTGAATTATTGACACACGTGCAAACACTATCAGTCCCTACGTCTCACATATTGTCCATATACTATGACCAACAGAAACGTGTGCAGTGAAATGGAACTTACAAGTTAATAATATGATGAACTGGTGTCAATTACAATTTTATAACAATAGAATACAATTACAAAGGTACAAAGTACATCATTAAAGAACATAACAATACAGATAACATTTATAGTACAGACTTTACAAAAGAATCGAAATAACATATACATCAGTGTTACAGAAATTATGACATGAGTACATACATAAAAGATCAGAATAACTTTCCAAACATCAACTTCAAACATGAGCATTAAAACAGAACAGAATAAATAATGTCTAAAAATCTTTACAAAGTACATAACATATTATCAATGCCAGTTATATTTGAGGATAACAGTATTCCTCATCATAGTGAATGTAGCTTAGTATTAGAAGAGAAAAAAAATTCTATGAAACAGTACACAGAGACAGGAAGAAAACAAATACACAAGGGTACACAAACACATAGTGGGATAACACAAAAGGAAAGGACAGGGTTCGTTTTCAGTGTAACATTTGGTACTGCAGTCCAACCCAAAACTTCATTCCATAGATCTTTCGTCGTATTTCAACCTTTGTTTCCACCAAAAAAATCCTATCCAAGCATGCTTTCTGTATTTTTCTCGTATAACCTCTTAATGCATTTCTTCAAATTCATCGCAACTCATTCTCTTATAGGCTACCCCCTCTTAAGCTAGCTTAAATCTACTGAGCTCAGATGCTAAACTAAGGGACGAGGCAATGCAGCAGCACAAAACAATTAACACAAACATCAATGACAAAAAATTTAAATAGGCAAAGCAATTGCAATATTACAACTAATATAAGGCACTGTGCAGCAAACAAGAAAAATAAATCAGTAGTAAAACTAGCTTAATAGAGTAATACAAAGTGAAATTTAGTAGCACTATGCCTGGCAAACAGCCGCAGCATATGCAATAACTTATATCTAAACATGAGAAAGCTCAAGCAGAAAAAATATTACAGTAAAAATGGCCATGTTTAATACCTATGTCACATCTTAACACTAGAGTGATGCATCACAATTTATTCTACAAAAGAAATTACCAAGTACTTGAAAAGAAAATTCTGTATGCAATTCCTGTGAAATGTTTTTGTGCTCCTTCGTTGTTTTTTTTTTTAAGTACATCATACAGTTATTTTTTACTGGATCTGTAGGCATAAAATAAATATATTAGTACATTTATAAAATTTTATTTTAACCAATGCTGCAGTGCAGCTAGGAACTAGATATTAAACAAAATAGGCAAAGCAAGGCGTAAAACGTCATTCACTAGCCATATGGCATTTCATAATGCAGTAAACAATCTTTCAACTAGCAAGACAATGGACATGAAATTTTTCTCATCATTTCATTTCAGTAAATATCATAAATTAAGAACTCTACAGTGTAATCATGCTGGACCCCCACCGCAGTTTTGCATCAACGTGCGAGTAATGGCGTCTATGTGAGTTCTATATCGGATGAAGTTATTTGAGCTTCTATAGTTGTTAATTTTGTTTGTTGGGCGGTTGAGAATAACGATGATAGGATGTTGGGCTTATAGATTTGAATGGACGTGGATCGGTAGTACTTGTATGTAGTTTGGGAACGCACAACAATGCGAGCATTTCCGCGGAATGGTCAAAACACGGTCCTTTCGCAGTAACTCAGTTCGCTCTGTTTCTAGACGGGGTGCAGAAGGTGGTGGATATGGCTTTGTACTACTTCTGCTCACTTCCGACTTAAAATGGCATGATCACATGCGCAAAGCTGTTTAAATGGGAGCAGTTGCAGATGTGTAGGGACTGACTAAGACCATGTTGGATTTTTACTGTAGCAGATAGCTTCGAGAAAGGTTTCTCGTTTCGAGATATGATTCAGTTGTGGCTGTGATCCTTCTCCATGAGTATCCCTTTAACTCAGTGGATATACGAGGTGCATTCAAGTTCTAAGGCCTCCGAATTTTTTTCTCCGGACTGGAAAGAGATAGAAACATGCGCATTGTTTTAAAATGAGGCCGCGTTCATTGTCAATACATCCCAGAGATGGCAGCACCGTACGGCAGATGGAATTTTACCGCCAGTGGCGAGAATGAGAACTGTTTTAAATACTTAAAATACTTTTCCTTACTTGAAGAGTGTGCAGTCATTCGTTTTCTGAATTTGCGTGGTGTGAAACCAATTGAAATTCATCGACAGTTGAAGGAGACATGTGGTGATGGAGTTATGGATGTGTCGAAAGTGCGTTCGTGGGTGCGACAGTTTAATGAAGGTAGAACATTGTGTGACAACAAACCGAAACAACCTCAGGCTCGCACAAGCCGGTCTGACGACATGATCGAGAAAGTGGAGAGAATTGTTTTGGGGGATCGCCGAATGACTGTTGAACAGATCGCCTCCAGAGTTGGCATTTCTGTGGGTTCTGTGCACACAATCCTGCATGACGACCTGAAAATGCGAAAAGTGTCATCCAGGTGGGTGCCACGAATGCTGACGGACGACCACATGGCTGCCCGTGTGGCATGTTGCCAAGCAATGTTGACGCACAACGACAGCATGAATGGGACTTTCTTTTCGTCGGTTGTGACAATGGATGAGACGTGGATGCCATTTTTCAATCCAGAGACAAAGCGCCAGTCAGCTCAATGGAAGCACACAGATTCACCGCCACCAAAAAAATTTCGGGTAACCGCCAGTGCTGAAGAAATGATGGTGTCCATGTTCTGGGACAGCGAGGGTGTAATCTTTACCCATTGCGTTCCAAAGGGCACGACGGTAACAGGTGCATCCTACGAAAATGTTTTGAAGAACAAATTCCTTCCTGCACTGCAACAAAAACGTCCGGGAAGGGCTGCGCGTGTGCTGTTTCACCAAGACAACGCACCCGCACATTGAGCTAACGTTACGCAACAGTTCCTTCGTGATAACAACTTTGAAGTGATTCCTCATGCTCCCTACTCACCTGACCTGGCTCCTAGTGACTTTTGGCTTTTTCCAACAATTAAAGACACTCTCCGTGGCCGCACATTCACCAGCCGTGCTGCTATTGCCTCAGCGATTTTCCAGTGGTCAAAACAGACTCCTAAAGAAGCCTTCGCGCTGCCATTGAATCATGGCGTCAGCGTTGTGAAAAATGTGTACGTCTGCAGGGCGATTACGTCGAGAAGTAACGCCAGTTTCATCGATTTCGGGTGAGTAGTTAATTAGAAAAAACTCGGAGGTCTTAGAACTTGAATGCACCTAGTATAACGGAACATGTAACATGGTACCGAGACAGAATACGTTACACGTACTGAATAAATATCTAGCGACGTGATGGAGTTGAAAATATCGGTCACATACTGTGTTCCTTAGACGAACGACTTTCAAAATCCATTGGGCTGGTGAGTGATATGTCCGCATTTGAGGATCAGGTTTATAAAGCGTATCTGTTTGTGTAAAGGAAATGACTATGTGCTGTTGTAGGGAGGATGTGGATTTGACTTTGGGTACTGTGATAGCGAAGGGAAGAGTATGTCTAGTGCTAAGGAAGGTACAGGTACTTCCAGAGCCACAGCGTTCAACAGAGTGTATTTCCAGTACTTCGCTCATTGCCAAATACCGTTCAGTTGAGACCTAGATCGTAAGATTTAATTGTAAGTATAATGATAGAAGAAATATGTGAGGCGTTTTCTAGAATGTGTTCGTGTATGCAAAGTCTGTGGTGGTATTGATTCGCGTTCCCACGTTAATGGTAGCGGTCTTCCGAATGCAGATGTCTGTTGGAGTGTAGGAATGTATAATAGTTAACTTTACCATGTTCTAGACGACCGAATAGCTAACTAAGTATGTCCTGGGCTGCTTTCGTGATCAAGTGTAACTTTGAGAAGATGGCGCGTTTGCGGTGGAACGTTATTCCCTCCCATGTAAATTGTTCGGACGACTGCTTCTGCACATTTGTTGCCTTTATTTAGTTGAAGGAATATGGAATGTTGTGTGTTGGACCCACGTTTGCAAGTTCTCTAGATGTGGGAAAGACCATAGGTGGTTTGTAAACAATATTGATCATGTGGAATCTGTTAGATCACCGACTTCGGTATTGGAGAGTGCGAATATCAGAATACTCCACTTGTTTGTAGATAGTCAGTGGTTTACAGCACGCTGCGCCTCGCTAAAGTTACGTGTTTGTGGAGGAATAAATTACAGTCTATATCTTGCGCAGTATGTTGCGTTAGCGATCGGAGGGCTAGTGCAGTGTGCTTGATATCGAGAAGTACGGTGAAAATTGTATAATATTATGGCGAAAATACGGGTGTTCTTGTAATCGATTAGCCTGGAGATGACTGTAGAAATGTGACCAAGAAAGCGGAAAAAGTAGAGCGTTTATGCCAAGGGTAAATGAGCATGTCTTTGAACGTCAGTTCTGAGAGTGACTTGGGTTCGCTGATGTGATGTATGGTATGGTTGGGGATATGAACTGAATATTTCCTAGATCGAGACGGTACTCGGTGATACATTCCCCCGTTGTAGATCGGTTTGCCAGTCCAATATTCTTGCGAGTATCGTTTGTATTTGATGACCTGTACACAACTTTTGGACGTTTAGTTGTCTGTCAAAAATGGTGATCAGTGTAAACTAAATGCAAAAAAGACGCAAGTAATCTTAATAGCCCATCAGAAATTAATAAGTTCAGATTTCCGCGAACGGCTACCTCCTATTCTGCTCGACGGTACTCCAATACCATATCAAAAAACAGTGAAGAACTTGGGTGTAACTTTGGATGAGCATCTCAACTGGGCGGAGAATACAGTCGCAGTGTGCCGAAAGACGTCTGCTTGTCTCTATGCTCTCAAAAAGTTTCGGAACATATTTTCACAGGACTTGAAACGCCAGCTCGTGCAAGCACTCGTTCTACCGAACCTCCACTATTGTGATGTGATTCAACAAGGCACGAGTAGTGAAAACAAAAGACGGCTAGAGCTAACCATGAATGCCTGTGTGCGTTACACCTGCAACATTCGCCAATATGATCATGTTAGTGCTTCATACTCCGAGCTAGGGTGGCTGCGGCCGGACAAATTGCGTGACTACCACACTCTATGTCTACTTCACAGACTCCTCGTCGCGCAAGCGCTCCAGTACCTTGCTTCAGAGATTAAAAACCTGTCATGCCATCATAATCGAAACACGAGGTCACTCTTATTTGGTATCCTAACTGTGCCCACTCACAAAACAAAAACTTTTGCAAACTCCTTCTCAGTTGCCGCTGTCCGCCTCTGGAACAATCTGCCCCTTACCTTGCGTAAAATTCAATCTCCTGCTGCTTTTAAGAAGAAGTTGAAGCATTTCCTACTATCATCCTCATAAAGTTCTCCACAAAATTAATGTACGAGGCCAATCCTCTCATCTGTCAAATAGCAAAGCTAGCGTCTCCTCTCTTGCTCCTAAGATGCCTTCCTCTTCATCTATCTCTATTAGCCAGGCAATCTTCTTTTCCTTTATATTTCTTTAATTATGTTTCATCATGTCTATTCTTCTCCTCCCTTCACCATGAGTCTCCCTCATACTACCTGCTGCCAGCACTCCTATCTAAAATTTGTCTCTTCAATAATGTCTAATTATAACAGTACTTATGATCTACGAATATAAACTCTATATGTATGTATTTTTCCAGGTGTACCTTTCTAATTGTTTATTTCACTCTTTGTACTAGATGTAGTTTAACATGCCTACTAAAACGTATGAATGTAAAATAAGTAGAATGCCTGGTTAGATGTAAGAGAGGGCCTGATGGCCCTAATCTTGCCAGGTTAAATAAATCAATAAATAAATAAAGAAGTAGTTTATTACCATTGAGTGCAGCGTCTGTAGAAAGAAACAACAGGTTGGCGGTGTATAGATTGACTGAACTGACCGTGCATATTAGCAGTCTTTGCAAAAGAACGAGAGAGAGCCCCAGAAAGAAAAGGTGGATGGTGCTTCGATAGATACGGCGTTAGTAATTCTACTGGTAAATTCGATAAGAGGTAATGAGAATGCTCGATTGATTGTGATGGGATATAGGAGCGGTGAGAACATTTGCGCATGTTGCGAGCAGGAAGTCTATCACGTTATGTCCTGGAGGAAGACTGGATTAGGCGATATTTTGGTAAACAGGTTCTGTTATGGGGGAGAATTGCTGTACATGGAAGCTGAGGCATGAAGAAAGCAAGCGTTAACTATTTCTGGGACACTATACAGTCCCCGAGAGGTCGACTTGGCTATTATTTTTTGCAAAGAGATGTGATGTAAGAATAATGCTGAGAACGTTTTAGATGGCGAGTGGGCACGCAGACGTTTCACGGCGAGGCGAGAGCCGTGCTGGGTAGTTAAGTGTGGCTAAACGTGTGTCACACCCTGAATTGAACAGCAGTGACAAGCGGCACCTGGAGATGCCTCGAATATGAGACTGGTGTGAATGCAAGATTCGCCGGTGTTCGTTGGCGGTAGCTGGCGGGTGCGAGCTGTGGCTGCCTCAGTTCGTGGGGTTGTGGCGCACGCTGTGAAGCGTAAGTCAATCGTCACTTATTGTGCGTTAGAATCGCTAAGGGGGGAAAACAGGTTCTGCTATTGTGGAATGGAATTCTGAAACGTCTTCGCCAGACCGCAGTTAGAGGAAGGAAGGCCGAACGCCTGCGGATCTGCTTGGAGTGCGCGTTGTGTGAAAATAAACGCCCGGTCATTAACGGCGCCTACATACAACTTTGGCCTGCGTTCGGCTGCAGCTCGCAGTTGCGCTCCCGCCCAGTCACATCAGCAGGTGTGTGTAGGTGAACACGCATTTGGATAGGAATTTCTCAGTTGTTTTGTACGAATGGGAGTGTGCGGTTTGACATCTGAGGTAAACGTCACTTATCGCTACCTCCTGTGTACTCAATGGACTGTGGTTGCGAGCGTTGATTGCATTATTTCGGGAGCGGGTCTGTAGGCTTTCATATGCGCTATTTGAACAGTTTACGACTACTTAGCGTGTCTACACATCATTGTGCTGTATTATTTAGGAGCAGTCTGCAGGTCTGCACTGAAATTATTTTGGAAAATTAAGAGTTGTTTGGCTATTTGGAAGTAAATGTTTTGCATTATTTACAAGTGGTTCGCATGTCTGTAGGGTGTGCCATGCGTTATTTTTAACTGTTTACAGATAGCAAGCGTGTGTGTAGAGCATTCTAAATCAGTTATGTAGAAGTGATATGCAGGTCTGTATGGCGTGGGACATGTCAGTGCGTATGTTCTGTGATACATATACTCCATCCCTAAATAAAGTACATTCGTTCCACCATCTGTGGGCCTAGTGAAGGCTGAGTCCATTTACCAGAAACCCATAGGAAGAGGTTGTGTCCTGGAGGCTTAGGTTTGTGGTGATGAGCTTTGTTTACAACAATGTTCTCAGGTTGGTGGCGGAAGCACAAGTGACCTTTCTTTACTGGAAGGATTCAAACTTGGCGCTGGTTCCTAGGAGGAAGCGGCGGTCGGGTGGCTGAAGTTAGTTCAAGTGTCCTTTCTTTCCAACAGTTTTCTTAGGTCGGTAGAGAAAGCGCACGTGACCTTTCTTTACTGCCAGAATTCAAACTCGGCACTGGTTCCCAGTAAAAGGTGGCGGTCTGGACCTCGAAAGTAGTTGAAATCAGATAATTGAACCGCTTTTCATACTTATATGAAATTGTAAATTGAATTATTTAATATGATTAAAATTGAAATGCAATTAAGTATTTAGGCAATCGATAGCTTAGAAGCGCGATGTGGGTGTTAGCATGTTTACAGAAGACTATGTCCGGCACGTGTATGGAGGGTGTGTGACGTAAGTGGTCGGACGGCCGCGGGGCGGCGGCGCTTGTCCGGTTACAGCCACGCGCATCACAGCAGACGATCTTGAGTCAGTTAACTCAGCGAGAGCATCCTTTGTCGTGCACGCCACGTGATGGACTGGCGGTTGTGTGACGCCAGGGCAGATTCCACTCTCCAGCAAACAACTTTGGCGCCAAGCACGTTCTTCGTCCGCCACAAAACCACATGGTGGATCGCTAACGGACCGTTGTGACGTTGGGGGAAATTCCACTCCCGGGGGAACAATTTTGGCGTGAAATGTGTGGGAGGGACGAATACACGTGGTGAACGGACAAGCTACCATTGTGATGGCAGAACCGGCAGGTTCGACCGAGCAAAACATGTTTAGTGGTCCGAGCGGCCAACCGACCGTCGTGAGGTAGGCATGGACAGGCTCCAACCTGTCCGAGCAAAACAGATTTGGGGCCAAAAGTGTGGCAGTGCATTCTATGTCGACCACGTGGTGGACAGTGAATGGACGGGCACTGTGAGACGTCAGCATCGGCGGGTTCCAGCGCGTCCGGCGAAAACATGTTTACAGGGTCCAGCAGCTAGTGCGGTCCGAGCGGCCGCTGGACCGGTGGCGGGCTACCACTGACCGGTGGCGCCAGGGATAGCCTCCTCTACTGGCGACAATTTGAACTAAGTCAGTTGGAGTCTGGACCTAGTGGCGAGCGCACTGGGTGTTGGTGCGACCTCGAGGATGTGTACTGAGTCTGCTGGAGAACAAGTGATGACTGTACTACTTGAAATAAAGACTTCGGTCCTTTTTCTCTGCAAAATCAGAGGATGTGAATTAATTTTGTACAAGTGCAGTTTATTATTTGACGCGATTTTGATAGGTGTTAGCAGTGAAAAAACATAAGTGTTAGTCAAAGTTCGTAGGATGTGGACTATTTCGTACGTGTGATCGATTGTGGTGTTGGAATTTGAACTTGTGACAGATTTTTGCTATGGATGTAATGCAAACGGCTTTCTTCCCCTGCCAAAATCGGACATCTTGAATAAATAATAAATGGTAATAATAATAAATAGAAGTACAATTTTGGAGACGTTATCGTGTTGGAACTGGAATTTGGCACAATTTTCTAGTGGAGGTAGGCCAATAATAATAAATAAAAGTATATAATAATAAATGATAATAAATGATAATGAAAAATAATTAATAATAATAAAGAAAAGTATGGTTCTGCATGCATTATCGTGTTGGAACTGGAATTTGGCACCAATTTTTCTGAAGGGTTAAGTTAGTGGACATAGCACAATTGACCTATTTTCCTACCAAAATTCAAATTTCGCACCAATTTTCTGTGGGTTAGGTTAGTGGAGATAGCCTAATTGATCTATTTTACCCTCCAAAATCCTCCATCTTGAATAACATCGTGGTGGCACTCCCTGGTGGCAGAGGTATGAACTAATACAGTTGGACTGTGTACACATGTGCATGATATAAATAATAATAAATAATGATAAACAATAATGAATGATGATGAATGATAATAAATGATAATAAAGGCAAGTACAGTTTTCGAGACATTATCCTTTTGGAATTTGAATTTCGTGCCAATTTTTTCTGGAGGGTCAGGTTAGTGGACATAGCACTTTTGGCCTATTTTCCTGCTAAAATTCAAATTTCCCGCCATTTTTACAGGGGTTAGGTTCATGGATGTAGCACAGTTGACCTGTTTTTCCCTCTCGAATGACGTCAGGCGCTGTTGCCACATCTACACGCCGCCATATTGGACGACGTCATCACAGCCATCTTGAATAAATTTGTCAACAACGTAGAGTGGCCCCGTATGAAGGTTGTTCCACTACTAACACTGTCACGATTAATAAGAGACTTATTGTCAGACAGCCATATTTCGACAGATTGATTAATAATAGAACTCCAAAAGTTAGACTTATGGGCCACAATTTTTGTCTCATTGTAATTCATGGCATGACCAGTGGAAATACAGTGTTTGGCGATGGTAGACTCACAAAGCTGAAGAAGGCGAGTATGCCGCTGATGTTCTACAATGCGATCCTGCACAGTATGCATCGTTTGCCCTATATAAGATTTGCCAAATTCACACGGAATCCTGTAAACATCTGCCTTCCGCAGCTCTAGGTCGTCTTTGACAGATCCCAACAGCGACGAAATTTTTGCAGGACGACGAAAGATTGCTTTCACTTTATATTTTCTTAGAATTCTGCCTATTGGCGCTGAAATATTACCAGTATATGGTAAATAGCCAGTCGTTTTAAAAGCCTCTTCCTCTTCTTTGCTCCGTCGTTTACAGGTCTGCAGGGCTCTCACCACTTGCTGGGACGAATACCAATTCTTCAGAAATACAGTCTGCAGGTGCTACAGTTCCGTTTTGCAAACTATTGGTGTCAGAGATGACGTGGGCTCTATGAATGAATGTCTTCAAAACACCCATTATTTGTGCCAGATGGTGGCACTGGTGGCTTGCAAGTAAAGGTCTGTGTGAGTGGGCTTTCTATATACTGAATGACCAAGTATATTGGTGCGACGTAAGAGCGATGGCACACTTGTTCATTCAGTATGCGATCGACGGCCATAGTAAAGACAGACACATTTTCACTGTGGTTTCCATTTCGCGACCGATCGTTCCTTACTTTCTGAATAAACCTCATATAAACCATCACCGCGGTGCAGTCGCTCTCATTCTGCTATCGTCACTTCACCTGTGAGGTTGACTGTGTTTTCTTCTGCCAATTCTTTTTCGGGAAAAAAATTGAGTACAGAATTTCCAGCGACAGCATCAGCAGTGGTAGCAGTAGTAGACGCTTTCGCCAGGACAGTCTGCAATGTAAGTAAATCTTCTAATTATCTAATGTATCTGTGCGCCCCGTTATATTAGTATCCCTCACAGCAACTGTTTGGATCGTAATCGGTAGAGCATAGCTTCGTACTACCAAGCGTTTGAAAGGTTCACTGCTGTGATTTTAGTGTGTGACGAATTTTCATTTCGTAGCTTGTATTACAGTCCTTTTTTTTCTTGTCATTCTAGCTTTCATCCCTGAGATGTTGTCCGATCTAGATCGACAACTAGAGGCTGAGAGAGTATTGCAGCAACGGCCTCCAGCAATAATAATCGAGTCGGAGCAGCAAGGATGTAAGTGAATTTATTTATTCATATTTTGTAACATATATCTGTTAGAGAAAATATATTTTTCGTTCACACAATGTACTGTGGCTCTAATGATGAGGGCTAGGGAATGTATATACATTTATTTTTCGTAACGCGGTACATTCAGTTGTGTGAGACACATTCTTTGTTTTTCTAGGTATTTCTATGGATGAGGAAAGAGATGCATGGATATGTGCCGAGGGCGAGAGCTAGGAGCCATCGATTCAGTCTAACTAGCACAATACGATCTTCAAATTCAGTAAAAATTGTAAATTTGTGGAAAGATCTTATGGGACCAAAGTGCTTAGGTAAGCGGTCCCTAAGCTTACACACTACTTAATGTAACTTAAACTAACTTACACTGTGGACAACATACACACCCATGCCAGAGGGAGGACTCGAACCTCCGACGGGTGGAGCCGCGCGGACCGTGACAAGACGTCTCAGACTGCTGGGCTACCCCGCTTCATAAATTCAGCCTGTTTAATATATCAGTAATTTCAGTGAACTAGAGAATACGATTTTCTATTTATATTTCAGTGAGCTAAGGAATACAATTTTCTGTTTATATTTTAATGAGCTATAGAATACAATTTTCAGTACAATTTTCTGTGTATGAATCTAACATTTTCAGGAAATAATTACGTTCAATATATTATTGTTGTAGGCAGTATCAGTGAGCAAGACAGATTGCCCTCAGGCGAGGGTGAAACATTGGAGGAGGATGACGAAATATTGGGTTGGGTGGGAGAACTATTTGAAAACTTGACTAAAATTTTCAATCCTTGGACCCAGAATAGGAAAGGTGATTATAATGCAACCCTTGTCATTACATCATATAATTATTATTATTCTGGAATGTTGTTATTTGTTTACAGCACATATTTTAAAAAATCTTAAGTGTTGTACTGATTTTTACTCATATGTCACAGAGGCACCACAGTCGTCACCAGCACCACAGCAGCTAGCTGTGGAACAAGTGCCTAGAGGAATGCAGGGGCAGGAATGAAACATGCACCTGAGCGACATGCACTACCGTGCAAAGCGTCACTCGAGGCTGCACAAGAGGTGGCAGAATCAGCTGCGGCTGCTGCAGCACACGCCTCCACACCATCGAATACCCTCAGGTTTCCATGGGTGGTTCAATTGGAGGAAAAAGAAGAAGAATAAAAAGAAAAAGAAGAAAAGCAACAGTCTCACAGCCACCAGGCTGGTGGTGGTGAAGGCTCCAGCATGCAGCAGCAGCAGCAGCAATAGCAGCAGTAGCAGTGTGCTCCCACTGGGCCTCACTGCCGCCATCTCATTCTACTCTTTCTTTGACTGTTGATCCTCGCTGGCAACGGACTGTATGTGTGCGCCTCACCTCAGGCGTCTCCTCCTCAACGCCGTCATCCACTTTGTGGATGCAGTCGTCTCCTATTTTTAGCGTTAATATAATGAACCTGTGGCTATTGGTAGTCCTCTCTCCCATCCTCATAGTGAAGGACATGAAATTAGTGGCGTCATGACCCTTCTTAATACTCGACGGATGTTAGTGCCTTTGAGGGGCGTATTTCTTTCACTAGAATTGAGAATCTGGCTGGAGCTATTGCGACCCAGTCAGGTTTCTAGAAACATGCGTCCCACTGATAGCGTCAGAGCTCCTCAAAGCCCCAGATGATCCGAGATATAATCCCATTAAATGTAAAGCAGTAGTTTGCGAATGGACTCACCCACCCAAACAGCAGGGTTCTGCTGAAGTGAAAAACCTACACTGCATTTGAGGTGATAACAGCATTACATCTCGGACCACATCAATCGCTCAGTGGTATCGTGAATCCACCTTGGGTACTATACTGATCTGGTTTTCCTAAATGGAAGCAAGAGGGTCAGCTAAAGCACTCAGCCAAATACCACACCTCAGCATCCGTATTTATATCTATGATCCTTTAAAAGTAGGGTCAAGTTATATCAAGCTCCATAAGGATATAGCTGATAAGAAGGTATGTATTAACGTTCAAAATAAAGAAGGCCATGCGTGTTTTAGGTGGGCGATCCGGGCTTAAGAGGGAAATTATAAGGTACGCATATCTTGGTACAGAATAGGTCTTAATATTAACGTGTTACAACTTTGTCACTATCTAGTTCTCCATAATGATTCAGGATATACCTAAATTTGAGACACAAAATCCTCGAATATTGGTTCATGTTTATAGCCTGGAGAAGAAAAATAAGCTGGATGAACAGGGCATGAAGACTGTAGTTGGACCACTCCATTTTTCTAAATGTGCAGGTGAGCATGATTTTCATGTAAACATGCTCCTCTTCTCTGAAAGTAATAATCAGCATTATGTACGGATGAAAGACGTCCAGTCTTCTTGTCTGCCAGATGGGTAAAGACAAGGGCAAAGAAAATTTTTGAGTTTGGTGCCTAAATACCCTCTCAGAAGAAAAGTATTAAAAAAGGCATCTAAAGGACTGTGAATCCAAGGAACAGGTACGTGTCTTTATGTCTTCAGAAGAAAACGAATTCATTAAATTCAAGAATACTCATCACCAGGAGAGTTGTCCATTTGTCGTACATGCTGAGTTCGAATGTCTCCTTGTCCCTATCACCCGCTGTGAAGGGAACCTCTTAGCATCACATACCACCTTCACGTAAAAACATGCACCGTGTGCAGCAGTGTATCAATTCGTATGATCATATGATTCAGGTCTTAACTGCTATGAAACTTATGTCGAGGATAATCCTGCAGTTTGGTTGCTCACTGAGCTTGAATAACTCGCAAGAGATGTTGATAGGCTTTACAACACCAACATCCCGATAACCCCATGACCAAATTGGAGGAGGATGAAAACTTATACAATGATGCAATTCACTGTTATATTTGTCGGCTGAAATTAAAAGAAAAGCTGAACTTCCCATATATATCTTTGTCATCTTACGCGGAAGTTCTGCAGTGCATCTCACAACGCATGCAATTTGAAATATAAGTTACCACGACACGCACTCGTTTTCTTCCATAATTTAAGCTGGTACAACACTCAATTTCTAGCTGAGCAGTTGGTTAATTTCGGTTTAAATAAATATCAGGTCATTGTCCTGCCTGAGAGTGTAGAGAAGAATATTTCTGTCTCAAAATGAAAGATGCCAAAAATTACACTCCGCTTCCTTGACTCTTTAATTTCAAGCAGACTTCACTCAAGAAACTTATTGACACCCTACCTCAGGAGGATATGGACATCACGCAATCAGCATACCCTGACGAGGAAATTTTTCAACTTGTGACTAGGGAAGGAGTTTTTCCTTACGAGCATTGGACAGTAATTCGAAACTCATCCAAACCAAGCTACCCAATGTATCTGCATTTACCAATACTCTGATAGGCAATGTCATAGCTAGTACAGGTTATGAGCATGCAATCAACGTCTGGCAGGAAATCAACATACGCAGTGTGTGTGAATATGCAATACTATATATAGACACTGACGTGCACTTGATTTTGGATGTTTCTGAAAAGTTCTGGAGTGTATGCATGGGTATGTACACTCTGGTGCCCGCCTTTTACTACACGGCACCTGGGTTGTCGTGGGGCCCAGTGCTGAAGAAAACAAGGCGCAATATCGAACTTCTGACTGATGCTCATATGCTTCTTTTCTTTCAGTGTGAGATTCATGGGGGACTTTTGCCAGTGTGTCCATAGACACACCATGGCAAATAACCCTCGTATGGGTGCGGGGTTCAGTGCCCCCGTGATTCAAGTCATATTCTATATTTGGATGTGAATAAATTATATGGGTACGCCATGATACAACCACTGCCGGTTGCTTGGTTTCAGTGGGTGCTCAGAAACGAATTACAAAGATTAGGTGGAAAGATAATGGGTGTGGCAGCTGATTCTGCTGTAGGGTATGTGCTGGAGGCAGACCTCATATACCGTGTTAGTATGTATGAAACGACAAGCGACTTGTCGTTATGTCCAGAGTAACAAGTTCCATGAGAAAGCACTGTCCCTAAACTGATGACCACTGTTGGACACAAGCAGAGGCATATAACTCATTATCATAATCTCCAGCAGTGCATCAGCCTAGGTGTGGAGCTAGGTAGAATCATCTAGGCTATCTCCTAGAAGCCCCTCTGGTTGAAAGAGTTTACTGAACCAAATACCGAAAAGAGTGTGGATGCGACTAGTGATTTCGAAAAAGATTTTTATAAATTAGTGAATAATTCTAGTTTCGGTAAAACCTTGCAAAATGTAAGAAATTAACGCGATATTTTGATTAGGACCAAATGAGAGGGGTGTTATGATGTAAGAAATTGCATCATCATTTTCAAAGAGAACTTTGTTGCTGTGGAGAAGTCAAAGTTTCGGTAGAGTTTACGAAACCTATTTATTTGTGACCGTGTTCACTGGACATTTCCTAACTTCACATGTACCGATTCCACTATGAGTTCGATAAAACTCATTTCGTGGAATCAAAGTTACTTTACGTGGATATAGATAGCTTCATCTACTGGATGAAGAATTGCGATCCATATGAGGTAAGAGGTGTCACGCTAATGAATTCGACACATCTGCATACTCAGCCAATAATCCTTACGATATTCTTCCTCAGAACAAGAAGGTTATTGGCTTGAGGAGAGATAAATTGAGCGGATTGCCGATTGTGAAGTTTGTGGGTCTAAGATCCAAAATGTATGCATATCATACTATAGGTGGGGCCACCCTGAGGCGGGATAAGGGTGTGCTATGTGCAGCATCACGTGTCCTCATGGCCAGAGACTACTTACAGTGCCTGTGCAGTGGTGTTCGTGGTGCTCCACTGCAACTTCCACATATGGTACAGCAAACTAGTATTCGAATGTAAGGACACAAGGTGTATATTATACTGCAGTCTAAAGTGAAATTGTCAAGTCATGAAGAAAAAAGAGCCATTAGTGAAGATATGATCGAAACCCTCCTGTACTCACACTATTTATCCGAAATGTGAGGGGGGTGGAGGACTTAGGTGGTGAGAGAATGTGAATGATTGACTGAGTGAGAGCTTGTGCCGAATAGTATGACTCTTTTATCACAGTATAAATATTTTATGTGTGTGATGTATAGTAAGATTGCATGCCTAATTGCTTATTTGTCCATGTGTGTATGCATGTGAGTGTACTTTAGTGCGGATGGCTCTATGTATGTATACGTGCGTGTAAGAACATTCGGCTCTTTTTCCTTTTAATAAGTAGCATTCTATGTGTTGTGTCTAGGAATCCAGCATACTCGGTTCGCTAGATAAACAATCAAACAACTCATATTAATGAGTTTTAATACAACGAGACAAGTACCAATACTTAACTTTGATCTGACAATTCTGATAGTCCTTTATACATGATCATCCCAAGTGCAATTACACAGATGTGTCGCAACCAAAGGGCAACATACAAAATAATCAGTCTTCTTCAGAATCGACAAACATAAGTAACACTACTGTTCCTAGCGAACGCTACTAACAACAGTCTGTCAACTGAACTGTAGTGTCTGCTGATCTATAACTGTGCTACGCAGAGATTACTAATGAAGACGCTACGATGCGTCAGCTAACGAAGTGGCTAACGTTGAAGATGCTATCTAAATGGGTTGCTACGTTGGCGAGGTGCTTATGTCGTCTTCACCTAGGGGTCGCTGCTGTCGCATTGTCATCCTGGAGGGAGGTCGGTTAGCGTGTAAATAGTTGATCTCTCCTCATAGCCTTCTCTTCTTAGTCACTCCCAACTGGCATGCCGGCGCTGACTTGGTGCAGTAATATTCCTCCCCCACAAAGTGACGAACTGCCCAGTCTAGATGTTGGTATGCAGTGGAGGAATGTTGGACGTGGATGGAAACTGTCAGGATGAGCCATATTAAATCTTGGTCATCATCTTCAAGTGTTTTATTATTCCCAGCTACAGTGCTGTGTTCCCCTCTGTCTATGTCACAGGGTCCTGCGATGCCAAGGACGCAACTTTGCTGTCTGCAAAACAGCTTGGAGCAGAAGGGCTACCTCAGTGACCCATGCAACATACTGCAGCGTGCCAGCCATGTGCAGCCGCGGAGTTTTGGTGACGTCAGGATGCACCAGCAGCCGACTCAGTGGAATTCGTCCCCACTGCCTCAGCGCCGCTCGTTGGGAACTGCAGGGTGGCCCGCTGCGTGCTTCTTTGCTGTCGTGGTTAAGATCATGGTAACAACAAGCACCTGCAATCCGGCAGACAAATCTGTGCCCTCGCCTCGGGATTCCTCCAGTGTGTGTTGGGACCCAACAAGAGCCCGCAGTAGCGAGCTGTCGAGTGGCCTGCCGCTGTCTGGCTACAGACCCCACATTGGCCTCAGAGGGTCGAACTAGCGACCTGCCATGGACTGGAATGCTGGCGCCACATCTGCTGCTGTGTCTAGCCAGGGGTGTGACACGACCTGCTCTCCAGGAGAGCTGGACAGTTGAATTCCCCTTGTTCAAAAGCCAGCACCTACTTATATGTGGCTGTGCGCCTCTGTTTTGCTAATGCAGTGCTCCAAGTCATGTACTCGTAACACCTAGGTTGGACAAGTGGGCCCCTTCTGCCTGTAACCTGAGCCATGCAAACCACTGTGTTTACTCTTTTCAGCAGTTCGATGGCCCTGTGGCCTCCATTCTACTTCGCAACCACTAGCAAGCGTAACTTACTGTCAACAGGCCCGTGCCTGGCTGTAACTTGTGCGCTCAGGAATATTGCACCAAATGTAACTTTCCTATCTTAAATGGTTGTGCCACTACATTATTCCCCCCTTCGGAAAGACCCGGTCCCCTGGATCAACCTCTAACTACTGTTCAACTTCTCTTGGTCCGCACGTACTTCTACTACAAACTTAGATGTAGTCTAGTCCTCTTAAAAGACATAACATGAGACAAAACGTAAAAATTCCTTACTAGATTACCACTCCACTTAATGCTCAATCAAACCCTTACCTATCTGTTCTACGCCCTCAGTATCCAATCCACTGGGATTTAGACTACCGTCGGTTCCCTCTTGGAGTTGGCTGTCTGCCTGATAAGAATGAAAACAGCACACAACAAAGTTACGGTTGCGATGGCACTTGGCACAGAGGTGCTCAAAACAATCTTTACTTGTCGTTGTCTTTCCCTATATTGAGTGACATGCTGCACAAGCTGATCGGCTGATATGCTCCCCTCTTGCTCTGAAATGAAATGGTTTACGGATCTCAACAGACCTGACTCCAGAGTTTCATTTGACAAGGTCAGATTCTGCCTTGGCAAAAACTCTTAAGTTGTTTCTGGCCAGTAGAACTGTGGCTGTGTAACATTCAATTGCGTGACTCCTGAAATTGACAATAGCAGATGGAGGGTTGGTCCTATTATGTTACATGCGGTTCCATTGATTAAAATTCCACTCCCCTCGAGTTCTATACGTTTCGCTTCTGCAAATAACCCCTGCTCAAAACAACTTGCTACTACTATCAGATTCGGGAGGACGACGGTTCAATCCCGCGTCCGGCCATCCTGATTTGGGTTTTCCGTGATTTCCCTGAATCGCTCCAGGCAAATGCCGGGATGGTCCCTTTCAAAGGGCACGGCCGACTTCCTTCCCCGTCCTTCCCTAATCCTATGAGACTGCTGACCTCGCTGTCTGGTCTCCTTCCCCAAAACAACCAACCAACCAACTACTATCAGATTTTCGTAGGTGGAGAAGATCCAATGCACCCCGACCCGTTGCAAGCTCAATTTCGGCTCCACAATGTCCCTTGGACAGTCTCTTTCTTTCCTCCTGGCTAAAAATAGCTGCACCGTTCACGTGTCCTGATTGGTGCTTATCACCCTGGCTGGACATACCGTTACCTTCCCTCTATGGCAGCTCCGTAATTCCTCCTTGTCATCTCGGCATACTGGCTGTTAACTGCCGAAATCAGCAATACCTCCTCAGTTTCTTACTTCTACCAAGTTGCTCAACGTTCCCCTTTTCAGTGACCTGAGGACAGAGATCACCATCACCCTTCCTCCCTCTTCAATAATACTGCTGTCCCCAGCAGGCTCACAGTACTCGAAAACACATACAACATATGAAAATACAATGCTTAATTAATCTACTCAAAGCCAGTCATACACAACAAGAAAACAAAAAACTACAAATACTGTACTACTTTCTGGATTGCAAATCATATGGTGCATCATGCTGCACTCTATCTTCTTGGTTTTCCCAGCGCTTCTTACCTCTCTCCACTCTCTCTTTCCTCCTCTTCCCTTCCTGTGACATGCCTGGAACCACATCCAGACAACCCTTAAATGGCCACAACCGCCCAATGTGTACTATCGTTGTTCTAGTTGTTAGCTGAAGCTTAACATTAACATGTGATGTGGTTTCGACTACTTGGTATTGCCCTTGATACCTCGTGGCGAACTTCTTCATTTTCCCTTTCGGGTATAGGGGCTGGAAAGCATTACCCTTTGCCCTACTCTATACTGCAATAAACTTCCCCTCCACTTCACTGCATCTTCCTGCCTTTCCAAAGCCTTCGTATTCGCCTTTTCTACCCGTTTCCAAACATGCCGAATTGTCCTCGCGAATTGACGTACGAATTCACCGGCCCTTCCTTCCTGTAGCTTCACTAAATCCAATGGTGACAGCATTTTTCGCCCATACACTACCTCAAATGCAGACAAACCGGAATTGGTAAGGACTTTCGGATTGTATGCACGTACAATATGCTTCAAATACTCGTCCCACTGACAGTGACAAGAATCCCCATAAAAACTCAGCATCTTCCCGATTGTTCTGTGTACCTGTTCTGTCCTTCAGTTCGCCTGTAGATGCAACGTGCTTGTCATACGTTCAACAATTTACACAGTTCCTTCATTAAATCCGACATGAAGCTGGTCCCTTGGTCAGCAATTATTGTCTCCGGTACACCAAACTTCAAAATCCAGTCGTTTATTAACGCTTGTGCGACCATTACTGCCTGTTGATTTGGCATAGCCACCATCTCCACATACCTCTGAAACTGGTCTATTATTGTCAGAACGAATCTGTTCCCTGATGTCGTTCGACTGAAATGTCCTAATACATCAATTCCCAACATAGAAAATGCACATATCGCTTCCGGCAATCGTTGTAGCTGTATCCGTTTCCGACTCAAATCTGCTCTCTGCGCACATCGTGTACAATTCTTGAGATACTGATCCACATCTACTTTCCTACCTCTCCACCAATACCTCTCCGCCACTCTCCTATTCGTCGCTCTACTCCCACAATGACAAGATAACACGTAATCATGTGCTTCTTTTAATACTTCATCTCCCGGATTCACTGGCACTACTATCCTTGGCCCTAACTTCGTTTCCCTGCACAGAAGACCGTCGTACATATTAAACTGTGGCTGTGTCCGATACAATTTACAATTGTTGTGCGTTCTATAATTCATGCCATACCGCTAGGTCATAACCTATGAGTTCTACTTTTGCCACTTTTCAACCGTGCTTCTTCCCGGGCTTGGGCACCAACTAGTAGTCGAATTCACTACGCCTCACAGCCCACCTAGTGGATGTAGTGGATGGATCCTTCAACCCCGACAGCCTCTTCAATGCAGCATGATCTGTCACTACCCGACATCTTCTCCCATATAAATAACATTTAAAATATGTTATTCCATAGATTAAGCTCAGCATCTCCCTCTCAGTTGTTGAGTGATTCCTCTGTGCTGCATTACCTGCCTAGACGCATAGGCTCCAGGTTGTTACTTTCCCATCAATTTCCTGACTAGGAACACACCCTAATGCTTGATTCGATGCATCGCATGCTAGAATAAATTCCTTTTCAAAATCTGGTAACACAAGAACTGGACTTGATGTTAACACTTCTTTCAGTTTGTCAAACGCTTTATGACACTCTTATGTCCACTCAAATTTCACTCACTTTCGTAACAATCGCGTCAATGGCTGCGCTAAATCTGCAAAATCCTTCACGAACTATCGATAGAAATTGCAAATTCCGACACATGATTGCACTTCCTGAACTGTTTTCGGCTCCTGAAATTCCATTACAGCCTGTACCAACCTTGCATCTGTTCGCACTCCATCCTTACTAATGATATGACATAAATATTTCACTTCTTCCAGTGAAAAATTACACTTCTCCTGGCTTAACGTCAAACGAGCTGCTCTTGACCTCATAAAGACTTCCCTTAACCACTGTCTATGCTGCTCCATACTAGTTGAATACCCTATAATGTCATCCAGATAGAAAAGACACCGCCATGGTTTCAAACCCCTCAAGATACTGTCTAGCAACCATTGAAACGTTGCCGGAGCGTTTCTCAAACCGAATGGCATTCTAATGTACTGGTAATGGCCTCCCATAGTAGAAAAAGCAGTTTTTGGGGGATCTTCTGGAGCCACCTCTAACTGATGATAACCACTTGTCAAATCCGTCATAGAAAAGTACTGGCACTGTTCTAAGTGATCCAAAGTCTCCGATATGTATGGAATGGGGTATGCGTCCGTTACTGTCTTGTTATTGAGGTATCGGTAGTCACAGAAGAACCTGTATTTCTTAGTTCCATCCATAGATTTTTAGACACAACGGCAATGTCCGCTCCTCAGCAACTGTTACTATGCTCTATGATACCGTCTGCAAGCTGCTGATCAATGAAATCCTCCACAATCGGCTGAAAATACCTCGGTATTCTGTATGGTTTACGGTAAACAGGTGCTTTGTAGCCTGTTAGTATCCTATGCTGAACTAATGGAGTTGCTGGTAAAGGCCCTCGTAGAAAAAATAAATCTTTAAATTTTCACAACAGTTTTTCCATATGCTCTTTTTCTCTGCCTTTCAAATGCTCCACTTTGTTACGCAATGCAGTGCTATCGGCAGTTAGTGGTTGATCGCTTTGCCAACCTCTCGAATACCAGTCTTTGTCATCTGCTACATCCAAATTCGCTACGAAAACTCCTTTTCCGAAATTCGCGTCTACAGCGCTAAAATTATCCACGTTGACGCGGTCTACTCGCCTGTCGTTTCCATCTTGTACGCCTACATTACTACATTTCACAAAAAACCTAATGGATCCTAAACTTCATTATCCTCCAATGGTTCAATAACACATACCGTACCCACGGGCAGACTTGACTCTACACTTACCCAAAGCGACTTCCCAGTGCCACTAGACACACACTCATGCGAATTAAGCCTTATTACTAATGTACGCGGCTCAGTTGGTTTGTTCATTACGTTGAATGCCCCTTGCGACAGCTCTTCATCGACAACTGTTTCCCTAGCTGAAATAGCATTCCACCAAATTCCACAGTTCGTTGTCCAAGGTCAATTTCACATGACTTTGATGCAAGAAATCTACTCCTAAGATCATGTCGTAGGCCTCGCTTACCCATGGTACTACCTCCATGCATGCATCAAATCAGACTTTCCCTATGCGAAAGTCAACTGTCACTGACTCCAAAGATGTAACCTCCTTATCCCCCACTCCACGCAACATATAACGTGGATGTTCTAACTTCCTTCGTCCTATTAAACTCTTAGTAGCCACTGACACTTGCGCCCCTATGTCCAAGAAAATCTTAAGCGTTTTAGTTCCCATGCATCCTACCACTGAACATTCCACCTCTACATATGTATTTGTAACATTGAAATTAAGTGGGAGCTCTCTTAGGTCAGTCTTAGGCCCCCTCTGCAGTTTAACGATTGTCCACCTATACTAACTCCACTTCTCCGTCCTCTACGCAGCTGATTTCCACCCCTTCCTCTATTCCTTAGTGACTGGGTACATTGCCTCTGCACATGTCCCGTACGACCACAGTCATAACATTTTATACCCGCTGTAAACACCTCCTTCAACTGCTTAAATGGTTCAAATGGCTCTGAGCACTATGGGACTTAACATCTATGGTCATCAGTACCCTAGAACTTAGAACTACTTAAACCTAACTAACCTAAGGACATCACACATCACCCAGTCATCACGAAACAGAGAAAATCCCTGACCCCGCCGGGAATCGAGCCCGGGAACCCGGGCGCGGGAAGCGAGAACGCTACCGCACGACCACGAGCTGTGGACAACTGCTTAAACTGTCCTGCCTTCCTTAAGGCCTCAGAACATCTTACATATGAAACCTCCTGGCTGATTAAAACTGTGTGCTGGACCGACACTCGTACTCGGTCGGGCACACAGTTGTAATCTGCCAGGAAGTTTCATATCAGCGCACACTCCACTGTAGAGTGAAAATTTCATTCTAGTACCTTTCATATTTCTTCGCTTCACCCATTAATCTAATCTACATGTAACAACTGCTCATTAGCCCAACCATTCATCACAGCTGAAGTTCCAAGTCCTCCACAAACGAACGCACATCCTCAAGATGCCTTGCCAGAAAATGGAATAATCAAATTCGCGGCAGCAGGATCAGTCTGCTGCTGCGGCAGTCTAGGCAACAGTGACTGATCAGATGCGGTTTTCCACTCAATCCTAGTATGTTAATTCAGTTCTGAGCTGCTTAATATCTGCTGTTAATTGTGTTACCTCTACCAACAAAATTCTTACCGCCCCTGGTCCTGACACACCTCGAGTTTCTGACTCTGCCATTGTGTTGTTTTCATTCCCAGTTGGTCTTATTTCAACCTATAAAATCCCACAGATACAAAACATTTACCTACAAAAATGAACAAGTAGAATGTTTTTGTATGTTCTGGGACACTAAGACAATTTTATAAAAAATAAAATAATCTTTCATGACTGCATCACTCACGATTTTCTTATTTTTCACAAAATTGTCCTAATTTCCCAGAACATACAAAAACATTCTACTTTCACTGTTACCTAATAATAATATAATATAATAAAATAATAAAATTACAACTACAATAAAAAAAATTTATTTTACATACATATCCCATAGGTGAATGTAATGTAATTAAATAAATTATAGAATTAACTATTATTTAAAAAAATTATTTAGAAAAAGCATATTTACATCATTTTCTTAGCCCCAAAAATTATCCTATTTGTGACTTCTGTAAAAAAACATGTTTTTTAAAATTATTTTCAAAAGAATTTTTAAAAAATAATTTTTAATAACTTATTCTTAGCCCCAAAAATTGTCCTATTTTTTACTTCTGTGAAAAACGTGTTTCTTAATACTATTTCCTTTCTGCTTTAGCATCCATAAGATTACATGAAACAAATTAGAAATAAATTAATAATTAAGATACTAACTTTTTCTGTTTTTGTTTTTTCTGTCTTTCTTAAAATGTTTCAGAAATGTATATAAGCAAGAAGTTAACACTTTTATAATTTTTTTAAGTTTCTCATTCATTTATATAGAAGCAAATGTTAATAATTAAAAATTTTCAGTAAATAATCTATGTTGTGCATCGTATGTAAGATTCTTTTTGCCATACATAATTACATATGGAAGTGTATCATTTGGAATTTTATCATTAGAAGTTGCACAAAGTTTTGTAGTAGTTTTCTATGTAGTTAGAACAGTCTTTCTGTGTGTCATATTGATTACATAAATTGGATAATTATTTATAAAACTAAATGTACTAATATCAATATCTGATTTTAGTAAAGTAATACTTTTAAAATCAAGAAATGCATCATATACTTTAAGAAAAGTTTTTGGCGGATTTATATTCCACATTTCTTGATGAAAAATTTCATTTCTACCATTTTTTACATAAATATTCTGTAGTTTAACATGACCAAATAATGACGAATCAACTAATTTGTTATTTTTATGATTTGTTTGAAATGTAACAAATACGAAGTATCGCATTTTTAAGAATAATTTCGCATTGTTCATGTTCATAACTTGGTTCATATTTAACAACTGGTACACGAATTCCCATAGATTCTATAACTATTTTTCCTTCTTTAGGAAGTGTATCTTTTATTTCAATTCCAGCATCATTTTTGTCATACCAATGTAGAATTATGTCTCCAGAAGAACTGTGTGTAAAGATTACAGTTATATCTCCTTCCCACATAATTTCTTTATAATCCTTAAAAAATCCACCAAGTAATCATAATGGATAAAGTACTTCATTTCTTTTACTATTTATTTTTCTTGTATTAATTATATGTGTTCTAAACTTATTTTATCAGTAACAGATGAAGTTCGATGTAATAAAATTGATGAAGAAATAAAAGGATGTTCAATAATAGATAAAACATTATTTTCTTTCTTTATCGTTATAAAATCAAAAAGTTTTGCTACACAATTATGAATTAATTTTTAGTTTCATTTTACATCATAAGTTGGATAATTTGTGCCATCATTTCCAATAATACTAAAATTCATGTATAATTGTGGATGATTTGGATGAAGCCAACCGTCACCAATATTTATTTCTATTTCTGTACCTATGTTAAGAACATTTAAATTATTTTTAGTTTTCTCAGTCACAAGGAATGAGTAGAATTGATAATTTTTAATTTTATTCATGATGCAGTCTTTGATTGTTTTAGTAGTTACTTTTTTATTAAGGATAAAATTTATTGCATTATTAAGATATTTCTGAAACAACTATTACAGCAGCAGCATTAAAGTCAATCAAATTATCATATTCATCAGTTATAGTAATTTGAATTGTTCAAAAATAGGAGCATTTACAGGATATTTTGGTTCATAAATTATTGGTCTACCAAATTCTGCATTATGTTTAAATGAAGCAATAATATTAGTTTCTTTATGAAAATGATCAATATGTTTTACATACATTCCATTAGCAAGATTAAAATTGATATTTATTAATTCAAAAGGAATTATTTTAGGTACATCTTTAGGTACAGCTTTTCCTTTAGGTAAAATAATTTGATTACTAGAACCAAATAAACTTCCAATACTTTCTGCTACATCCATATACAATTTTACATCACTTTCAATACTTATTCTGTTTAAAATTTCATCTGCTTTAATATGTATATTAGGCTTTTTCGAATGAATAAATTTTTTAAAATTTTTCAGACTATATTGACCTATAGGAAATTCTATTGTTCCTCCATCACAATAAAGTTTATTATTTCTTGTTGTAATATTTGATGTTAAGAAAGTTGAATAAAAACCAACTAGCGAAACATTAGTATAACTATCACATATTGGAACAGTTAATCTTTTTCTAAGTATTGAAGATTTATTACTAAGTTGAAATAATCTACTCATTTAATACTGAAAAATTATTAAATAAATGAGTAAAACAGATTGGGAACCTAAAGTAAGAAATCCCGCAAATAAGTTAAAAAACAAAGATGGTAAACTCTTACCAAATTCTATTAGATGTGTGATAATTGGACCAAGTGGTTGTAGAAAAACAACATTAATGATTAATAATTATATTGTAGCGACAGGATGGTTAAATTGGAATAAAATAAATCATTGACATGTTTATTCTAAAAGCTTAGATCAGACTAAGTATCAAGAATATATAAAACAATGTAAAAAATTGAAGATAAAATTAAGGAAAATATTATTAATTTTATTGAAAATAACGAAGAAATTATTCCTTTGGATGAAAGTGAAGATAATTCAGTTGTGGTATTCGATGATTTCATTTTAAAAAGTCAAGATATTGTATGAGAATATTTTACTAGAGGCAAACACATAGGTAATCATTGCTTTTATGTAGCTCAAACTTATTCGAAAATTCCCAAACAGTTAGTTAGAGACAATCGAAATTTGTTAAATGTCTTTGAACAAGATGATACAAATTTAAATCGTATTTGTCATGAATTTGTTGTTGGAGATTTAAAGTTCGATGATTTTAAAGAAATGTGAAGCAAATATTGGAATAATGAGTTTGGATTTTTCACACTAGACATGACTAGGAAACCAAATGAACATAAGTTTCGAAATAAAATATAACATAAAATAAAATTTCATAACAACAGAAACATAAAATAAAAACATTAACTTTAACATCAACTTTAACAATAAACAAAAAACATAAACATTAACATTAACATTAACGTTTAATATAACTGTTAAACATAAATGTTAAACATAAACATAAATGTTAAACATAAACACATACACAATTAATGTTTTTTCTTCCTTAATAAATGTTTGCAAAGTATGATGAAAAAGCTAAACAAAATAAATAGAAAGCTGAAGAATTAAAGTACAATTTAAGCTTTTGAAAAAGCAACAAGAATAGAATATGAAAAATAAAAAAAGGAAGATCAATCTGTTATTGACGCAATTGAACAAGTTAAACAAGGAATTGAAGGATTAGGAAATAATGTTCTGAAAGCAATTGAAGAAAATAGAGAAGTTTAAAAACAAATGATTCCATATCCTCATCATATATAAGATTTGGGATATTTATCATCAATTAAACCATTAAAAGATAGGTCTGATATATTCCTGGATAATATGTTTATACATTAAGTGAATCAGAAATTCAAGATGTATATAGTAAGTATCAAGAAGAAAAAGAATCAAATAAAAAGATAAATGATAGTAAAATGATAAATGAAACTAAAAAGGTAAATGTTAATGAAAGAATGATAAAGCACATTAATCATAGTGAAGATAAAGTTTTTGGTTTAAACCCTGTTGACATGTTTAAATATGTTGGTAATTCACCTGTTGAATTCAGTGGAGATAAATCACAAAATGGTGAAAAAACATATGAAGGTACAGATGGATTAATAAGACTTCTTACTGAAAAACAAATTACTGTAGATGATATGATTGAAAAATTCGATGGTGTAGATTTATCAAGTTACGCAGCTATATTATATAATTCAGATGCATTGTATTCTGATAATAATCCAAATAAAATAAGATCAAGTAAACTTAATAAATATAAGTTCAACTATAGATTCTTCAGATTTTAGTTCTCCAGAATGAGAAGGTAAAGGTTTAATTAAAAAATACACAGATAAATCAATTGAATTTGTTTGGATGAATGATGTCAGACAATTAATTGACAGATTAGCTGTTATTCATGGTGAAGAACTAGCTGGAAATAAGAATTATCATAATTAAAAAGATAGTATTGCACAAATGTTAGCAAATAAATTTAGTGATTTTATGATAGATAATCCAAAAGGAATTCCATATTTAATTAGATTTTTAAATAATCTTCCACATACGTTTTGGAAAAGTGGTAAATATGGAAAAGAAATAGTAAATAATTTAATTAACAAATTGCCATTTCAAATGCATCTTCCTGGTTATAATTATTATGGTCAATGTACAAAATTAGAAGAAAAATTAGCTACGGTGATAAAGGTATAAATCCATTAGATGAAGTCTGTAAAAAACATGATATTGCTTACAGAGATAAGAAGGATTTAGAAAAAAAAACATATAGCTGATAAAGAACTTCAATTAGCTGCAAAAGAAAGAATGTATGCAAATCATGCTCCATTTGGTGAAAAAGTTGCAGCAACAGCGGTTAGAGGAATAATGTATGGAAAACGAAAATTAGATATGGGAATTAATGTTGATGAAAATGGTTGGGGATTATAAATTTTTAAACTATTTGAGAAATCTTTGTTAAATTTTTAACTATATAACTGAATTACTTTAACATTGATTGTACTTTGCTACCTACTGGCAAAACGAAACCAAAGTCAATAAAATTAAAGTTAAATAATGAACAATTAAATGCGATTGAACCATTTTTGAAAAAAGAAAAGAAAGTTGGTGGAAATTTGCTTGTTACATTATCTGTTCCTTTTGTTAAAAAATTATTGAATATCTAACAAAAAGGAAAGATGGTATAGGATTAACACAACATGAAGGTGGATTTTTACCATTATTATTAGCTGCATTACCATATTTAGCAACAATTGGTTCTTTAGCTGGTGGATCTGCAGCAATTGCAAATCCAGTTACAAACAAGAAGAAAGGTTATAAAGAATTAGAAGAAAGCTGGAACTGGAATAAGGAAAACAAAAAATTTTTCGAAAAATTAATTAATAAATATCCTAATGCATCAAGTAATTATGATATAGAAGGACTTACTAAACAATTAAAAGTTAAACACTTTCATGGTGTATATATGATTGATGAATTAGTAAATAAACCATTTAAAATTGAATGTGGTATAGTAAATTTAGATACAGCTCATAATCCTGGTACACATTGGATTTGTTATTATAAAAATAAAGATAAAAAATTTGTTTTTGATTCATTTGGTGGTAATATACCAAAACAATTAGTTAACTAATTAGGAAAAAATGAACCATATTATAATACAGAAAGACTTAAAAATTTTGATGAAGTAATATGTGGTCATTTATGTTTATTCGTTTTAAAATTGTTATGTGAAAATTATAATTTTAATACTATTTTAGATTTAATAAATGGACATTTTTGGAAATTAGATCAAAACTGATAAGGAATCATCATTTGATATAAGCTCATTGGAATCAAAAATTAAAAAAAGATTTAGAACCAAAAATAGATAATTTAATGAAACAATTCCAGAAATAATTACGAGGCATTTTTAAAATTAGTAAAACTTTAGTTGATTTTAAAGGTAGAAAAGTAGTATATACATAAAAGATCTAGTAAATGGTTACTAAACAATACTTCGAAAAGGAATATGTTACAAAACCAGAATATACAAGGATTCTAACACAATTTAATAACTATGTCAACTATAAACAATTAAATGAAAAAATTATTCAGATTCATAAGAATTTCTTTACAAAAAAGGAAACATAAAAAGCTTTTTCAGATTATTTCTCAAAGCCAGATTTAACACCATACTCAGAACAGTTAAGTAATCTTAAAGAAATAGTATTTGATAAACAAATAATTGAATTATATTTTCCAACAGCTAATGAACTAAAAATGTATCAATTTGAATATCTTTTCTTACTTAAAGAAACTATTTTTTTGGTAAACATATAAACAGATATTTAGACTTTGATGATTTTGATGAAACAGTAAATGTAGCTAATAAGGATAATCGAATAAATAATAATAATCAATCAATAATGGTACACAAATCAAGCTTTCTATTTGTAGAATTAAAAGATTCTGTTAAAGCTTCTGTTAAAACTTTTACAGTTGATGTAAAGTTAATTACATTTGGTAAAATAATTTTAAATATTTAATAAATTTTTATCTATATAAATGGAAAATCATACTTCACATGACCATCACGTTTATTGTTTAAAGTGTAAAAAGTTTACTGAAACACATAATCCACTTTGAGTAACAACTAAAAATGAAAGACATAGAATTAAAGGTTTTTGTACTATTTGTAAATCTAAAAAGACTAAATTTATTTAGAAAATTTTTAGATGAACAAAGATCTAAGACTGCTGAAGCAGTCGATGGTGAAGGTTTAAATAATAATAATGTTTGTGAGAATGTAATTAATAAATTACACAAACCAAAGAGAAAGAATTTCAAAAGAAGAAATGTTGTTTCTTTTGGTATTGATGATTTATGGCAAGCTGATTTAGTTGAAATGGATTCAGGTAAATTAAAAAGAATTTCTAAAATAAACAAAGGATATAAATATTTATTGACTCTTATTGATGTTTCTTCGAAATATGCATTTGGTGTAACTATTAAATATAAAACAAGTAAGAATGTAGTTGACGCTTTTCAAAAAAATTTTATGCTTAGACTACCAAATAATTTACAATCAGATAATGGTAAAGAATTCTATTACAAAGAATTTAAAGAACAATCGAGAAATATAACATTAATCATTATTCAACTTTTTCAGAATTAAAAGCATCTGTTGTTGAATTATTGAACAGAACACTTTAAGAAAAAATGTGGAAGAAATTTGCTTTACAAGGAAATTATAAATGGATCAATCTACTTAAATATCTAATTGACTAATATAATAATTCAAAACATTCTACAGTAAGAATGAAACTAATAGAAGTAAATAAAATAATTAGAAAATAACTAATATTATCTCTAATGAAGCTGATACTAAATTAAAAAGGGTGATAAAGTGAGAATTAGTTAAATTAAAGGCCTTTTTGAAAAAGGATATACAGCTAATTGGTCAACAGAAATATTCGAAAATGAAGATGTGCTTTCTGATGAATAAACTAAGATCAATGTAAGTATTATACACTAAACTTTAGAAGAAATAATCTATTACCTAATGATTCAGTCCTCCCCCATGAACAATGGACCTTGCCATTGGTGAGGAGACTTGTGTGCCTCAGTGATACAGATAGCTGTACCGCAGGTGCAACCACAATGGAGGGGTATCTGTTGAGAGGCCAGACAAACTTGTGGTTCCTGAAGAGGGTCAGCAGCTGTTTCCGTAGTTGCAGGGGCAACAGTCTGGATGATTGACTGATCTGGCCTTGTAACACTAACCAAAACGGCCTTGCTCTGCTGGTACTACGAACAGTTGAAAGCAAGGGGAAACTATAGCCATAATGTTTCCTGAGGGCATACAGCTTTACTGTATTGTTAATGATGATGACGTTCCGTTGGGTAAAATATTCTGGAGGTAAAATAGTCCCCCATTCGGATCTCTGAGTGGGGACTACATAAGAGGACGTCATTATCAGGAGAATGAAAACTGGCGTTCTACGGATCGGAGCTTGGAACGTCAGGTCCCTTAATCGGGCAGGTAGGTTTCAAAATTTAAAAATGTAAATGGATCGGTTAAAGCTAGATATAGTGGGAATTGGTGAATTGCGGTGGCAGGAGGAACAAGACTTTTGGTCAGGTGACTACAGGGTTATAAATACAATATCAAACAGGGGTAATGCAGGAGTAGGTTTAATAATGAATAAAATAATAGGAATGCGGGTAAACTACTACAAACAGCTTAGTGAATGCATTATTGTGACCAAGATAGACACGAAGCCCACGCCTACTACAACAGTACAAGTTTATATGCCAACTAGCTCTGCAGATGATGAAGAAATTGAAGAAATGTAGGACAAAATAGAATAAATTGTTCAGATAGTGAAAGGAGACAAAAATTTAATAGTCATGGGTGACTGGAATTCGGTAGTAGGAAAAGGGAGAGAAGGAAACGTAGTAAGTGAATATGCATTTGGGGTAAGAAATGAAAAATGAAGCTGCCTGATAGAATGTTGCACAGAGCACAACTTAATCATAGCTAACACTTGGTTCAAGAATCATAAAAGAAGGTTGTATACATGGAAGAAGCCTGGAGATACTAAAAGGTTTCAGCTAGATTATATAATGGTAAGACAGAGATTTAGGAATTAGGTTTTTAATTGTAAGACATTTCCAGGGGCAGATGTGGACTCTGATCACAATCCATTGGTTACAAACTGTAGATTAAAAATGAAGAACCTGCAAAAAGGTGGGAATTTAAGGAGATGGGATCTGGATAAACTGACTTAACCACAGGTTGTACAGAGTTTCAGGGAGAGCGTAAGGGAACAAATGGCAGGATTGGGGGAAAGAAATACTGTACAAGAAGAATGGGTAGCTTTGAGGGATGAAGTAGTGAAGGCAGCAGAGGATCAAGTAGGTAAAAAGACGAGGGCTGGTAGAAATCCGTGGGTAACAGAAGAAATATTGAATTAAATTGATGAAACGAGAAAATATAAAAATGCAGTAAATGAAGCAGGCAAAAATGAATAGAAACGTCTCAAAAATGAGATCTACAGGAAGTGCAAAATGGCTAAGCAGGGATGGCTAGAGGACAAATGTAAGGATGTAGAGGCTTATCTCACTAGGGGTAAGTTAGATACTGCCTACAGGAAAATTAAGGAGACCTTTGGAGAAAAGAGAACCACTTGTATGAATATTAAGAACTCAGATGGAAACCCAGTTCTAAGCAAAGAAGGAAAAGCAGGATGTTGGAAGGAGTTATAGAGGGTTTATACAAGGGCGATGTACTTGAGGACAATTTTATGGAAATGGAAGAGGATGTAGATGAAGATGAAATGGGAGACATGATACTGCGTGAAGAGTTTGACAGAGCACTGAAAGACCTGAGTCGAAACACGGCCCCCAGAGTAGACAATAGATAATTCCAATCACAAAGATGAGGCAATACTGACCCTACGACTTATCTTATAAGCTAGATTAAGGAAAGTCAAATCTACGTTTCTAGCGTTTGTAGACTTAGGGAAATCTTTTGACAATGCTGACTGGAATACTCTCTTTCAAATTCTCAAGGTGGCAGGGGTAAAATATAGGGAGCGAAACGCTATTTACAATTTGTATAGAAACCAACTTGCAGTTATAAGAGTTGAGGGGCATGAAAGGAAAGCAGTGGTTGGGAAGGGAGTGAGACAGGGTTGTAGCCTCTCCCCGATGTTATTCAATCTGTATATTGAGCAAGCAGTAAAGGAAACAAAAGAAAAGTTCGGAGTAGGTATTAAAATCCATGGAGAAGAAATAAAAACTTTGAGGTTTGCTGATGACATTGTAAATCTGTCACAGACAGCAAAGGACTTGGAAGAGCAGTTGAATGGAATGGACAGTGTCTTGAAAGGAGGATATAAGATGTACATCAACAAAAGCAAAACGAGGATAATGGAATATAGTCGAATTAAGTTGGGCGATGCTGAGGGGATTAGATTAGGATATGAGACATTTAAAGTAGTAAAGGAGTTTTGCTATTTGGGGAGCAAAATAACTGATGATGGTCGAAGTAGAGAGGATATAAAATGTAGACTGGCTATGGCAAGGAAAGCGTTTCTCAAGAAGAGAAATTTGTTAACATCGAGTATAGATTTAAGTGTTAGGAAGTCGTTTCTGAAAGTATTTGTATGGAGTGTAGCCATTTATGGAAGTGAAACATGGACAATAATTAGTTTAGACAAGAAGAGAATAGAAGCTTTCGAAATATGGTGCTACAGAAGAATGCTGAAAATTAGATGGGTAGATCACATAACTAATGAGGAAGTGTTGAATAGGATTGGGGAGAAGAGACGTTTGTGGCACAACTTGACTAGAAGAAGGGATTGGTTGGTAGGACATGATCTGAGGCATCAAGGGATCACTAATTTAGTATTGGAGGGCAGTGTGGAGGGTAAAAATCGTAGAGGGAGACCAAGAGATGAATACACCAAGCAGATTCAGAAGGATGTAGGTTGCAGTAGGAACTGGGAGATGAAGAAGCTTGCACAGGATAGAGTAGCATGGAGAGCTGCATCAAACCAGTCTCAGGACTGAAGACCTTTAATTTATGATTAAATTAAATTGTAAAATGAAAACAACGTTATGTATTATATTATTTTTTAAGTCTATTAAATGAAGATACTTCTCTTATAACTGTTTGTGAAAATAATGGTAGGTCCACCAGGCTTAGAACTGCAAAAGAACAAGGTAGTTAAATATTTAAAGGATTTTGGTTACTTAGATATTTCACCAAAAACTTAAATAACCCAAGTTAGTGATGAATTGTTAAGCAAGTCGTTATTGTTATTTCAACTAACACACAATCTTGAGGTTACTGGTGAATTAAATGAAGAAGCATTACGTTTTATGAACAAACCAAGATGTCATGTAAAAGAGTCATTTGATTGTTATAGAACTAGTATGTATAAATGGAATAAAAAGAACATAAAATGGTATTATAGAGTTGAAAATAAAAAAGGATTAGAATTAACAAATACGGCTTTTAGTTTATGGCAGAAATATTGTAGTATTCCGTTTATTCATGATATCAATGATCCTGATATTTTAATTACAGGTAAAAGACGAATACATTTATATGAATTTAATGGCCAACGTTGTCCAAAGTATTTAGATAGGAAAGTAAATGCGTTAATTCATGCTTTTTTTCCAAATAGGAATAACAATCCATCAGAAATACATATGGATAAACATGAAAACTGATACTTGGAAATTGATAAAAATACACCGAAATATCAAACAAATCTATTTGAAGTTTTAGCACATGAAATTGGTCATGCATTGTGTTTAGAACATTAGATGTATTTGAATCAATAATGTATCCTTACTATAATGGTTCACTTTAGAATTATCTCAAGATGATATTGTTGCTATTCAAAGTTTATATGGCACACCAACAAATACACCACCATCAATAACAACAAAAAAACAACAAATACTACTACTACACCAATTGAATCATTATGTGAACTTAAAAAATTATTTGCAAATTGAATTTTGTATATTATTCATAATATCTGGGTTTCGATAAATGAGAATAAATCACAATTAATAATTAATTGGTATATATTTTTACCAGAAGATTTACAAAAAATAGATGGAATATATGAAAGACAATGTGGTGAAATAGTATATTTGTTAATAAGATGTATTATATCGTAAATTTACACACATTACAATCAATTTCGGAATATCCAAAATCAATAACAACAATAGGATTAAGTAAATTTTTTTATAATTATCGTAGTAAACACTTATTCAGAAAGAACATTTTTATTTTTTAAAGAATATTTCTATGTAGAAGTAGATGAATGTACTTTTTCATATAAATTACATGGAAATATATCTAGAAAATTTCCAGGATTACCACCGAAAACAAATTCTGCATTTAGATTCATAAATGGTTTGTTGTATTTTGTCAAAGACGATATTTTCTATGAATACAGTGAATTTACAAAAAAAGTATTTAGAGGTTATGAAACTAATTTATCTTTATTTGGTATATTACTCGTTTTGATTAATTATTTATTAAATAATAATCCTTGCCCATATATTAATTATAATCATTCTATTTAAAAAGTGTTTTTTAAAAATTTTATAATTTTTTTTAATAAATATAAGAGCAAAATGGAAAGAAACCTTGTGGTTCAACTATAACAAATTCCTTATCAACTATAACGATATACTGTTGTTCGTGAATTTTTTAGAATAAATAATTTATGAGGAAATTCAACTAAACATAAAGCTGATTTAATTGGATTTATTTTTAGAAATCGTTCAATTATTATTATTAATCAGTCAAATATTGTTAGAAATAATACACCTATAGTAAGTGAAAATAATACATCTGAAAATAATACAAATATAGTTAAAAATAATAATACATCTGAAGTAAGTCAAAATCATAAAAATCATTTAGCTGAAGTAAGTAAAAAATATAAAAATATTGTTAATATATACATACCTGAACATGGTTCTAAGACTGCGAACAGCTGTCGCTGAAGGAGTAAGTGATAATCAAACAAATATTATTAAAGATATCAAAGCTGAATTTAGTGAAAATCTTTGAAAAGTTGCTATTTTATGATATTTATGATGTTTTCCTAACTAAAGAAGATAAACCATTAAAAGTAATATTTCCATTTGCTACAAATATTTTTCAGAAACCAAGAGAGAGAAAAACGATTAAAGATTACTCAGTTGAAAGAGCATTTGCTGACAGATTACAAACAATAAATTTAGAAAATAGTATAGATTTACGTGATCCTAAAAATTTCTTAAATGCAGTCAAAACAAAAATTTTTAAGATTGTTAAAGACTATTTCAAAGTACATCATGGTGTAAAGATAAATTTTAATTTATATTGTGAATATAAACTACATGCGGATGAAATGAATGAAAACGTTCAAGAATTTGGACAACAAACACCAATTCTATACTATTTTAACAGAAAAAGATTTTAGAAAAATTTCAAATGTGGTAAAAGACATAGTTTGGAAAAATATCAAATTTTTAAGCACAGGGATCTGGATGGTCATTGAATAGAATTATTGGTTTACAATTAGCAATTACCAATTATGTTCCACTAAGAGGATCATCTTATATTGATTTACCAGATTATATTATAAATAAAAAATCATGTTAATGTGAAAAATAATGATAAAAATGTTTTTTATGGTCTACAAAAGCAGCTTTGTTTCCTGTAGAAGAACATCCAGAAATAATAACAAAGTATTAAACGTTGGTCTTGATCTTGATAATAAACTTGAAAATATTGAATTTTCTGTACTAGTTGATCATATTTTAAAATAGAAAATATAATTAATGTATCTATTAATGTTTATTCATTTCATGATAAAGATGAAAATTTTCAAGCGTATCCATTAAAAACAACAAAATTTAAAAAAGGAAAACCTGTAAATCTACTTTATTTTAAGAAAGATAATAAATCACATTATTGTTATATAAAAAATTTATCAAGACTTTTATCAAGTCAAATGACTAAACATACTGAAGTAAAATCTATTTGTGATTTATGTTTACTACATTTTAATAGTAAAGAAAAATTAGATGAACACACAAAAAATTATTTAACTAATAAACCATTAACAGTTGAAATGTCAGGTGAAGTTGAATCTGTAAATTTTAAAAATTATCAGTTTATACAAAAAGTGTCATTTGTTATTTATGCTGATTTTGAAAGATTACTCTTAATGATGGATAATTTTGAACCAAATCCAGAAACACCATACACAATGAAATATCAAAAACATGAACCAAGTGGATTTTGTTATTATATTATTATATTAAGAAATTCACACTTGTTGAAACCATTCACACTTGATGAATGCAAATTGTTTCATAAATCTAGATTTTGTACACTATGTAAATGTCCTTATACAAAAAATAATTAAAAGTACATCATCATGATCATTTAACTGGAAAATATATTGCTGCATTATGTAATATGTCTAATTTAAAACTAAAATAACCGGATTTTTTACCTATCTAGTTACATAATTTATCTGGTTGTGATTCACATTTTTTTGTAAAAGAACTTGGTTATGATGATGAAGAAATAGAACTAATACCAAATAATGAAAATAAATATATTAGTTTTGGTGAAAATACAAAAAAATTAAAAATGAGATTTGTTTATACATTTACACTTCACTTGATAAAGTTTCATCACATTTAAAGAAAAATCAATTAAAAAATATTTTAAGTATGTTTCTACAGAATTATTTAACTTAGTAATTAGAAACGGTTTTTATCCATACGATTACATGGATTCTTGGAGAAAATTTGAAGAAACGCAATTACCAACAAAAGATAAATTTTATTGTGAATTGTGATAGTGATTGTGACATAAGTGATGATGATTATGAATATGCAAAATTAGTTTGGGAAAAATTTAATATTAAAAATCTTGAGAATATAATGATTTAGATGTTAAAACTGATGTATTATTATTAAGTGATGTTTTGTGAAAATTTTTGAAAAACATGTATAAATACATATAATTTAGATCCATCTTGGTATTTTACTGTACCAGGTTTATCTTGTGATGCAATGTTAAAAATTACTGATGAAAAACTTGATTTATTATAGGATTATGATACGCTTTTAATGGTTGAAAAAGTAATAAGAGGTGGGATTTCACAACATTGTAAAAGATATGTAAATGCAAATAATAAATATTTAAAAGATAATAATAATAAAAAAGAAATAACAAATTATATAATGTATTTAGATGCAAATAATTTATATGGTCATGCTTTGAACCTGTATTTACCATATGGTGGATTTAAAAGGGATGAACCAAATAATTTTAATTGTACAAGAATAAGTGAAATGTAAAGCAATAGTCAAGGTGGATATATATTTGAAGTAGATCTAGAATACCCAAAAGAATTACATGATTTACATAAAGATTTACCACTAGCTCCTGAACCAAAACTTGTTCCAGGTACAAGCGAAAGTAAACTAATTAACTACTTTAGATAAAAAGTGTAATTATGTAGTACACTATAGAAATCTTAAAGAATATTTATCTTTAGAAATGAAACTTACAAAAATACATTAAGTTTTAAAATTTAAATAATCTGATTGGTTAAAGAAGTATATAGATCTAAACAAACAGTTATGAACTAAAGTTAAAATGATTTTGACAAAGATTTATATAAATTAATGAATAATTCTGTATTTGGCAAAATAATGGAGAATATAAGAAATAGACAAGACAGAAAATTTGTTTCAAATATTTAAGTATGTGTTAAACTTGTAGCTGAACCAAACTTTAAAAACAGAACTAAATTTAGTGAAAACCTTGCTGCGATTCATATGAATAAAACTAAAATTATATGTAATAAACCTACTTATGTTGGAATAAGTATCTTGATTTATCTAAGCAATTAATGTATGATTTTCACTATAGAGTTATGATACCTTAATATGGACAAAATATTGAATTATTTTATCAAGATACAGATAGTTATATTTATAATATTAAAACAGAAGGTTTCTATGAAGATATGAAATCAGTGATGGATTATTTTGATACATGTGATTATCCAACAGATAATATATATAATATTCCACAAGTAAACAAGAAAGTTGTTGGTAAAATGAAAGATGAATGTAATGGAAAAATAATGGAAGAATTTTTGGTTTTATAGCAAAGATGCGTGCTTATAAAGTTGGTGACAAAATAGAAATCTTAAGGAATTAAAAAATGTGTTGTTAAAAACAAAATAAGTTTAGAAGATTATAAATATTGTTTATTTAACAATATAGAACAACATAAAAAATTTAATTTAATTAAAGGTGAGAAACATGAAATATATACAATTAAAGTCACCAAAAAGGCACTAAGTCCTCATGATAATAAAAGATATGTTTTAGAAAATAGAATAGATACATTATCATATGTCTATTACTCGTTATTGAAAATCTAATTAAAAATTTTATATATAAATCTGATAAAATTTATTTTATATAAATGGAGACTATAATCAAGAAGCTGACTGATGTTAGTGTCTCGAAACAGATTAAAAAAATAACTGAACTAGAGATTAATGTTTTATGTAATGTTACTGACTGTGAATATTTAAATACTAGATATGGAGAAAAAAATTGTATGGGGCTTAATAATTATTTTACAGTTATTTTACTAAATAGGTATTACAAATTAATTGATCCTTGGGAACTTGAAATAATTAAAAAAGTTCAAATGAAACTGAAATATAAAGGAATGAAGAAACTTAAATACAGAATTAATGAATTTCATGAAATAGAGATCACAATGTAAAAAATTTACTTCTGTTAACTAATACATTTACTTATGTTCACAAAGTAAAATAATTTTTATAATTACTTTTAGTTTATTTAAATGAATAGCACTAAGCGACAATTAAGACAGTGTAGTGAATGTATGATTAAAATAAGTATTGAAGAATTTCATAAAGATATATATCAAACAGGTGGACATTGATATGTATGTAAAGAATGCTGCAAAGAACGTAGTAAAATTAAAGTTGCTTGTGAATATAGTAGAACTATAAACAAGAATAGTCTTAAACACACAAGAACTCATTATAATCTTATAGCTGCTAAAACAGAAAGTAAATAATTTTGTATACTTATTCTTGAATATAATTTTAGAAAACACGTTTTTCCCAAAAGTCAAAATTAGGACGATTTTTGGAAATAAGAAAATGTTGTCAAAATGCTTTTTTATATACTTATTCTTAACATAATTTTTGAAAATACGTTTTTCACAAAAGTCAAAATAGGACAATATTTGGTACTAAGTATAAGTTGTAAAAAAATCATTTTTATATACTTACTCTTTAGTATAATCGTAAAAAACATGTTTTTCACAAGAGACAAAAATAAGACAATTTTTGGGATTACGAAAATGATGTAAAAATGCCTTTTTTGAAATTGTATTTAAAATAATAGTTAATTACACAATATATATATATATATATATAATTACATTGCATTCAACTATGGGAAATGTATGTAAAATAAATGTTTTTATTATAGTTATTATTATATTATTTTATAATATTATATTATTAGTAGGTAAAAGGGAATATACAATGTTTTTGTATGTTCTGGGAAATTAGGAAAATTTTGTGAAAAATAATAAAATCGTGAGTGATGCAGTCACGAGAGACTTTTTTATTTTTTATAAAATTGTGTTAGTGTCCTATATCATACAAAAACATTCTACTTGAATTGACTTCCTACAGCTCAGTATACAGGAAGAACACACACACTGACCTGTATTTGCATGCGGATAGCTGCGACCACCCTGCGCAGAGGAATGGGGTGCTAAAAACACTGGTGCACAGGGCGCACACCATCTCTGACGCAGAGAGTGTGCCCCAAGAGCTGGAACACCTCAAACTGTGTTCAGGAAAAACGGGTACTCGGAATGGAAGATCAGACTCGCTCTCCACCCTACCTCTGCAGTACAGCGTGTGGAGACAGAAGAAGTCACGGAGAAAGAAATAGCCACCGCCTACATATCGTATACTGGCGCACTATTGGGGAAAATAGGACGAATATTGAGGAAACACCGAGTAGGAACTGTCTTTTGCCCATCAAATAAAACACGAACATTATTGGGAAGTGCCAAAGACGACCTTGGTTTGTGGAAAGCCGGCATATACCAGATGCCGTGTCAATGTGGGAACACTAACATTGGACAGATGGTGTGCACCAGTGAAGATCATTGCAAAGAACATCAGACGCACACTCGACTTGGGTACCCCAACAAGTCGGCCGTCGCAGAGCACTGTTTGTCCAAAAATCACAAAATGGACTACCAACATACCAGGGTCTTGGCACAGACGTCTAAATCCTTTGACAGCGTCGTTAGATAGGCTATCGAAATTTGTACCAGGGACGGACTCATCAACAGAGTTTGCGGCTACAACCTCAGCAGGGCATGGGAACCAGTTCTTAGTCTAATTAGAAAGACGCTCAGCAAAGGAAACGAACGGGCGACGAGGACGGACGAGGCAATTAGACCGACGTCACCAGACACCGACGCCAGCGTTGACGTGCGGGCGCGGACATCGGGGAGAATGCCTCGCGAGGGGAGGGGATTTAATACGGCCGGCCACCATCAGGAGCTCCGTTCGTCAGCACACCTGACGACGGCGACATGTCTGATCGCCGAAATATTGTCCAGTTGGACAATATGGATCGGCAGTACACCCGTGGATTGTTCGAGCATGAACTGTCAATGCTCGTCATCACAGAAACCCTGAGCATCTGCAATGATGTTTACGCCTTGAGATACCATTGCAGAATGCTCTGGGTATGGCACAACACCTATTCATTTGTACAGCTCATTTCACAACACCGGTGAACGGGCAGTAGTTAACCACTCGGTCATGTATAACTAGAGCATAAACTACAGCGTGTTCGAGGAAATTTTCCGAAGATCCAAATTCAATTCGTACATCTACAGGTCCATATTTAAGTATCTCGTTCTGCTTTGGGCAGTCTGTTACTATGACTGGCGTCAGCTGCTTCAATTTCCGCACACTGAGCAGACATCCTCCTCCCTCTTCTTCAGCACTTTCATTGGAAGAAGCAGGGAACCTCGCATGTGTGTCATATTCTAGACTGTAAACATTTCATCCCACCGCAGGTGTAAGTTGTCATATGGGTAGAATTATGAATTCAGGTAGAGTCTGGCGTTAGTTAACTTGCAGTAGTCGAATACAATGGAATTATTTGCTATAGTCCTTCTTCTATCAGTCTGAGATCCAAGTATGAATAATCTTGACGTCTCCAGCTGGCAGCAGGTTTTAATGTGGCATGTTTGTCTGCCTGTAGTTGGCAGCATCGGGTCCTCGAAAACCTCCCAAGAGCGGAATGGCTCTGAGCACTATGGGACTTAACTGCTGAGGTCATCAGTCCCCTAGAACTTAGAACTACTTAAACCTAACTAACCTAAGGACATCACACACATCCATGCCTGACGCAGGATTCGAACCTGCGACCGTAGTGGTCGCACAGCTCCAGACTGTAGCGACTAGAACCACTCGGCCACTCTGGCCGGCAAGAGAGGAATGTTAGTAAAAATATGTACTGGTACTTAGAACTTTCAAAAGCTTCAAACACTCCTCGTCTGATACTCTGATGTGAGCCATTTTCCATATTATCTTGCTGATTGTGATCATATTCTCCTATTCGGCTCCTTGAATGTATGATTTATTATCAGTCTTACTCTGTACCAGAATAAGTTCCTGTCTAGCATTAATAATAATCTGCTTCATGTCCTCAAAACAGCCCATAACTATTTTTAGAGGTACGCATGCAATAAATCGTTTCTACTCTGCAAATGATCTACCTACCGGGTCGACTACGAACCATCCTGCATTTTCTAAACCCTTCAAATCCGTGGGTGATTCACAGACGTGTGTTTTTAGGGTTGATTATGCAGACATTGTGTGTACGGTCGATATCAGATCCATGAAGTTCATAGAGTATCTCTTGAAACACTAATGTTACAGCATTATGTGTAAGCTTGGATTCCACAGTATCGCTGTCGTCGGTTTTCCTGAATGATCTCTCCAAACATATGAAACTCCTGCAAGGAAGCATCATCACGTCTTCGTGCTGGATGACAACTCTAATTTCATCATTCTTGTTAAATGTGGTTGAAGCATGAAATTTATGCGAGAAGTATTCCGGACGTATAATTCTCTCATCATACTCTACTGGACTGGTTATAATGAGTGAGGACACCATAGCGACGTTTCAAGCCAACTGATTTTAGAAACTCGTAATTCACACGTGTTATCGCTTTGCTGTTCGGCAGAGAAATGGCGTGCTGTGGATTCCGTGTGTTGGTTTCATACTATACACCCATCCTGCCTTAGATGTAATCGTACAATATATTTATTTTATTTATTTAGCGTATGGCGCTACACACATGGTTTCCACTTATTACAATATGCAATTATATCGTAAAATACACTATAAAATACATAATTAATAAAATATAATACATAAACACAATAAAAAGTATCATCACAGCAGATATTTTGAGTTAAACAAGTCTTCAAATTCTGACGTCCAAATTGGCCATCCATTCGAGGCAGGGCGGTGTGGCGTTGAAGAAGTCAGCCAGACTACCCTGGTAGGCTCTTAATACACAGTCCTGGGCGATGTGCTGTATTGTTTGATTAGGTGCCCCATAGTCTCAGCTAGGGCTGGGAAGCTTTCCCCACTTGTGTAGATTGTGTGCACATAGTCCATGTCCTGTTCGGATCCTGTTCAGGAATTTCCACAGCTGTCGTGGAAGTTCAAAGCCATTAGGTTTCTCTGATGGACAGATAAGTTCACGGTTGTCAGGGGAGGCACTATCACTCCAGCTCTCGTGCCATTTAGTATCCATGCTAAAGTTGGCAGCTGACAGTTGTTGGGCCAGTCTTAAAGGGTGATTTCTGGAGCGGAGTCTTGTTCTTTACAAAGTTGGGACATATTCATTGAGAGGAAGTAGTGGGTTATTCATTACTTTTGTGTATTACTGCATCATAGCTTCCTGTCTTCGCAAGGAGGGTGGAGCTATATGACTGAGAAGCCAATATAGTGGGGTACTCTTCATGCATCCAGTTATGTTTCTCATAGCAGCGTTGAGATGGGTGTCCATCTTGTTTACATGCTTGCTGGTTAACCACGCTGGTGCACAGTACTCGGCTGCAGAGTACACTAAGGCGAGTGCAGAGGTTCGGAGTGTGTCTGTTGCTGCTCCCCAGTTAGTACTTCAGAGCCTCTGAATGAGGCTGAACCGTGAGCTTATTTTATTGGATACATTTTCCAGGTGTCTTTTGAAGGATAATGTCCTATCTAGAGTGACCCCCAGGTACTTTGTATATGGCTGATATCGCAGTTGACTGTTATTCATATGAACCTTCATCTCAAATCCCGCCATTCTCTTGTACAAATGAAAACAGCTGACTTCAGTCTTGGTGGGATTTGGTATTAGCCTCCATTTGGTGAAATACTAATGCATTTTGTTTAGGTCAGTTGGGAGGATGTTTTCAGTGTCTTCAAACTGCTTGCTTTGGATAGCTAGGGCCATATAATCAGCATAGCTGAACTTCCGTGAGATGGTTTCAGGCAGGTCAGAGATGTAAAGATTAAAGAGCATTGGTGCTAGAACTGATCCTTGAGGCATTGCAGTGTTTAGTTTCCTCTGTTTGTTTATGTCATTACCCTGTATCACCTGGAAGTATCTATCCAAAAGCATGTTGCTGATAAGTCTCAGTGTCATACGGCAGGGGATTACTTTTATCAGTTTGTGTAGAAGTCCATCCTTCCATACAGCGTCATAGGCAACTGTTAGGTCTATGAAGGCTATCGCAGTCTTTTTTTGTTTTTGAAAACCTGATTCAATATATGTCTTTAGGCTTAGAACCTGGTCTGTGCAGCTCCTATTGGGTCTGAAACCTGCCTGCTCTGGAGGAATGACTTCTAGAATTCGTGGGCCCAGCCTGTTAAGGAGTATCTGTTCCAGAAGTTTGTAGCAGCAGCTGAGAAGAGCGATAGGGCGGTAACTTTCGGATTTTTCTGATGGTTTGTTTGGTTTCATCGCAGCAATTATTTTAGTAATTTTGAAAGCTTTTGGCAGACAGCCCGATGTCAGTATGCATGAGTAAAACTTGGTCAGCCATTTATTTGTTTCCTTCCCACATCGAGTCAGGAATTCATGGTGCACTCCATCATAACCAGGCGCCTTATCCGTTTTAACATCACAGAGAGCAGCTTCTAGTTCTTCAATTGAGAAGCTCCAAGAGCACTCAGTTTCTTGTGACGTTGTTCGCAGTATGTTTCTGTATTCCCTTTTTACTTTCTGTGTGTGGTGTTTGTCTCGGGGTGCTCTAGATAGTGATACAATTCGATTACTATCTGGTCTGGTTTACTTCCCCCCAGCTTCTTTAGTAAGCTCCAAGCTTTTCTGCCTGACTTCTTAAAATCCATTTCAGCAGTTGTCTTAATCTATCTATTTCTTTGAGCCTCATCTAGTGTCTGTAGGAGTTCATCGGCTACGTCTGTATCACCATGTTTTACGTATGTTTCAAGAAGTTTCTCACAATCTTTGTTCCAGCCCAGAATGCATTCCTTGGGGTACCCACGTGGGATACACTTTTTTGCTGTTGCAATCACTGCACCTACAAATCTGTTGTAATCTTTAGGTGTTGCTGGGATCCATCTTACGACCTTGTCAAGTTCTGGGGAGAACAGTTCCTAGTTTGCCTTTTGGAAATTCTATCTAGGTCTTGGTATAGATCGGATCACCGGGATTTGTATGCGTATTTCATATATGACTGGACGATGTTGACTGCGTGGGAAATCTGGTAGGATCGTTCTGGTTATGCTAATTGGTTGGCCACTGTGATTCTGGGTGGAGAAACATAGATCTGGATTTGAGTCTCTACCCCATGCTGCTGATCTGAAAGTTCCGTTATCCTTTGCATCGAATATTAGACTTAAGCTGTTTTCTTCCATCCAGTCTGTGAGTGCAACGCCATTCTGGTCACTGATGTTATATTTCCACATTGTATGTTGACTATTGAAGTCTCCCATGTACAGAGCTGGATGGTGGAATGGGGGTAGTACCTCTGGAGGCCACTGGAGGAGTGGAGGTTTGTAAACATTAGTTACTGAAACTTCTTCCACTTTTATAGTGACAGTATGGATTCCACTGTCAATGCCAGAGTGCAATACTTGGGCATTTTCTATGTTGCTGCGGATATAAGTAGCACAGCCGTGTAACTGATGGTATGTCGCACCTAGTATCTCGTATCCTGATATTCTGCCTCTTGCCTTAAGATCGGCCACACTAGTTACATGAGTCTCTTGTATAGCAACAATAGTTTCCTCACCACGAATATCAACAAGTTGATTATTCTGGTCCACAATACGCAACTCCAGTCCAATGTTTGAACTGTCACTGGAAAGTATATTGCACTGGTGGGAGAATCACAGGCATATACCCTGATGCAACTGAGGGGAAGAATCCGTAAACAGTATGAATCAGACTGTCGTTGAGATAGGAGTTCGTTACAATGTTACGCTCGACTCCGATTGTACTGAGAGACAGTATGTCCAAAGTCTGATACGACTTGTAAAATTACACAGTAGGCGTCCTATTGAACGTTTCTGGTTAAAGTCAGTCGTTGCATTCACAGTTATTGTTACAGATTTAAGTGTATTGATGTTTGTACGTAGCTCAACACCTTTCCCAGGCTGTTTAAATCGTCCATATAGTACACACCAAGTTGTATTTTCACAAAGTCTTTTTCACCATTAGTATGCAGATGCAATTTTTTGTTAGCCTCGGTGACGTTTGGGGTGCCGGAACCTCCAGAAACATCTAAATTCACAATACCACATTCACCAGTTTTCCACATGGTCTTTGGTAATGTATTCCGCTTAAACACACCACGGAATCTTGGAATGCTGAATTTTTTTCTAACAGACATAAGTAGATCAGTATTTGTGACTGTCCGATCTGGTAGGACTGCTAAATGGCTTCTTTTTATTTATAAATAGACCACACGCTTTCCTGTACGGATTTAAGTATTGTGCTTTCCCAAAGGCTGTGGCTTCCTTCATTTGGGGTTACGTCTTCTTGTTTCTCATAACGCCGCTTGGGAGTTCTGCACGTTCTCGACTATTCCAGCAATGATTGCAGTACCACCAGCGAGTGCCCCCACCCCCGAGAGAGCGAAGAGGTCTGGGATGAGGAATGGAAGAAAACCACCAGACGCCTTGGGTATTGGGAGAACTCGAGACGCTTCAACCTATCTTCTTCTTCTTCCTTCTTCTTTCTGCTTCACAGCGTTTTTAGCTGCATACGCTGGAGGGGGCTTGGACCCCTTGTTGTGTTGCGTGTCGCTATCACAGCCCAGGCCTACATTGATGCTTTAAGCACCTTTTTGCTTCCCACTGTAAAAGAGCAATTCGGGGATGGCGATTGCATCTTTCAAAACGGTCGAGCACCTGTTCATAACGTACGGCCAGTGGTGGAGTGGTTACACGACAACAACATTCCTGAAATGGACTGGCCTGCACAGAGTCCTGAGCTGAATCCTGTATAACACTTTTGGAATGTTTTGGAACGTCGACTTCGTGCCAGGCCTCACCGACCGACATCGATACCTCTCCTCAGTACAGCACTCCGTGAAGAATGGGCTGCCATTGCAGCACTTGATAGAACGTGTGCCTGCGAGAGTGGACGCTCTCACCAAGACTAAGAGTGGGATAACACCATACTGAATTCCAGCATTACCGATGGAGGGCGCCACGAACTTGTAAGTCATTTTCAGCCAGGTATCCGGATACTATTGATCACATAGTGTATGTCTGGTTCTATTATACTGAGAAATTATTTATGGGAGGATGTCCGTCCTTTTTTAGGAGCCGCGATGTACAAAATGCATCCACATTTGACCTTTTATTGTTCTGTTCACACGTTCCAGGATACTTGCCATCAAGAGGGTGATTGTTGAGTAGCGATGTATTCCACATCGCTGCATCACTTGGGAGGTTGTCCGGGCATCAATTCGTCCCTGTTTGCAACAAACGCTCAAACACATCCGCGACATATCTCACCGTTTTTGTTTTAACAGGTAATACCCAGGCAAATATGGAGTATGTATCAATAACCATAAAATGTTAGATTATTCTGATATGAATATTCCTTCATATTTACCTTTAATCATAACATGCCTACGAGGGTATGTTTCGCGTACTGCCTTGTGTATTTATCGAACTGCTGTCTCCACACGTATCCGATGATACCTATCTCTCTAAGCTCGGAAATTATTGAAGCAACCTCATTCGAATGGGCTGAATTACCTGTAGAATCTAATGCCATGAGCACACATAGTCGATCTATTAGCTCGATGGGGTCGTCGTAATATATATACTGCAGAATTCGGTTGTTCACTGCTTTATGCTCAATGTCAGTGCCATTTCCGCTGCTGCTGTTCTTGATTTCATCATCGACGATTGGTGTTATAAGGTTTTATATTTCTTGATGTTCTGGCTTTTTAGATCTATGTCCATCAGCCAAATGCAATATCTCACGGTAAACTTCCCCATCATTAACTGAATAATTTATGTTTTTTTTACTCGTGGCCCTTAGGAAAATAATGTTCATTAAGACAGGTGTTCTCTCAAACTGCCTATCATCAATCTGTGTCATTAGTTACATTTACAGGCTGCGTGCGCAGCATGTACCGTCTTCCCCTGCTGACGCCGAATGTTAAAATGTTACATGTGTGTGAATTCCTAAGGGACCAAACTGCTTAGGTCGTCGGCCTCTAGACTTACACACTACTTAAACTAACTTAAGCTAAGAACTACACTCACACCCATGCCCGAAGGAGGACTCGAACCTCCGGTGGGAGGGGCCGCGACGCCAAATGTTCTCTCTGTCTGGCCAGGGGTATGACGGACAATGAAATTGTCAGTGATAATACCATAGTTATCGTGCGGTTTTGTTTTTGCTGACAGCTACCTGAGAGATTCAGTAAACGACATGAAGGTCTCTCATGGTGTCTGCTGTCGATCCATATGCCCTAACCTTAGCAGCCGTAATTTCCCTCTATCGGCTTTCGCACCTGAATGACTTACTGCTTAGTCGACATCTCGATGTGTACTAATCAGACTTCTCTGCTGCGTGAGGCTTTATATTCCGCTCTTCTTCCTCTTATTGTGTGGCTACTCCTGCTTCTCAACAACAAGGACCTCTACATCTGTTTTCCCCCTCAATAGCCTCGACCTGTTCAGTTAAGTCGGCTACTTTCTTACCGATTTCATTAACTAAATCATTTAATGCCTTGATCATTATGAGAAGAGTCCGGTAATAGATCTCTAGCTCCCTGTACATACCTCCAACTTCATGCACGATAGTCTGAATTTTCTCATTATGTACAGACGGATGTTCCGTCTACTTACACCTATTCTCTAGGGTTGTAAGCCAGACATACGTCCCAATTTGGCCACAGTGCAGCGTATACTGATGCACTCACCTCTCTTACCATGCTACATACACAGAAACTCTTGGAAGTTTCGCCTATACCTACCATCATTAAGTTTTCTTGTTTTAAATTCAAATCGTCTTGTTAGAAGGCTATAACGAGGTTTGCATTACCCTAACCAAATGTTCTGTGATTCTGGAATATGTCTGGCTTAGATAAATTACATCAGCACCCATATGACGACCGAAACAGAAATATTTTCTGAATTGGTCTTGGTTTTCCAAAACAACATCGTCAAATATGGCTTTACTTTTTGAGGTGGAGGGATATCACTGCTTTCACTGAATGTCGTGTATCTAATGTCTTTTACACCGCGCAATATCTCCTGTAGTAGCTGATACTTGGGATGAAACTGTATTATTGAAGATATACAAACATGTTCAAATCATGAGTTAGTAGTGTCATGAGAACATTAGTCTTGCCACATTTGGATGGACCTACTTCTTCTACTTCAGGTTTCCTTCTACATCTTCACAGGACTCGTAACCTACAACAAAGTCCTTGTGAAGAGGCTGTTTCACCCACCCTGCCGTGATACCGACTACGTCAGGTACCGACAAGTAGTGGGCATATATTGGAAGACACACACACACACACACACACACACACTCATTCAGTTTGATAATGACTGGTGAGGAGGTGTTTGAGGCAATTGTCTACTGCTGATGGTTATAGGCACAGCATTGAAAATAATGATATTAATAAGTGTAATACTTGGACTATAATAAGAGAGGTATGAAATAACACATAAATAGGGAACACATAAATAGGGAAGGATGGGGAAGGAAGTCACCATGGCCTTTGAAAGGAACCATCCGGCATTGGCCTGAAGCGATTTAGGGAAATCACAGAAAACCTAAATTAGGATGGCAGGACGAGGATTTGAACCATCGTCTTGCTGAATTCGAGTCCAATGTCACAAATATAGTTTGAGATTATATCCACACATTATGTATTTAAATATGGTACATCGTATGTAGTATACCAAAAAAGTCATTAGATTCTTTCTTTATCTTCTATGCACCTGTACAATATTTCCTAAATAAAGATTTTTCGTAGGAAGTAAATTTCTCGCGTATCTCCTTCAGAGTGATGGGTACCTCACACTACTCTGGTTTTTCACATGCACATTTAACCTGTTTCACTTTCGACTCTGCGTTGATGCAGAAACAAAAGTTCTGCTCCAAATCATCAACACGTACACTCTGCACTAGTAGAAAGTTTACAACGTCATTGTATGTGGAGTCTATGCTTGGCAACTACCAACACAGTCTCTTCAATGCAAGGCATAGTGCAGTATCCACATGATATAAGTTCTTAACTGAGGCGTGTCACGGGTAAACAAACTTGTCACCTGATTTCACACATAGTGCAGAGTCATCATACACTGTTGTAATAGATAGTGCCACACTAGTTAGGCGAATGTCCAGTGGGGTAAGAGCTGAATAATACTGTGTGATCATCTGGTGATTTATGTAGCACCCTGCATGACATAATGTGCCCCATAAAAACTTAGAAATTGGTCCTTTAACAGACACCGATACATTTTCAGTCTCTATCCTCACATGCAACCCTCAGTTATGATCTGCTTCTATACCCATATTTATACGCTTGGTCCCATTAAGAGTTAAATTGTATGTAGAACAGAAGAGCATGGGCACACTTGGTATCTTCTTGTCCTCAACATCTGCACTCTGTTCCTGCACTACCACAGGGATGTTCTACTGGGACAGATGGTATGTGAGTGAACAGGACTGTCCTCCATCTTGTTGTTTAGGACCACCACCAGCACTCGTGGAGTCGGAAACAGACTGACCATCTTCATCACACAAATCGCTGAGCTGGACAGACAATGACAGCTCTTGTCCTGCTGCCACGTGGGGTAGGTGTTCAGTCTAAGGCGCCTTGCCACGGTTCGTGCGGCTCCCTTACGTCGGAGGTTCGAGTCCTCCCTCGGGTATGGGTGTGTGTGTGTTGCCCTTAGCGTAAGTTAGATTAAGTAGCGTGCAAGTCTAGGGATCGTTGACCTCAGCAGTTTGGTCCCATAGGAACTTACCACCACCACCTCCTTTTCCTGCTCCAACAAGTGGGCTATGTGTGGACTCTTCTTATCCATAGCATCTGCACTCCGCCCCTGCGCTACCACAGGGATGTTGTCGCCGGATGGGTCCTACGTCGGTAACCAGTACTGACCTCCATCTTGCTGTTTAAAACCGCCAGCAGCATTCGAGGCGTCGAGAAAGGGGCCAGGCATCCTCGTTACCCAAACTGATGACCAGGTCAGACAATAACAGCTCCTTGTCCTGTTCCAGCATGTGGGCTGTGTGCGCTACAGGATTCAGACATGCAGGAGTTAGCTGCTGCGGCAGGTACAGAGGTAGGTGCAGGTCCCAACAAGATAGCAGCTGAGGCTGCAACGGGTCTGGATGCGGCAGGGGTCGACATGTTCATGATCGACGCTGCAGGTCTGGACAGGTCGGAGGCTACTGCTGAACAAGGAGGAGGAAGCTTCACACACAGACTAAAACACGAAAAAACCAATAATAATGCTAACTGCAAAGATATAATATGTGATACTACTTTTCCACTTCTTACTGTTCTGCAGGGCTGTGCTCGATCTCGACTGCTGCTGCTGACACTTCATGTATATTCTTCTGCTGCTGCTGTTGGCTGACTGAGTGAGACTGAGGCTGTGGAACTGCTGAGCCTGGCTAATATCACCTCTGATGACGTCACCAGATACTGAGATCCTATTGGCCAAAGCCTATTACGCGACTGGAATTCAGCATTCCTATTGGTTCTCAGGCGTTTTTTCTGAACCACCATCTTGTATTATGTCACGGGAGGGGAGGGGAGATGGGAGTGGGAGACAGTCAACAGCGCCTTCTCATAGTGGTGTTGTGAGCTAGGGCAGCTGGTCCCTGAACCTAATGATGAACACACACAAAATTTGATATTCCCACCAATAAATTTGAATTTCCCGCCAAAATTTCAGTTTCCCGCCATTTCCAGGTGTGAGGGAGAGGAGAGGGGGGGCTGGGATTTCCCTAAGGGAGACCCACATGCTGGCTGGGGAAAAACCATGACGTCATCTGTGGGTGGGGATAATTAATTGATCAATTTATTAATTTTTATAATTAATGTGACATCAATTTTATATGAAAATTGTCCAACAACCCACTTTGTCAACTACTGACAGTGTTATCATAATAGACTGGTGTACGGTAGACGTTAAAGCTAACACTGTTACCTACTGCAGATATTTTGAGATCGAGGAATTTCAGCTCACAATTTTCATTCCACTCAGTGCAGCTGTGCCCACACTCACTCACGCAGTAGGGGTCACCCGCTATAGTTTACTGATCGCCAGCGCCTTCACATCTTAACTCAGTCAGCTCATGTCACTAGCCTTCTAAGTTCCATACTAAAGGTGAGCTGGAGCCACTGTCATACGTGTTTTATTTTAATGTTTCACAATAAAAGTCTGTAGTATTGGGCCACTACCTTCAATTAAGCATTTTAATTGCTGTTATTTGTGGCTGACGTGCACATTGTACTACACAAGAGCCTATGACTTAAACATTCGTTTACGTCAATATATGATTTTACGTGTGAGTATGTTCTTCCACAAAAGTTTTGGAAATTATTATTCATCGAATTTTGTTCCTTCTCTAGTTGACATTTACAACTATTTTGTAACAGTTTGTTCAATAGGTCCATTTTCCTTCGGAAGAAGAGTATGTTATATATGCCGAACCAATGGTAAAGGACTAATAAACCTTTAATTCTACAACTAGTTGGTTGTTATTTTCCAATGTGAACAAAAACAGAAATATTATCCAGAAACGAATTCGGAATGAGTGCGCATCATCTGAGGACACAGCCCCGGTTCAAATACGTACGGCACAAGAGTGCTATTGCTATTGCAAGTTGGTATTAGAATTAAAGAGAAGCAGAAGTTTATTAACAAAAACCAACACAGGTACTTAGAGCAATTATCAGAGCAGTACGATGGTTTGAAAGAACAAGAGACAGAGGCGACAGCTACCAACAGTACTATGGTGCGGTGCCACAGTTGTGCACCACTTAGAAGGATCACCGATTACGAAGACGGCTTCAATGTTCGATTACAAACACTACATGTCGGTACACAAGTACCATGTGTTCAAGGAAATAGAAAATATGCTCCACTCCACCGTTTGAATTGAGCAGTCCCATAATCTAATTCCACCATCACGGCCACTGATGCACAAACTGGAATACGTCTGCAGTTTTTTCTAAAGTGAATCCATGGTTAACATGAGGCCAATAGCACTAAAGCGCATGACCTGTTGCGAATTTAAGGAGGCGTTATTGATCCATTATTGGCCTACACAGAAACAGGCACGAGTTAGAAACGAGATAATTATAGGATGTGACTTTGAATGGTCAGGACTAAGAAATCCAGTGAAATTAATTGAAGAGATGCTGAAAAATAAACAATTGTTGCATGTACCACATAGTTCAGAAGAGACTGTTGGAGTTTGCTTCGAAATACTGCCACGGCAGTTCAAGCATATACTGTTCGGACTCTGAAGTAATGATGCAGACGAGTTCATGGGTTTTTTGCAGCAGACTCAATTTGTACGTCGTGGCGATCACAGACTGAATCAGCCAGTCGCTCAGGGACATAACTTTAACGGTCTGCAGAGGCCACATCACGAACGGAGAAGTATTAGGAAACATGCTAACTGTGGCGAACATTTCAGACCTTACCAACAGAACCCTGGAGGATGGATTAATTCGAATGATCGAAGAACTAATGGATACAATTACTACAATAGTAACAGGGATGCGGATTACAGACAGGAAGGGACTGAGCGGGTACAGCTACGACAGGCAGCAGATATTATTGAATTACGAGGACTTGACCCACGTGCGAACCCGATTGCATGTCTGTCATCGCAACAATGATGTGCGAACTTCACGGATGCAAGAAACTGAAGACCCGTCAACCAAATCGGAACAAAAAATGTAAACTACATCGTACATGAATATTTACGAGAAGGGTTATTAGAGGAGAGAGAGCGAGAGAGTGAGAGAGAGAGAGAGAGAGACGACACGAACGTCGCACGTCCAACGACTTTCAGAAAGTGATGAACAATTTGCCGGATAGTGTAACAGCGTTCTCACCGGTAACGGTGTTGAGGAATAAGGTAGCAGCAGCTCTGATAGAGTTCCTGAACAGGAAACACCAGCGGCATAGCGAAGTGATCGAATCGGCGATGCAGCAAATAGGAATAACGGCGGCGAAGCGGAAGGAAATAATTGACAAAAACATGCAGATGTGGAACTATGAACTAGGACAGATGATTTTGATATGGTTGCATAGACCATAGAGCAGTCAGAAGGAGGTATGTCATAAATTCTTTCCGCTGTATTATGGAGCATTGGAGATCCAGCGAACTATCCATGCCAGTGTCGTGGAGTGTGAGGGGGGGGGGGCAACAAAACGGGAAAATATCGTGGAAAACCCCAATATTAGCAACATAAAACGATTTAGAGAATGACGCAAAACAGGGGGAGAAACCATTGGGACAGATGTTAGAAATGGGTAGTAAAGGGGTGTAATTAGTTGAATAAAGATGTTGCCACACCAGTGGTAGTATAAAAGGTGAACATTAATAAAATCGAAAAACTGCAGGGACGGATTCCAGACTGGAAATGGAGGAAAAAGCGTCCTGTGAACATACGTCTGGAAATGGACAGTGTATATGGAGCAACAAATCATCCCGGAACACAATACAGAGCCGCGCCGCATCCACAGATGTTCAAAGTGGCCTGCATGGTGATAGGGAAAGTATCGCACTTTGGCTTACACCATGTTGGTAGGCCGCTTGCTTGGAGCTTCTACTAGGGTTCATCTCAGTATGCTGTAGAACCCGGTCCTCCAAATCTGATGTACGCACAGTTAGCCACCTCCCTGCACGTTCGTCTGTCTGAAAGACCCATGATCACACAGAAGACCAAAAAGGGCTTCAATGTCGTGTGATGTGGTAGGCGTCTGGGAGTGTTTATATTTCGATATAGCCCTGCTGCCTCTCGACTGTTTCCGTAGGCTTGGCAGTATACAAACACCGTCTCTGTTTGTTCCCGATGTGAATATCGGATCATTCTGCTGCTTTCAGTACGTAGCGCCAATTACACACCCCTCAACACACAAGGAACACACGGCACGTTGTCAGAGGAACTGCCATTCGTCAGCGCCATCTACCGTGGCTACGACGCAGACACGTGCTCATAGGACCATTTTCCTCTATTTCCAGTCAGAAACCCATTCCTGCAGTTTGTAGGTTTTATTAATGTTCACCATGTATAAATAAGTAAATGTTGATCTCGAGAAAGAGGAGAGGAACCTAGAAATATAGTGTTGCTCTGGAGGTCTGTTCAAGATATGGAATAATAGATAGGGACGATAATTATGGATTAAGTAGGCATGTGTTGCAAGGAAAATTGTAAGACCCGATAGGAGGGCGCATGATATGGCAAGCGTGGAGATAGAGGACTCGGGTGTAAAAGGAGTGTGCATGACTTCAAGTAGACTTGAAATTGGTCTAACAGTTAAGGAAGCGAAGAAAACAGGAGGGGCATTAGTATGTAGAGTAATAGGTGATGATGTATGTGTCCACACCAATAGAGCATAAGGATGTAGAAAATAAGAGTAAATAGAATGGCCCGTGTCAAAAGTACGTGTCGTAAATGGTTGATATGCAAGAAAGAAGGGCTGATATTGTTTACAGTGCACATGGTGGACCACAGTAATTGTCGAGGATAGGGAATGAAGGTTCTGCTTTAAAAGTAGTCGGTAGGAGTGAAGGATTAAGGGAGAAGTGGACTTATAAGTACTGTACAAGAATGAAAGTTCAACCAAAGAACGGAGATGAGTTGTAGCAATGTTTGCAAGGAATATAGGGATTCGTTTTCTGTCTCTCCCTCTCTTTCTTTTTTTTATCTACATAAATAAAAGCGGCCATAACCATACTAAATAGGACAAGAAGATATGATGAAGACTTTAACAGCGAGTGAAGTGTGGTTCTAAAATAACGGGACTGATGCTGTCACAGAGTATGTATACTGCGCCAAAGATGAATGACCAATAGTTGTGAAGCGTGAAGCCCTCTCAGTCAAATGCGGCATCTCTGGTGTCTGTAGACAAATCACTTTGGCTCTGTCCTTCGTTTGTATAAGAACTGTTACTTTGTTTAGCAGGGAAAATGATACGTGTAATAACAGAGCAACGAATGGTTGTGAAGTTTCACATGAAACTAGAAAACGTTGCTACTGAAACCTATGTTTTACTAAAAGAAGTGATGGCGAAGAATGTTTATCATGTACGCAAGGTTTTGAGTAGGAGAAACATAACCATAATATGGTTTATTGGGAGAATTTTAGAAAAGTGTGGTTCATCTATAAAAGAGACCGCCTATAGGACACTAGTGAAACCCATAGTTGAGTGCTGCTCTTAAGAGTGTCTGGGATCCGCACCTGGTCTGATTAAAGGAAGACATCGTAGCCTTTCAGAGGTGGGCTGCCTAGATTTGTTGCGGGTAGGTTCGAACAACGCTCAAATATTACGGACATACTTTCGAAACTCAAGTGGGAATCACTGGAGGGAAGATGATGTTCTTTTCGAGAGAACTATAAGAAAATTACGAAAACCGGGTTCCCGCCGCTACGCACTATACGGTGGTTTGCGGAGTATATATGTAGGTGTAGATTTTGTATAACAGTCTAAGAAGGTATAGTGTGCTGTTGTTTTGTTTTGAAGATGGAAAGAGGTAGTTGAACCCTAACAACGACACCGAAGAAGGAGGTAGCCCGACATAAGTATCGAGGAGAAGAGAGGAATGACGGGATGCTTGATGGAATAAAAAGAGAAGAATATATTTCTCGGCTGACGGTGTTTACTTCTAAACTATGATCTTAACAGATTGCAGTTAACATAGGCATAGATAACTAGCGTAACTAACATGAGACACAAGAGATTGGATTTACATGTATGTAAAGATGGATGGTACTACAGTATGGTTTAGTAACCAATAACCAAGATATTGACATTTAAACTATTATCACAAAAAAGTGAGAAACGGAGGTAATATGAAGCCGTAACGAATATGAGGAAACTTCACTAGGAATTAAAATAAAGCAACCATTAAAATTACGAACGCTGGTGTATAGATTAATAATTGTAATGGGAAGTGTGTAAATAAAACATGGAGATTATCTAAGGTAATAAATAGAGCAAAATGTGATTGTGATCAGGATTTTTGTGTAGTAATAAGAAATAGTAGAATAGACAGGGATAATCAAGAAAAATTTGTATCGCAAGCAGTGCACAGGTAGCTGGCGAGGACAACCAGCGGAGAGTACGGGACGGCACTGTAGTCACTGGTACACGAGCGGACGCGCCGGGGTAGCTGGCAGCCTACCCGCCCTCTGGACAGGTCCAATGAGCAGCGAAGTGAGGTCAGTCCGCTGTCCACCTCTGAGGCATCTACTGTGCTCGCCACACGACACTGAGACGGAGTCGCCGCCCACTAGGAACCAGAGCGGGCGCGACAGTATCGACAGTCCAGCTGGTAAATAAGTGGCGCCCCCCCCCCCCCCCCTAACAAGCATAGGCGTGTGCCAGGAGCGAAAGGACTCCAACGTGGCAGAGAGATACAAGTTTTAGGCTCTCTAGCGACTTAACGAGATACCCCGCAAGAGAACGACGGAGATAATTCCTGTGCCAGTGCGAGATAACTGTTCTCAAAAGCCCGAGCGAGTGTACCATAACTACTGTGCGACCAGTGCCAGTGTTACTTGTGCTGGGTGGAGACCGAATGTTCTGTTGTATTGTCAATCGTATTTTTTGTTGTTTCTTCCTCTTTAACGAACTAGTGATTTCAGTCATATGAGCTTACCATAGTTTTGTAATTTATAGGTGTAAATGTAGCTCACTCGTTTGCCCATTGTCTTTCAACGTGGCGCATGTTTTGTCATGCATGAAACACAGGCACACATTACTGTGACCACGCAGAATTCGTTGTATTGATAAATGCGTTGAAGATTTTCGAGTGAAATAGTATCTGGTTGGTATTCCACCACAATATAAAGAGATTGGTTTAGTAGGTTTGCGACCCACTGTTCCCAAATCAGAACAATCTTACCTCATCTGGAGAATTATTAATTCACTGGGATGTGGCTTGAAATAGAAAATTAGAAGTTACTACGCCATTTGACATGCATGTGTGTTCTTGAAGTACACTCAGCGTATTTGTTACCCGTAACTATACGTTGTTAATATAATTTTTTGTGTCATTACTATGTTCCTGTATAAATAAATATACACGCCAGTCACTGGCGTTGATGTGAAATTAGTAACACGGACATGTACTTAGTGCCCTGATGATAAAAATAATACTATATCATTTCATGCTAAAACTGACAACTATTTATGTAAGATTATGGGTTTTCAGCCAGGTGTAAGACTAGTGTAACTTCGAACCACTAATAATTTTGCGGATTAGGAAGATAGAAATATTGTAAGAGAAAATTTTCCCTTTCTTTCATATGTGAATGTGTTTATCAAAATGCTCAGTAGCGTTTATTTTGCTTTGATTTGTTGCGTAGAGTTCTGTTGAGTGGTGTTTATCAGTTTGGAGTGCCTTCCACAACACCTAATTAATTGCCTTCAGTAACAGACTCAGTATTAAGTGTGGATTAAAAGGATGGTTTCCACGAGTACGATCGTGGAGTTTCACATATATGTACATGCTTTATGTTTTTTTCTGTTTTTTTTTATGTTGACAAGGATAAAATTTATACTTCCATGGTGCCATCCTTTACTACGGACATGGCCGGGCCACAACCCATCCAGGCCTTGGACAATACGAAAGGATGCAGATGCAGTGCTAAAAATGTAACCCTCCAATGTTTCCCTCAGCCTAGCCTACAGTCAGTATAGTGTGTCCGCAGGTAGACGGGAAAAATTTGTTGACGGGGTGAACGAATTCAGAGAAATGCTATTGTGAGCGTGCGGAAGCGTTGGCTCCGGCTACAGATACGATCGTTAGAAAGCGTCCAGAAAACGCCAACAGCTGTGACGTTATGGTATGGCTCGTGGACATCTAAACCGACGCTGAGAGAGCAGCGCTTTTTTTGCCTTTTCGTTTTCCCACGGTGGCAAAATCGCGCTGGTGGGAAATGCAGGCTCAGTCGTTGGTAGGCGGCCTGTGACGTGTGTCTTCAGCCCACTTTTTGGGCAGAGATGGTTAGTAAAAAAATCTATTTTGAGAATTATTTTTAAGGAACCGCTGGAAGAAGTATGAAAGATTTTACAAAATTATCACATTGGCCAAGACTGGCCACGATGCGTACGACTGATTAGGAAATCTTAGCCTCACACAAAACTGTCACCAGCCATAGCCGCGGTGGTCTAGCGGTTCTGGCGCTGCAGTCCGGAACCGCGGGACTGCTACGGTCGCAGGTTCGAATCCTGCCTCGGGCATCGGTGTGTGTGATGTCCTTAGGTTAGTTAGTTTTAAGTAGTTCTAAGTTCTGGGGGACTTATGACCTAAGATGTTGAGTCCCATAGTGCTCAGAGCCAACCAGCCATAGAGAAGCGTGCCTTTTAAATATTCGAGTAAGGACATTCAAGCACTGGCTGTAGCTTGGAAAAGGTTAGGATTTGTGTTCTGATATTCAAATACGACTGTAGACATCGAGACTTAGGGTCGGACAGACTCAGAGAACCACGTCCCTGACCCACAGTGGCGGAGGGTCCCATCGATTTACTTTGGTTCGACGCTGACCATCGAAGCTCATGGCAAGATTACATAGCAACACATAGGGACTGATAGGGACAATAACCTGTCGATTGGGATGGAAGCAGTGACCTTTCTAATGGTTGCTCCCCCAACAGCATATTTGACTTTATTAGATGTCGAATTCACACCATGCAATCACTACATACCTGTTACACGATTTTTCAATTCCACAGTCATGACAGTGAATCGTCACAACCAAATTGACGTCCTCGTCCATTTCCGAACATTTTCAACAACAGATACAGTAACTGATGTGATCAGCGGTGCACTGATGGATGTGAAACTGTGAATAACGAATGTTCAGTCCTTGCAAGATTTAATATATTTTTTGTGAAATGAATTCTAAATCCATTGTACCCTATGTTTTTACTTTTAGGTGAGTAAATCCCATATCATAGAAAGGAGTAGTAGAAAATTCGGTGAGACTCAGTCAGAACACAGAGTTTAGGGTCTCCTACACCAGACTGCGTTAGTTAAATTCCGTTGCGTAACTCTGTTAATCACCACTGGCTCCTGAGGAGTGGTCTGCTGTCGTAATTATACCCGTCAGATCAGCCACATGTAGAGCCCAGAGAAGGTTCAAATGGCTCAAATGGCTCTGAGCACTATGCGACTTAACTTCTGAGGTCACCAGTCGCCTAGAACTTAGCACTAATTAAACCTAACTAACCTAAGACCATCACACACATCCATGCCCGAGGCAGGATTCGAACCTGCGACCGTAGCGGTAGCTCGGTTCCAGACTGTAGCGCCTAGAACCGCACGGCCACTCCGGCCGGCCCCAGAGAAGGGGGATGGAATCTCGCTAAGTACAAGTCTTTTGTTTTTCTCATACTGAGTAAGTTGCAGTACCAGTTTAAAGTTATGACATGTTTTCTTCAGATTAACTACATGATCAAAGGCAACAGAAGGAATTTTGTTTCCATTCTGGAGAAGTACAGCTTTCAGACCAGGTTTGCTAGAATCTATGAACTGAAGTCATCCATAATATCTACATCTACATGATTACTCTGCAATTCACATTTAAGTGCTTGGCAGAGGGTTCATCGAACCACAATCATACTATCTGTCTACCATTCCACACCCGAACAGCGCGCGGAAAAAACGAACACCTAAACCTTTCTGTTCGAGCTCTGATTTCTCTTATTTTATTTTGATGATCATTCCTACCTATGTAGGTTGGGCGCAACAAAATATTTTCTCATTCGGAAGAGAAAGTTGGTGACTGAAATTTCGTAAATAGATCTCGCCGTGACGAAAAACGTCTTTGCTTTAATGACTTCTATCCCAACTTGCGTATCATATCTGCCACACTCTCTCCAGTATTGCGTGATAATACAAAACGAGCTTCCCTTTTTTGAACCCTTTCGATGTCCTACGTCAATCCCACCTGGTAAGGATCCCACACCGCGCAGCAATATTCTAACAGAGGACGAACGAGTGAAGTGTAAGCTGTCTCTTTAGTGGACTTGTTGCATTTTCTAAGTGTCCTGCCAATGAAACGCAACCTTTGGCTCGCCTTCCACACAATATTATCTATGTGGTCTTTTCCAACTGAAGTTGTTCGTAATTTTAACACCCAGGTACTTAGTTGAATTGACAGCCATGCGAATTATACTATTTATCGAGTAATCGAATTCCAACGGATTTATTTTGGAACTCATGTGGATCACCTCACACTTTTCGTTATTTAGCGTCAATTGCCACCGGCCACACCATACAACAATCTTTTCTAAATCGATTTGCACCTGATACTGGTCTTCGGATGACCTTACTAGACGGTAAATTGCAGCATCATCTGCGAACAACCTAAGAGAACTGCTCAGATTGTCACCCAGGTCATTTATATAGATCAGGAACAGCAGAGGTCCCAGGACGCTTCCCTGGGGAACACCTGATATCACTTCAGTTTTACTCGATGATTTGCCGTCTATTACTACGAACTGCGACCTTCCTGACAGGAAATCACGAATCCAGTCGTACAACTGAGACGATACCCCATAGGCCCGCAGCTTGATCAGAAGTCGCTTGTGAGGAACGGTGTCAAAAGCTTTCCGGAAATCTAGAAATACGGAATCAACTTGAGATCCCCTGTCGACAGCGGCCATTACTTCGTGCGAATAAAGAGCTAGCTGCGTTGCACAAGAACGATGTTTTCTGAAACCATGCTGATTACGTATCAATAGATCGTTCCCTTCGAGGTGATTCATAATGTTTGAATACAGTATATGCTCCAAAACCCTACTGCAAAACGATAATCGGTGCTCTTATCAAGCCCTTCCTTGCTGATAAGCGGCGTAATGTTTCGGAGTGCTGCCGATAGGTAGCGCACGGACGAGAAATTCGTCCTTTCTCGTAATAAGACCGGGCTTTAGAAATTATAAGTATTAATGTAATAAACGCACTGTATCTTTTACCAGTCTGAACATTCAGACAGCACTATATCGTTTATAACGATTGTCTTTTGGGCGACTTATGTTTGATTACCTTGTGTGACTGCGTTCGCGGCTTTTGCTTGCTACCAGTCGCGTTTGGCGCTGAGTTTGTATTGCTTGGCGGAATTACGCCGAGCAGGCCACTTCCCGCTCATAGAAATTCTAACCCTGCCTGTCTCGACGTCCCTTATCTTTCCTCTCTTGAGAGTACTAGGTGGCATATGAGTATTGGGGCAAGGCGGGTTCTACCCCAAAGTACCATTATCCAATATGGCGGCGATGACGTCACCCAAACCCAAGGCGGTTTCAACCATAAAGTACCGTTATCCAAGATGTCGGCGATGACGTATGGTGTCAGTGATATCAGTTGATGACGTCATCGAAGATGGCGGTCATGACATCATCTGATGATGCAAGTACTGTTATCCAAGATATTGGGGAATGTACTACACCCCCCTGCCACATCCCCCCTGCCACACCCCCCCTCCCACACCCCCCACACACCCGGTGGGAAGCTGAAATTCTATCAGGACAATGCAACCTCTACTAACCTAACAAAATTGCGGGAAAGAAAGGTTACTTGGGCTACCTCCACTAACCTAAGTCACCCGACTGCCACCTCGTCCTAGGAAATGGTGGTAAGTTTGAATTTTGGAAGGAAGATTGGTCACTTGGCCTATCCCTACTAACCTAAGAAAATGGCGGGAAAATAGTTAAATTGCGCTACCCCCACTAACCTAAGTCATCCAACCCCCACCTCGTCCTATGAACTGCTGCCAAGTTTGAATTTTTGGCTGTGAAATAGAACAACTGGGGTATCTCTACTAACCTAAAAAAATGGCAGGAAAGAAAGGGTAGTTCCACTAACCTAAGACACCCGACAGCCACCTCCTCCTAGTAGTGATTCATGGGAAAAGGACTCGACCAGTGCTGGACATAAGTCTTTATTTTCCATGCATCAGTCTTTTTTTAAACAATTCCATGCAGTACAGCCATCCAGTGTGTTCACCACAAGGTCTAGACTTCAGCTGTCTCAGTACACAGTACCACTAGCAGAGAGCGCTGTCATCAGTTCTGTGACATAATCTAAGATGGCAGTCCAAGGTGGGGGAAAATGGCGGGAAAAGGACTCTGCCTGTGCTGGACATAAGTGTTTATTTTGCAGGCAGTGTCTCCACCACAAGAGCTAGAGTCCAACTGACCTAGTACACAGTACTGCCACCAGAGGGTGCTGTCATCCCTCCTTTGATGTAATCCAAGATGGTAGTCTGGAGGGGGAAAATGGCAGGTAAATGACTCAGCCTGTGCTGGGCTGCTGGAGAGAGTAAGGAAAGAGGGTACTTTATTAATTTTGGAACAATTTATTTAGGGATGGAGTATATTTATCACATTGATACAGTCTGCGCTGGGCTGTTGGAGAGAGTAAGGAAGGAGTGTACTTTATTTATTTTGGAACAATTTATTTAGGGATGGAGTATATTTATCACATTGGTACAGAACACACATTGTGACATGCTTGGGCTCACACCATGCAGATCACATATCTGTCAACAACTCCTAAATAACACTCTGCAGACATGCAAACAACTCCTAAATTACCTAAATAATTTCAGTACAGACATGCAATCTCCTCCTAAATAATGCAGTACACAGATGTGCAGACATGAAATCAACTTGTAAGCTCCTGGTAGCCATCAGCGACACATGCATATACACAGATATAGAGAAAACAGAGCAAACGCTCTCCAAATGTGGAGGTGACAGAACACACTCGAGTACAGTACTATGCTACACCTCCCGATCTGTGCATATGGGCTATGTGTTGGCAGCTCTGCCTTATTTAAAAGCAATTTTAGAACACACAACGAGAGGTTATGTCATGATCACGTGGACAGAAATGACATAGAAAAATTGATAGAGTTGCGAAAAATAATGGGTGAATAGCTATAAATTGAATATACACAGAAATGTGGGGAACTTGAGGAAGTACTTGCATATCTTCTGGTTTGAGCTGAACAATTTGTATGTGGGGACAAGTATGCGGCATCAAGAGCATTCCAAGTAAACATCTACTGGAAGTCAAGGGAATCGGGGAAGCAGTCGATTTTTCTCCACTGAGGCAGCATTATACCGTTTGTCTATGGAGATACCAGTGATACATGCGAGTTGACTACTGTATTTGACGCTTCTCAGGAAGACTGAGAACCATCTGCCTCTAAACTTACATGCATCTCTGTTAAAGGATAATGGAGAGTGGATGGAGTGATCGATTGAGTTGGAGCTGTAACGAAGTATGATTTGAGTGTAGACTGATGATGCGTTCTAGAGAGGTGTGAAATTGCTGCACGTCAGTTTTTCCACTGTTCTGTCAAGATGCATCAGTCGTGTGACACAGAATGTGTTCAACTCGTACACAGCCACGTCTTCTGTATGTGATTTAAAGCACTGTCTACTTGCGATCGTTAACAATAAACCTGTGGGTCATCAGAGGACTTTCATCTCATTTGTGATGAAGCATGGCACATTCCTCTAAACGAATTATGATTTATGTTAAGTACTGTATACATTTGACTGACAGTTGTGGTGTTTACAGAGCTAGTGACGGAATGACTTGTAATTTTCACACGTCAAACGCTTCTCCTATGCGTTTATCTGTTTCCTTGTAAGAGGTATTTGCCGTTACTAATGATCATTTTATATAGGGATGATGCAGGCATAGTGTAATTTCTGATCCGTGATCGGATGTGAACAGTGGGCACTATGCATCTCCAGAAAGCTATATTGTACTAGTATCACACAGAGCCAGTGTTGTAAGGATGTAGTTTTTTCGTTTTACAGTTCGATAACACAGTTTATCTTAGAGAAACCATGAAGAAGGATGTACGTCATCCGCTTCAAATATCTTTTTACATTGGAGTATTAGCACGGCTACATTTCACACGATTGATAGGTCGGAAACGCAAGAGATCTAGCATTATAGCTCGTTATAAGTGCGGAACGTTGTAGCCTTAGGAGTGCATGTGTTTATGTTCTCTCTTACCAATACCTTCCAGCTACGGATCCTAGACTCTAGAACAATACTTTAGAGTTGATAGATTGGTGATATACGTAAAAATGCGTCGAACTCCATCTGTCTGGAACCCAACGGGCATAAAAGTCATTCGTTTCTTGTTCTTCTTAACCGTATGCTATTACATCACAGCACTTTGAAATCTCTTACTATATATCGATAAGGAGTGCTAAGCTCCTCGACATGAGTGTATCTCTTAAATCTTGTGCACTTGGATTGGTGAGGACTCGGAAAGCTCCATTAATTCACGAGACGTGGAGTGTAGCAGTTTACTTCTTTTCGGTTGCAGATTTATTCAGTAACAGTTCTGCAGGGCGAGTTGGTCAGTCACAGTGTGATGAGGGTCTTTCACTCTCTAATTTTACCCTAAGACAACAAGAATGCTCTGTGACTCTTATGCGCAGAGAGATACTGTAGATCGTAAATTAAGCACTGTGCTCGAGTTGTTAGAAATGTGTAGAGCACTGTTTGGTATACTTTGATGATTTATGTGTTCGAGAATTAATGCTGAGTGGACGTACTACGCAGTCATCTATGTACATTTGCAATGGTCCTTGCAAAGTAGTGAAGGGGCGGTTTAGCTATGATACTTAAATTGGGGAAACATGCTGTCACATCATTGGTCGGTCTTGAAAGTACTGTAAAATTGCTAAAATTGTTCGCTCTATCGACTGTGATGCTTATTATTACAGTACATCGACGGTGTCTTTTCCATCCCATCCGTACATTGGCGCGCTGTTGGTTACCACATGATGATTGACTGATGGAGCTTGTTTGAGTTGGGGAATGAGTTTTGTTCATGGGTGACACGCTCAGGGACTGGGTGTTGTGTTGTCCTAAACTTCATCATTTCATCCTCATCGACGCGCAGGTCGCCGAAGTGGCGTCAACTCGAAAGACCTGCACCAGGCGAACGGTCTACCCGACGGGAGGACCTAGCCACACGACATTTCATTTCATTACATGGGGTGCAGAAGATGGTGGATATGTCTTTCTCTGACTTTTGTTCTGTTTCGACTTAAACTGGAATGATCACATGCACAAAGCTGTAGAAATGGGAGCCGTTGCAAGATGTGTAGGGGCTGACTAAAACCAGGTTGGAATTTTACTGTACCAGACAGGTTCGAGAAAGGTGGCTCATTGCGAGATATGGGAGTGCCAGAAATAAGATTGAGTAGTGGTTGTAATCATTGAGGTAATTATCAATAGGATCCAATGCAGGTATATGCATGAATGGAAAGACCTGATTCCAAATCATAGAAATCATTTCTAGCGGATAACGTAACACTAGAGATCTGAAAAGTTAGTGTAAATTTCCTTACGACCTCAATCAGCACACCATCTACTACTGTTTGTGATCCTTCTCAATCGACCATTGCCTATAGCTCAGTGCATATATCACCGAACCTCTGACATTGGATTGAGACAGAATTCGCTACAGATACTGTAGAAATATCTAGCTCCGGTGGCACACATACTGGTTTCATAGCACGTTCCTTAGGCAAATCACTTTCTAAATGGGTAATTTTATTACGAGGTTGCACCGTCGATGACGTGTAATCGCGCTGTTGGTCTGATACTACATACTTCTGCGATCGCCATCATGGTATTTGTCTGGACAAAGAAGCACCTCATTCAGAGGTAATGTCATACCTCGATTTGTAAAGCGGGTATAGCTGTTTACATTGATACTTGTATGCACCTGTTGAACCAAGACCGCTTGTGACAGTAATATTCAGTAGTTATTGGGATCATGTTTTTTTCAACATCTGGTGGTTAAACCTCCCTTTCTAGGACACGGTGGTAGCACTCACATGAAAAACTTAGAGACATGTCCACCCATGCTTGATTTTCTCTCAGTATTATTTTGTATCGCCGGCGATCAGTTATTGATGAAGTATTATACTTAGTAGTAGGGGGTGCGTGATATGTTCGCATTTGAGCATCAGGCTTATAACGTATATGTTTGTGTTCCGACATGTGCAAAGGAAATGACTATGTCCAGTCGTGAGGAAGGTATGGATTTGATGTGGAGTACTGTGATGGCATTGGAAGAGTATGTCAGGTCATAAGAAACTGTAACTATATTTCTGTTTTCAGAGCCACAGCCGTAAGCAGAGTGTATTTCTGATACTTCGCTCATTGACGAGTGTCATTCAACTGAGACCGCAATGGAACATTTAGTTGTAAGTACAGGGATAAAATACATATGTGAACGATTTCATAGAATCATTCTGTCTACGCGTGCTTGGCCTGCAGCGCCAGTGACGTGTGTGGGAATGATTCAAGTTTCCCATTAACGGCAGCAGCCGTCCGAATGCAAAGGCCTGTTGCTATGCAGGAATGTATCTGAGTTAACTTTTCCGTCCTCTAGACGATCGAATAGAGAGCTAATAGTTAGTATGTGTTGGGCAGCTTTCGTGATCTCGTAGAAATTTGAGAAGAGTAAACATGGAGGTGTGTTTGCGCTGGACCTTTATTCCCTCCCATGTAAATTGTTCGGTTGACTGCTTCCACACATTTCCCGTCTTTATTTGGTTGAGAGAATATCTGTCGTGGTGTGTGCATCTAGCAGGTGAAAGAGACGTTTGCTGGTTCTCTAGACATGAGAAACACCTTAGCTGAGTTTGTAATAATACTAGTAGGCAGAAACTACATTATACTAGCGCCGACTGAACCGACGCACATTCCCTATCAGAGTGGACACAGGCCAGACTTGATAGACATGGCCCTCATCAAGGGCATTACATCGACACTCAGCGTCGCTGTTGAAAACGATCTGCCCTCAAACCACCAACCTGTAATACTATACATTGAGGAAACACTGCAGCACATGGAACAACGCAAGATGTTGGACTATGGGCGTGCGAATTGGACATTGTTCAAGGAAACGCTCGATAGCCACATCCCACCCACACACGAAATTAATGAAACAGCACAAACTGACGAGGCAGTAGAAACCCTCACTAACGCCATCCAGGATGCGATGGCAGGCACCGTACCTGATCGCACCACACAACAACACAGTGCGGCCCTGTCCCAGGAAATCCTGGGCCTAATCTCCATGAGGAATCGCCTCAGGAGACAGTGGCAGCGCACCAGGCGTCAGTACTTCAAACGGCACATAACAGGCTACAGGGCATCATACACGATAAAATACAAACACATAGAACACAACAGTGGAACCAAAAACTCGAAGGGCTGGACACCTCACGACCTGGCGTGTGGCAACTAGCCCGACACTTCACCAGGGAGAAAATATACACCCCAACGCTTCAAGGGCCTGACGGACCTGCATACTCAGCGGACGAGAAAGCAGAACTGACCAAGAGGTTACACGCATTCTAGACCAACCATCGCGCGACGACATTCAACATGCTAGCACAGCCGAAGTCTCCTGGGCTATAATGCATTCCGCTGCTAGCAAAGCCCCTGGTCATGATGGCATTCAAAACCGTGTCCTCCAGGAGTTCACGGATAAAGCAACTGAGTACCTAACACACATAACGAATGCCATACTAAAACAACAACACTTCCCCGCCTTTTGGAATACGGCCAAGGTCCTGATGTTCAGGAAGCCGGGGAAAGACCACAGCCTCCCACAAAATTACCGACCCATCAGCCTTCTGAGCTCGCTCAGTAAGATTGTTGAGAAGGTTATTCTCAAACGCATCACTAGGCACTGCATAACAAATGACATCCTGAGACCGGAGCAATTCGGCTTCAGGAATCACCACTCCACAACACAACAACTCTTACGGGTCGTTGAACATATAACACATGGCTTCAACATAAACAGAGCTACAGGGGTGGTGTTCCTGGACAACGAAAAGGCTTTCGACCGTCTATGGCACAACGGCCTCATTCGTAAACTCAGCGACGCGGGATTCCCCGACGGGCTGCTGCGTCTAATACACTCATACCTCACAGGCAGGAGTTTCAACACTGACGTGCAGGGAAAACAATCAACACGACACAGTATACACGCGGGAGTACCCCAGGGAAGCATCCTAGGGCCCCTACTGTTTAACCTCTACATAAACGATCTCCCAGCTGCACACAACACAACGATGACAATCTACGCGGATGACACAGCCATCCTCGCGCAAGATTGGAAACCATCAAACCTTGTGTCACGCCTACAGACTGCACTCAGAGTGGCTGAGCCTTGGTTGGAGAAATGGCGTGTTAGAGTAAACGTCGACAAGTGCGAAGCCGTTCTGTTCACTAGAAGGCCGAAGCAACTGCGCAAGCACCGATACTGCAGACCAATAACTCTAACTGCACGCCCAATACGTTTCCGTGAGAAAGTCAAATACCTCGGTGTCTGGCTAGACCGGAAATTACTCTGGGGGGACCACATACAACACATGACCACAGAGTAACATATCTAACATATACAGAGAGGAAGCCCCCCCTAAACCACTGTCCCGGGGGTGTGCTCGTAGTTCCGTTAGACGACAGTAGATGTCAGGCGTGTCGCCTGCTTAGTTTCGGGAGATCACGCTAGAGGCGCTTCGGCAACGGCCTCCCTGACGTCAAGGGTAGCAAGGTGGTGTGACAGAGGGGTGAGACCGAGAGAGGGTAGCCGCATCTGTGTAGGCAGCAACAAGCAATACTTACATAGAAAATTTGGGCCAACGCTTTCAGCAGCGAGCACTTCCGCGTGATGTCACTGTCGAGAAGAGACGATTTTTCACGTTCGCGCATGGCCGTATTCCGCTTAAGCCACCATTAATTTACTAAACTGAAGGGCGATGTAATAAGATATGAGTTCGATTGAAGCTTACCTACACAGGGACTTACTGCTTTCCACGGCAATGAAATTATCATATTGTCTTTCTAGAAATGACAGATGTATAACTACGTATTATGGATCACCTTGACATATACATTCTATTGTTTAACATTTTCTATGAGATAAGTTATAACTTGGCATCCTTCAGTCGTTATTAAGTATTACACATTTTTAATAGTACAGGAAATCGTAAGAGCTTTCAGTTTCTAGACGCAGTTTTTTCGTCACAATCAGCAATAGTGTATAACATTTTTTTCGTGCAGATATTAAGTAGAAAGGAAACGATAGAATTCCATTTACTTGTCATTTCTGCGTTTGATGATTGTGAAGCTTCAGTATTGATCGCCGTACTTCAACAATTCAACAACAACAAATTAAATACCTTAATCCCATATGGAATGAACTGCGGAAGCTCTCCATGTGTGTGCTCCTTTCTGCAGCTGTTTAGCCCTCATTGTCTTTGCCGACGTGTTAGGTGCCTTATCCGGATGTAGGTACAGTAATGATCTTAGTGTAAATTGCGGAGATCTCTTGAGAAATAGTTTGAAGCTTCTGATTAAAAGTTTTGGCAGGTTTTTATTCACATCTGCTTCTTTACACAGAGAGCTGCGTTTGAAGAGACGATTAAGCTAGGACGAGATAGTTCCTCAGTTGCCGCAGAGCTTATAGGACCTTTTGATATTACTATTATCTTGTCACTATGATGTCCAAGTGATTGCTCTATGGAGTCGGATCTGGAAGATTTTAGGTTCGGTTTGTTACGAAGAGTGTGTTTATCGTTGCTAATGACTGAGTTAGGTGTCTGGGCATTTAACTAATTCGTTTTCCGAGTCTTGTACATTGGCTAATGCTCGCTTTTATGTTGATCTAGCCTCTAACAGAGACAGTGTGCAGTTTTGATCGATCGTTTGTGAAATAATTCCAACCTACTACAATGAAAAGAACATTAATATTGTTGAATGGAATACCAATTTTGTTGTACAATGCCAACAGTAATACGCTGATAACAGCTTGATTTGCTTTTTCCTTATAGTGCTGTCAGGTCACAAAATGCGTTTATCCCCTATATTACGGAAGACATAACGAGGTTCTTCTCTGTAATATAAGTCCTAACGGTAATATTACAGAAGTTTTCCGTTTAAATTAACTACTCGTTTCTACACAGTAAAGATAGAGATGACAGACCAGTTTTTGCCGACTATGACTAAAATGCCAGGATGGCTTAGTAAAACTGTCTCTGCGAAGCAACTATGTCCCCTAAACGAAAAGCCATACAAGAGGTAGCAGGGGCAAGTGTTATAAAGGAACATCGTTTTCTTTTCCTTTGAGGGCGGATTGTACGAAAAATAAGAAAATTTGAATAAAGTAAGTTACTTGTGGAGGGATGGGTACATGGACGTGCAAATCATAAAAACGTTACGTTGTGATTAAGAGGAAGATCTATTTCATCACATCACATAGAAACTGACATCGATTTATAACATCTTATCCATAGATATTAAATTCTTTTGCGCCCAAAACATCATGTTAGGAAAAATCGGAGCTTCCACGAAAAACACATCAGATCTAAACAAAATCATATGATAGATATGGTATTAAGTATAACTGTTCTCATGAAATAAAGGAAATTAAGGAAGTTAACAGACGTGTTGGACAGACACAGCAGTTCATAAATAAGCAAACCGCAGATAGAAAATAAACACAGTAAAATATAATACATAACAAGATAAAATTAAACTTTAGCTTTGCAATAGCAAAGTTATGGTCTGAATTTATTTATTTACCCCGGGAAGTTTGGATGCTTTTGAGTCTTTTGCTGGATACATTTCGTTTGAAATCCAAAGTAGCTCCTTCTGTAGCCGTACTTTACAGAGCATTTCTAGGATATACTTTCGATGCATTGAGCATGGATCAAGCTGAAGCCATTGAGGATACAAACGTTCAGTGTCCTTCAACATAGAGTTCACAAGGCTGCAGTTTACGCCAAACTGGTAATGGACAGTTTTGAACACGTCGTTGAACACTTTTAAATTAGATCTAACTACGACAGTCAGATTTTCTGAAGGGGCTCTTAATTCGCCCAAGTCTTCCGCGGACGTTTCATAAGCTTTATAAAATATATAGAGTTCATCTGCACTTTCCAGAGTCTTGTTGCCTTTAAGCAGTTCCGACACACAAACGTCACAATTAAATTTTTTGATGCATTTATGTGCCACGTAGCCTGCTAAGTAGCGCACTGCACAGTCCTCCACAGACGCTGGCTGACTCTGTAACTCTAATTCAGCACTGTGCACAAGCTCAGGTGCTTCATGTGCAGCTTCTTTCGGAACATGTTTTCCGCTGTCTCCATTCATGCTTACGTTAATTGCCGAAGAGGTCACACAATCGTTCCCTTCCAGCACAGAATGGTCCTCATCGGGTTCACAGTTCGCCGAATCAACAGGTTTCATTAGTGATCCTACCACTATGTGCTGCAAGTTTCTGCGGAATTCCTGGCAGCTAGGATTCCTGTTGAAACCTGATCGTTGCCGGATTACTGAAAATACATTTTCTATGGGATCTTGGTTCACCCGCGATGTTAAGAAGAACTCATAGCCATCGCTTTTCAAGTCATTCCATAGCGTTAACAAAGCACGAATTGTGTGCTGAAGGCCTGTAAAACATGGAGGAATCTCACAGTTTTTTTGGGGAGGGTTAACGACCCTCCACGTTTTTAACCAATCCAGGGATTCCTGTAGATAATCCTCTAACCAACTTTTTTGAGTGCTTAGAGCACAGGCGAATGGTTTCGATTCATAGAGAGTCTTGCTATTCATTGCGTCGAACAAATTGTTCAGTCTTGCCAGAAAGGAAACTGTATTCAGCGCTGTTTTGCTCTGAAGCTCCTACGTGGAATACGCTGATAGAATAGCGGCCGAGACGGAATGATTGAATACTTGTGTTGCAAGTCGAACACTCATTTTTTCAAAGTTATTCGGATTGATGTGCTTGTGACTGAGAGAGCAGCACATTCTTGCCTTGCCGCCCTTCCTATCTAGTTGATACATTTTGACAATGTCTTGCCAAGACACAATATCATTCGAATCAGTTTGTATATCTCTCTCCAGCAAACGGTTTCGAATGCTTTTCAGGAGATGACACACATCGTACATGACGTATAAAACTTTGTTTCGACAATGAAAGAAAGGTTTTTCAGTTATAACACCGAAATCACGCACTAATGAGCGGTTATTGGACCCTTGGTCACAAACAATGCAACGAACCTTTAAACCAACAGTAAAAAATTTCTCTAATACAACGAACAGCAACTGTTTCATTACATCAGATTTGGTCTGTCTACAAGACGTAAAATAGGCAACAGGTAATTTCCATTTTTGACGCAGCCCACGAACAAGGAACATGAGAGCCTGTGTTGCCACCTTAGACGTACGTCCGAGGCTACCAAAATCTTCATAGCCCTCAACGACATCATACTTAGCGCAGTAGCTGAGACACTTCCTCACACTCATTTCGTCGAACACCAATACACAATCTCGGCAACTATCATCCATTGTCTTCACTTTTTCTACAAGATGTTCAAATAGTTTAGTTTCTGTGCGCGCTATAATATCCATTTCACTGACCCACTTCTGAATAATTTTTTTCGAAGGTAGTTTCATTCCAACTTCTCTTCTTAAGTGGTCATATGCAGCAGGACTTTTATAAAATAAACTCAACGACAGCCGTCTCTCCGCTTCTGTCCAAGGAGTGAAAGGCCTGAAAACAGTAAATGCGACTGTTTAATTCAGTTATTAAGAAAGTTGGCGCTAGTTAATGTATTTGACGTCATCGGAGGCCGTTACTTACTTGTGTAGAAGCTGCATACCAAATAATGTTCCACATTTTGGAGACATATGCTTAACAGCCTCTGTTGCCACAGCTTTTACATTAGGCTTCTTCGTGGCAAGATGTCGCATTCTCCACAGTTTCTTCCTCTGCTTTGCCAATTTTAACTTTTGCTCATTAATTCTTTGTGTCAGCTTTCGTTTTCTTGGTGTTGGCAGCGACGTATCCGGCGAACTATGGACTGGCTCACAGGCAGGTGGCGAACAGCTTCCTTGTTGGTGCATTTCGTAATCGCTGTGTTGTCTACTGTTGTCTTCGTTTTCTACGTCTGCAGGCTCTTCCAGAGGTTCTGGATTTGGCACAGCGTTAAATACTAGTTTTGTTTTCAACTCATTCATAAAAGAATTGTCAGTGAAGTGAAGAGCACAAAGGAATTTATTACGCAGCTGACTCTGCTGCAAGTCAAACAATGTAAAGTTTCCACTGCGCAGAATCCACTCTTGACACCTGTAATGTAAGGGTGAATTAGTAAGGCGAAATCGCATCTGGCTAACTAAATGAGACTGAGACATTAACAGATGAAAGTGCTTGGAAATTACGGTGTCTAGATATGTGGTTATTCATCAGCACCTTTGTAACTACATTTCACTTTTTAATGCTTTGTAAGAGAAACAGCAAATGCACCGATATTTTAAAGAACATCGCTTTGCTGTAAGCAAAGAAAATATTTTTCGAAATGGGGGACTGAAGCAGAGTTCCCTTCGGGTAGTAAGTGCAGAAACTGTTGAGGAAGAAACAACGGGACAATATGTTAGTGAATGGACGTGGAAACAAATGAAGTTGAACGATAAATGAAAAATACATGTCTCTCGAATGACACATTATCATACAGCACCCACGAGGAATGCGCAAAAAAATGAGGAAGCATGAAACGCTAAACGTTTCGCTAAATTTATAAACTCTGTTCAGTGTCTAATTGGACCTGGAATTAGACGTAACATACAAAATAATACTTAGGAGCGACAATTACAGGATGAGTAAACGGAGTTATGCAAGTTGTGTAGGGGTTATTGATAACGGGAGGCATTGGTTCGTTGATAGCATGCAAAAGACTGCAGCTTGCCTGCAAAACAAAGAATTTTCAGTACTTTTATGAAACATTACTCTATCTACAAAATTGCTTGACTACTCTACAAATCACTTAATTGATGGCACAGGATACTCTTGCTTCTAAAATTATGGTCTCCTTCCATTCGATTAAGAAGTAGTGCGGGGGAAGCACGACTGTTTATATGGCATTCTATGTATTGCGAGTAACGTAATTATATCCTCATGATCCCTACGCGAAAGATATGGAGGCAACAAGAGATTTTCAGATTCCTTACTGAAATTTGAGAGAGATCTTACCGAGGCTAGAGTGAGCATCCGAACCATTTTCTTCCGACTACATTACGAGGAGAGTTTGGTAAGTCTGGTAAGTTTCATGAAGAATGGAACACTTTTGTTGAGCCTCCATGGCTGGTAAGCTTGATTATTCAAAGTATCATATAAACAATTTCAACAAAGTCAAGCATCCAGTTCGTTGTTGAAATGTTGACAGCCATTTGAATTGTTCAGTCTGTCGACTGCGACTGCAGGTGGAGAGATCCGAGTTTCGTGCTGTTATTAAACATGTTGATTTGAAGGATTGGACTGCCGCTCAAATTAGAACTGAATTGGATTAAGTTTACGTGAACTCTGTTCCATCATTGAAGACTCTTTACTTTTGGATTAATGAATTTAAACTTGGTCGGTAAGCACCGAGGACGAAGCGTTCAGCGACTGTCCAAGTGAGGTAATCACAAAGGAAATCCAGGATATGGTAATGCAAGACCACCAAATAAAAGCTCTTGAGATTTATGAGACTGTCTGCATCTCAACTGAGCGACAGGATAATATTCTGCACGAACATTTGACTATGAAGAAGCTGTGGTGCCACGATTGCTCACTATCTACCAATAACGTATCCAGCGCAACACTTCAATACGATGTCTGACGATGTTTGATCACGATCAGTAAGTTTTATGCGGCGATTTGTGACTGTCAGTGAAACCTGGATCCATCGTTACACACCAGAGCAAAACGGCAGTCAAAACAATAGACAAATGTTCGTGAAAGAGTTCGGAAGAAGGCAAAGACCATTTTGTCACCTTATAAGGTGATTGCCACTGTTTTTTTTAGAATTCCCTTGGAGTAATCCAATTAGTTTACTTCGAAAAATGCAGAACCATAACTGGACATATAATTACTTTCAACGCTGATGTGAAGACGTTAATCTGCAGAAAGTGTAGAAAGCTCATTTAACATGTAAAATTTTCTGTGTTGAGAACTCTAGGGCGTGCACTATTTAACACACAGACTCTTCATCAGTGAAAATGACTTTTTTGATCGCACTTACAAGGGAACTTCATCAACTCGACCTGATATTTTCATGCGGAAAAAAAAATTGCCAGCAATCGACCTCACGCAAAAATTTGAGCCATTATGCAGACACGATGTACTTATGGCCTTCTTATTCCTTTACTTTACTTCTATTTATTCCTTTACTTGAAGTGTGGAACATTGCTTGTTGTCAGAGTTCAGGATTCTAGGTCAACTGGAAGTATGTTACAGATTTTCAAGAGTGAGTTAGCGAGTAACAGAATTTGTGACATAAATAGTCGTATCTTTTGATTGCGTTGACTTAGATGTTCAAATATTTTGCACGGCTTTCGCACGGTACATAAATTTCGACTCGATAGCTTATCGCGATCTTTAGAAAACGGAGACTGAAGACTGCCAGACAGACAAGAAATGACAAATATTTTTTTCGAGTGACATAATTTCACAATTTTCGAACTTTTTCTTTTGCTTGTTCTATGAAACCCTGCTTCATACCAAATTTTATGATTCTGGGTCAACAGGAGGTACCCTACAAGTTTTGACGAGTGACCTTTGACGTATAAATTTCTTTTACATAAATTGCCGTATCTGTTGCTTGCGTTGACGCAGAAGCTCAGTTTTTTTACATAACAAAGTGACCTTATACCGTATTATGTGACATAAATTTCCAATAATTATCTCTACCCATTCTCAAGAAAACGCGTTTTAAGGGTCGGACAGACGATAAAGTGAGACTACAACGGTTCCGTTTCTACCGATTTAGTATTAAGATTGTAAATGTTGTGTATCTGTTGGAGTAGTGCAAGACAGAGTGCATTCTCACTCTGCAGCTGATACGAAACTTCCTAGCAGTGTAGAGTCTTGGTATGGCACACAGTTTTAATCTGCCAGGGAGTTCTAGCACAAGACAGATACTCATTCTCAAAGGAACAACATCTAAAGTAATACAATTTGTCTAAAGGTACCTTTTCTCATCTTTCACAGGGAAAGAAAAGAATTTCATCGTCGTATCTTTCCGGTTGGATCCGCACCCCTTATACGCACAATTTCTTCCTGACATGACGCACCACAGATTCCCAAAAACACTTCCAGAAAATACTCGGTAGCGATAACGTAACCTTCCGCAGCGACTAAATGTCTCAGAACTGGATGGTGCCCTGTGCCGGCATTTGAGGGGAAGTGGTGGTGGGGATTTCCACTGCCACGGCCTCGTGTGCAGTTACCAGCTGCCCGCTGTCCGAGCAGTTTCGCACCCCAGCGCCATCCCGTGTCATCTGACAGAACTGCTGTAACCCCCCGTCCCGCACCCCTGTCCGCGTCAACAGGCCCTTACGGAGGTTGCCTGTCTGGATATCTTTGTCTGTGACATGACCAACCGAGCTAGCGCGAGGCTCAAACAGCTCTACCCTACGCTCAACAGGTGTAGCACACTGAAGAGAAGGGTGTCGAGGTCCAAGTACATGACACCTATCCGACCCCTGATGACGTACGCAGCTCTTGTCTGGGGATACGCTGCGCCTACACGCCTGCGCCGTCTGCAGCTCATACAAAATAAAGTACTCAAAATCATAAGCAATGCTCCACGATACACACGCATCGCGGACCTTCACCGGGAATAAAGACTTGAGACTCTCACGGAGGTAATCCACAAACTCACCACAAGACTATACAGAAACTCCAGACATTCGCAGAACCCATTTATTCTGAATCTGGGGAACTACAACCACAACCATAGATGGAAACATAAAAGACCAAAAGACATACTTGTAAGGGTCTAACATCTATGGCCAAGCATACGCAAACATAACGGTACAGGTGAGCCCCTGTTAATCAGACGCCATTACTGGATATCCAGCTGGAATACACTACCGAATAACTGGTACCATGCAGGGAAGCCGTACCGTACACTGCGTGCAGACAAGCTCCACACATCCCCCACACAGTGAGATGATTTATGGCCGATCTCTCACTACTGTATAACGATCTTGATTCTTCCAGGAATGTAGCGGCTGCAGCAACTGGGATACATCGCCATCGCTTGCCACGCTAATGATGCATGATACCCATACTAACAAATCCAACCTTGCATGAACTATCGCAGCTAGTAAGCCACTACTGCTCTTACTACCCATCCCACTGTCGCAGAGGTTTCTTTCCCACGGCACGAGCCTTGGCACTTTTTTCCCTCTGCTCTTCAAATCGCTACCCTCACTCGCGTTTCGTCCACTGTCTATCACCTGATGGACCGTGTTAATACGTAGTCTTACCCAGACGCACGGATAACATCACAGCCCAGCATCCTGTGATCCACTTACTAGATAACTAACATGTTTCCGGAGGTGACAGTAGAACTTTTGGTTTGGTCACCACGTTGGTGCGGGCGTGGAGGGGCCTCATCTCTAATAATAGTACCTAGTTTGCACTTGTATGTGATGGAGACACTTAACATTTATAACGACTTCTCTCTTGGACGCTGTAACGGAATATATTAAAGGCTTTACTGTACCGAAGCATGCGATACCCTCCAAATTCAACCAGTTTAACGAGTATTTATGATTATAGAAAAGTTATTGTGTATGTTAACAATGATTGCATAACATGTCTCCATAAACAGTCAACCCATTAAATTATACTGAATAACTGACCCACACAAAAGTTAATATCACTTGATCACTGATACAGCAAATGTCATCATGTAAAAACACTGAGTTCATCTTAAATAATTAATATGAAGTACGAAAAATAGTGGACAACTTAGGTATTTTGGATCTCCTTAAATAAAAATCACCCAGGGAAACCTATTTGTTCACTAGGAGCGTTTTCACTCAGTATTCACGTAAGCAATCCTATTTTAGACGAAAACCAATGTAATTCTTAATAATTCATGTTATTTACTTATTTATGCAAATTAGAGAAGTCAATTGACAAACTTCTAAAAAACGGCCTTTTTGTAACAAAGAATTATTCTGTCAAGTCAACAAATCTGTCTGTCATTTTAATAACATGTTAAATTATGTCACTCGATGCAAATTAATAACTTTTCTGCACAAATTATGATAACAGATGTACATGTGACTTGTAAACTATATCTCTTTTTAGTAGTTCTTTGACAATGTTATAAATACAAGCAGCAAGAACGGTCGGGAGGGAGTCGGAATGTCACTTTGATACAGTGTGTTTGTGTGTTATTGTTTGAGGTGGATAAACAATGCAAAGAACATGTAAAGGAAGTTGTGTTGTGTCATAGTCTTTGGTGGACAGTGGAATTAGATGGCCACCAGAGTAATAAATATTTGAAGTTTACATATTTGTTGGTTTCGCTCGTTCTTTATCATCAAAAGCACATAAAAAACACAGGACCTCATGTTTTTAACCCTAGACAACCAGATGTAGAGCCAGCATCAGCATCGAGAGACAGCAGCGATCCAGCAAGTAGCAGCGATTACCACAACACAATGCATTTTAATGGCGCCAACCTAAGATCAAGTGCTAACAAGCTCCGTAAATGGGAGTGAAATAGTGCGATTATAGCAATTAGGAATATCTACGACCAGGCGACCATTACAACGCCTATGTGCTACTTACGACAATTTTGTAAGGAATGCATGTTATAGGAAACTATTAATATCGCCATTGTTTGCCTTGATGTTGTAACCTGTATGTGTCCTAAGATTCGATGATGGCGGCTTTAGTTTCCCCGAAACCGGTAATCATGGAATAAAAAGAACTCCTGCAATCTTCGCTACCAGTTTATTGTTTTACAAGCATCTAGATCACTCCCACGTGAGCACAATGTGCTTCCTACAAAACTTTTTCTTCGGAGTACTTTTCTCCAATTAGGCAACATTCATAAATTGCGGCAAAGTTAATCGCCATAAAATGTATTATTGAAGTGAACAGAACCCATACTGGATTCGAGAATTCGGCCAGTTAATGTTTGGTGTGGTATAATTGGCGATAAACTGATCGGTCCCTATTTTATCGACGGTAATTTGAATAGCAACAAATATCCAAACCTACTTGCAAATCAACTATCAGATCTACTTGAAGACCTGAGCATCGAACTTTGACAAAACATGTGGTTTCAACATGATGGATGTCCAGCGCATTATTCATTAGTAATGCGCTATGTACTAGATCAACTTTACCATGGTCGCTGGATCGGCAGGGCAGGTACTGTGAATTGGCCAGCCAGATCGCCTGACCCTTACTTAGCCAGACTTTTTCTTATGGGGTTATTTAAAGTATATCGTTCATCAGGAAATGCCTACTACTCGAGAGAACATGATGCAAAGGATAAGAGATGCTTGCTCTGCAATTACACTAGACGTGTTATCAAGATGTGTGCAGGGATTTACAGCATGAGTCAATAAATGCATCGAAGTTGGAGGTCATCTTTTTGAACACTTGATTTCATAAAACGGTGAGATGCAAGGGATTTACGGACAACAAGCAGGCCGAGTGTGAGAGGTGGGGGGACTCACTGGAAACAACCACCCCGAAATTCATTTACTTGCAGAATTTTCAAACAATCAACAATAAAACGAAACCAGTTGTTCCTTTTCAGGATCACCAAATCTTACGGGGGAATACGTTCATCTTTAGTTAGTGAGTGGGTCAGTCTTCTCCTCAGTTAGTCTTTTACTTTGTTTACTCTGCGAGTTTGATCAGTTCACTCGTTAGTAAGTAGGATGATTGGTTAGTTAGTTAGCTAGTCAGATGATTTGTTTGATAAGTAAAAGCTGTGTGGCCTCATGACCACGATACAAACAAAACTTACCCGAATCTGCGGAAAAATTAATATTTGGGTCAACATTTGTAAAACTCTATTTCCTCTCTCTAAGACCCCACCCAATGGGGAGAGAGGTAGAGTTTTAGTTTTCGCGAATCAAAATTTACGAAGTAAATAAGTATTTTTTATTTATCTGTAACCATTTTCCACGCAAAAATGAAAACATGGAATTTCTTGAATTACAGCGCCAACTACCAAGAATCAAAACAAATGCTTAAGACAAAATGTACGGAGTTTTTATGCAGAATCTGATTCTGTAATAAAAAATGGGGGTTCCCATTTGAAATTTCAAACTTTCCTGCAGCCCCAGCAGCAGGGAACTGAGGTGGCGGGCTGATTTTAGCACCAGCAGACGTCCCCCTCGAAAATGATCAACTTTAGATTCTACACAGTTTTTCGTGTGAAGCTTATTTTTCGAGTTATTCTGGTTTGTCAACTTAAAATTTACACCCTGTATAGCTGGGAGCCTGTCACAGACGACGGCAAGCGGAAAGTTACCGATGCTGAGTTTTGGTTTGTAAAAATGTTGCAAGGCCGGTGTATTATCAATGGACTATCGGAAGCAGGCAGTTCTGTTTCTCGGCGTTCCAGATTGATAGGAGTGGCTACCGTCGAGCGATTTTTGGAGCTAACGAACGAAATGACTTTGGTTGATACTGAAGAACTATACCATGAAAGCAAATCAGAAGGTGATTCAGTGGAAGATATCACGACTAGCAACTCGCCAAACGGTCGTAACACTTTGGATATGTCCACGTCGCAGGCAATATGTGCTTCATCTGTTCCCGATGAGCATTACGAACCGGTTACCAAACTATAGAACTACGGCGCTATACCGTCTGAAGTAAAAGGAGACACTGCAAAAGAACGGAGCAACAACAGCGCAGAAAATGAAGAAGGACCTAAAATTGTGGGAAAATGATATCGTTCAATGAGGGACAAGATACGACAAATACCACGCAATAAATAAGTGGACATACGACCGATTTGTCGAATCTCGTCGTCGTAACGAGAATACTCCAACGCTTGTATGTACGACCAACAAGGATTTTACGTTTGCTGCATCACTATCTTGGGCAAGGAATTTCAAATCGAAATATATAATTTGTCAACGGCATGTCACTAAATACGTCTCCCACAAGGAGGTAGAAAATATAGAAGATATACAGAAAGTGGCCACTCTTTTTCAGTACGCAAATGGCGTCGCTTATGACCCATTTTAATCGAGATTACGTGATAAACACCGATCAAACAGGATGCGGGTATCGGGTGAGCATTCGGCGCACGTTATTGCATAAGGGAGAAAAACGAATCCTTGTCGCAGTTCGTATTAAAAAAAAAAAACTAGCACATTTGTACACGGCGCAATATGCCATCACAGCCTCGGGAAAAATGTTGCCTAAGGTTTTCTTGTATTTACAAGAAACGAATGTTACATGTGGTCCTCGGGCTGTAGAAGAGGTCAGTCGCTGAACCGACTCGTTGAAAAATGTTTACATCAGTTGCACCAAATCCGGGAAATTGACAACTGCGATTTACAGAAAATTTCTTGAGAATGTTTTAAAACCATACGTTGCTGATAACAAGTTTTGTCTAATATTGGATTCCTGGGGTGGACACACTAATACTCTATTGTATGACACCATGTTTGTAGATGACGAGGGTCAACCGACGTGCACGGCAAAAGTAATACGTCAAACTACACACCTGTGTGACAGTCGAGTGATGTTTATTTCTATCTCTAAGTTAAAAACTTTATTTCGAGGCGGGAATTGTACCACCGCACGGATGCAATAACTATTCACAGCATAATTAATAACCGACTTTCAGCACAGTTTTTTCAGGCAATGATAGCGTATGCCTGGTACGCACCAAAATTATTTGCAGAAAAAGACAATTTTTGAATGTAAACCAAGTTTGTTTTCCGCAGACGCTTCGGAAGGAACAGTGTAGCTGTCGAAAGATTGCATCCATTAGATGTTCTCGATGCCACGAGTATATTTGTTTCGAATGTTTATATGACAAGTACCGTCCATCCAATTGTTCGAAGAAAGGTGAGGACACGAAACAGTGACTGGAAGAGCCATTGTAAAGTGATCAGGAGTAACCTTTTAGTTGTTTACTATCCCAAGAGGTTTGAGAAATTTATTTGCCTACCTTTTTGTCATTCCTTTTTGATTTACTTATCTTATTAACCTCCTACACCTTTGAATTGAGATACGGAAAAATACAAACGAGAAGAATAACATCCGCTCGGTTTCCTCCAGATTCGAACCTGGGTTGTCTGCTTCCCAGCCAGTTACCTTGGCCGTTGCACTTTTTTTTGATCTCATTTTGTTCGTTATTGTTCGTTGCATTTGTCAGGGGCTGATGTCCGTGACACCTGTTCAGGTTCAGCGTTGATCCGTTCACTGAGTTCTTTTATTAGAGAGGATAGCTGACCCTCTCACCGAACACGCTGAGCTACCGTGCCGACTATTATCGTCGCTTTCAGCGAAAAGCGTTTACTATGTGGGTACATAAGCGGCAGTTGAAAAAGTTTCTTTCCTCGATTTCTGGAGAAGTATGCATTTGTGGACCTCATACCTGATGATGAAAAAAGGTCTATTTACAATTATCTATCGATCTCGAAAATTTTGAGTCAATTGCTCATCGTAACCTTTAGGGATGATTTTCTCAAAAACGGGTGTTTAGCGAAAATAGCTTAGAGTCCGTTTTAGGTTGCACACAAGCGACCTGCCAAATTTCAGCAGAATCGGTTGGTCGCGTCTGAGGCCTTCCCTTTGTGAGTTCCGCAGGAAAACATCTCACTCACAAGAGAACCTCCCCACTGCACACCTCTCAGATTTTGTGGTAAGAGGTCCCAGTCGATAGCCCGTCAAAACCTGAACACAGGCCTAGCATGCCGGCCGCTGTGGCCGAACGGTTCTAGGCGCTTCATTCCGGAACCGCGCGGCTGCTACGGTCTCAGTTTGGAAACCAGCCTCGGGCATGGATGTGTTTCATGTCCTTAGGTTAGTTAGGTTTATGTAGTTCTAAGTGTAGGGGACTGATGATCTCTGATGTTAAGTCTCATATTAATCAGAGCCATTTGAACCATTTGAAGCAAGCATGAAAACAGGAAGAAGGTGTACGGGACTGTAAAAAAAAAAGCAAAATAGAAACAGGAAAAAGTCCAAAAATAGGAAGTGCAATATAGAGGAACTAGGCATGCTATTTGCGTCGTGGTTAAGTGATTAGGGTGTTGGATTGCCCAACAGAGAATCCGTGTTCAAATCTCCCTACTGTTAATTTTTTCTTTTCTGTTCACTGTTCACTTTCTACAAATTTGTGTCGTGGTGTAACGTCCGTTTGCAGCAGCGAGGTGTAAGGTAGAGACATATAATGACAGTTGATTCTGCACAACTTCTCTATTAGCAGCCGAAAGGAAGTGGCCTTCGCATGGGAATAGCAAATGTTTGATGACAAGGCGAGAAGCAACCGAATGCTCCACCTGAAAACACGTCTGCGTGTCACACACGGCACTGGTGACAGTACGTGTGTCATATGATAGAAATCTCTTACCGACCACCTAATTTGTACGACTGATAAGTGAGTGACATATGCCTCCTTGCCCGCTATAGAAGTTCGTATGAATGTGACTGAATGATCACTCCGAAGGAAATGATGAAAACATAAAAGTTTGTCGTATAAGCTGCAACAACAGTTTCACAACTACACAGTTTCTGTGTGTTCTGTCAAAACATATGTTTTAATGTTTTTAGAGTTGCGTTCGTATTGGAAGTTTTGACTCTTCAATTCCTTTGTTGTAACATAGTTCAAAGTCGTTTGTTTGTTGTTTTCATTTCTGTGAGACGTCTATGTGGTATTTCGCCTGTCATCACTATTCGTCACATTTACTTGCGACGGTAACCACATGGCTCATATTCTATAACCAACGTATAGTATAACAAATTCCGAGACTACAGAAAAAGAACGAACATTTCTTTGACCGGACGGACAGTTCATTGTATTATTGGAAAAAGAAATGGCACGACGGAGATTTAGACACCGGTTGTCCGCTTGGCAATTCCACACACTGACCAGCTACCCACGACGCGGTTGCTGTTTCGAGCTGGTCTTTATTGCATTTCTTCTTCTTGGACGGTTCACTATTTCTATTTTTTTTGTCATAGTTCGTTACACCTTTTTCCTGTTGTCGTGCTTGATCTGTGTTCAGTTTTCGACGGGATATCCACTGGGCCATCTGAGAGGGTGCGATGAGGAGTTTCCCTTGTCTGTGTCCACCACGTTTTGCTCTCTACAGTGCCAACAACTCCGGCTTTCAAACACTGTGCATTTCGAAGTGGGACTGTTTAGTAGCAGCTCCTTCTAACTGTCAGCGGACACAATTTTCTACTATCATGTAAGGAACAAAAACCCTCCTTAATTTGTGCCAATTTCCACTACAAAAAACATCATTCGATATAAATAACGATCATTTTTTAAACGTCATACAAAATTCAAAGATGACTCATTTTCTCGAACATCGAAGCACAACTGAAGTAAGAGATGGAATGCTACGGTACGCAAACTCTAAAGGCCACAGCCAAGTTTAGCCCTAAAAGCAATTAAGGCAAACATTATCATTTCCGAGGCTTTTCTCAAGTTATCACCCGGAAATCATGGATACAGACCAATACAAGTAAGTATACTTCGATGATTGAAAAACATAAAAACCTAACCACATAACCAATCGTCATTGTCGTGAATGATAACTAACAGAATCACCGCTCACATAAAACAAATACGGTCGCATTTTTTATGTGCAGTACACGCATGTGTTGCATAAAATAATATAAACACAAAATGAATATACACTAAATGTATTCGCAGTTGCGAATATGGACCACCATCAGCTGCAGAATGGAATGACGACAACGAAAATGTGTGCCGGAAGACGACGCGAACCCGGATTACTTGCTTATCGGGAGCAGTCGCCTTACCATTTCCTTTTTTCTTCAAAATTTGTTTATTATAATTTCCATTCGGCAGAAATGTGAAATTTAGATGAAAGTAAAAGTAAAAAAAATAAAAATTAGCTTTTAAAAAGATTCGAACCAGAGACTCTACAATTACCAAATTATGGCGTTGGTTTTTTTTGTTTTCTTTTTGTGACAGCTGTGTATTTTATTATCAAACAATATCAAAGAAAATACAATGAAACTGAGGCTATCCTTCCGGTAGGCTAACCGAAGAACCACGACCACTCGAAAACATGGGAAAGTAAACGCTGTCGAGTCCCTACTCTCCACAGTGGCGACTCGGATATGTCTTCTCAGAATGCAGTCTTGTTCAATTGTCCGTGTCGATATTCAAAGTGCCCACCAGAGTCAACTTCTCTTACTCGTCACTACTCATCGTCGGGGGCTGGGATCCTCGAATACACTATTTAAGTAATTAGCAAAGGTCCGACGATATCCGGAAATGTATTGCAATTGATCGTGTAGCACCGTTTGACTATCCGTGCACGATTCACGGCCAAATCCAAACTTCCATATGTCTTCAATCAGGTGTCAACAATCTGCACTCGTACATTCATTATGTAGCCTATATTCCCTTACAGATGAGACATTTTACTTGAAAGTTGCTTGCCCGGTGACGGCGGATAAATACGATATTGTAGTGGCTGTGTGTATCCCGAATTGCGATGCAAAGTTCCTTCGGACACGCATGCATGAAACTGCATGTCCAAAGGAACTTTGCATCGTAATTCGGAATAAAATAGGCACTTCAATATCGAAATGAATATGACGTAATATTAAAACGGCCTTTTCCTTCCGGCTGTGGATGGATATTATTTCTTATTTTACTTAGTGGTGGAAATAGTGTTAGTAACCATCATAACGCTAGTGGTAGTCGTGCTGATAGTAGTTGTCATGGTGATAGTGATGGTAATAGTGGTGGTAACAATAGCAGTACTGATGATGGAGGTGTGCGTGGTAACTGTGATGCTGATGATGGTGACTGACAGCGATGGCAGTGATTGTCTCGAAGTTCTAGGTAGTTATGATGGTGACTGAGATGGAGACAAGGATGATTATGGAGGTAGAGGTGATTATGATGGATACAACGCTCTCACACCACGAGAAACCGAAAACTGTAATTCAGTCCACAACAGTACTTAAAAAAATCTGGAGATCTAGAACTTTATACAGTATCTCTGCTTCCTTTTCCAGTATCAGAATTCTAACTGACTTCTTCTAAATCGAGTGCCACCGTATTATTGTGCATTAGCGACATCAGCTGCTGAAACGGATACAGCAGATTTAAATAATCAATTTACATAACATTAAATTCACTATACTGAAGCCCTTTTATAGTTTTCACCTGGCTGAGCAAAGCACCTCTACCTCGAATGTTTTGTTTATGCAGTCCCCGTCGCACTATGTTCGTTGATATGTGTTCTCTGGTCTCATAATCACAACCGTCACGTCTTTATAATCAACGTAATAGTCCTCTTTAATCTCCTCTTATTCCTCTTCCACTATCGCGCATAGAAAAAAAGTGTCACCATGAACCCTGAAAGCTTTAATGGCCCTAAATATGGCAGTTCTAGGAGTAGATTGTCGACATTTACCATGGATTTACAAACTGTGCAGTCACTGACAACTTTCATTCCTTGGAAGTCTCAGAAGCCTGGAATGATGACAGACTTATGATACGAAACACTGAGAACAGACCTGACTACTTCTGTAAATTGTATTTGCTGTGGGGTGACAGTATCTCAGAATCTTTTTATATGACTTCATAAGAAGAATGCGCAAGCTGCGCATGTCTGTAATAAATTACACATGTAACCACAACAGCAATCGCAGTCTGTAAATTGATAAGCAGTGCCTCCAAAGTATGACATTGCGTTGACATTTTGGAAGAAGAGGCGCATGTAATCTTGTAGACACTTCGTAGATTCTCTCTGGCTTGGGGGGAATCCAAACTGACTGGTGGTACACATGCCTTTTAAATATTTCGGAAATCAACACCGACTGCCGTTATTATAAATATCTAATCTTGTCATCCCATACGGAATGAATGTGTACACTCATTATACACTCCGCCTGTCCTTAGAACAGTCAGAGATAACGAAGGTAATCTGCATTCTACAGCATGCTTCATACTATAATTAATACTAACTGAAAACAGACCTCCATATACAAGGAAATTACGAAAAAGAAGAACACACTTATGAACTCCGGAGCCACAGAACAGAGTAAAGTGTACCAGCATAGAATACATGAGTAAGAGGTGGGACACAAACAAACAATGTTTCGAAAGAGTAATATAAAAATCGTCTTCGGACCGACAAATAACTTTAAAACACAAATACGATGCAAATTACCGAAGAAACAGAACAAGTACGATAGCTCGTGAGTTTATAAGGTTTCATGACACTACTCTGATATGAAATATGTAGGTCAGTCGGGTAGAATATTTCATATACGGTTTAAATAACACTCCTACTCGAGTAATAAAACTGTTTTAGGCGCACATTTTGCGAAATCCTAATAGTGGTTTTATACAAGGAAAGTTAAAGATCTGACATGTCTAGAAAAATGGTAGACTCGTAGAAGATTTTTGGGAAACAAACTGGCGTTTTAAGAAGAAAAAAACCTGAATATCTGAATAACGAACAGATCGAGTTCTCCACAACGCATAGCTTACGACGAACGTCCTCTGCGTCACCGTCCTGACACTTCGGAAGTGCCTGGCGTTCTGTGCTCCATTCGACTGTTGTGGGCCGTCATCTCCAACCTGGCGTACTACGTGCAAATAGTGCCCTAACAACTAGTGCTGGGCAAACAATACGAACGGACTAGAGATTTCCCGATAGGCCGTAGCGTTCGATGCACCACGGAACCTGCTCGAACGACGATATGACATTTTACCCCTGCGGCAGAAGTGCAAGGGAAACGTGAGAAACTATGAACTAACCACAACAACGAGCTATAACACTGCTTAAAATATGACAACTTCGTGAAGCACATGAGGGGACAGCATTAAATCCTACCATGGCACAATCTCCTGAAACTTCGTGAAACACGTGAGGGAGTATTATTAAATCCTACCACCGTACAAATTTTGTTCTATTTAATAATTTTTGCAACAGGAGTTTTCATATATTATGTATAGATTCATAAACATTTATGCTGATTTTAAAGAAAAACTAACAGTCAAAGGTGAAAATGTTGTCCTTCAAAAACATTCCTTGCCTCTGAACCCAGTACATTATTTTATTTGATTATTAGACAATGTAGAACGCCTCCGTAGCCGAATGAACCGCCGGAACACACCCTCTGTTACCAAAAGCTGAGTGAAGTTCTCCTCTAACCACAAAGAACAACTGACAACACGACGAAAGAGCAGATGGAAAGAAGGAAGACAAAAAAAAAAAAAAAACTGGTTAGCGTTGCTACCTTCGTTGTGGAGGGACGCGAATTCAGTTCCCGGTGTATCCTTCGATTGTTTCTGATAGCTATTGCGGAGCGCACTCAGCCCTTGAGACGAGCTGTTTGAATAAAGAAGGAGAGGTATCTTCAGAAATCACCTACTGGCAATAACGGCTGGAGGGATTTGCGACATGCTGATCGCCAGTTCCACAATCATAGATCCGTGCTCGTACTCGTTGTAGGCAATCGTTGGCCAATTGTGACAGGCCTAAGGCCTAATCCGTGAGAAGTGTTTACATTTACATTTATTAGAAACTAATGCTTTACCAAGTGCGATGCAAACTAGCGTCTCGATCCCTGCTCAGACGTCAGGATAACGCGTAAAACGTTACCGGCTTATAATCAGCTTGAAAACAATATAGTAACATCAGATGAAAGAAGGAATTAAATGCAAAATAAAAATTATAGTAACCAAACTGTAATTGCGATAATCAGAATAAATTACAGTGGAAAGATCCTCTGTGGAGGTATTACCAACAGCCCGCGCTACATCGAGTGATTAGCAAGAGTTAGAGAATTGGACTGAATAGTGATTTTGAACTTTTATTTTTTTTATTTTTTTTATTACTGGTTGCTGTTATTACACATGATCTTCCACTTTAGAAGAGATAGCAGTCAGTGTTTCACAGCTATTGCTATTACTAAAATCCATGGCGCACTACAAACGCTAAGACACATCATGGAGATAGTATCAACGTAAGTCACTAAAGCTCCAGGCGATCGAAAGATCGTGCAGGACACGACATTTCTTGAGCTGTGATGTAAACTGCTCAAGCCATTTGACTCTTCCTCAAGCACAGTAGTAGTAAGGCTTGTGCCACACTGGATAATTTTCTCTGTTAAAGTCAAGCAATTTTAATAGCGTCAGAACTAAGATTAACGATCCCAACGGAATGTGCCACGCTCTATGAAGCTTCCTCCCTAGATTGTCGCTGAGCCTATTCCTTCCACGGCATTTGTCTTTGGCATCCCTGCCACAGTAGCTATCGGCATTCGCGCAGCATCCACGAGGTTTACTGCGCTCTGTTTCTTACATGCAAGATTATGGCTGAAAACTGCGTATCAGTTGTCATTTGAAGAATGTTAGAAGTGATTAAATAGTTGACATGAACTTGTAACATAAACTTGTCAATTAAAAATTAGTTTACGTTAATGTTAATGAATTAATTACTCTATTTAATAACATAAACGTACCTAACGTTACTGAAAGCTATACTTCCGCACGAACAATATCACTTGCTTATTTCTTTTTAAGTTTGTTTTAACGTTCGACAATACTAGGTCGAATTTCTCTGGATAATCTCTAAGTTCTTGCATTAAAATAAATATTTGCATTCACTTGGGTGATTCACAGTAATTATGTAGATGAATCCACCATTTTCGTAGTCGGTTACGTCTTCTACGATGAAGAACAACCTGTAATACTCCTGCAGCTATATACTTAAGTCTGAATGACACAACATCTTGCAAGCTGTGTCTCGTAGTCTGGTTTTAACACAACTGCAAAAATACAGATTTTTGTGGAAAGTTTTATAGCTAGTTTTTAATCCCAGCGCCACATCGTCCGCCACGAAACCACAACTACAATTGTTTCAAGTATGGTACCCATCAACGACTATTTCAACCGTGAATACTGTCGGACAGAGAAACCCCCCTACTATGGCACTGGCAGGACGTGGGCCGTGAACCACGATGCAGACTGACATTTTTCACTCTACCATATATTTTTCAGTCGTGAAACAAGCCACAAACATTTGAAATTGTCCTTGGATCGACTGGGAATCGACAACCACACGTTCTGATTTATAGTCCGGCACTTTCACACCCGATGAGAAACGATAAAGTCGAACAGTTACAGAACACCCATCACATGGAAAAAAGACATTTAACAAAAATTTTAAAATCCGCGAGCTATGTAAATTCAGTACCAGAGGAAGCATGAGAAAAACAAATTGTCGCATAACGCTAGAAACATAACACATGAAGACAATGACTTGATCATACCTAATTTGATTACAATACTCAACCAAATATTTGACTTCACTATACATTCCAAACGTAACTGTTAAATAAATCGTTTACAGTACCAAAAGTAATCTTACAGTGAGAAGTAAGTTTCGAGATGGAACAGGAAGCACTGCTAAACATTTTGTCATTTGTTAAGTAATGTGGAATGTGCATTTTATAACGAAAACTTGTCCCTAAGAAATAAAATTGTGAAAATTTGTATTCCACATAGAAGATCTCTTACGAAATAATCAGATTATGTGGAAATTAAGTAAAAATGTAGAAACATACAATAACATTACTTTATACCTAAAGTCTTTGATAGTTCTGTAACTGAGATTATGACACAGCAATTTGTAAATTATCGTCATTCAGACGCGTCACGTCTAAAGACTAAGTAAGGTTTATTCTTCCTTTAAGTAGTGGAAGATGAGAAAGAACTGTCGCAGGGACTCGAGAGAATCATTGTCGATGCGTCGAACGACAATCTAAACCAAAACCTGGTGTCGAGTGGCGAAAAATACCACAAAAACTGTCCGTAAGTTAAGCAGATCGTAGAGTAAAGACAGTAATCGACACGACGAGCCAGAGAGACCGATTTATGGCAATAATAGTGTATCAGATTTAAGCGAAAGAAGACGTCTGGGAACGTGTCACAAATCCACCCAGACGCATAAGGACTTGTAAAAAGCAAGTAACACAACATTCCGGTACGTTTTCAGCGGCACGCGATAACGAGGAAGGCAAGGTGCCACGACTAGGGGGAGCACCGTATTCACGTTCGGCGAGAAGCGAGTATCCAGAGGAGCGGCCATGTCTGCAGGCGTAGAGTACGTAAGCGCGCCCCTGTCGTCACGACCTGCTCAGTAAGCCTCGTTGCGCGAGTGGAGGAAACAAGATAAAAACCAAATGCGACATGTAACTTCTGCTTTCGATGAAGGATTTGTGTGAAGTGAGACAAATCGTTCACATCTTCAGATTCATTAGATTTAAGAGTAGTTTTGTGGGTCGGACATACCTGTGTAAGCCTATCTCCCTTTGAAACAGAACCCCTCAGTGTCCATAGAAGATTGATTTCTGTCCTGAACTATACCACCAGTCACTGAATGAGACCCATTAATATCGGACTATGACTACTAATGCTGTTTCGGAGACGATAAAACTTACACTTAAAGTAACGAAAAGCGTGGAGATTATTCGGACTAACGTATGAGATTTCAATTAGAACACTGACTGCAAACATCATTTTGTATTGCAGCAAAGTATGTTAAAACTGGGGCTTACAGGCTCAATTTTTACACGACAGATGTGTTTCTCATTTGTGACCTGCACTACCCAATAATCTAAAAAAGAGCTTGTGTGATGGAAGAAATAACTTACGACGACGTCGTCTGTGACACCGTATATCTCAAAGTACTGCATTCGCGCCTCCTTACTTTAATTGCTGAAAATTTCTTACATACGATAACTACAAGATCTGCTCTGTGTATCTCGTTGCCCCTGACTAAACTGTAGTATGAATGAATGTATGGAGCATGTTTTGTATCAATCAAATCGTAACTATACATACTTGGAGATAACGTACAAGTAGTAGAATTTGTGAATAAAGGAAAAGGTGTAAGATAATGAAGTTTCGATGACGAAACAAATGATAACTCCAGTTAATGTATTAATAAGCAACATGTATAAAGTTACGCATCACGGATAAATACGAACTTCGCATTAGACAGTTCAACATTCCCAACATCAAAATTCGTGTAAATAAATTTACAAAGTGCTTACAAATGACCTTACAAATAAGGGAATCTAATTTACGGACGGTTAGTGCAGAAGCAGATGCAAATCACCACGAGTTCTGGTGAGATCAAAAGTGAGGACAAAGGCATAACGTTTTCCACGGCAAGACCATATCCAAAACGTAACACAAAAAGGACAAGAGTTTACATAATACCTAACACTCCCGTGATTTCTAATCACGTGAATACAGTTTGAATGCTCGCAGATTGTTTCGATCTGCCCATTGCGCTGAAGGCTGCTGATCGAATGTGCCGATATCAACCACTCAAGACAGGAGTCTAAATTACTGCTGCCGTATTTGCTTCTCATGAAAAGAGTGCTTTGTGCTTAAAACTGAACGACGTGTTCAACCGAAAAATATGTGCCCACCTTTCTGATGGGCCAGCATCAGCCAAAGCCTTAGGGTCTATTCAAAAGGTACCTGCCCGTTCCTGTTGCAAAGATGTACAGCTCCTGCAGTGTCAGCGAGTGGCTTCCGCAGGCGCGACGCTCGTACTACCGCTGCAAGCATCCCACCTCATACATTGGCCTATTTGTATCTACGTCCTTGCTGTATGAAATTCAAGTACAAGGGACTTTCGGAAGTGGTTTACGAGTACAATAGTGAGTTTTTGCACCTCATTTATTAATGAACAATTTTCACTAAACATGCGTCAACGTACATGGGATCTCTTAAAACATTCTCCGCCGATGTCAATACACTGCTGCCACTTTCCTGGCTACTTCATTACTGCGACACTGAACCATTACTTGGGAATACTACGTATCCACTCGAGAACAGCTGCCTGCAGTCTTTCGTTGGCCATAGTTTTCTCTAAAAAATGTTCAAATGTGTGTGAAATATTATGGGACTTAACTGCTAAGGTCATCAGTCCCTAAGCTTACACACTACTTAACCTAAATTATCCTAGGGACAAACACACACACCCATGCCCGAGGTAGTTTTCTCTACTTAACAGCAAACAACCTCTGACCTTTCGCTATACACACTGTCCACAAACGGCATCAAGCTTCCTCGCGGTGTAATAGAATAAGTTCATCGTCCTAGGAGAGAATATTTCTTTATTTCCAGCGTTATTTGTAAAATCATTTCTGACGGATAATCGTACATTCCTGGCTATTAAAATTGCAATACGCTACAAACGTCAAATTGGCAAAAAGTGTACTTCATGCTTGGATATACAGGGTGTGATGAATACAAGTGCAAATATTTATATTAGTGACTGACGATGGAGCACTGAACAACATTAAATCAGTATTTACGTCATCTGCTGGGTAATATACACATCAAAAAACGTTTTCCATCACCCCGGTTCCCAGAACTCCTGAAGATAGATGTTGACTGTGGTTGTATCACAGACTCAGTCCCTTTGACTGTTCAGAGATGTAACTAAACCCGCCCAAAGATGTAAACAACCATGCATGAGCAGCGCCTATTAGTCCGACAGTTGATCAGTTCCAGTCATTCCACCAGGAAGGAGGTACACGGCTCGTGTTGTCTGTAGTTCAGCCACGCCACGAACCGCCGTTCGATCGCGTCCGCATTGTTACTTTGTGCCAGGAAGGGCTCTCAACAAGGGAAGAGTCCAGGCGTCTCGGAGTGAACCAAAGCGATGTTGTTCGGACATGGAGGAGATACGGAGAGACTGGATTAAATGCCTCGCCCAGGCCGCCCAATGGCAGTGTATGACCGCTACCTACGGATTATGGCTCGGAGGAACCCTGACACCAATGCCACCATGCTGAATAATGCTTTTCCTGCAGCCACGGGACGTCGTGTTACGATTCAAACTGTGCACAGTAGGTTGCCTGATGTGTAACTTCACTTCCGATGTCCATGGCGAGGTCCATCTTTGCAACCACGAAACCGTGCAGCGCAGTACAGATGGGCCCAACAACATGCCGAATGGACCACTCAGGATTGGCATCACGTTCTCTTCATCGATGTGAGTCGCATATGCCCTCAGCCAGACAATCGTACTCCTACGAAAGTTGCCATCTAACCCTGGAGGCAACCCGGACAGGCTGAACACCTTAGACACACTGTCCTACGAGTGCAGCAAGGTGGACGTTCCCTACTGTTTTGGGGTGACAGTATGTGGGGCCGACATACGGAGCTGGTGGTCATGGAAGGCACCGTAACGGCCGTACGATACGTGAATTTCATCCTCCGACTGATAGGGCAACCACATCGGCAGCATTTTGTCGAGGCATTCGTCTTCGTGGACGACAATTAGCGTTCCAATCGTGCAAAAATTGTGAATGACTTCCTTTAGGCTAACGATATCTCTCGACTAGAGAGTCCAGCATGTTCTCCAGATATGAACCCTATCGAACATGCCTGGGATAGATTGAAACTGGCTGTTTATGGCCTACGTGACCCACTAATCGCTCTGAGGGATCTACGACGAATCGCCGTTGAGGAGTGGGACAATCTGGACCAACAGTGCCTTGATGAACTTGTGGATAGTATGCCACGACGAATACAGGCATACATGAATGCAAGAGGACGTGTTATAGGGTATTAGAGGTACCAGTGTGTACAGCAATCTGGACCACCACCTCTGAAAGTCTCGCTGTATGGTGGTACAAAATGCAATGTGTGGTGTTCATGAGTATTAAAAATGGCGGAAATTATATTTATGTGGATCTCTATTCCAATTTTCTGTACAGATTCCGGAACTCTCGGAACTGATGTGATGCAAAACTTTTTTTGATGTGTGTATTTATAGCTATTACAAGGCATATGTTTTTAGGTTGTTTAGTACCTCCAAGTACATGTCGTAAGAAGAAGCCATTAATGTTTATTTGTCCCTCGGCAGCGGTCAGATGTTGAAGTGCGTGCACATGGATGCAAAACGGTTAGTCAATACTAACTAACAGTTAGTGATGCAGTTATGACTGTGCAGGCCGGCCGGAGTGGCCGTGCGGTTCTGGGCGCTACAGTCTGGAACCGCGTGACTGCCTCGGGCATGGATGTGTGTGATGTCCTTAGGTTAGTTAGGTTTAATTAGTTCTAAGTTCTAGGCGACTGCTGATGACCTCAGAATTTAAGTGGCATAGTGCTCAGAGCCATTTGAACCAACCATTTTTATGACGGTGCAGAAAACATCAGGTAGTAAAGTTTGTGACGTGGTCGTGGGAAGACTGTTCAGAGCAGAGAAAGAACAACCAACACACTAATGTGTGTACATATCGAAGTACCACACATAAACTTACACCCACTACATCCTGTATAAATCATTAATATTTCAGCGCTACCATGCAGTATATAAGGTAAGATTATGCAGAAGGTTCGTCATTGAGAAATCGCATTTGAATGTTTATAGTTTGTAAGAATATTATTCTAAGCTTCGTGTAAGAAGCGGAAACATTTACCAGAACGTGTCGGATACCGGCACAATCGACACCAATCATGACAGCGGTTTGTCGTTTCCAAATATCGCCGCTCGTGTTGGTAAGGATCCTTTGACTGTCACTGCGAGAAGGAACTGATTGGTTCTGCAGGTCCATACTCAGCACGATACAGAATCTCGATGGCAGCATGCTACTATCGACCGAGACGTTGTTCTGTCAGCTGTGCAGGATCGTACAGACACGTCAAGTACTTTGAGTCAGCAAATAGGCTCGTTTGCAGTAAGGCAAGTCTCCGCAGGGACAGTGGAACGATGTCTGCAGTACCACAGACTGTGAGCACGACAAGTATTGTTGCGGCTTTCCTTGAAGCGCAGTAAAGAGAAAAGCACCGACATCTGTACTCCGCCCAGTGATAGCATTGGGCACTGGAGTGGTACCACGTCTTCTTTTCAGACGAGTCCCAGTTCTACACACATCATCACAAGGACGTATCCATGTGTAGAGGCTGCGAGGAGAATAAACATTACTGCCAGAGGTAGTAGCTCTGTGTACGAAATGTCGCAGGCCGAATATCTACATATGACTTACTAATTTAATCATGTATTTTTCATCATCACATGGGCTCATCATCTTTCGCAATGGTTCTGGGTGCAACTGGGTACATAACAGGACCATCTATGGTTCCCATAGCCGGTAATTTGGACACGAACTGTTACGTTTATGACGTATTAAGGCTGGTGAGTGTGCAGTTATCTTCGAGATCACCGTTCCGATATCTTTCAACAAGATAAAGGAAGTCCAGCGTGTGCTGTCCTGAACTGTGTAGTCAAGAGAGTGTCATACCGAGAATAGTTCGTATTTCGGAGTGACCACACCACCTCTCAACAGCTGCTGCGCCCGGTGGAGGTCGCGATGAGGGCGCTGGAAACAGGGCAGTACCTCGGGGCGGTGCTTCTCTATGTGTCCGGGGCCATTGATTCTGTGTGGCACGATGGTCTCGTGTGCAAATACATTGTACACGGGACACCGACGTAGCACGGGATCCTTCTTCGGTCCTACCTGACTGGGAGGATGTACCATGTGAGGGCAGACGACGGATCGTCCACAGAGAGGCAAATACATGCAGGGGTGCCGCAGGGGTTTGTGCACGACCCCCTGCGCGTAGAATTGGCGCTTTACGCAGACGGTACAGCGTTGTTCAACCGTAGCATGAATGTCCATGCAGTGAAACGTCGCCTACAACTCGGATGCGACGCACTGGTACGAAGGTGACGAAAAGGCGACCTATATCCAATGCCGCCAAGAGCAAAGCAGTAGTCCTCTCCTGACGTCAGGAGCAGAGCAGTGGGGCGTCTCAGCGCCCTGTATGCTCGGCTTAATGCCCGGTCTTCGCTGCCTCCGCACCACGGCATTACACTCCACCTAATGCCGGTCAGATCAATGCGAGTAGTCGGCCACGGTGTGGGCCGCTGACGCAAGTCGCGGTGCTGTGTAGGGTGCAGGAACGAACACTCTCTTCAAATCGACTGCTGTAGGAGGAATTTGGCATCCCGCTGCTGAGGGACAGAATCCGGCAGACTGCTCGCGCCTTCTACGAGAAATCGGGCCAACCCTTCAATCGGTTGGTCTTAGAACTTGGCAGGCCACCAACAACACCGCAGGCCGACAATATTTTGGCCAGAGCTGCTGCGAGATTAATTTTGTCCGCAGTAACCTGAGGACAACTCACCTCTACATCACCAGGGGCCAGTGTTGTTGAAAGAATAAGTTTCTCTAGAGCAGCTTTAGAACAAGCATCTCCACATCACCTGAGGTCATTCGTGTAAGGCAGGTAATTATACCACCACATCGAGAGGTTCGGTGGGAATAGTATTTTAAAATTTAGCTTACACACATGCCGAGCAATGAATTCTGACTAGATAAGCAGCTTACCTACAGTAGATACAGAGGATGTTCGATCATTGCCCTGGCCAGCACGTTCTCCAGATCTGTCACCGACTGGAAACACACGGTCGTGGGTTGCCGAGGGACTGGTACGCCACCACTCTCCTGTCACTGTGATTGATGAATGCCGGGACAAAGTTGAAGCAACATTGAATCATGCACAGGTATCTATTACACCAGCTCAGTTAGTCTCACGGTCAGCCTCGGCCGGCTGCTGTGTCCGCACGGTTCAGTCCGGAACCACGTGGCTGCTACGGTCGCAGGTTCGGATCCTGCATCGGGCATGGATGTGTGTGATGTCCTGAGGTTAGTTAGGTTTAAGTTGTTCTAAGTCTAGGGGACTGATGACCTCAGATGTTAAGTCCCATAGTGTTTAGAGCCATTTGAACCATTTGGTCAGCCTGGTTAAAACGATTGTTAGTGCCAGAGTTAGCAGCACTGCCTACTAAATTTCGCGCACTGTATTTCCCCACATCCCCTACTAATTTAATAACTTATTTTGAAAGGTGGCATGAGCCCCCCTCATATTTCTCTGAGTAATTCGATCTTCCTCTCTAATTGCATGAGGTGAAAAGTCGCTATTCCTTCACACACTGACTTCCCCCACTTGGTCCGGTAACAGGCGGGCACTGCTGATCATGAAAGGGTCAAGCCGAAGGGTGTGAGGGAGTCGAGTGAATGCTATCCAGACGCCGACATTGTCATAAGAGCGGCGGCGACACGCCCACAGGGTCCAGACGGAGCGGCTGGGCTAGAGATTCCGTTACTTCGCAGAAACTTAGTGAAAACCGTTTCTGGCGGGCTACCAGCGAGGCGTGGGAAAGACTTGTGTTCCCAGGCAGTCTTAGCGGGCAAATTCCCGAGTTTTCTGCAAAATCGTAACTGTGATTGGCTTGCTCAGGGCATAGCTCCAGGGCATAGCAAAATCTGGGCAGAAATTGGCGCCAAGAATCTCCATTGGCGGAAAGGTAGTGCTTCGGCAATAGAGTGAAATTTTCCGCCGGTTTTCGAGTTGCTGATTGGAACGTTTAACCACGGCCACTGTCGTGGGCGCGGGAATGTTCTGTGTTCGGTTTTTACAGGTGCTCTTGTGGGAGTCGGCTCTCGCCTTTCGGTCGGAGTAGGTTACAAGGCTGAGCTCTCGCTGCTCTGGACTGCCTGCCTTCCGTTGGTTGTCTAATATACTTTTATTTAATTGTAACTGTTTGACGAAGTTGCTGGAGTTTCGACTTTAACGTAACTTTCCGAGTACAGCTGGCAATTGAGCGTTCTGTGTACAAGCGGCCTATGTTGTCTGTCTTGAGCAGTTTTGGCTAAAGTTGACTGTATCGTAGTTACTGTGTGACTTCGCTTGTTAAAATCCATCACTGTACCGTCAGTGATTGTGTGGTGAGCCTTCTTCGTTTCCCTCAGGGGCGCATTTGTATTGCTAGGAAGTCTTTAGTCTGGAACAACCAGACCAGGATAATTTCTTTCGGGCTATACTCGCGACATTATCATCACCACGACGGGACGTCGAAGCAACCAGCCATCGCCTCCAGTACGCCAGATCGTGTTCTTGCAGTTAAGAAGACAGCTTAGTAATGTATGTCCGCAGCACCGGCAGATTAGGGATTTTCCTAGGTGATAATCAGAGCTCAGCAGAGCGCGCCTGTTCGTCTTTTTTCTAACTTTGTTCTGTCTTGGGTGTTCATTGTCTGAGTTCTCACTACTGTAGCAGCAATTAATGTTGCGTTGGCTGTGTGTTTCTCTTAAGATTTGAGTTGCAAGGAATTGGCTCCACATACCACTTAGTAATAAATGTCACAATCTACACTCCTGGAAATTGAAATAAGAACACCGTGAATTCATTGTCCCAGGAAGGGGAAACTTTATTGACACATTCCTGGGGTCAGATACATCTCATGATCACACTGACAGAACCACAGGCACATAGACACAGGCAACAGAGCATGCACAATGTCGGCACTAGTACAGTGTATATCCACCTTTCGCAGCAATGCAGGCTGCTATTCTCCCATGGAGACGATCGTAGAGATGCTGGATGTAGTCCTGTGGAACGGCTTGCCATGCCATTTCCACCTGGCGCCTCAGTTGGACCAGCATTCGTGCTGGACGTGCAGACCGCGTGAGACGACGCTTCATCCAGTCCCAAACATGCTCAATGGGGGACAGATCCGGAGATCTTGCTGGCCAGGATAGTTGACTTACACCTTCTAGAGCACGTTGGGTGGCACGGGATACATGCGGACGTGCATTGTCCTGTTGGAACAGCAAGTTCCCTTGCCGGTCTAGGAATGGTAGAACGATGGGTTCGATGACGGTTTGGATGTACCGTGCACTATTCAGTGTCCCCTCGACGATCACCAGTGGTGTACGGCCAGTGTAGGAGATCGCTCCCCACACCATGATGCCGGGTGTTGGCCCTGTGTGCCTCGGTCGTATGCAGTCCTGATTGTGGCGCTCACCTGCACGGCGCCAAACACGCATACGACCATCATTGGCACCAAGGCAGAAGCGACTCTCATCGCTGAAGACGACACGTCTCCATTCGTCCCTCCATTCACGCCTGTCGCGACACCACTGGAGGCGGGCTGCACGATGTTGAGGCGTGAGCGGAAGACGGCCTAACGGTGTGCGGGACCGTAGCCCAGCTTCATGGAGACGGTTGCTAATGGTCCTCGCCGATACCCCAGGAGCAGCAGTGTCCCTAATTTGCTGGGAAGTGGCGGTGCGGTCCCCTACGGCACTGCGTAGGATCCTACGGTCTTGGAGCGCATCCGTGCGTCGCTGCGGTCCGGTCCCAGGTCGACGGGCACGTGCACCTTCCGCCGACCACTGGCGACAACATCGATGTACTGTGGAGACCTCACGCCCCACGTGTTGAGCAATTCGGCGGTACGTCCACCCGGCCTCCCGCATGCCCACTATACGCCCTCGCTCAAAGTCCGTCAACTGCACATACGGTTCACGTCCACGCTGTCGCGGCATGCTACCAGTGTTAAAGACTTTTTTTTTTTTCCACTAGCTGCTTATATTTTATGACCCACCGTCTAATTTCTTATGGTGGGTCGTATATTGCCACTTAGCCGCTGTGACTGGGTCCGGGGTCCGCAGTGACTGAAAGTAACACCACACCGGCTCCCGTCCCCACTCACACCGTTGCCCGTGTCCCGCCACGTGGAGGCGGGCTCTGTTTAGATCCATTTGATATCTTTTTTTTTTTGTGCAGCATTAGAAAAACGTATAACTAATACAAAATCAAGTAAGATATTAATAAACAAAACGAAATTAAATATTTAGAAAGATGGAAGGAAGAGAACTGAATAGAGAAGTTATAGGTTTAATATTGCCCGTCACCTGGTTGTGGGCGGCGGCCCGGGTCTTGGAATGAACCTCAAGACGCTGGCCGTTGCTCACCATGCCTTTAACATCTACTATCCTAAAAACTACCTTAACTAGAAGAGATTAGGGTACGTTAAAGCTAGAAACTAAGACTAAGACCTCCATGTCCAGCCTACTAAATTATTTACGATATACAATAGAGAGGTAACTGATTTCGTGCTTGGCTCAAAGTTGCTAATGAAAGGGTACTCGTAGTAAAAGTAATAAGGTAATGACGCTAACGGTTTGTGTTGAGCCTACAAGGCTCCTAGTAGAGTACATCAGGCGCAAGTACCTCCCGGCCCCGCCGACAACACGACCTGAACGGTGGTTTTCCCCGATCTACCATAGGTATCCGTCGGGTTGGGCTCAAAAGAGAGGAACCACAATTAAGATCCTGCCATCCAGGACGTGCGCCGCCTCTTACCAGGGGGGCGTGGGTCCCTTGAAGAGGTGCCCAACTTTAAGCTTCAGATGAGAAGTTCTTAGTATAGTGGAAGTTGAGGTATAGGCTGTGTAGGTTAGTTGTACAAACAGTTCACACTGAGCCAATGAGACTTACAATGATACGTGGTGTGGCAGTTAGCACCTTCCGGCCCCGCCAGCAACACAGCCTGAGCGGTGGTTTTCCCCGATCTACCATAGGTATCCGTCGGGTTGGGCTCAAAAGAGAGGGACCACAATTAAGATCCTTCCATACAGACTGTGCGCTGCCTCTTAACGGAAGGCGTAGGTCCCTTGAAGAGGTACCTAGCTTTAAGCTCTTATTGAACATGGAGATGCTGTTAACTGTTTATATATAAGGTGCAATCTGTTTTTAGGATTGTGTGTGACTTGTGCACCTCTTGCCGGTTGTTCCACTCTATTCTTTGAATTTAACTTGGTTGACACTATGGATCATCCGCGCTGGACGCTTCAATATCTGTGTTGGTGTCCTGGTCTGTATCTGTTTCTTCTTCATCACTCATGGTGCTAATCATATCTGTGTCCCCCTGTGCATCGTGACGTCTGTTTGGACCGACTTGCCTTCGGTAGGGTCTGTTGCGCAAGTATTCTATTTGTTGGTTCTTCGAGATTTCATCCGTTAGTTTGTTGAGTTCAGTCCACCTTTCCGGGTCGCGTATTATTGCATGTAGTTCGTTCTGTGTGTTCAGGCGATTTATGTGTACTGTGTGTCTTATGTTCGTGCGTTGTCCGCAGAAGAAGACAGTATGTTCAGGGGAACCTTCTTCCCCGCATGTGCATCTATTAGTCTGCTGCAGACTCACGCGGTACAGGTGCGTGGGATAAGGGCCATGTCCTGTGATGAAATGTACCATACCGCGGCTGGGATCAATATGTTTTAGTTTTAGTCTTTCCCGGATGTCAGGGAAGAAGTTGTATACACGGCGGCCCTTATCGCTGTTGGCCCACTCGCTCTGCCAGGTATCCACTCGCCATGCTCTGAGTTGGCGTGTTGTCTCAATCGGTACACCAGTGATCTGCCGAACCTGGTCTATTCTCCCCATCCTAAGCCAGTACATTGCTGCGCGGTACCTGATGGTGATATCTATGGGGAAAATTCCCATGACGACACATAGTGCGTCATTTGATGTTGTGTTAAATGCCCCTGTTAGTCGAAGTAGAACACTTCTTTGGCCTCGACGTACAATGGTTCTGTTGGTTGAGAGATTTAACCTGTGGGCCCACGTACTGGCAGCAAAGCATAGTACTGACTCGAAGAGAGCGCAATGGTATGTTCGTGTCACTGACAGGGGTAGTCTGAATTGTTCCGAATTTAGCCTAGCCAGTTTGTGTAGTATCTTTTCTGCTTTGTTTGTGCATATTCGCATGTGTTCGTGGAAGTTCAATCGTTCATCAATGTATACTCCTAGATAGCGTGTGACTGCTAGTCTTTTTATGTTAGTGTCCCCGATTTTGACTATTGGGTTCCTGCGCAGGATACCCTTTAGCAATGTATAAGTTGTTTTGTTTCCTGCTATCTTTAATTTATTATCTGTGCACCATTGGGTTATTGTCCTAAGTGTTCCATTGGCTCTTTCTTCTAGCTGGGCACGGTTATTTGCTGAAACTACGACGAGTAGATCATCAGCATAAGCGACAGCTCCATCTGTCAAGATATGCTCCTCTAGTAACAGTAGGAGCGGTTCTATAACTATGTCCCAGAAGATGGGGCCGCAAATCGACCCTTGTGGACAGCCTTTTGTAATTCGTTTAATCACTTTCTGGTTGTCCATTTGCCAAACGACCGTTCTGTCTCTGCAGTAGTCCATGAAACTATTATACAGAGACTCCGGTACCTGCAGGTGTCTGAGCCTCTTGAACAAAGCCGGCCACCAGAGGTTGTCGAAGGCACCTGAGATGTCTATCATAATTGCAAGTGTATATTTGGAGGGTGTGTCGTGTACTATTTGGAGTGCTCTGTTAATTGCGTCGTCTATAGATTTCCCTTCCCTGAAGCCATATTGGTGTGGTGTCAGTCCCCGTAGTGTTCGGTGTGCTTGTAGTCTTTTGCAGAGTAGTTTTTCTTGTACTTTACCGAGTGTATTGATAAGGCAAATTGGTCTGTATGACTTGGGGTCTGATGTGTCTTTGTCTGGAGCCTTTTTAATGATAACCGCCTTCGAGGTCTTCCACACTGCAGGCACACGACCCAGCCTTAATGCATCGTTTAACAACGTTGTGAGAAACGGGATGATCTGCGGTGCAATTTGTTTCAGTACCTCAGAGTGGATACCATCCGGTCCAGGCGCCTTTTTGTTTTTGAGTTCTGAGATCGCTGTCGCCACTTCTTCCTGCGCAAATGGACAGGTGACGGTTGGTGTGGTGTATACTGTGTCTACTTCGCGTCTCACCGCTGCATGTTGTGGTGTGTCTGTGTCTGCGATGTCGTCGGGCAGGAGTTCGCTCAGCAGGAACTCCGCTGTGCGTCTCCAGCCCTTAGTCATCTCACCATCCTCCTGTCGCAGCGTTCCCAGAACCAGTGGGCTCTTAATTTTCTCTGTCACGATTTTGTATGGTTCCCCCCAAATGTTTAGTTGTGTTTGTGCTGCTACATGGCTATTCCAATGGTCTTTCCTGGTCTTATTCAGCTCAAGTTTATATTTATCCTTGGCAAGCCGGTAGTCGTGTAGTCGTAATTGTCTTTCTCTATCTGAAATTGCTCGTTGGTAAAGTTTACGTTTACGTTTTGAGTCTTGTTTGAGTCGTGTTAATTGTGTAGTCCAGGGAATATTTTGGTGTTTTGTCATTCTTTGTGTGGGTATGCAGGTGTTCTGTGTGTGTGTGATGATATCTGTCAGCATGTGTGCTCTGTAATCAACACTGCCGGTGATGTCTTGCGGTATGTGCTCATGTATTTTTTGTCTGACCCTGTCCCAGTCTGTTTTGTCAAATAATAGTCTTTTTGGTAGTGTTTCTGTGTTGACGTTTGGTGTGCCACTTAAGGTTAGTGTGATGATGTTGTGGTCGCTAGCAGTGATCTGGTCATGTACGGTCCAGTCTCGTACGTGGTTGATGGCGGCGTTATTAACGAGGGTGATGTCTATGTTTGATGAATGACCGTTGTGTCCGATGTGAGTCGGGTGATGTCCTTCCTTGTTGAGTACGTGTAGTCTGTTTTCTTGGATGATGTCATTTATTATTCTACCTCTGTCGTCAGTTCTGTCTGAATGCCACAGGGTTGATCTGGCATTTATGTCTGCACAGATGAGAAGTTTTTTGTTGCCAGCGTATTGCGCAACATCTCTGATGAGGTCTGCGTATGGTTTGATGCAATGACAGAATTGGGCGTAAAGCGACGCGATGATCCAGGTATCCCCCTTGTGTGTGACTTCAACTGTAACTAGATGCTCGGAACAGAGTTCTGTAATTTTCACTGGATGTATTTCTTTGTTTAGGATTATGACAGATGCCATGCAGCCTGTCCCCTCCGCAACTTTCCTCCAAGTTGGGGATATGCCCTTGTCTAGTGTAGGGCTCCTGTATGCACAGAATGTCACTTTTTAGTTCACGTAGGACCCGTGGGAGCTCCGAATTTACAAGTATACTCCGCATAGCATTAAGCTGTGCTATTAGCAGTTTGGGTGTTTAACTGTGGCGTAGCACTTGCTGCCAGTTTGACTGTAATCGAAGTATGTTCTCCCATGAGCCCTTACGTGATCCTTGTAAAGCTTGTCCATATCGAATGGTTCCTCCCTGCGGGCGCACACTTGCATGAGCGATGGAGCTCCGTATGCCACGGCAAACTGGCTGACACTGACGGCGGCGGTGCACAAATGCTGCGCAGCTAGCGCCATTCGACGGCCAACACCGCGGTTCCTGGTGTGTCCGCTGTGCCGTGCGTGTGATCATTGCTTGTACAGCCCTCCCGCAGTGTCCGGAGCAAGTATGGTGGGTCTGACACACCGGTGTCAATGCGTTCTTTTTTCCATTTCCAGGAGTGTAGTTTAGGGACAACTTCACCTTCACAGCATTTATTTGAGTATCCAATTTGAGCCAATTTGATGTATTGTAAATGTTTCATGTGTTTTGTTTATTATTTTGAGTTCAGTCATAATAAATCATATTGTTATTTTGGACAGAACTTTCATTCTGTTAGTCGGTAGAGCAACCCTCTTATTTCTCACTACGTTACTGAAACTTTCCTTTATTTAACTTATTTATCAAATTAAATTATTGCAGGTGCCAAACTCTTTTCTACTCCACTTGCAGGGTCGATTACAGTCAGTTCGCGTTTCTTTTTAATCCATGTGCAACAGCAAAAGTCGGAGTTAGAATAGGGGGATGGGGCTTAGAGCATCATTTATATATGAAGATTCCACTCAACATAACAGTTAGATGGCAACTTTCATTTACCTATTTATGATTGTGGCCAACATCCTTCATGCTGCACCACGTTTCTAAATATATCATAATTTCATAATAAGTTGTATTTCTATCACAGTTACTTGCTTCTTGTGTTCAAGAACTTTTATTCAAATAAATGAGTTGTGGCATTTATGCGACGTTGCAGGTCATGGTTAGATTTTGATGTAGACTTACATTCACTGCTTTAGCTGTGCGAGTCAGAAGGGAATGACAGGTTGCCCTCTCCACTATGACACATGGTCAAGAGACCTGGACCTCGAGTGGGGGAAAGGTTCAGTCAGGGGGGACTTCGTCGTTGAACTACGCAGCCTGCGGAAACTCCCGTACAGACTTCACGTCAAAAATTCAAATGATCATAATTAATAAATATTTTATTTAAAAAAAGGCCTAATAATGCTCGAATTCTTAATCATGCTGACGTCTCATATATATTATTTGTTAACAATAACTGTCGAGAGATAAGCAAATCAATCAGATTAACGTAACAAATGACGCTAGAAAAGGGCGATCTGTGGCGGTAATGCGCCCTGTGCGAGCAAGTGAGAAACGGTTAGGTGTCGTCATTCGCAGTCTATCTCGGGGCTCGGTGATGTAAACACTTAACTCGTTATCGAGCGAACCACTTATTTTTATGTAGTTGAAAGTGACATAAATTTTGAAAGTACCCGAGGAACGGTTAAAGATAAATCACTCTCAAGAATAGGGAGTGTTATTACATATTGATCAGAATAACGAAGTGACTGACAGCTAGTTGTTTGACGGGACAACTACCAATCAAAGCACCTGTGTGGTCAAACCTTCCGTCCTGTGCGCAGCTGCCGTATCACACTGTTACCTCAGCTTCCGGCTACCATTTACCCGCGGATGACAACTGTGATTCGCAACGTAATTTCTGCGATTTTTTCCTATATATTCTGTTTCTCAGTGCTGTGCATTTTTTTACGGAATGTTTGAAGCTAACAATGAAATTGTTTAGGACAGCGATGGGACGGTTATGATCCTGCAAAGCGAATTCAGTGTTGTGCGTACGGGAAATGTATGAATTTCTTCCGTACGGAACAGCTGTTGCTATGGAGCCAGCCAAGCCGAAAACATACCTTCCTCCCATTCTCAAAAGCCAGTCACTTGGTTATTCTCTCGATATTATGATCAGTGTCATTTCTCGATATTTCCGATTCAAATAACTTAACAAACGGCACAATAAGGTCAATTACTGTATAAACCAAATATGATTCCATCGGAACTGTTGTTCACAGAGACTGTAGAGTACTTCAAAAAATAAAAAGGAATATAGCGGCCAGTCGCAAACCCTATCTTTATTTATATTACAGATATAGATGTCGCTATTCAATAGTTTATCTTCAGTGCGTTTAAGAGGATTAGTCCTCTTTGAAAATTTCAAAAAATCTATTTTTTTCCTTTTTGCGCTTAAAATGTGTTTTGCGGTATGTAGTGTTCATCTCAAGTTCGCCAGAAACTCCGTTATCAAGTTAAAAGGCGATTTGTGAAAAAGTGTGCCTGAAAACCATTGACAGCGGGAAAAGAATAGTCGATATGCTGTTTCAGCTACAGCCTAACAGGCATTAAAGAAATTATGAACGTGGTTCGACTTGAGGACGGAACAACTTGTTACAACGTCTGCACAAAAGCGGGCGAAAAGCGTTTCGAGCAAGCAGTGCAGCGGATGACAGAAGCTGCCAAAGAGGCCCGCAGGAACACCCCCGAAGAAGATGAGGGGGACCTATATTAGGGTTTGGAACGATGGCTGTGCAGTCCAGCTGTTGCTGACAGCTGACTACAGGTACGTTTATCTACATACGGCTATCAGGTCGATGCCCCGTTACTTGAATTCAGGAAGGCATTTGACCTTGTCCCGCACTGACGGTTAGTAAAAAAATACGAATTTATCAGTATTGGAGCGTATTTGCGACTATATCCAATACTTTCTTTCAGACAGAACTCAACAGGTCGCTCTTACCGGAACAAATGTTTACAGTGCATATTAATGATTTGCGGAAAGCATCAGAAACTCTTTAAGACCTTTCGCTGATGATGCGGTTCTCTATAAGAAAGCAGCAACGCCAGAAGAAGTGCAGAGGATTGGTGAATGGTGCAGGCTATGACAGTTAGCCGTGAACGTCAATAAATCTAACATATTACTCATACATAGGAAAATAAATGCACTGCTGTGCAACTATCCTATTGATGACAAACTACTGGAACCAGCATCTACCATAAATTATCTAGGACTAACTATTAAGAGCGACCTTAAGTGGAATGACCACATAAAACAAATAGTAGGAAAGCAGCCTGACACATTCATCGTAAGAATCTTAAGGAAATGTAACGCAACGAGGAAATAAATGGCTAAAAGGCTCTTGTTCGACGAATTCTTGAGTAGTGTTAATCAATATGGGCCCCTTAGCAGGTATGGCTGATACAAGAGATAGAGAAGATCGAACGAAGGCGAGCGTGTTTCCTCACGGGATCGTTTAGTCGGCGTAAGAGCGTTACAGAGATGCCCAACAACCTCCAGCAGCAGACGGTACAAGAGATGTGTTCTGCATCACGGAGAGGTTTACTGTGGAAATTTCGAGAGGGCACTCTCCGGGAAGAGTCGGACAACTTAGTTTTTCCTCGCACATACAGGGTGGTCCATCTGAAGTTTCGGATGAGATTATCTCGAAAACTATACATTGGGTAAAAATAGTGGGTAAGACAAGTTCGTAAGTTCAAAGGGGGATATAAAATGATACTACACGTGAACCCCAGCCACCGCCACCTTGGGTGGGGCGGGCGGCAAGTTTTAAATCTTAATCTGAAACCTCCATTTTTTATTGCAGATTCGGATTCTCCATAAAAAAAAGTAATCAAATTTTGTCTGAAACATTTTTTAAACCATTGACAGATGGCGCTGAAATCGAGAAAAATTGTAATTTGGAAAGAACTCCGCTTTATTTAGATACAAAATGTACACCAGTTCTTTCATTACGCCAAATTAAGCTATTTTTTTTACAAAATGTACCCTACCTAACACAGTTTTTGATGGAGGGAGGCGGAATGGTATTAAAATTTCGTTAGGGAACTCTTCAAAATTGCACTACTCACCCGACTGTGGCGCTACTGTGGCCACACTGCGAACTATGGCTCAGTGTAAAGGTCGGTGCAATGCGATCAGACGTCACTTCACTTCCAAATTGTGAACCGTAAACATGAACTGACGAAAGTAAATTATTCTTTAGCGAAACATTGTGCACTATCCTCCTACAGAGACTGTTGATGTGATGTTAATTAGGTGAATACCATAACAATTACGCTGAAGCTGCGCAATTGTATGCGGATCGTTTCCCAAACAGACGACATTCAAGCGAAAACATTATTCGAAAATGCTCTCAACGAGCTCGAAATTGATACATGCACCTTCCACCTCGTCATCGTCGTGCGATTCAGAGACAACCTGGAATACCGAAATCCACTGTTTTGAGGATTTTGAAGCCACATAAATATCATGTGTATTATATCACATTGACACAGGCATTAACGCTGAAAGATATGCAAATACGGGTGTATTTCTGCCAATGGGCCTTGGAAATGATAAGAGGTGACAATGATTTTTTTAAATACGTTATGTTCACCGTTGAAGACACATTCAAAAACAATGGCGAATTAAATCGTCTTGGTTGTCATTATTGGTCTCCTGTCAATCCACACTGGCACAGACCCGTTGACAGTCAACACAAATGGTTGTTAATGGTCTGGTCTGCAATTTTAAACGGTTACTTGATAGGACCGTATTTTTTTGACCGAAATGTTCCTGGGGAATCTTATTTACAACTTCTCCGCTCTGATTTGTTGGAGCTAATGGAAGATGTTGATTTAGAAGCTAGGCAACGAATGTGGCTCCAACAGGACGGAGCAGTTCCCCATATGCTAAAAATGTGCCGAACGTTTTAAATTTACGGTACCCTGGTCGGTGGGTAGGACGTGGCCTCCACGTTCACCAACGCTAAAAGTAGGATACAGTACATTTTAACAAAAATAGCTTAATTTAGCGTAAGGAAAGATTAGTCCACATATTTTATCGATTTGATGGGTCTTTCTTGGATAATTCTAAATGAATCAGAGTTCTTCCCCAATTTTAATTTTTTCGATTTCAGCTCCATCTGTCAATGGTTTAAAAATTTTTTCAGACAAAACTTAATTACATTTCTATGCAGAATCCGAATCTACAATAAAAATTAGTGTTTCTATTTAAGATTTAAAAGTAGCCCCCTCCCCACCCAACAGGGCGGGGGCTGGAGGTAACGTGTAGTATCATTTGATGTCCCCTTTGAGCTTACGAACTTGTCTTACCCATTATTTTTAACCGATGTGTAGTTTTGGAGATAATCTCATCCGAATTTTCAGATATCTCGCGAAATGACCATACGACAAAATTAGATAAATTAGAGCTAATTCAGAGGCTTACCGATAATCATTCTCCCCACGCACCATTCGCGAATAGACCAGGGTAGAGGGGTCAGTTAGTGCTCCGCCACACATCGTTACGTGACTTGCGGAGCATGATTTAGATGTAGAAGAAATGTTGCACAAGTTTTTAAACGTGTTTTTCTCGAAATCTAATTTTTCAAATTGACGGGAAGCATAACTTGAGCATGATAGCTGCGAACTTCATCGCAATTGGATGTCGAAAATCTAAATTGAATTTTCTATCAGCGTACCTTGCCGTTTTGCGACATCTTCAGAAGTCTGTTTTCGGTGCACGCTTTTGTCACAATTTTGCTAGCAAGGATATTGACATTTGCTTCAACACGTCATGATTTAGTCAAAATTTAATAAATTTCTATTAAACCATGTATAATGATAGCAAATGTATTGAAAATGACTTACACAAAATTATTTTGTTACAGGTCCAATGGCCAGCTGTTGTGACCGAGCGGTTCTAGGCGCTACAGTCTGGAACCGAGCGACCGCTACGGTCGGAGGTTCGAATCCTGCCTCGGGCATGGATGTGTGTGATGTCCTTAGGTTAGTTAGGTTTAATTAGTTCTACGTTCTAGGCGACTGATGACCTCAGAAGTTAAGTCGCATAGTGCTCAGAGCCATTTGAACCATTTGAACCATTTTTTAGACCACTCTCGAACACCGACCGGAAAAATGAACACCTATATCTTTCCTTGCGAGTTCTGATTTCCCACATTTTATTAAGATGATCGTTTCTCCCTATGGAGGTTGGCTTCATAAAAATATTTTCGCTTTCGGAAAGTTGGTGATTGAATATCGTCAGAATATCCCGTCGCAACGAGACACATCTTTCTCTTAATGATATCCACCCCAAATTCTGTATAATGTCAGTAACACTCTCTTCCTTATTTCTCGATAATACAAAACGTGATGCTCTTTTCTGAACTTTCTCGATGTACTCCGTTAATCCTCTCTGGTAAGGATCCCACACCGCGCAGCAGTACTCCAAAAGAGGGAGGAGAAGCGTAGTGTTGCAGTGTCTTTAGCAGACCTGTCGCACCTTCTAAGTGATCTGCCAATAAAACTCAATCTTCTGATCACCTTTCCCACAGTATTTTCCATGTGTTCTTTCCAATTTAAGTTGTTCGTAATTGTAATTCCTAGCTATTTAGTTTAATTTACAGCCTTTACATTTAACTGATTTATTGTGCAACCGAAGTTTAATGGATTCCTTTTAGCACTCGTATGAATGACCTCACACTTTTGATTATTTTTGGGTCGATTACCAATTTTCGCACCATACGCATATATTATCCATATTGTTTTGCAATTGGTTTTGGTGTTCTTTTGTTTTTACTAGACGATAAACGACAGCATCATCTCTAAACAACCTAAGACGGCTGCTCAGATTGTCTTCTAAATCGTTTATATATATATATATATATATATATATATATATATATATATATATATATATAAGAAGCAGCAGATGGCCTATCACACTTCTTTTGGGAACGCCAACAGTCACTTCTGTTTTAGTCGATGACTTTCCGTCAGTTACTACGAATTGCGACCTCTCTGACAGAAAATCACGAATTCAGCCACATAACTGAAACGACATTCCGTAATAACGCAATTTGATTACAAGCCCATTCTGATGTACTGTGTCAAAATCTTCTGGAAATCTAGAAACACAGAATCAACATGAAATCCCTCGTCGATAGCACTCATCACTTCGTGTGTGCAAAGAGCCAATTGTGTTTCACAAATTGACATTTTCTACATCCGTGCTGATTGTGTGTCAATAGATCGTTCTCTTCGAGGTAATTCATAATGTTCGAACTCAATATATGTTCCAAAATCATGCTGCACATCGAAGTTAATGATATGGGCCTGTAATTTAGTGGATTACTCGTACTGCCTTTCTTGAATATTGGTGTGACTTATGCTACTTTCCAATCTGTGTGTATGTATCTTTCGTCGTGCGAGCGATTACAAATGTTTGTCAAATATGGAGCTATTGTATCAGGAAACTCTGAAAGGAAGCTGATTGGTATGCAATCTGGACTGGAAGATTTGTTTATATTAAGTGATTTAAGTAGTTTCATTACTCCGAGGATATCTACTTCTACATTACTCATTTTGGCGGCTGTTCTTCATTTGAATTCCGGAATATTTATGTTGTCTTGTTTGGTGAAGGAATTTCGAAAGGCAGTGTTTAGCAACTCTGCTTCATCAGCACTGTCATCGATAGTATTTCCATCGCTATCGCGCAGAGAAGGTATCGATTGTGGCTTTCCGCTAGTATCTTTTACACATCACCGGAATCTCTTTGGATTTTCTACCAAGTTTTGAGACAAATTATCGTTCTAGAAACTATTATGAGCATCTTGCATTGATTTCAAGGCTAAATTTCGAACTTCTGTAAAAGATCGCCCAGCTTGAGGGTTTTGCGTTCGGTTAAACTTGGAATGCTTTCTTCGTTGCTTCTGCAACAGTGTTGTCACCAGTTTTGCGTACCATGGCGGATCAGTTCCGTCTTTTGCTAATTTGTTTGGTATACATCTCTCAGTTGCTATCGATACTATTTCTTTGATTAGAGTCACATCTGGTCTGCACTTACACTCTTAAGTGCAAAGAGTGGAGACTGCTTCTCACGAAGACGTGAAGTGGATTATATATATATATATATATAAAATCCGCTTCCCTCCTCCCCCTCTCCCCTCCCCCCTCCCCCCCTCCCCACACACACGCTGTTCATCGTGTGTTACACTTCTGACAGGCTAGTTAAAACGATCACATCACATGTCTTTTGCTTTACTCACTATCTGATAGGCTGATGGACTTAGAATCGTTTTAAATCTGGACTACTATAGATGGAACTTCCTGGCAGATTAAAACTGTGTGCCCGACCGAGACTCGAACTCGGGACCTTTGCCTTTCGCGGGCAAGCGCTCTACCATCTTTTTTTTTTTTATTTTTTTATCCGAGACTCGAACTCGGGACCTTTGCCTTTCGAGGGCAAGTGCTCTACCAACTTTTTTTTTTTTTATCGGTATTGAACCCGGGACCTGCGGTACGAAAGTGCAGAAAAATTTTTTTTTCCTTTTTTTTGTTTTTTTGGTTTTTTTTACAATAACAAACATAAACTGCTTCTAACATTTTTTTTTTAATATATAAGACGATGACTATAAAAGAAAATGTTTCTGGGAAACGTAAATAAATGGATTTTTTTTAACATAATAGTGAAAAAAAATAAATAAAATATCCTGCTTCTGGCAGTACAAACAATAACGGTCTACGTTCCTCTTTTAGGCGCGTACCTCGCTAATCCCGTCACACCTCGCGTTGGTGTCGGGTACGTCTTCACGTGTGTTTGTGGGTCCTCTCCACTGTCCTGGTCCTTTCTTGTTCTGAGAATTATAGACAATAATTACATTCTCCTACCCGGGACACCCCAACTGGGTGGGGGATCAAGCAAGGCACTCCCTAAAAAATTTGCGTAATATGTTCGATATCTCGGATGTCTCATAAGCTGTGAGTGATGTTCCTGTAGTAAGGCCCAAAAGTCAAGCACATTCTTACTGCCGTCTCGGAAAAGATAACGCACAGTCAAACCTCGAATCCAAGTCACTGCGTTTGTCTTCGTTCGGGAATAATATGTCCTATCTGGGAGAAGTAGTGTGCGTGGTTCTATTGTTTGCGGCCCCACCCGAAGGAGGAAGGCGATCATTTTTTTGACCAAACACCAGACATCCGCCGAAGGACCGCATATCAGGCGATGCTCCTCAGTGTCTATAACATTGCACTGCGGACACAGTGGCTCGTCCGCCATATGAATTGTATGCAACCTGGAACGAGTCACGTATTTCCCATTTACCACCTGATACCACAATGCGCGCGTTCCCGTATCGAGGTGTGGGTGGTGCACTGTACGCCATACCACTGACCACGTAACTGTTGGTTGGCGGCGCTCTACGGGATTATTCGGCCGTCGTCGAGTCAAGATGTGATATATATCACGTGCCGTTGCCGTCCTGGTAGTCGGTAGTTCCATATGTACATAACTGTGTTCCACAAAGAAGATTCGCATATGGGCAAGCGATGGTGAGATGTGAGCCACCGTTACCGGAGCCGAAAGAGAAGGTGGAGCGAGTTCGTCTATCAAGCTGCCCGTCAGACTTGTCTGGTGTCGTGTCCACATCTTTATCATTGTGGTTACATAAATAGCCACTGCTCGGTCGCGTACGTGGACTAGTCCAAGACCTCCACGACTACGAGGAAGGGTGAGGGTTTCGTACCCTACCTTAAAAAGCAGACCTGTGCTCACAAAATATCCGAGTGCCGCCAGGATTCGGCGGGCCAACACCACCGGCATAGGAAGAACTTGTGCCAGGTGGGGGATGCGAGAGGCTAGATAAGTGTTGGCAAAGGTGACCCGTTGTATCATATCCAGTGCCCTTAACCTGTGACTTCGGACACTCGCACGAATTGTTTGCAGAAGATTTCTGTAACTCAGTGCCACCGTGCGTCGAACGTCGGTAGTGAAGATAATTCCTAGGCATTTCATCTTGTTGATCGGCTGTAATGGTGCTACACTTCCTGTTGGGAGTCCTCTCCCGATGTTCATCGCTCCCGACTTTGCCATATTCAGGCGACTTCCCGTAGCCATACAATACAAATTAATCCAATGCAAGGCCGCTCCTGCCTCGTCGCCTGACCTTGCTAAAAACACTAGGTCATCTGCATATGTTCGGCATACAAACTTGGTGCGCCTTATCGTCATTCCTTGGAGTCGATTCCGGAGCCCGCAAAGCAGCGGCTCGACAGCGATGGCATACAATATCGTTGACAGCGGGCACCCTTGTCTGACCGATCGTGAGATGGTGATGGGCCCCACCAAGCGTCCATTGATGAGCACTTTGGATGCGGCTCCGTGGAGTAGTCGCATGACGACGGTGACAAAACTTTCTGGTAACTTCATTTTCATCATCACGTCCGTGAGATAAGCATGACTCAGCCTGTCAAATGCGCGATCGAAGTCTATCGATACCAATACACCCCGGAGACGACATGTCGATGCCAGTGCGATAACATCGCGGTAGTCGCTGAGTGCCGTTTGTATATTGCTAGCTCCTCCTAGCTGGGTTTGGTCGAGTGAAATCACTTGTCGTATTACGCGTTTAAAGCGTGCTGCAAGTATCCTGGCGTAGATCTTGTAGTCGCAATTAAGAAGGGTCAGTGGCCGGTAGGCCTGTATCCCTGTGCCGCCAGATGGTTTGTGGATGGGGATGATCATTCCTTCCACGAAGGAGGGTGGAAGAGGCACGTTGGGAGACATCAATTCGCCGTACATGGCAGTCCATCGTGGAATCATGAGATCTTTAAATGTACGGAAACCCGTCGGGCCCCGGCGATTTGTGCGACGCTCCCTTATCAATCGCTTCCATTACGTCGTCAACTGTGATTTCACCTGTTAACTCCAGGTTGGCCGACTCGCCGAGACACGTGGAGAGCGTTCGTCGGACCTCATGAAAGGCTGCCTGATCGTGTTCCGCTTCTTCATAGAGATGACCGTAGTGTTCCACGAAAGCGTTGGCAATGTCTTTTTGCGTTGTCATGCGGCGACCATCTGGCAGTACGACCGTCTGTATTAAGGTTCTGCGGCTACGTTGTTTTTCTCTAATAACGTGATACATCGACGGGGATTCTCCACGGACCCGTTCAAAGGCCCTTGCACGGATTGCGACACCCTCCAGTCGACGGCGCGTTATGGAAATTATTTGGGCCTGTGCTCGTTTTATACCGGCACGACGCTCCTGTGAAGGTGCTTGTACAGAGAGTTCGCGGAGCATCTTGAAATAAAATTCCGTCGTGTACCGCCTCCACATCATCTGCTCTCTCCCGTATGCAATTAACGCTCGGCGCAATGCAGGCTTAACGCATTCCAGCCACCACTGCAACGTCGTCGGATATGTCGGGAGGCGTCGTTCACACACATGCCAAGTGTCTTCGACTAAGCGTCTGCACTCAGGTTCCCTAAGGTGTGCTGTATTCAGTTTCCAAACACTGCGACGCCTCCACACCTGTTGACGACTCAGGGAGACCGTGCATATATATGCTATGTGATCTGAAAAGGCGACAGGCCACAATTCCGCATCGAGGATCGCAGGTTCGAGACGACGTGTTACGTAAATGCGATCGAGACGACTTGCAGAGTGACTCGTGACGTAGGTGTATCCACGTCTGTCGCCATGTATCTGCTCCCATGTATCAATGAGATTCATGTCCAGTATGAGTTGCCGCAGCTCCGGGCATGAAGTATAACGGGGGTGTTGATCTTTTGGTGCGAGCACGCAGTTGAAGTCGCCTCCAAATAAGACATGTTCATACCGACCTAAGAATAGTGTTGCAATCTCCTCTGCGTAAAATCGGGATCGGTCGCGCCGTCTGTCTGACCCCGACGGTGCGTAAATGTTAACGACCCGTACTCCCAACACTGTGAGCGCTAGTCCTCGCGCTGACGGCAGGTACACCACGTCCTCGGCTACTATGCCGCTACGTAGAAGTATCGCTGTTCCGCTGCCGCCGTCGGTAGTAGGTGTAATGTACGTATCGTACTCATAGAGGTCGGGGAAGCTCTCAACACATACTTCCTGCAGCAGAACGATGTCGACATCTGACGCATGCAACATGTCTCGTAATAATTGCAATTTGACAGGCGTTCTGATCGTATTAATATTAATAGAGGCTGTTCGATATGCCTGCCGCTGTTCCTCAGTGCGTAAAGCGCACATGAACGCTTATGTTAATTTGTGTGCTGCTGCCCGGTGACATGCTGTCTGTGCGTCAGTCTGCATCTTCCGCGCGGTTAACATCCGGTGGACGCAGCACTCGCCATTGCGGGTGCGTCGTCGGTGTGGGGGTCAGTATCGGATTCGTCGGCCCAGTTCCTGTGCTGGAGGTCCAGCTCCCGTCGTGTCTCTCCGGCCGGGCTGACCGAAGGCGGTGGCGTTGCTGCGGTGGGTGGAGGGACTCCGTCCGTCGGCTTTCCGTCCGGTGTGTCTGTATTCAACCCCTGCGTAGCATGATTCGCGTCGTACTGCTGTGTGGGAGGTAGATCCTCCCGTAGCGCATCCGGATGCACTGTATCGACGTTACACCCAAGTCCGTCTGACGTGGACTGCAGTAAGCAGGTATCCGACGGCGCGAGCCGTCGTTTCTTGTGGCGCTTCGGTGATCGTTGTTTGCGCGTGTGCGCCTCCGTATCCGAGTGCGGAAGTGACTCCCGGTGCTCAGGGACGAAAGCAGCTGTCGGCACAACAGCAGGATCAATTTCCATTTCTCCTACCGATTCTTTCCGCTCGGTTAAGTGCGTCGTCGGCGCCGGAGCGGCAGAGGTGTGCGTCGTTTCGTCACTGGAGGCGGTCTCTGCCGCAGTCGGTTGCCGTAAACTGTCAGGATTCTGTAGCTGGTCATTCTTCGGGATGGGATCCGTTCGAAATGCGTCCGCATACGTTAGTGGCAGCGGCGTCAACGTGGACGGAGGTACGGGTTCACCGTTTGGAACTTGCACTATCCTCCGCTGCATACATTCGGAACGGACGTGGCCCTCTTTCCCACAGCCTGAGCATGTTTTGGGTTGTCCATCGTAGATGACTATAGCTCTGCATCCGCCGATGAACAAGTACGAGGGTACATGTCGTGTCAGTTCTATTCTGATTTGACGCACCCCATTGAGAACGGGGTAAGTCGTGAAGTTGGACCATTTTTCCTCAACGTGGCTAAGTACTCTTCCATATGGGCGTAAGGCGTCAACGACCAAGTCAGACGGAACCTCGAAGGGAAGTTCGAAAATACGTATGTTCCGTAAGCCCAGTCCTGCATGATCAATAGTTACTTCTCCAACATGTCCATCAGAGTGACAAAATTTGAGTCCATGTTTAGTATCTCGGATGATTCTGTCACATACTGCGTCGTTAATCAGCTTGACGTAAACAACACTGCTCACTATGGAGAGGTGAATTCCGATAAGTTCGTTGTAGTCAAGTTTAACTTCGTCTCGTAGGAACCTTTCTATTTCGTAGGCTTTCGGTCTCGCATATTCATTCGAAAAACTAATCTTGAGAGTCGACTTTCGGTATGCATGTCCCATTCTATATCGAGTCGTCTAAACGCACTAGTACGCCGACGAGGTAAACAACTGCGCGAGCGCGAACTTCTCCGGCAGGGACGTAAACAGACGTCCGTGCCGTAGCACCGCCGAAGGCAGACTGATCTGAGCTACCGAAGCACGACTCACGGCCGGTACTCACAGCCTTACTTCTGCCAGTATTTCGTCTCCTACCTTCCAAACTTTACAGAAGCTCTCCTGCGAAGTAAGGCTGTGAGTACCGGGCGTGAGTCGTGCTTCGGTAGCTCAGATGGTAGAGCGCTTGCCCGCGAAAGGCAAAGGTCCCGAGTTCGAGTCTCGGTCGGGCACACAGTTTTAATCTGCCAGGAAGTTTCATATCAGCGCACACTCCGCTGCAGAGTGAAAATCTCATTCTGGAAACATCCCCCAGACTGTGGCTAAGCCATGTCTTCGCTATATACTTTCTTTCGGGAGTGCTAGTTCTGCAAGGTTCGCAGGAGAGCTTCTGTAAAGTTTGGAAGGTAGGAGACGAGATACTGGCAGAAGTAAGGCTGTGAGTACCGGGCGTGAGTCGTGCTTCGGTAGCTCAGATGGTAGAGCGCTTGCCCGCGAAAGGCAAAGGTCCCGAGTTCGAGTCTCGGTCGGGCACACAGTTTTAATCTGCCAGGAAGTTTCATATCAGCGCACACTCCGCTGCAGAGTGAAAATCTCATTCTGGATACTATAGATGGAGTTTGGAACTTGACGGTGTGAGACAAATCAAGCACATGCTAGTGAACTTGACATTCAGACAGACAGTGATAGCCATTAAGATTACATAAATGACTAAATTCTAATGCATGTCACCCTGCTTGCTTGTGAGATGAAAGCAGAGCTTCACTTTCGACAATGATGCTGTGGAAAAGCAGGATCAAATTCGAAGATTTTTTCTGTTTTTGTCACCATATGGGTATTGATGTATTTTATTTGAGTAAGGCATAGTCCAGAATCCCAAAATAGTTGGTTAGGGAGAAAGCAAACCTCAGTATAGCCCTCAAACAAGAAATATTTATTTAAAGTGTATTTACCATGCACATGTATCACTAATATGAATTTGTAAAAATACATGCAGACTGATGGTATCGCACACTGTACAAGTTTCTTATTATTGATAGAATAAGAACATTGAGTGATGGTAGAAATAGACGAAACTTTCAAGAGTTACTGTATATGTAGCTATAAAAAGAGATGAGTACACATCAAATGATGGACAAACTCACACCCATGTCGAGCTCTCAACCTGAGAGGATATTGTACCTAGACAGAACACTCAATTGTACATAGACGCAAAAATTCAGACTCTCTAACGTGAAGTTGGAGGCGCACGCAAAGAGCTAGTGACGCATTATATGACTCTTCTGACATCGTTCAAGGCATTAAAGGATGAGGTTCATGTAACTGAGAAGAAAGTAAGCGATTTAACTGTAGAGGCAGAGGCTATCGCAAAGAAGGTGGAGAAGAATCTATATGCTGTACTTTGAGCAGAACTATGCCTAGTATATAGCGTGATATCAACTAAGCATAGATTCATTGAGGCTCGGAAAGCTGTTGGAGAGAAATTACGACTGCTAAAGTTAAGATATCTGCAACGGGAGGAAGCACTAAAATAAATCCTTAAGCCAGTTACTGAGTCTCTCGAGCAACTCTCGCTAAAATCACGATGCATAGTCGATTTCATTAATCATAACAACGACGCTAGGATAAACAGAATACACTGCTTTTGAATGGTGTTCTCCATAAGGTTCCCTTCCTGTGCAGCGACCATGTAAATTATAAAGAATGTAGCAACCAGTCGGGGAAACATAATTTATTTATCTTGTTGTAAATAGATAGTACTTCTACTTATGGCATGTTTCGGTTAGAAAATGCACCGATGAAGACTGATATCGGTCGAAATCGATTTGCAACAAGATAAATAAATTATGTTTCTTCGGCTGGTTGCTACATTCTTTATAATTTTAAGAATACACTGCATCAGCATGGCAAAACCATACATGTTTGGCACGCAGCCTATACGTTTAACCGAGCACACAATACAGAGAGGTCATAGAGAATTTCAAAGTACACTTGGTCTACTGAATCTCATTTCCTACGACCCGCAATCCATAAATTATTTACCGAATAATCTGGAAATGTATAGTGAACTGACAGATTTACATAAGAAAAAAACTGGAACACCAAAAACCCATAGCACCACGGCATACAAAACCAATATGAAGTCGATATTAGATGCAGAACATTGCAGTAGTGATGAGACTAGCATTCAGCATGAAAGATTGAACAATCTGTTCCCTCAGTATATAAATATTACGACCCCAGTGAGCTAATAGATCGGCTGCTATTGCTCATGGCATTAGCTGCTTCTTCTAATAGAGCTCATTCAATGAAGGTTGATTCAATAATTTCCTTGCTTAGAGAAAGAGGTACATCGAATAGGTATGGACACAGTAGTTCGAGATCTACACAAAGTATCATGCAAAACATACCCTCATAGACAAGTTACCATTATTGAATTGATGTCTAGACAACCTTCAAACAGATGATAGTGGAGTGTTATAAAATAGGTATTTGAAGACTGTGATGGAGCTGCGTGACATACATGACTACTTAACGCTGACCTACCTGAAAGAAAGCATCGCGAAACATCTGAAAAGAACAGTGAATACTCAGATGTGGATGCGCTTCGGTTTTTGTGGTTCATACTAACGGCTGCAGAAGAGCTAGGGACTGTATGTCTTTCTCATGGAGAGGGTAATATATCATTGAGGTAACAGAGCACTATGGCATGGTTTTCCTGCAGCGTAAAACAGTTTGATCGATGCCAATGATTTGCTATTTAATGGGGTGTGCAGACAGCAGCGACTGTAGTAATATAACATGCGCGTTAGGAGACACATTAAACGATGTATTGATATTCTCGAACAACTACCGGTCAAATTACACATTCCTGAATATAACAACTGTGGACCTGGAACAAAGCTTCAGAACCAGTTGGCGCGGGGTGATAAGAGAATTAAAGTTCTTGACAAGTCGTGTACGGAACATGACATGGAATACACAGCAAATGAAGATCCCCAGGGCCTCAAGCTGCAGATCGAATTTTAGCTGATAAAGCCAAAGCAATAAGCGCGAGAAGGGATATTGGTATAGGACAGCACATTGCAGAATTTACAGTTGATAAAATCATGCATGGTAAAATTAAGTTGGGAGTGCGTGTGAATTTAAACCAAGATATGAATGCCACTCATAATACGCTAAAGAAGAAGAATACGATGACGATGATGAAGAGGAAGAAGAGGGAGCAGGGATGTTTAAAAAACTGTACCCTCTCAGCGATGTATGCTGTTAAAAGTGCTCTGAAGCAGCCTTTCTGCTTCAAGGCTGATTAAGGGACCCTCAGGAGCAACTAGAGGAAGCAAGAAGACATAGCCGCTTATTGGAAGCAGTAGCCATCAGGAAACAATACAAGAAAGGACTGTGTCTCTTCATAAATAAAAAGATAAAACCCCTTAGCGATCCTACCAGAGGGAGCGCTTACCAATACATACCTGCTTCAGTTTCTTACAGAAAATTCAACATCCCGAAATTCCTCGGTGTGTTTATGTGGGATACATTACCAAATACTGAGTGAAAATGTGAAATTGAGCATTTAGATGTCGCTGGAAGACCCGAAACCCACACTGGGTGGAATATGTTCAAAAAATACAAGTAAAATCTACCATTTTGACCCATTTGGTGATATTCCGGTAGAATATGATGAGCGAATTACATGCCAGGAAGGCTGCTCACGCAAACCTTATACTTCAATCACATTTAACAAGAACGATTAAATTAGGATTCTCATCAACACCATGACACTTTAATCCTTCCATGAAAGAGTTTCATATATTTGGATGGAGCATTTAGGAAAAAGGATGGTCCTGATACAGTGGGATCGAAGTTTACAAGTTATGCTTTTGTATTCTTCTTTCAGCAGACACGATGTAAACTTAATGAGATGGAGATAGACTGTTCACATAATGCAGACATAGCATCAACCCTGAAACATACACTCCTGGAAATGGAAAAAAGAATACATTGACACCGGTGTGTCAGACCCACCATACTTGCTCCGGACACTGCGAGAGGGCTGTACAAGCAATGATCACACGCACGGCACAGCGGACACACCAGGAACTGCGGTGTTGGCCGTCGAATGGCGCTAGCTGCGCAGCATTTGTGCACCGCCGCCGTCAGTGTCAGCCAGTTTGCCGTGGCATACGGAGCTCCATCGCAGTCTTTAACACTGGTAGCATGCCGCGACAGCGTGGACGTGAACTGTATGTGCAGTTGACGGACTTTGAGCGAGGGCGTATAGTGGGCATGCGGGAGGCCGGGTGAACGTACCGCCGAATTGCTCAACACGTGGGGCGTGAGGTCTCCACAGTACATCGATGTTGTCGCCAGTGGTCGGCGGAAGGTGCACGTGCCCGTCGACCTGGGACCGGACCGCAGCGACGCACGGATGCACGCCAAGACCGTAGGATCCTACGCAGTGCCGTAGGGGACCGCACCGCCACTTCCCAGCAAATTAGGGACACTGTTGCTCCTGGGGTATCGGCGAGGACCATTAGCAACCGTCTCCATGAAGCTGGGCTACGGTCCCGCACACCGTTAGGCCGTCTTCCGCTCACGCTCCAACATCGTGCAGCCCGCCTCCAGTGGTGTCGCGACAGGCGTGAATGGAGGGACGAATGCAGACGTGTCGTCTTCAGCGATGAGAGTCGCTTCTGCCTTGGTGCCAATGATGGTCGTATGCGTGTTTGGCGCCGTGCAGGTGAGCGCCACAATCAGGACTGCATACGACCGAGGCACACAGGGCCAACACCCGGCATCATGGTGTGGGGAGCGATCTCCTACACTGGCCGTACACCACTGGTGATCATCGAGGGGACACTGAATAGTGCACGGTACATCCAAACCGTCATCGAACCCATCGTTCTACCATTCCTAGACCGGCAAGGGAATTTGCTGTTCCAACAGGACAATGCACGTCCGCATGTATCCCGTGCCACCCAACGTGCTCTAGAAGGTGTAAGTCAACTACTCTGGCCAGAAAGATCTCCGGATCTGTCCCCCATTGAGCATGTTTGGGACTGGATGAAGCGTCGTCTCACGCGGTCTGCACGTCCAGCACGAACGCTGGTCCAACTGAGGCGCCAGGTGGAAATGGCATGGCAAGCCGTTCCACAGGACTACATCCAGTATCTCTACGATCGTCTCCATGGGAGAATAGCAGCCTGCATTGCTGCGAAAGGTGGATATACACTGTACTAGTGCCGACATTGTGCATGCTCTGTTGCCTGTGTCTATGTGCCTGTGGTTCTGTCAGTGTGATCATGTGATGTATCTGACCCCAGGAATGTGTCAATAAAGTTTCCCCTTCCTGGGACAATGAATTCACGGTGTTCTTATTTCAATTTCCAGGAGTGTATATCTCTGCATCGACGTGAGATTTGAAGATTTAAGAAACACAGGATCGTTCATAGATGAGCCACTGGGTAGAACAGCCGAAGAGTAGTGGTAATTTATTGCATGCATACCTGTAAAAATACTTATGTTTGGTTCGATTATACTGTGCAATTATTTGCGGGAGAATATCTATCATTTGTGTGAATCACAAAGATTAAAGCGCATCCGCATCTGAGCTTTCTCTGTTCTGTTCATATGTTCCACGATACTTTCCTTGAGATAGGTGAATCCTGAGCAGTGGTGTACTCCACACCACTCCGTCACAGTGTTCAAATATCTGTTGAAAAATTCTCCAGTGTGATCTGTTTGAGAGTTGTCTGGACACTGATTCATCTGTCTGCAGCATTCGCTCAAATGCCTGTGCAACATCCCTTCAAATTTTTGTTTTCATTGGCAATGCAAAGGAAAATTTACAGTATGTATCCATGACCATTAAAATATACTTGAAACCATTATTCATTCGTGCCTGCCATAAGTCATCCAAACCCTTAATTACAACTTTTCTAGGATGGTATGTTTTGTGTGATACTTTGTGCAGTTCTCAAACTACTGTCTCCATACTTATTCGATGATACATCTCTCTATAAGCTCGGAAATTATTGACTCAACGGCATTCGAATTAGCTGTATTAGCAGCGACATCTGATGCGATGAGCAGCCATAGCCGACGTATTCGCTCATTGGTATCATCATGATATGTATACTGAGGGAATCACTTGTCGCTGAATGTCAATACTATCTCCGCCGCCATTTCTGCGTCTAATATCGGATTTATATCGGTTTTGTATTTTTCACTGCTTTGGATTTGTGGTAGCCCATTTGCTTTCTTATGTACATTTGTCAGTTGTAATATTTCCTCATACATTTCCAGATTTTTCAGTAAATAACTTCTGGGTTTGGCAGGCCATAGGGAAATAAGATTCAGTAGATCTGGTTTACTTTGAAATTCCATATCACCTAACTGTATTTTGCGCTCTGTTAAATTTATAGGCTGCGTGGCCAGCATCTATGGATGACACTATATTCTGCCTATCCTACAAATCATAGAGACAGTTAACAAAATCGACAGTGCCATTGTTGTGACTGTGTAATTTCACCGGGAGTTGCTGGAGAGACTCAATAACTGACTTGAAGTTTTCTTTTAGTGATTCCTCAAACTCCAAATGCTCTAACCTTAGCAGCCATAATTTCTCTCTATCAGCCTACCATGACTCAATGATTTTATGCTTGGCTGTTATGTGCTAATCAGAGATCTCGGCAGGGTTGGTTGGTTGTTTTGGGGGAAGAGACCAAACTGCGAGGTCATCGGTCTCATCGGATTAGGGAAGGACGGCGAAGGAATTCGGCCGTGCCCTTTGAAAGGAACCATCCCGGCATTTGCCTGGAGCGATTTAGGGAAATCACGGAAAACCTAAATCAGGATGGCCGGATTAGGGATTGAACCGTCGTCCTCCCAAATGCGAGTCCAGTGTGCTAACCACTGCACCACGATCTCGGCAGGGTACACCTTGCATATATTCTTCTTCACCTTCTTTTCAGTAGCAAAAGGCTTTATAGTTAAGTCATTTACTTTTTTTCAGTTACATTATCTCCATCATTGAATGCATTGATAGATCTCAGAAGAGTCATATAATGCATCACTAGCACTTTACTTACGCCTCAACTTCGCGTTTGAGAGTCTTAACTTCTGCATCTAGGTATAAGTGAATGTTCTGTCTATGTGTAACATCCTCTAAAGTGAGCACTGAATGTGCATGTGAATTTGTCCATGTCCATGGTGTGATGTGTACAATGTGCATGCGAATTTCTCCGTGTCCATGGTGTGGTGTGTGCTATTGTAGTCACCTCTTTTCTGTATCTACCATCACTCAATTTTCTTGTTTTATGTATAACAAGAAACCCATACTCTGTGTGATTGCAGCAGTCTCCACGTATCTTTAGAGATTCACTGAATGACATATCAGTTCCTACATTTGCATAGTCACTGTGTTTAAAATTAAAATTGTGTTGTTTGACGTCTATAATGAAGTTTGCATTATTTCTAACCAACTGTTTTGGGATTCTGGAATATGTCTGACTCAAATAAAATACGTCAATACCCATACGGTGACCGAAGCAGAAAAATCTTGGAATATGGTAATGGTTTTCCATGGCAATATAATCGAATATGAATATAGTGTTTAGCTTTACTCTGACTGTTGGATAGTTACCACTGCTTTCGCTGAATGTTGCGTATTTCACACCGTCGTCACCTTGTAGTATCTTCTGCAACAATTGGTGTTTCGACTGAAACAGCGTTTTTGAAAGTACACATACACATTCAAAGCTGTCTCCACCCAAGTGTGTTAGCAATGAGCTGAGAACCTTTCTCTTGCACATTTTGGATGAACCCACAATTATCACTCAGATATTATCAGGAAGTTGTATCCCATTCTTCTTCTTCTTCTTCTTCTTCTTCTTCTGGTCTTCTATACCATCACAAGACCTGTCTCTTACAACATAGTCTGCACCCTGCCATGATGCCAACTACATCAAGTATTGGTGTGCAATGGTCTTCTACAGAATAAAATTTTGTGATAATAATAATAATAATAATAATAATAATAATATGTATAGCCACTATAGATTTAAGTGTCAGGAAGTCATTTCTGAAAGTATTTGTATGGAGTGTAGCCATGTATGGAAGTGAGACATGGGCGATAACTAGTTTGGACAAGAAGAAAATAGAAGCTTTCGAAATGTGGTGCTACAGAAGAATGCTGAAGATTAGATGGGTAGATCACGTAACTAATGAGGAAGTATTGAATAGGATTGGGGAGAAGAGAAGTTTGTGGCACAACTTGACCAGAAGAAGGGATCGGTTGGTAGGACATGTTCTGAGGCATCAAGGGATCACAAATTTAGTATTGGAGGGCAGCATGGAGGGTAAAAATCGTAGGGGGAGACCAAGAGATGAATACACGAAGCAGATTCAGAAGGATGTAGGTTGCAGTAGGTACTGGGAGATGAAGAAGCTTGCACAGGATAGAGTAGCATGGAGAGCTGCATCAAACCAGTCTCAAGACTGAAGGCCACAACAACAACAACAAATAGCCACTATTGTGCAATCATCTCAACAAGAGAGATACAGTGGCTACATTATAATGAAAAGGTTATCAAACACGAAAAAGCACACAATTTGCTAAAGTATATTTTATGTACACTTCAGCAATGGCACATAGGGTGCAGTATGTGAGCAGAATCCAATGGTTCATTTTTCACAACAGTATAGTATTTCCAGAATAACTATTTGTTGTATGCACTAAATTCTTCATGTTTTCCTCAAACTGATATGATTATCACAGAACTCAGGTATTCCATCTGTAAATTTAACAGGGTGGTCCCCATACTTATTGGAGGAATATTAGCCGAACTTGGCACTGCATTTTACACGAACTGGAGCACCGTTTATACAGCTTTAATATAGAATAGCCATAGGCCCAATATCTGACACATGAGATAGCATCATCCTTTGTCCAAACAAGTTTATAACTATAGAGTGTTGTAAATAAACGGGTATGTCTCCAGATTTCCCCTTGAAAGCTGCTTCATTATACATTGATATGATCGATAGCATCTGACCAGCACAGTAAATGTGACCATTGATGTATTTGATGTATGGTATGCATGACATACCTCATCCCATCCTGACTGCATAAACAGCACTTTAACAACCTTCAACATATTCTCAATCTCTATCACCACACCGCAGCTACTGCCTGCTGCTCCTATGCTTGTATTCAGGCACTTTGATCCATTAGCATTTAAATTATACATGGAAGTGAACAGCAGTGGTGCCCCGGCAGAAATTGGTATCTACTCATACGCTACATCTGCTCTGTCCTTGCAGTGTCACTGGAATGTTCCATGGCTTAATTTATGTTGTGTATGTCAGAGTGCAGTAGTGACTCACACTACACCTTTTGAGACACCCAGTGCACTTCTGTGAGTCAGGGCAGGCAGGGTGTCCTCATCGATGAGTGGAACAGACAATAGCAGTTCCTTGTCCTGCTTCCACTTGCTGAGCAAATGTGCTAAAGGATCCCATCTCCTGAAGCCCATCATCACCACTGTAGGGGCCGACATGTTGGAGGCCGCTGCGACTGGTGCAGTTCCTGACAAGGTGAAGGCTGCTGCAGCTGCAGGTCCTGACAAGATGGAGGTCACCTCAGCTGTTGAACAAAGAAGAAGAAACTTACGTGTGGTAAGAATAACAACAACTATGGGCACATATAGACAAAGCCACTTAATGAGTACTTATTCTTCTGCTTCCTCCTATTCTACTGGGAGTTGCTAGATGATCTCGGCTGCTGTTTCTGTTAACACCTCATGACACTTCCACTAACTGACTCAGGTGTATGAGCTCCTGATATTATGATCATGTGATCAGATACATTGCTGCTATTGATTCCTACCAGTTTCCAGTTGTGAACTAGGACAGTCAGCTCCACATGTCAAGGTTAACATATACAGGGTGTTACAAAAAGGTATGGCCAAACTTTCAGGAAACATTCCTCACACACAAATAAAGAAAATATGTTATGTGGACATGTGTCCGTAAACGCTTACTTTCCATGTTAGAGCTCATTTTATTACTTCTCTTCAAATCACATTAATCATGGAATGGAAACACACAGCAACAGAACGTACCAGCGTGACTTCAAACACTTTGTTACAGGAAATGTTCAAAATGTCCTCTGTTAGCGAGGATACGTGCATTACCCTCCGTCAAATGGAATCCCTGATGCGCTGATGCAGCCCTGGAGAATGGCGTACTGTATCACAGCCATCCACAATAGGATCACGAAGAGTCTCTACGTTTGGTACCGGGGTTGCGTAGACAAGAGCTTTCAAATGCCTCCATAAATGAAAGTCAAGAGGGTTGAGGTCAGGAGAGTGTGGAGGCCATGGAATTGGTCCGCCTCTACCAATCCATCGGTCACCGAATCTGTTGTTGAGAAGCGTACGAACACTTCGACTGAAATGTGCAGGAGCTCCATCGTGCATGAACCACATGTTGAGTTGTACTTGTAAAGGCACATGTTCTAGCAGCACAGGTAGAGTATCCCGTATGAAATCATGATAACGTGCTCCATTGAGCGTAGGTGGAAGAACATGGGGTCCAATCAAGACATCACCAACAATGCCTGCCCAAACGTTCACAGAAAATCTGTGTTGATGACGTGATTGCATAATTGCGTGCGGATTCTCGTCAGCCCACACATGTTGATTGTGAAAATTTACAATTTGATCACGTTGGAATGAAGCCTCATCCGTAAAGAGAACGTTTGCACTGAAATGAGGATTGACACATTGTTGGATGAACCATTCGCAGAAGTGTACCCGTGGAGGCCAATCAGCTGCTGATAGTGCCTGCACATGCTTTACATGGTACGGAAACAACTGGTTCTCTCGTAGCAGTCTCCATACAGTGATATAGTCAACATTACCTTGTACAGCAGCAACTTCTCTGATGCTGACATTAGGGTTATCGTTAAATGCACAAAGAATTGCCTCGTCCATTGCAGGTGTCCTCGTCGTTCTAGGTCTTCCCCAGTCGTGAGTCATAGGCTGGAATTTTCCATGCTCCCTAAGACACCGATCAATTGCTTCGAACGTCTTCCTGTCGGGACACCTTCGTTCTGGAAGTCTGTCTCGATACAAACGTACTGCCCCACGGCTATTGCCGCGTGCTAATCCATACATCAAATGGGCGTCTGCCAACTCCACATTTGTAAACATTGCACTGACTGCAAAACCACGTTCGTGATGAACTTTAGCCTGTTGATGCTACGTACTGATGTGCTTGATGCTAGTACTGTAGAGCAATGTCAGTCAACATTACCTTCCTTCAATTGGGCCAACTGGCAGTGAATCGAGGAAGTACAGTACATATTGACGAAACTAAAATGAGCTCTAACATGGAAATTAAGCGTTTCTGGACACATGTCCACATAACATCTTTTCATTATTTGTGTGTGAGGAATGTTTCCTGAAAGTTTGGTCGTACCTTTTTGTAACACCCTGTATACAGCATTTCCTAACAATTTATCACCCATGACATCATGATCGCATGACTGGATGCAGTGTTGGCAGATAGCATTTCCCACCCTCTGGTGGTGGTATTGTCAACTACATCAATCACCACATATTAAGGTGAACACAGAAACACATACACACACAGATATATATATATATATATATATATATATATATATATATATATACATATATATATATATATATATATATCCTCTCTCCCTGTCTCTCTCTCTCTCTCTCTCTCTCTCTCTCTCTCTCTCTCTCTCTCACACATACACACACACACACACACACAAGCAAAAGGTTTAGGAAGCATTTTCCAATAGGATAACACTCCAAAAATATTAAATTAGGAAAAAACTGCCCTATGTCCTACCACACCAACAGCTCAGCATAGACTGGGTGTTTCTCACCATTTTCCAGATGAGGAGGGGAGGGGAAGAAGGGATGGGTAGGGATGGGGTGGGCAGGGTTGGGTGGAAGTGGGAGATGGTGAGGGGGTAAAACCCATGACATCATTTAGTGATGACATCAGTGTGATGTTGCCATATGTACCATCGCCTTTTAAAAAAAATGGCAACAATCCAAAGTGACTCTATGTTGGCTTTGTTCCACTACTCACGACAGCCTAAAACTGATTTCACTTTCTAATTCAGTACCTACAACTTAGCAAAGAACACCGCTAACATTCTTTATAAGCAACACTACTAACTGATGTTACTTGAGAGATCATTGTATATTCTTACAGTCAACTAATTTCGGCCTTTATGGCCGTTTTCAAGTGATCAGTACATTTATTAACTGAGAAAAATGCACGTAAAAGTCAAATTATGTGTTTCAACTGCCCACACTTATTCAGAAATTGCATTTTCGTGCTCAGTCACTCGTACACACATGTTGGTGAGGGGAAATGAAAATAACGACTGTTATTGTTTGAATGTTGCCTCGACAATATCTGTATGTACATGATTGAGTACAGAAATGCAATGTCATTACAAGTAGTAGCAGTTGTGCATTTGTCTGAAAATGCCGATATTATATGGACTTTACGGTCATTTTTCTGAGTTATCATTGCACATTGATCACTTTAAAATAGCCAAAGAGGCTGAAGTCAGCTGACCGTGATGGATGCGTTGATGTACAAAGTATGTCCAATAAATACAGCCAGGTGCAGGAAAAATGGCGTAGTCTATAATTTCACTCAGGTTGTGAATCACAGCTCCATCGAATTTAATGTACTCACATCATACTACAGGCATTTTAATAATGGATATCAGTCAGGTAACCTTATCAGTTAGAATTAATATAAAAGGTCGAAAGAAGAGGTTCACGTTCGGTGACAGGTGCTTTTAGTAAGTGCGAGAGCTTCATGGAGATGTTCAACCAACTCCAGTGGCAGTCGTTACGCAAGAGGCTTTGTGGATTGCTCAGAGATTTATTGTTAAAATTTCTGAAAGGTACATCCAAGTCACACAAAGTATTACTTTCTCCCAGGTACACCTCGCAAAATGACCATGAAGCGAAAACCACAGAAATTCGAGTTCACGCCGCCAGAATATCCTCCCGCATATCACTCACGAATGGAAAAATAAAAGCTGGAACATGATGAGGTACCATAAATATCATCCTCCACGCCCCACCAGATAGCCTGTGGATTATGGATGTGAATGTATAATGTTGTCATATGATGCATGAATTTATTTCTTGAAGACTCTCGGCATTTCAGCTCCTGCAGTGTGGGCGAAGCGACTCTAACACTATTCTATCGTGTCGCATCCTTCTTACTTACAGCATAAGTTGAGCGTTAGATGGGTTTACTGTTTGCTTCCGCAATTGGCTTCTGCCACTGCCACGTTCCGCATCCGTTAAACTGCTTTTAAAGGTCTCAGTGTACTGACCTCTAAATAGCCTTCAATGTCTTCTGTCACTTCAAGATTAATCATTGTCCTAACCGGTCTTAATCTACTTTTTTGGTGTTTTACCTGTAGTTAGGATATCACTGATGATGTATGCATACTAAAATGTTCCATTATGAGCGCTTGTAGCAATACGATTGCGTATTACTACAAGACAGCTTGTTTGTACCTATTAACAAATTAAGTAGCAGTTTTCTATGAAATGTTACAAAGACATTTTATCACATTATAAAATAAAGAATTACATGTAACACCCTACTGTTACTGCATGGAGACAATAGTAATAACCTATGAATAAAATTAAATGAAACTAGATTAAAATACATAAAATATAAACACTACAGAATTGCAATTTTTCGCTGTCTAAAACGTGATGTTATTTTCTATCCTCAGTTTGATATGCTAGTCGCCTTCTACCATGGGGCGTTTCCCACTAGCCTACAATTAATCTTAACCGTACTTGTCAGTATAAGGTCTATCTCGCAATGCTGCATGTATAACTTAACTGCTGCCGTTTGATCTTTATTACTATAATTAGTATATTTCTATGACAGTTACCACAATTTTCAATTAACTTTATCTTTCTAAATTCATAAATTTAACCGAATTTTCTTGTTAGTTTCACTTTCTTTAAATAAAAGTAGATTAGATGGTTTGCAACTGCACCCTGCTGTGTTGAGAATGGAAGCTGTAGAGGGCAGATGATGTTTTCGTAGTTCAAGAGAGCCACTCTTGTGCTCATACGAATCATGCTGCTCTCACCAACACTATCGTTATCACTATCTTCTGAAACTTAGCTCGCTGTGTTTCAGATCATAGTAGACAAAGAACCCAGGTTAATGCCGAGTTCATTCTATACAGTTCATCCCTACCGCCCAACAAACAGAATACGAGCGTTCGGAATATTAGATCAGCATTTTGATTAGACAGAATACTTTATAGAAGCTTTACAGCACTATTCAGAGCACGTCATTAGGGAAGTCCTTGATGTCTGAGATTGTGGAATTTCAATTGGCAACAGGAAAATCAACAATCTATACTTCGCAGGAAGTGCAGAAGATCTTAGGGACGCGGTTTCCAGAGTGAAAACTATTAGTTTAAGTTTAGGTCTAGAGATAAACATTAAAAATACCAAAGTTATTCTTATTAACGTCAAGGTTTAAATCACATTCAATTTACAGGATGATTAAATAATCAGTAGGTAGTGGAAGATTGTGTATATCTAAGATCTCTAATCAATGACACCAAAAAGTGCGATAAAGAAATAAAACGGAGAATCATTCTTGGCCGAGTCGAAAGGATTAAACTCACTAAGATCTGGCAGAAACGGGGAATACCCAAGACAACGGACGTGGGCCTGGTGTAATCGTTGGTGTTGCCTGTGTTCTTTTATGGCTGCGAAACCTGGACCGTGAAAGATAGTGAGAAGAGCCGAACTGATGCCTTCGAGATGTAGTGTTGGCGGATGATGTTATGTGTACCATGGACAGAAAGAAAAATCAATCCTTCTATTACAGAAGAACTTAGCACTACAAGAGGTTTATCTTTCCGTGTCAACCAAAGATACTTCCAGTTCGTTGGGCTCATTTTAAGTGGAGAAGGGGATAATTTAGAAAAGGAAACTCGCATGACAAAATCGAAGGGAGAAGACCACGAGGATGAGCAGCAAGCAGATGGTGTCATCAAGCGAAAAAGATTACCTGCCTTCCACTTCACATTACATTAAGAAGAGCTGAAGATCACTATTAATGGAGACGTCTAGCTAAGTTTTAATAACTTAAGAACTGAATGACGAAATTACGTCATGACACTTGGTAATGATTTAATTGACTAATGATGATGATGATTATGGTGATGAATAGCTACTATCGAACAGAACACAACATGTCGTTCTTCCCGGAAAAAAAATCTTCACACGTAAAAGTAGCTTCGGGCGTACACCAAGAGGATGTCATAGGTCCGTTACTGTGGGCTCGCAGACGATTTCGTCACGAGTTCATTTAGTTCGCATGAAAGCGTTACGGAAATGCTCGACAAACTTCAGCGGCATACAGTATAAGAGAGGCGTTGTGCACGGAGAGGTTTACTGTTGAAATTCCTAGAGCATGCGTTGCAACAAGTCTGCCAACATATTACTTTCTCCCATATTCTTTTCGCGAAACGACTATGATGAGAAAATGTGAGACATTGGAGCTCATTGGGTGGCTATAATATTCAGTCTTCTCATGAAACATTCGCGATTGGAGCAGAACCGAGGGAAAGTTATAGCGGTACCAGAAAAAAACCTCTGCCACGTACTACAAAGAGTTTTGGTGAGTTTAATTGTAGATTTCCCACTTGTCCTTCAGCCGCTATATGAATCACAAACGCTAGTTAGAGGATCACGTCTTGCTGTGTGAAATCCATTCATTTCTTTTGGAGGTATTCTCACTAGTTATCGGGATGCTATCCATGCCTTGTAGCAATATCTGTGTTTCCTATGGAGGGACGTAGTGAGAATGCAGCGCAGGGCCCTTTGGCCTCACCCGAGGTCCCATCTGGTAACGAGACGATCTATCCGATTACTGGAACCTCACCTGAAGCTCTCCCCGTCAGATACTCTGCGAAACTCATTTCTAATAGCCTGGGATCGACGTTCCACCTGTGCCCAGTACCGCCTTTATTTTTTCCGTCACCCTTGTTGGTTAGTGCTACTTCAGGCGTCAGCTACTTCATCACGCAAAGTTACAAACTTTTTTCATATATTTCGTGAAGTGTTTGAGGTTACAGGCTCATTTTCTAGACTTATTGTTTCAATGATATTTTTCGTGTCTTACGGTGACCCATATAGTAAGTGATTGCCTAATAAATTAAGTTACAGTTCTTAGTGCATTAAAGAAATTAAGTGCCTGTATGAAATATCGACAGGGTGAAATGACTGTTCCGTTGGTGGATGGTAGAATATTTTATACATTATGAATGAAAACTTCAAGAAACATACGTAATGATCGTCAATATTTGTTGTTTAACTCCAATATTTCCCTAAGCTGACATGCTGTTTTTACCACTGAGCAAACATGTTCAATAGTGTAGTACACATTAAATGCTTTAAAGAGTCTATATGTAAGGTTGCACATTCTGAAAGACTTCCTAAAACTGAAACTGTGCACCATTTTCTGAGGTGGGCGTCTGGACGCTATTCGATATATTTTGGCCAACGGTAAGGACGGCACATCGACTTCAGGCAATAATGGAATACACAAAATCATTTCCAGTGCGGTAGGACAATATCCACCCATATAAAAAATACCATACAAGTTTGAGACTTTGGTAAAGTAGACATGAAGTTCTGCACATCGACAAAGAGTGAATTGCGAACTATCGTTAAATAACTGGTATTAGCTTACGGCTTTATTTCCATACTTGGTGCTAAATGATCGCACACAGTTCCGTCATTCACCACTTCTAACAGCAGAAACTTCAAATAAACCGATCCAGACTATTTTTAAATAACCCCTCCTACCCCACATCACCTACTTGCTTTTATTTCCCTGATCACTTTTAATCTGTTATTCCTTTCGTTAGCTCAGTGTGTTTTATTCTTTAATTAGGCTAGATACACAGTTAATAATTTATTCGAGTCACTTTGGTTTCACTTGCTCTATGATTTTACTATGTTTTATTACAGTTGTTTCACTTACCAGTTTAATTTAATCATGTACACAGCTTGCAATCTTACACTTATTTAAGGGAATATAATATAGTTTACTTACACCCTTGAAGCATGTCACTAAAGTCCACTGTATTTTGATCACTTTATTTTTCTCCTTCTATGAACAAATGTGATTTGTCACGAAGTTCATTAACACACCGTATCATAATTTATCTAGGAAGAATAATTTTTACTTCCCATTTCTGAGGCAATTTTTCTTACTTAAGCCTTATAATGAACTTTAATAATTGTAATATCTGACAGCCAACTGAAACACATTTTTGGAGCACCTTGCTTAAAATGTTTGATGTCAATGCTGTATAGTAATTTCGCAGCGTCTGAGGATGGAGTTTAAGGTGCAAGTTATGTCACTGAACATCACAGTGTGTGTGTGTGGAAGGGTGAAAGATCAGTCCTGTTCAGCTACAGCTACTACTGGATGGCCGGACAGATTTTGCTTCCTCACAACTGCTCTATCATGCTACGACAGGTGAAGGAACGAGGCTGATCTCTCCCACTCCCCTAGCCACCCTGTTAGGTCATAAAAACTCAATCCCAAAATACCCTGGATATTATCCTAACTAAGTTGACTCCCGTTTGTGTAGTAAATAGTATGTAATCGTCGATATGGTATAATGAGAATTCATATATATCATTAACATTCTTTACATATAATACGATCAATGTCTGTTACAGTCAGTTAATTTCTTCGCTGAATTCTGTAAGCTCCTGATGTATACCATCCAATTCCCTCATCAGATGATTACTGTTTCGTAATATGCCGGAGGACATGAATGACTTTGAAACAGTAATCAAACAGTGGAAAATCCAGGATGGAATGTGACAATATTAGAGAAGAAAAATTGCTACTCACCATATAGTGGAGATGCTGAGTCACGATAGCTTGCAATCTTGCAAGTATTTAAGAGGCTAGGCTGTACGGAAAGGACTTCTTGGTATGTAATGGGTGGTAGCTGTCGAATTGGAAGTATTTCTGGTGGTTAGTAAGTTTGATATGGACGGAGGTACTGATGTAGCTATCTCTGAGGTGGAGGTCAACATATAGGAAGGTGGCTTGTTCGGTTGAGTAGGGCCAGGTGAATCAAATGTCCTTTTCTAACATTATCACATTCCATACTGGATTTTCCATTGTTTGATTATCCTGATGGCTTTTCTTCGATCCTAACCCTGTCTTGTTTTTCCTTTGTTACTACTTTCTTTTGCATCGCTATACTCATTGTCCATCCCTTCTTTCTTTTGTTTCCTGTGTTTCTCTTGTTGCCTTACGAATAGCACTGCACGCACTACTTACGGGCCACACTGTATCAACCGTCTCGGTCATGCGCAACAGACGGCCTCAAGACCACGTTGTTCGTTGGTGCAGCATCTTATGTACCACAGTACTCCCGCCGATATGATTAAGCCTGTACTTTCAAACTGATCACTCTCCCTGCGTCCTGTATTTTTGCGTGTCATTTCCCGCACTTTTCCGGTGCCACACAATCTTGTATCTCTACCTACGAAACCCCTGCACCCGAACCCCGACACTATCTCCGTTCTATACCTGTTCGCACCCGCTAAATCCACCCCATCCAGTCACATATGCCGTCCCCCTTCTTCACGCTTATCCGCCCTCAAATCTGCTACCAACAGTAATATACATATATTTATTAATTATTAGTTATTCTCTACTTTGATCCTTGTGACTTCTCGCCAATTTTAGTGAGTTTTCGCCTTCCGCTATCATCATCTTCCTCAGATTTCATCTCGTTTGTTCGTTCCCCTTGTGCATCCATTTCGTCCTTTTAGTATTTTTCACACGTATTTGGGTGTATTTTTGCGTAATTTTTCTAACGTATTTCCACTGTTTTACGTAATTTTTCGAATTTTTTGTTCAACCATGGATCCTTGCTCCCTTCATCTGCGTCAATACAGAAAAGTTTCCTTATCCCTAGCCAGATCCCAGTCCCACATACCGTTCATGCGTTGTTGCTTGGCTCATGAAATCACCCCTAATGGCCTTACCATCAAATCACCCATCTCTGCTTGCCACCCCTCCTTCCACAATGACCTCCACCTGTTCAGATTCCGCCAATCCCTAGCCCTCACCAACATAGTCCTGCAAAACCATATCAACCAAGCCCAATCCTCTTGCATTACCTACTCTCCATCCGAATTCTCCTGTTATGTAAACCCAAATTCCTGGAACCCATAACACACATTGAAACACTTGCTCTGCAGGAACTTGTGCAACATGCACAACGCCACCTCAAAAATCTCTCCATCCTGCTCACTTCCTATTCCCGCCTAGGAGTACCACAGTCTACCACTTCTACAACAACCTCCAAACCTCCCCTACGTCCTCTCATACCTGACAAACCCTGTCTCGCAGACCTACTACATTTACCCACCCCCAAAATTCCCTCCCACCGACACACAGTACGCAGAACCTAAACAGACCCGCAACACAGTCATGAACCTCTCCTCCAGAAGCCTTAGTCCCACAGAAGTATCAGTCTTTTCCATATACCTCACCTTTTGCCCCACTCCCAATTCAATCATGCAGGACTAGTTAAAGACCTTCTCTCCTTCTCCTGGTCTCTGTAGTGGAAACACTTTTTCGCCACCAACCCGACCAATCAGACTCCACCAAAGACCAATATTGAACCTTGCCTAACTCAGTTCACTCCTCTATCCAACCGTTATCCACCCCCACTGCCTCCAAATCACACCCTGTTAACTTTCCAGAATTTCTTAATATCGAATCTTACCTCACCATCACTCCCAAAATCCCTCAACATTCAAACTAACCTTAGGCTAGGCGCAAATTGAGACGCGTATAGCACGTGTCACGTGACACGACACTACAGCGCGACACACACGTGCCGCACAGGTCGCGCTGGTGCAGCGCATATTGCGATGCGTACACCATACTTCGCACGTTCCGGCTGGCAACGCTCTGCGCTGACAGAACCGAAGCGCGCCCAACCTGTTATCTTTCTCAAACAATTTTACAGAAACTATTCACTGAAAATATATGATTTTTGCCTTACTTGTAGCGTTATATGTCAGCATCGTGACGAAGTGCCCATCAACTCGCTAATGACCGTTCTTATTGTGATGTACACATTTTAGTAAGACACTACGCAAAACTCAAAAAGTTTGCAACGAAAATTAGGGGTCGCTATGATTTTGCGTTTGGTGCGTATTACACCATATGTTGCTGCGTACGAAATTTAGGTAACATGCTGAATTTTTGTTTAGATTTGGGAGGCGGTCTCTATCTGCCTCCGATCTCGAGAAAATGGATCCCATGTAGCGCGCTCACTTCCGATCTCACGCCCGCAAGAATGAAATACTTGCAACATCTCTCATATCTCCTAAACCGCTCGAGACATCGAAACGAAAGTTTGGCTAATGAGAGCACACAAGGAGGAGAGTGTTTTGTCAATTCTTAAACACACAGAACTTTCTTACCTATGGCGATATATCAGTACTTATACTTCCCTTTTTATTTATTTCACTCTAGTGACTGTAATTTTTTAAGAGTTATCGACAGCTAGCGAAACAAGAGCTTCCTAGTATGAAAATAAACATGAAATTTCTTCTTTTATGTTACTGCAAACCGACACTATGAGGTTTTTCGTAAGCTATTGAACTCTGTGATTGCCAATTACTTGTTTAATGAGGCACTTCTGTCTCAATAGCTGCTGTGAGATGAGTTTGGCAAGTTACACTGTGACAAAGGAAGTACAATTAAATCATTCACCAAGAGAAATGTGGCCATTACTCACAAACTGTGATGCTTCTTCGAATGAGAAAAGATTAACAACTCACACAAAAATAGATTGCCAATTCCGTTGGAATTTTGGTGGAATCCACGTAACCCATCGTATTTTTAACACTGAGCGAATGGAATGGAAACTTCCCCAAGGATTTTATTCCTTCTCTTGATCTGAGCAGTATTAAAATAATGACGAGCGTTCCTTCAGGCGGAATGATAGACACATGCTAGATACTGGTTACTCACCTACGGCTTGCCAAACTGACAATGTGTGATCGTGAATAAAATAGTTGTTATTGAGAAAAATAAACAACTGATCTGTTGCACAAGACAATGGTCAGTGTATTGTTAGCAGCGGAGGATATTGCGCGCGACAGGAATGCACAAGCTAGCCATGTGTGCCTTGTGAGTTGGAGTTCGAAAAACATTGTCATGAAAGTAGATCTGCCTTTGTCAGCAGTACATTTCAACAAATTAAATATATCTAATCATAACACTCTTTTAGGATATTCCTACTTTCGTAATAATACCGACCATTTTCTTCATTTGTGTAGCCTGTTGTATAATTAGTTTATTAATGCTGATAATGTGCATGCAACAATTGAAATGCTTTTTCTCATCAGGGCGAACCAATTACAGCATCGTTATTTGTGACTGCTTTTCGACTGTTTGTAGCTTGCAGTAGCTTGTAGCATTAAATTATTACTTCTGTATCAGAGTAATCACAGTGAGACTTCTATACTTCTTGGACGCTTTTTACCAGGAGCACAAAGGCATCACACCTGTGGAGATTATCCCTTTCTAAATTTTTGTAACAGATCGTACAGATACGCCAGCATACTAGGCAGCGAGGAAATAACCTTGTTTTACTTTCCTACCTTGATTCTTAATCACATGATTTTATAATATTCCTTGCTTCCTTATTCACTACCCTCTGTCGCTTCTTACGATCTGAAAACATCGCGGAGGCATATGATACAATTCCAGCGGCCAATGGCTCATCAGTTACCGAAGTATGCATTTTTCTTGACAGAAGAAAATCAAAACAAAACTATACATATATAAATAACAGAAAAGTATAATGTACCAACGAAGAAAGATGGAGCGTTTAAATGGCGAAAAACTAAACACTACCCAAAGGTAATGAAATTAAGTACACAGTAAGGTAAAATTTATTGTATGGGCAATAGTACCACTGCTCATATGCACCTTTCCGATGTGAGCATATGGCCGGGCTACTTTTCCGCTCCCCGCCTCATATTTCCCACGGTACCAGCGACGCACGCGCGACGCGCGGCGCGAGAAACTGTGTCTCAACCACAACGGCGCGCGACCTGGCGCAGGCGCGTGTCGCGTCCCAGTCACGTCCCAGTCGCGTCGCGTCGCAATTTGCGCGGTCCCATTTGAACCTGTGATGTTACAAAAATGCGCGCTGCGCTGCGTCGCGCCACACGCGCTATACGCGTCTCAATTTGCGCCTAGCCTTACATACGCAGAAAGAACTGCAGTCCACCATTTAAAATATGATCCTGACATTATAATCCTACCTGCAGACAAAGGCTCCAATACTGTTTTTTTGAACCGCAAGGATTATGTGGTGGAACGATTCTGTCAGCTATCAGATACTTCCACCTACAAACCTTGCCACAGTGACCCCATTCCAGTAATACGGCAGGATCTCCAGTCACTACTTAAATCCCTAGGCCCAGCCCAGAACCTCTCCCCAGAGTCCATCTCTCTACTTAAACCCTACCACTCCCTGCACTCCCACCTTCTACATGCTTCCTAAAGTCCATAAACCCAACCACCCAGGATGCCCCATTGTGGCCAGTTACTGTGCCCCCACTGAGAGAATCTCTGCTCTCATAGACCAGCACCTTCAAACTATTACCCAGAACCTATCATCCTATATAAAAGGTATCAACCATTTCCTTCACAATTCCTGTCCCTTTACCACACGTGCCCTGCTCGTCACTATTGATGTCACCTCCCTGTAAACTAACATTCCTAATGCCCATGCCTTACTGCTATCGAACACTGCCTTTCCAGATGCGCTATGCATTCCAAACCTACAGCCTCCTTCCTAGTCGCCATGACCAACTTTATCCTAGCACACAATTACTTCTCCTTTCAAGGCATTACCTACAAACAAATCTGGGGTACAGATAGGGGCACCCACATGGCACCATCCAATGCTGACCTATTCATGGGCTATCTAGATAAATCCTTCCTAAAAACCCAGAATCCTAAACCCCTCACCTGGTTCAAATTCATTGATGACATCTTTGCTACCTGGATTGAAGGTGAGGACACGCTATTCACATTCCTCCAGAACCTCAACAACTACTCCCCCATTTGCTTCACCTGGTCCTACTCAACCCAACAAGCCACCTTCCATGATGTTCACCTCCACCTCAGAGATGACTAGATCAGTACCTCTGTCCATACCAAACCCACTAACCACCAACAATACCTCCACTTCGACAGCTGCCACCCATTCTATACCAAGAAGTCCCTTCCGTACAGCCTAGCCACCCGTGGTTGCCGCATCTGCAGTGATGAACAGTCCCTCTCAGAATATACCAAGGGTCTCACTGAAGTCTTCACTGACTAATTATCCTCCTGCCTTTGTACAAAAACAAATCTCCCATTCCTTATCTTTCCAGCTTCCCACCACCTCCCAAAGTCCCACAGTTCGGCCACAGAGGAGCTTTTCCCTCGTAACTCAGTACCATGCGGAACTGGAGCAACTGAATTACATTCTCCACCAGGGTTTCAATTACCTCTCTTCATGCCCTGAAATGAGAAATGTCCAGTCCGCTATCCTTCCCACCCCTCCTACAGTGGTATTCCACCATCCACCGAACCTACACAATATACTCATCCATCCTTACACTACCCCTGCTACTAGTCTCTTACCTCATGGCTCATACCCCTGTAATAGACCTAGATGCAAGACTTGTGCCATACATCCTCCTACCACCACGTACTCCAGTCCCGTCACTAACGCCACCTATTCATCAAAGACAGGGCTACCTGTGAAAACAGTCATGTGATTTACAAGCTAAGCTGCAACCACTGTGCTGCATTCTATGTAGGCATGACAACCAACAAGCTGTCTTCCTGCATGAATGGCCACCGAAAAACTGTGGCCGAAAAATAAGTGGACCACACTGTTGCTGAACACGCTGCCAAACATGATATCCCCCATCTCAATGACTGCATCACAGCCTGTGCCATATGGATCCTTCCCACCAAAACCAGCTTTTCTGACTTGTGCAGGTGGGAACTTTGCCTGCAGTACATTCTACTTTCCAGTAATCCTCATAGCCCCAACCTTCGTTAGTCACTGTCCTCACCCATCCAGCCCCCTCCCTATTCCCATTCCAGCAGTACATAGTCGTTATTTCACCGCCACGCCCAGTCTTTTAATTTCTTTTTAATTCTCTCCTTTCCAATACTCCCCCCCCCCCACACCTTCTCTCCCGCCCTCCATCTAAATTGCAACACTTCACTGTCCACCACCCGCACCACACCATCCCTTCCCCTCCCCTTCCCAGCCTCCTGCTTACCCACACCCAGTCGCCACTTCCATTATGCACTGGTGCTGCTGCTCGCAGTGTGGTTTCAGTTGTCTGAGACTGCAGGCAGGTGTGCAAGTTGCGTTTATATGAGTGTGTGTGTGTGTGTGTGTATGTGTGTCTACTGCTCATAAAGGCCCTAATGGCCGAAAGCTACAATTGTGTGAATCTTTTTGTTGTGCCTATCACGACTCTGCATATCCGCTATTTGAAACAGTAATAGAAGAAATTGAGCTTATAACTTCAAACTTGGGCCGCGTAAAATAAAATCTTGTGAACCAAAATCTTAAAATGAATCGTTTATATTATTCACATTGCATTGCCGCACGTATTGCTCATTTCCCTAGGAGATAGTGGTATAACTTACTTTCTCTTTCCTAAAGTTTCAAAACGTGCTAGGTCTAAAAAGAAATGACTAATTTTAATACGAATTACCATCTGTCTCGCACTATACAGTAGTTTACCGAGTATATTCGTAGCTATAGACATAAAAAATGTCAGTCATATGATGTACAGTTTTACTGTATCTAAACTGGTAGTGTATACACTGCACTTCTGGCGCTTAGTGCAATATTGCATTTCCATCTCTTGAAGCGTATTGGGGATAAGTAAATAGCAGTTTCACCTGCAGAAACATCAACAACTAGTTTAGTCCTCGTTTGCAGTTTTATGTTAATATTCATCTTCTCAGACTTTTGTCGTTGCATACAAAGGAAATTATTTTCCGCCGTAAGTATATCTTGGAAGACATCTGTAAGATGACATAAGTTTCCACTCATTTATTTCTTTATACTGAACTGAAAATAAATGTCGTATTACTCCTCTACTCGTGCTCGTCTTTCGATTCGACGAAATTTCTGTAGTTCGTCTGATAATGTACCTCCTTATACATATTTCCCTAGTGTGAACTCGCGAAGATGAAAAGACCTCGTTCCGGATCTTTGAAGCCCAGAAAATCTGAGATGATCTTCGGAAATTGAGGCCGCGTATATGAGAGTAAGGCTAACGACTAACTAAACCGGGGAGCTGATCTGAACCATACGCGAGCGTTTATTATTAGAGTTACTAAAATCTTTCTAAGCGATTTGTTGGCCTGAAGCGTCTAACTAACGTAGTGCTACAATCAAGGAGATTCTGTTCCTCCAAAGCACTGAGTAATGTTCCTTTGTTTCTATGTAGGGTTGAGATCTTTCCTCCCTATCGTTGTGAATTATAGAAGGTGTTCGGTTAATCTTTTACAGACACTATCTACAACCAAAAGCGAACTAAGAAAGAAATGAATGCCTAACATAGATTACATTAGATTAGAGCTTCATGTCAGCATGTCATAAAACAAAAATACATGGTCACAAAAAGGATATATCTTGATGTTTCTTGTACAGACCTTCAGTGAAATGAACCTCATTGATGTAAAAAACTCAGAAAACGAAAAACCTATTTTCATTGGAAAGAAATACCAAAATTTTCACGAACATCAAAAACTTACAACACAATACTGTAATGAACGTGTGCAGAAGTCAGGTTTTACGAAATACTCACATCGTTTGATATTATTAATAAGATATATATCAACTGCTTCTACTAAGAAATTCGTCGTTGGAGTAGGAAGTCTTTAACAGTAAATCCCTTAGGTTCATCTTAACCTGACATTTTAGTATTAAATTTTTGTAGCAATTATCAAGTTACTGAAAAAGTGTATTCCTGAACAATGGACACCATTCTGGATCCAGTTACATGATTTTGAATATTTATGTAAGCTATTCTTATTTCTATTACTAGTACCACAAACTGGACTGTTGGTCTGAAATAGAGATAAATTTCACAAAGGAATAAATGTATTCGTAAGCCGTAGATAGTATCAGTAGTTCCTTCAATAGGCCTCTGGTGGGAGTTGTTCTGTTAAAATCACAAAGCAGTCGTGAATACGAAGATTGTTTTGAACATCCTATTGCTTTACTAGGCACGGTCCTGTTGGAGGTGGTATGCCATTGCCTTCCTATTATCTTCTAACTAACTTAGTAAATTTAACGCAGATTCCGAATCACTGTGCAGCTCGGCCTTTCTCAAATTAAAAAAACATTGCCAGAGGTGAACGAAGTGATAACTTCTAGGGGAAAGTGGCTCTGTGCGGACGTCGCATGATGCCTCTCAGATCTAACGTCGGGAACTTTACTTAGTTTTTTATGACAGGGATTCCCAGAACCCTCACCGCAAGCACTGTGCTGTCATGCTGAGCCATCGAGCCGCACTAAAATAAATTGTAGTGATATAATGGCCTTATATGGCATTATGCAATTAACGTATGCGAAATATGCGCGCATTTTTATTTGTGTATCACCTACGTCTGATAATATCTGCTCTCAATAACGTAATCTCAAGAATTTAAGACTACCAGTGTCTTCTGCCTAAGTTAAGCGCTGTCGGGCTGGGCTAGCACTTGGATGGGTGACCGTCCGGTCTGTCGAGCGCTGTTGGCAAGCGGGGTGCACTCAGCCCTTGTGAGGCAAACTGAGGAGCTACTTGACTGAGAAGTAGCGGCTCCGGTCTCGGAAGCTGACACACGGCCGGGAGAGCGGTGTGCTGACGACATGCCCCTCCGTATCCGCATCCAGTGACGCCTATGAGCTGAGGATGCCACGGCGGCCGGTCAGTACCGTTGGGCTTCCATGGCCTGTTCGGGGGGAGTTTAGTTTAGTTTAGTGTCTTCTGCCTCCTTATTATTAGGAAAGGGAAGGTTAAGGTGGCTGGGTTAACAGTAGAAAACTAAGGGGGTGGGGTAGGCACTATCATCAGTGGTAAAATGCGAATGGTTTCAAATGTCAGAACAGCGCCTTTTTTAGAGTGGGGAGGACAGAAGGTAACCACTTTTTAAGACAAGTTTGATCTGACGGACACGAACATTCGTATCCAAAAAGAAACTAAACACCGCAATTCCAGCTTACTGCATCGGTACAAACACATGATAGTGGAAAGTTCTCGTCAATAGCCAGAAATTTTATTTCCACAAAACTATACTTCAGTCAGTGTAATATGAAAGCTGTGCTAATTGCATTACAATGTTCGAGAGTTGAGGAGGAAATTAAAATTACTTGGCAACGGTCTATCTGTTCAAGTTTGTCTAAAGTTTCGTGACGCTCTTCCACACCAAACGAACCTGTGACCAATGTAAAGATAAACCTCCACAGGTCGCATATTATGTGACTAAGTTGACTAGTGTGTCTCATCAGACGGAAGCAGCCTCAGATATTCATTGCCCTGGTGCTGTCACAGTACAGTTTTAAAGCAACACAATGGTGCATTTCTTCCAGTTGCCTTCTGATATGTCTCAGTAGCTGTTCCCTCACTATTTAGGCAATGGAATGGAGACACGCAGTTTAAAAATTGCACTACAAAGGCATAGTGGTCTGAAACTAGGGAGTATGGCTTTTATTCAGAAAAGTCCCAATGGTGTGATTCTGTAGTTAAGTGCAAAAATTTTCCTACGGATGATCGACGCTCTGTGCAGGAATTGTCAGTTGTCTCTCAACGTAAATATACAGCATCTGATAAAACCTATCACGACAATCTACTAGCAGATACTAGATGGAGAATGTGAACATTTCGCCCTTAGGACGGCTTGAACCCTAGTGGGCACACTTCCAGTGAGATGTCTTCTGAAAAGTCTAAAACAGCGAACGTACTGATTATTTATTTACTTATTCTTCATAGTTACCGTCTGTTGCCTGAGAGAGGAAAGTAGATCACATAAGTCATATTTTGATAATACTAAATACATATATTAGTTACTTATTTCTGGTACTTAATTAAAGAATACATGATTACTATAAACAAAGGTTGTACTACAACTGGTTGCTACCCTTACAAAACTACAATAAAACCACAACAGTGATGTTGGACGCTAGGGTCTGGAGAGAAGACGACGTTCTAACTCATTCTAAAAGTGCTCCACTCTGTTCAGGTCGGGACCCTGTGCAGGTCAGTACATTTCAGGAACGTTACTGTTACCAAACAATTGCTTCGTAGATGCCATTTTATGGCAGTGGCATTGTTACGTTGATACACATCGTCATCTGATCGCAGTACATAATGCTGTAAAATGTGTTCATATCCTTTCGCATTAAGCGTTTCCTGAAACAGAATAAGGGGAGCACACTCAAACCACGAAAAACATTCCTATACCAAAACAGCATCTCTTCCGTACGTCACTGTTGGCACTAGACGTTATGGCAGGTACCGTTCTCTGGGCGTTCACCAACCCAAACCCTTCCATCCGGCTGCCACAGGGTGTAAGGTCATTAATTATTCCAATTCACTTGTTTCCAGTCATTTACTCTCGAGTGGTGTCACTCTTTACACCACCTCAAGCGTCGCTTAGCATTGAATACAGAACTGTGTGGCTTATGAGCTGCTCGATCAGTGTAAACCATTGTTTTTAGTTCCCTATTAGCAGTCATTGTGCTGGCTGGACTGTTGGTAGTACTTTTAAACTCACGAGTGGATCTTGCGCTCATTTAATGAAATTTTTTTTACAACCACACCCCGCAATTCCCGTCAGTTCATGATGTCCGGCTGGTCTTGGCTTCACATCACCCACAGTCCACTTGGCCAGCTTTATGATGATTCAAATGTCCCTGATGGAGAGATCCAGTGAGTGGTCCAGACTGATCTCTCCTAACCCCAGCATCTTCCGTAACTGCTTCTCTACTGATAACAACTTCCATTTATACCGCTGGCTCCGCCTCTCATGACATCTAATGGTCCATTTCGCATTACACAGTGGTGTCCAGATACTTCTGATAAGACAGTGTGTGTACCGTACTGCACATAAGTAGTTGAAATGCCCAATAAATATCTGAATATACGCCACTAGCGATAAAGCATTGGAAACAGTAATAACTACACAACATCTAGGAGTACCTGTCAGAAACGACGTTTAAGTTTACCGACCCCACGAAATGGTTCAAATGGCTCTAAGCACTATGGGATTTAACATCTGAGGTCATCAGGCCCCTAGACTACTGAAACCTACCTAGCCTAAGGACATTACATACATCCGTGCCCGAGGCAGGATTCGAACCTGCGACCGTAGCAGCAGCGCGGTTACGGACTGAAGCGCCTAGAACCGCTCGGCTACAGCGGCCGCCCGGCCCCACGAAACTAGCTGCAAGATATCCGTTGGGAGAATCCTAAGGAAATGTAATGTACCCACAGAAGAAGGTTCTTACCAAACACTTCAACTGATTCTTGAGTATTGCTCATCAGTCTGGATCCCTTACAAGGTGGTATTGAGAGATAATACAGACGAAATCCAAAGAATACCTTGCCATTGCCACTGGCGTCACTGTAAGTGCAGCTGTGTCACAGTGTCACCACACGACCGTACGCATCGCCTCCTGTGTTGAGTCGGACGTGTGACGAACGGATATGTCCGTAGCTGAAAATAATGGCACATCTGTGCGCTTTCGTCTTCCCGAGACGAATTCAGGCCTCAGGTAAAAACGAATGAGTTACCAGGAGGGTCACTTGCATCGCGGCAGGTGGCCGCCAGCCATCAAACGCGTTGCTCGGATGGCATCACGTCCAGTGTTGTTCCCGTTCTGCTCCATCTAACAGTGTTGATCGTTGTTGTTCCAGCTACAGATTTAAATTTATGCTCTTATCGGAAATTTTTGGAACAGTTGCTGCAGTTTTCATTGTAGGTTACTGAACCAGGCTACACAAGCAAGTTACTAGCAACGCTCGATGATTGCTCGGTTCGATTTGTAAGTAGGCTGTTTAGATTTTTATATGGGTAATGCCACGTAGCGCTCTATATGAAAATCACTGGCTGTGCTGTGTGCAGTATGTGGCTAGTTTGCATTGTTGTCTGCCATTGTTGTCATGAACTGCTATAGCTGGATGCGAACAGCGCGTAGCGCTGGGCAGTTGGAGGTGAGCCGCCAGCAGTGGTGGATGTGAGGACAGAGATGGCGGAGTTTGAAATTTGTAAAAATTGATGTCATGAGCTGCTGTATATATTATGACTATTGATGACTATTAAGGTAAATACAGTGTTTGTTCTCTATTAATATCTTTCATTTGCTAACTATCCCTATCAGTAGTTAGTGCCTTCAGTAGTTTGAATCTTTTATTTAGCTGGCAGTAGTGGCACTCGCTGTATTGCAGTAGTTCGAGCAACCAAGATTTTTGTGAGGTAAGTGATTTCTGAAAGGTATAGTTTAATGTTACTCAGGGCCATTCTTTTGCAGGGATTTTTGATAGTCAGATTGCGTTGCGCTAAAATTATTGTGTGCCAGGTTAAGCACAGTCATGTACAATTGTTCTAAGTGGACGTTTCATATGTATAAATTGTTCTAAGGGGACGTTTCATATGTCGACCCTTAGCCTAGGATACCTCACTGGAATCTTCTGATTTTTTCTTGTAGTTTGTGTATTTAGTGTAGCTTTAGCGCGTAATTGTAGAGAGAATCTCCTTGGTAGTTGCAGTCTTTCATTGTTGTACAGTAAAACAGTTGTGGCATGCATGTAGCTTTGCGCCAAGTATTTCGCTGCTGCAATTAACTACATATTATTTTCAGTGCTATGTTAATGTGTTCTCTTATTTTTGCTATTCAAATTGTGCTTTTCTGTGTCATCGTGTGAAATATTGTGACAATAATGGCGTGTGAAAAACGTAACACTCGGCTCCAAAGTAAACTAAGAAATGACAGTGAAGACGAAAGCAGTGTGTTGGCCCCACCATGTAATGAGTTAACTAATATTCAAAGTAGTAATTTGGTAACTGTGCATAGGGAAATGGAGCGGGCGTCAGACAATGGCGTAGGCAGTGAAACAGGTAGTGAACAGGGAAGCATTGTCGATCGATCGGTCGGCAACAGCTCGCCTCAGGAATCCGAAATAATAGGACACAATTTTGCAAATACTGTAGATTCAGGTTTTGCGTCCTCACCGTTTTCTCAAATAAGTCAAGACACATTTTCAGCTTGTCAAAATGTGAATGTTGCCGGTGCAAATGCACTGCCGAAAAGAGTAGAGGAACAGATTCCAGACACTAATGCATTGTTATTACAACTAATGCAACAAATGGAACAAAATCAGAGACAAACACAGCAAAAGCTTCAAAATTAGACACAGTGGAACAACACCAGAGACAAACACAGCAAAAGTTAGACACAATGGAACAAAATCTTCGGAAGTTAGACACCACACTTGAACAAACACGTGAAGATTTAACTACTGAGTTACATAACATCGAATCGAAATGTCAAAAAGTCTGTAATGACGTAAAAACACAAATTTGTGAGCATTTCCAACCTATTTTTTCGCGGCATGAAAATGCATTACAGAATCACGAAGCAGCCATAAAAGCGCTGCAAACCATTGTTCATGAAAATCATGAGACCTTGTGGGCTAAAATTGACTCAGTTGCATCTACCGATTCGGTTACGCAACTGGCAAAAACTCAGGAAAACTTAAAGAACACAGTAGATTCGATTTCAACACAATTGGACACTCTGAAACTTGGTTCAGAAAAACACACTGAGGAAATGTGTTCACTATCGGAGAAAGTAGCTGAACTTTCGGATCAGGTCACTAACTTATCTACAAAGGTAGATGATGATCTGAATGACACAAGACCCGTAGCCTTCACTGACACAGAAGAGTATGAACAAATAAGAAAATTCAAACAAAATCAGAATCAAATTAATACGCAATACAAAAGAGAAATGCGGGAAGTACAAGATCAGCTGACACAGGTAATACAAGAATTACGTATTTCAGAGGACACTCGCGCCCCAATAAGGGAAGAGGGACATAGAAATACGGAACAGCCACAAAATAATAACACAGGGCTTTTCGGTAATTATGAAAGAAATTGGCAAGGTACACCGAATTTTGAGATGGAATCGCCGACACGACGTAACAATGACCGATATGCTACTCGCCGACACGATGATTTTGATTATAAGCTGTTCATTACGACACGTAAATTCAAAACATTTAAGAATTCTGCCAACGACATTCATCCACAAGCGTGGCTCCATCAATTCTCTCATTGTTTTCCTCCCAACTGGTCATTGGAGCACAGGTTAGAATTTATGTGTGGCTACTTGGAGAATGAACCAGCTGTAAGAATGCGATCGGTCATTCACGATTGTCACAGTGAAGGAGAATTTTACCACGCCTTCCTCTCAGCGTATTGGTCTCAAGCTACACAAGACCGCGTAAAACATAGCATCATGATGATGAAACACTTTGAACAATCTGAATTTTCCAGTCTTGTGAAATATTTTGAAGACATGTTGCACAAGAATCAGCACCTGTCAAACCCATACAGCCCCTCAGAACTCATCCGCATTTGCTTAATCAAACTGCCTGAAAATTTACGACATATTATTTTAGCAGGACGTTGCAAAGACGACATTGAAGCTTTTCAGGGACTGTTACAAGAATTAGAAATTGACACAGACAGTCGCGGGATGCGAAAACAGGAAAACAATCACTACAGGTCACATCCGTCACAATTCCGTGACGACAGAAATAATAACTGGACACGACAAGTCTATTCTTACAACGCAAATCGTGACCAAAACAGACACCACCCGTATGACAACCGTTGGCAGAGTAGTAATAATTACAGGGAAAGATCACCTCTCCGCAGTAATGACTATCACAGAGACAATCAGAGAAACAGACAATATGGGAACCAAAATAACTATTATCAAGGGAGACAGAATAACTTTAGACGCAATGGTCCAGCGCGTAGTTACGATTCTGGGAGAAATTCTCCACCACATGACCGACAAGAAAGAAACTATCGAACCTACCGACATGACGACAGACGATATGATCGTAACGACAGACCTGAATTGCATCAGAACTGGCGAGATTTAAATAGAGCAGAGCACTCTCGTCACGATGAATTTGTAGAAGTTAGGTCTCCAAATCCCAATAACGACGCGCGCCAACAAAGAGACAATAGGCGATGACTCACACCACTGGCAGCCACAAGACGTACTTATGAAACTGACGACGCAGCTGCCGTAGCTAGTAATTACGTAAAAATGGAAGACATTAGGGACATCTTACTCCAGGAACACGACGTAAAACATAACAACATTGCATATCCTGTGATTCATATTACTGTAAATGACGTAAAATTTACGGCAGTACTTGACTCTGGCAGTCCCATTTCAGTAATTAGCGAAACAGCTTTTAGCAAATGCAACAAAGCGAACGATTGCCCCACACTTCCGTTACGTAAGATTAAATTACAAGGTGCAATCTTTGGAAAAAGTGTAGATGTACGCCAACAAACCAATTTAGAATTCTTTTGTCAAAGCCACAGCTTCTCTATGAACTTCCTTATTGTTCCATTATTGTCGACGGAAATTATACTGGGAGTAGACTTTTTGAATGAATATAAAGCAATCTTAAGCTTTCACGATGCTGAAATAAGTTTAGAGAAAGAAGGTAAGTCAATAGCTTTGAAATTTGAAGACTGGCTCTCAAACCATGATGAAGACATTAATCGGCTTTACGTTCTGTTAGACAACAGTTCGGAATTTTCTACGGAACTAGACACCAACAATCACTCTGCAAGTACTGAAAGGGATGATATTGACGGCATATTTGAAATTAATGAGTTAATTCAGAATAAAATTCAAATAATTGAGAATTGTAATGACACTGATAGGCAGGACCTTTTTGAGATTTTACAAGCACATTCCACAGTTTTTACTCACAAAACAGGAACAATCAAGGGATTTCAATACCAATTTCGTGTTCGTGAGCATACTAAATTTTGTGTTAGACCATACGTAATTCCGGCGCATTATAGGGACCGTGTTAGATCAGAAATACAATCTATGCTTGTCGAGGGCATTATTGAGCCTGCAGTGAGCTCATACAACAACCCATTACATGTTGTTGAGAAGAAGAATGGATCGATCAGGCTTGTTTTAGATTCGAGACAAATCAATACTATCATCATTCCTGAAACAGACAGGCCGCAGACGATGGAAGAACTACTTCAAAATTTTAATGGTGTAAGAGTGTTGTCTTCCATTGATCTCAGATCCAGCTTTTATCAGATCGAACTTCATCCAGAATGCAGAAAATACACAGCTTTCCTTTGTTTCGGCGTTTGTTATCAGTTTCGGAAACTTCCTTTTGGTTTGAACATTTCTTCAGCAGCATTCATTCGTGGGTTAAATTCCATATTACCTGAGTTCTTAAAACGTCACATCACTTTATATGTGGACGATATTCTAATAGCAGAAGCTTCATGGGAACAACATAACCGCATCCTCAACAGTTTGTTACGTATTTTTGCAGAATCTGGAATTACAGTTAACTTGGAAAAGTCTGAATTCGGTAGGTCAAAGGTGAAGTTTTTGGGACATATTATTTCTTCTGAAGGCATTCAGCCGGATCCTGAAAAGTTAGAAGCAATTAGAGCCATTCCAGTTCCATCCACAAAAAAACAAGTCCGCAGTTTTCTAGGTCTCGTAAATTTTTACCGTCGTTTTCTGAATATGCAAATTCTAGTTACACCAAAACTTTGTTCTCTCACTGGAAAAAATACTATTTGGAACTGGGACGAACAAGCACAGTTGGAATTCAATTCTTTGAAAGAAGCGTTACTTCACGCGCCAATACTAGCTCATCCAGATCTGTCACAAGATTTCTGCCTTAGCACTGATTCTTCCAAAGTTGGTCTTGGTGCCCATTTATTTCAAGAAGCCATAGAAGATGACATTACTGTTCAGAAAACCATTGCTTTTGCTAGCCGAGTGCTAACAAAATCTGAAAAAAATTATTCCGTTACTGAATTAGAAGCTTTAGCTATCGTTTGGGCATTTAACAAATTCCGTTTCTTTCTTTCTGGTAAGCACTTAAAAGTATACAGTGATCATCGTGCATTACAATTTCTTATGTCTTCAAAATTAAATCATGATAGGTTAAAACGTTGGGCATTGTTTCTGCAAGAATTCCGCTTCACAATAATCTACATTCCCGGCAAGGAGAACATTGTTGCGGACGCGCTGTCACGCGCACCGGCTGGGCTTGAGAAAAGTAACACAGAAGGCAACCTCGAGAAAAATTTCAGTATTCTTTACATTCAGAAAGTCGCCTTTGAAAACTTCATCACCACATCTTTAAAGGACATTGCTCATGAACAAGATAAAGATCCGATTTGGAAAGAAATCAAAAGTAAATGGCATGAAAAGACACACACTCAGATTCGGCATTATTACCTGGTTAGAAACAACATACTCTTCAAACTCTGCACTGTTGATGACAAGCTATGGGTACTTTGCATTCCAGACGATTTTGTTAATAAGCTCATTTGGTACATTCATTTCAGCTACGCACATTTTGGTCCACGAAAATGTTATCATATTCTTCGAACGACTTGTTATTTTAACAACATGGAAAAGCGAATTCGAAGAGTCTTGTCTATTTGTAAACTTTGTCAAAAGGCGAAACCATCTACTGTCTCCCATCGTGCTCCGCTGTTTCCTATCATTCCTTCTAAATTAAAATAATTTGCTGCTGTTGATCTCTTGGGACCCCTTGTCAGAACATCGAATGGATTTTCGTACGTTCTAGTCGCTGTTGAACTTACTTCAAAATTTGTTTCTTTCACTCCGTTACGTAAAGCCACTGGACGGTCTGTATCCAACGCCTTTGTTAAAAATTTCTTACGTGAAGTGGGACACGTTAGTAAAGTCATTTCAGATAACGGACCACAATTCAGATCCGCTGTTTGGTCACGCATGCTTCGGAACCATAAAATCAAACCTGTTTTTATTTCATTGTATTCACCACATTGTAACCCGTCTGAACGGATTATGAAAGAAATCAATAAGCTTTGCAGACTTTATTGTCACAGAAAGCATCAGCATTGGGACAGATATTTACACTTATTTCAAAATGTGCTGAATGAAATGCCTCATGATTCCACTGCTTTACCACCTACTCTTGTACTGAAGAATGTAGAACCTCCGAACAGAATCAGAGAGCTTGTACCTTTCCCGAATACACGTAAACTTCGACACAAAGACATAATTGATTTGGCTCTAAAAAATATAAAATCTGCAGCAGACAAAAGGAGAAAACTACACGGTAAAGCAAATGCAAAGAAATTATATATTGGTCAGAAAGTTCTCATTAAAGCTCATTCATTGTCACATAAGAAGAAACACTTGAGTCACAAATTCTTTCTAGTTTACAATGGACCTTACAGAATCCGACGTATACCACATGATAATTGCGTTGAAGTTGAAACTCTGCGTACTAGGAAGAGTAAAGGTTTACACCACATTTCTCATGTAAAACCATTTATTGACAGATAATCTGCTTTTTAACTTGGTCTTTGCAATTTTCACTTCACGCTACTTGTACAATTTGTCCCACTGAGAAACTGTTACCATGCAACAATGTTTGAAGTTAAATATCCAGTCGAAAACCAAGAGAACTTATTTAAACAGAAATTACGAATGCATTGTTATTGCGAACAGACGACACAGTGTTGTTATTTATACATTCCTCCTTGTTAGTTGCACGATTACGTAACGAATATACGGCTTACATACTTAGAACATATACCAGCACTGCTAATGAAATTTTCATGCAACATTTTGGTTTGCTTGAGAGTGGATTCAGGATTTGAGGTGCTTTCTGTGAAATGCCAGATGACACAGTGGTTAGTTTATGTGACAGCTACACGATTCTATCACGACGCTGCTAATGCGTGACAATTTACAACGTTGCTTTTGCGGTGTATCTGTTTTATATCTGCACAGTTTTTTCTGAATTCTTCTATAAAGTGAGACATGTTTTAGTGGTGACTTTTGTGGTATAGCTACAAGGAAACAGCCTTTTCTGTAGCACAACAATACGTTACAGCACAGTACTTTCTTCATCACGGCAATAAGCGTAATAACTAAGTTATCTATACGCAAAGCATTTCACTTTTGTGTATCATGAGGTAAGTACATTGACTTCTGCAGAACTTAGCTTTCGGAGGACAATAACTACAACACTTCCCAGAGATTATCTTACAGCAAGACGCATATTTAGCGCTACAGGACACGTATTTGAGTGATTAATTCTGCACTTAAAACATTTATTTTTAAAGATTTTTGAATTACAAAGAAGGTTTTTCGTGATACATTTCATTCCATAGCTGTAATCTGTAACACCTGAGGGTGTAATTACAATAAACCTCAGGGGGGTACACGCCTACTTTGTGTACCATGTGTTTGGCAAGCACAAGGAGCCCTAGCTAATATGGTATTTGCTTATACAATTTAACACATCGGTACCATATTTCTCTAACACATAAATTACACAGCTATCTGATCATTTAACAGAGAAACAAACATCTTTTTACTACGTCAGTGACACATGTTTACGCAATTACAGAGTTGGATTACTTCACACTTAAGAAATTGTACTTTGTCTGTACTTTGTGAACTGTTCATATTTTTTCGGAACCATTGTGATATTATAAGAGCTTTGAATGATGTATTTGGTATGAGATCATGATTTTTAAAGTACGTTTGAGGTAGATGACACTACTGAAATGAGCAGAGAATTTTCTTTAGGTTTTGAAACAATTGCAGAAAGCTACGACGTTTTTGAGATTTGACTGAGGTGTTATGATGTTATTATTACGACGACGATGTGTATTATGCTGTTGAGGTATGTTTATGTCAATAAGATGATGCTACCATATATGAGGAAGGTGATTACCTGTTTATATGTATATGAATAATGAATAGAAGATAGGGACTCTTGACTTGTGAAAAAGGTTGTTGGAAACCAAGAATCGTACTTTAAGAGTTATGAAATGTGTGTGTAAATGCGTGAATGAGACTGTCACTGCAGCGGAAACTGCTGTCGTAAATATTTCCGTAAGAAAGTGTCCACCTGCACGTGCGTCGTCGGCACACAGCTGTGTCAGACACCTGGAGAACAAGCCATTAGAGTGAGGGCCTTTCCGGAAGCACAGGTAGAAAAACAAAAAAGGGGTTAACCATGCTATTGACAATCCTTTGTAGAGGGCATCGCTAATGCGACACGCTCGTTACTTGAAAACATATGATTTTTGTAATGCGTTGTGGGCACACAGCTGCGTCAAACACCTGGAGAACAAGCCATTAGGGTGTGCCTTTCATCGCTAATGCGACACCCTCGTTACTTAAAAACATATGATTACTCGCACTTTGTGCTAATTATTGAAATGCTTATGAATTGATGGGAAATATTCGTACATCTGCACACCTGATTATGACAAGTGTCTTTCTCCGAGAGTTGAGTGCTACTGACTTACGAAATGCCACATGACTATTGAATGATATTTTTATGCTTTGCTTTTCATAGTTGCTTATTTCATTTAATATCTGGTTTCCAGCTGTGTTGCAGCATTAGTTTTATAAAATAAACTGAGATGCATTTGCTAATGTGAACTCTTTCTGTCAACAGATCTATTAAATAATTATTTTATGATCCACATTCTTTAAAAAAGGAGCACTTGGAAAGGGAAGAACAATAAGAAGGAACTAGTAACAGTAACACATAATTTTCTTTTCAAGTACATGGTAATATTTTTTTTACAATAAGTTGTTATGGTGCACCACTTTAATTACATAGACATTAAGATGTGAACAGACATTTCCCTTGTCTGCACTGTTGTTTTTACTGTAATATTTATTCTGCTTGAGCTATGTCATGTCTAGGTATAAGTTGCTACTGTTTGCCAGGTATAGTGTTATTGAATTTGACTTTTGCTAATTTCTTAATGCTGCTTGCTTCGCAAATCTGCGTTTTTTTTCATTGCTGTTTATATTAACTGTGTTATGTGATGCTGCATTGCCTCGTCCCTTGGTATATATATCTGAGCTCAGTAGATTTAAGTTAGCTTAAGAGGGGGTAGACTATATAAGAAACTGACTATGGAGAATAGGTAAAGAATGCAATGCGAAGTGATATGAAAAAGATTGGGCCCAAATGAGTATTGTACAATCAGAAATAATATGAATAGAATACAGGAAGGAGGTATAGATAGGACTTTTTGGGAATAATGATGAATGAAGGGAGATCTCCGAGAAGTAAAGAAAGTTTTGAAAATACTGCAGTAAAACAAACCCTGTCCTTTCCTTCTATTATTCCGCTATATGTTTGTGTACCCTTGTGTATTTGTGTTTTTCCTGTCTTTATGTGTTTAGCTGATGAGAGCTATGTTGTAGAATTTTTCTAATACTCTGTTATTTTCTTTGTAATGATGCTTAGACATTATTTATTCTGTTTTGTTTTAATGCTCATGTGTGAAATTGATGTTTCGAAAGTGATTCTGATCTTTTATTTTTGTACTCATGTCATCATTCCTGTAACACTGATGTATATGTTTATTTCTATTCTTTTGTAAAGCCCCTATTACTACAAATGTTATCTGTATTGTTATGTTTTTAATGATGTATTTTGTACCTTTGTAATTGTATTCTTACGTCATAAAATTGTAATTGACACCAGTTCATCATATTATTAACTTGTAAGCATTCATTTCACTGCACACTTTTCTGTTGGTCATACTATATGGACACTATGTGAGAAGTTGGGACTGTTAGTGTTTGCACGTGTGTTACTAATTCAGCAAGGGACTGGATAACAGCATTGCTGGTTCTAAGGACAATTCCAAAAACTTTGTGAGTGCACAAGTGGTGGTTATGGACTTGCTCTATTATCCGCAAGACTCTTCAATGGTGATTGTGCACCTGCACAGTCGCAACAGATGGCTGCTGGCCATCTCTACAAGGACTACAGTGGGTCTGCACCTCTGGTGGCCCACCAATACCACAATCTCTACCAGGACTACAGTGGGTCTACTCTGTGATGACCTACCTACCAATATTCTTCGAAACGTCGACTGACTCTGCTGTGGGTTTGCTCTGTTGTGGACCATTACCTGTCAGCATGTCAAGAGTCAGCACTGTCTTACCATTGGAAGGACAATACTACTTCTTCAAGACTGCATGGAAATCCACTACTTCCGTGTGCATTGTATTTTACTGCTCAGACTTTGAGCAAACAAACTGCAGGTTTACTCTTATGATGAATGATCAGGACTGTCTTTATTGACTGTGAAAAAAATTTTAGCTGTTGACCAACATTGTATCAATAAGTGTGTGCATTTGATATCTTTGTTATTGTAATTATGAAAAATTTTATCAAATCTTTATTGGCCACTGCCCAAAAACATTTTGTAAAATTTTTTGTGGGGAGCATGGGGGCTATGTAAGTAGGCTGTTTAGATTTTTATATGGGTAATGCCACGTAGCGCTCTATATGAAAATCACTGGCTGTGCTGTGTGCAGTATGTGGCTAGTTTGCATTGTTGTCTGCCATTGTTGTCATGAACTGCTATAGCTGGATGCGAACAGCGAGTAGCGCTGGGCAGTTGGAGGTGAGCCGCCAGCAGTGGTGGATGTGAGGACAGAGATGGCAGAGTTTGAAATTTGTAAAAATTGATGTCATGAGCTGCTGTATATATTATGACTATTGATGACTATTAAGGTAAATACAGTGTTTGTTCTCTATTAATATCTTTCATTTGCTAACTATCCCTATCAGTAGTTAGTGCCTTCAGTAGTTTGAATCTTTTATTTAGCTGGCAGTAGTGGCACTCGCTGTATTGCAGTAGTTCGAGCAACCAAGATTTTTGTGAGGTAAGTGATTTCTGAAAGGTATAGTTTAATGTTACTCAGGGCCATTCTTTTGCAGGGATTTTTGATAGTCAGATTGCGTTGCGCTAAAATTATTGTGTGCCAGGTTAAGCACAGTCATGTACAATTGTTCTAAGTGGACGTTTCATATGTATAAATTGTTCTAAGGGGACGTTTCAGATTTAGTGACATCTTCTGACTTCAGCCGGGCAGGAACATTTATAGCGAGATCCGCGCAATCTCGTGCTGCCAACTGCAAAAGTATTCTAACTGTAACCTCCCGGAAACTCGTCTGTACGTTAGGTGACGGTGTTGGGTCGTCGAAATCAGGATCAGGCATAGGTGACCTGTGGCTCGGTGCGAGATGGCCTGCTCTGCCAAGGGAGTCGCTAATGAAACCTAATTCACATAAATCATTTATTGTTTCAAAATAAATTAACAGCAGCCAACATGACAGCGGCCAGCATGGCTCTAGCCTCACCAGCATGCGCTGACACCCGCGCGTGCTTCGCCGCCTCGGCTGTTGCAGTGATGGGAGGCGTAGGCGGAACACCCAGCGACGCCATGGCACCTTGGCCCAGTCTCTGCCCTGCCTTTGGTATTAACAATGCGGGACGTGCGGCGACGCCGTTCCTTCCGTCCCTTTACGACTAAGCCGCACCTACCTGTAAACATTGTCTCAGCATATCATCAGTAGTGAAGCCGAGCGAAACCTACTGTACTTCGACGTGAACCAGGTTGGAAATTTTGTCCTCAATTAATATATTCTGAAACTTAGGTGAACAAGTATCACTGCCTAGCCCGTGCTAGTCTTAACACAGTCACTCACAATCCCTTTCCCTCACGTCATCAAGTTTATGATGTTGCATTTCCCGAAAACGTAATAGCTACAGAAATACTGATTTTTTTCAACAAATATTAAGTCTGTCGGTACCAAATGCAGTCACAGTTTTTAGCCACCGAACTGCTCAATACGCCACGAGGAATATATGTCTTTTCTCGTCACAAAATTCACTTAAAAATTCCGAAATTTCTACACGCCCATCGGAATAATTATGTCGTCACTTTAGCACAATTTTGATGTATGAAACACTGCTAGATCGGGCAACTTATCGTTTCCATCGGAACTACTACTACTACACACGTCCGAACTCTTTCATGGCTAGGCTCCCACTCTTCTCTAGAACACTCCAAGTCTTCTCTACCAGCAGAGAAAGACGCGCGAAGAATATTGCTTTACCATTGGTCAGTTTACTCAACAGCCAATAGCAAAACAACATTCTCCCTCGTCAATCCGCGCTTTTCATCAATAACCAATCGCAAAATAGTAAACCTAACGACTGCACTTTTTACCGACGTAATTATCTAATATGCTGAAGTTTTGCTTATGCATAAAGTTATTTATTGTTGTTATTTATACCTGAATTAACTTTCCCTTTACCATAAACTTACTTTACAAATCTATTCTCCAAAACTCCCCTTTGTCCACATCCACACTACTTCGAAATGTTCCCACACTAAATCCTACTACAGAACTCGTTAAACAATTACCCTCATATTAACTCTAAACCACACTCACGCATCATTCATACTGCTAAAACACATTTATAACATTTTACCTACCCAAAAACAGATAATAACACTTTATGAAAATACTAGAACAGTTTGTGAAAAACATTCTACTACTTTAGTGCACTCTAGTGCGCATAATCGAAACTAAATCAGTCCCCTATCCAATATTGTCCTCTGTCGGCTGATACATAAACTACGTGCGCGTCCAGTCTCGCGTCACCATCTGTCACTATCCAGCTGTGAGACACATCTCCCACTTAACCGCCTCCAAGTCAGGATCGGTATACGGCACTACGCCTCAGACGGTGGGTTACCAGGGCGCTCTCGTTGACATTGTAGACGGCTCCACAGAAAGTACCTACTGGTCCTACATAAAGCGTGTGGCATAGGATTGGGTCACATTGCAGCCACTTACAAGAGTAAAGCCCGAAGCATTGGAATATGTCTACAGGAATTATGGCAGGTGGTGGCTACCGTACGCCCTTTCGCAATGACGATTGCTGGCTGCTCCCTGACCCACCAGAAGGACCTCTGGAGGATGTGATGGTGAATGTCGTCCACAGGTTCCCATCACATCCATCTTAACTCTAACAGCAAGACTGCAGCTTGCAATGGCAAAGTCTTCCTAGCAGGACTCGCTGTTCCATCAGTGTGAGTAAAGCTCCAAATATATTTTAGATTTACTTTTATATTAATTTTTGTTGCTATATTAATTTTTAAGTATGGGAGCTTTACGTAGAGATCATGATTCGTTATGAAATAAACTGACCATGTGCATAATACAAACCTGTGTCTCGTATATTTCTCAAATATTAAAGCTATTCAGTTGAAAATGAGAAATGTCATAATAACAACACAAGTCAAACTAGGAAAGTTGGTGATTGAACTTTCTTGAGAAGATTCCGCCGCAACTTCCAAACTTCGTGTAGTTGGCTTTACTGCAACACTCACGTTTATTTCCCAGACTGTTGGATGCTGTGTTGTGCCGTAATACTGCAAACTGCATCGCTCCCTTTTGTCGTCGTCACTTATCTATGTTTCGTCAAATGCCTCTGTTTCTTTTGTAAAGGACTGTAACTAGGTTTTGTCCAATGAAATGCGTAAGGTTCTTTTTGTGCTCTAACACAAGGATATAAAATATGAAATTATATTTAGGTATCGGTACAAGTATTACTCCGTACGATTTTTAATTGTTTTCCATAAAACCTATCGCCACTATGTATGGACACAAGTTGTTTCGAATTAATAAGTTATCACCCTAAATTGGGTTCACTGTCATTAATAAAGCAGCTAACGCAGAACAGATATTATGATCGTGATGTAACGAACTTATGTAACAAGCTAAGGTAAAAAATATACAGCAAGAAGAATACAGTAGTAGAGATCAGAAACGAGATCCGTATACTCGCCTTAAACTCACCAGCGCTTCCTATGACGTAATCATCCGACTCACAGTTTTCGCATACTCCGTGACTCTACCCGCGAACCTCCGCCGCTGCTCATTTACCCGAAAACTCGTCAACTGAGTCTGTTGCCGGCTGCAAGTGCACCTCACCATGGTAGAAAGTATAACCGTGGGCTCACGGCACTGCCGCTACATACGGAATCATAGAGAATGGCGACTAGTGTACAGGTTGATTCAGCTGCCCCAACCGAAGCACTTTATGCAACACGCTCTACGTTTGTATCACGAACGGCGTCCAGACAGGCGAAATCCACGTAGTCGACATAAGTTCTCTCTCAGTGCTTTGGGAGACGGTTAGCAAACAGACTCATACTGTAAAACATACAAATGAGAATTGGCAATAAGTTACACGGTATTTGTCTAAGTGTCTCCAATCTTGCTTTATGTACTTAGCGGTGTGGTCTTACAGGTTTTGGATGTCTCTAAGTTTATTCCGTTTATAGTACGTAATCGTTCGTCAATAGCTTAGAAACGTTGCCTTCTGATGTGTTTCACCATCGGAAACAACGAAATTAACAGGGGATATCAAAATGGTAAGTGTGGAAGTAACAAATGGTTCAAATGGCTCTGAGCACTATGGGACTTAACATCTATGGTCATCAGTCCCCTAGAACGTAGAACTACTTAAACCTAACTAACCTAAGGACATCACACAACACCCAGTCATCACGAGGCAGAGAAGTGGAAGTAACAGCTTTCCGATTTATAACCCAATGAAGAGATTAATATATGACTGACAGTGTTAACGTGCTAAAGTAATTTCATAAACAAAACCTGTACAGAAGGTCTAAGATGATTTCGAATATTTTACACTGCTTCACGTCTCCAGTGCAGCTAGCCAACATCCACGTTCTGTCATGTGGGGCTGAGTAAAACAACACCGAGAGGGGAAGCTGAATCACCATGTGTTCCAATATACAGACTGATCACTTAGTAGTGAATATTGTTCTTTTAATATTTAGTCTGTTCAGAGAATGTCTAACAGTTTTTGACATCCACACACATTCGACACCTTACCCAGTCTCTGTCGACAGTACAAGGAAACAGCACATGGGGATTAAGTGTATTCTCTAGATAGTGACTACTTATTAAAATTAATTTACAGTAGCATTCAAAATAGTCGTATAAATGATGAGCTACATAACTTGCTATTAGTCCATAAGGTTACCGTGGCCAAAATAATACACAAATAGTGCGCTTTTTCATCGTGGGTACACAACAATGAAATTTCTCTGTACCCAGACGTCATTTGACGGAGCACAGATGTTTTCTCATTATGTAGGTGGAAAAATAAAAATTCACCATTTTATTTCCGTTGGACGAACTACGTGTGTTTTTCGTTTGAAGCAGGGACTACAGCATCAAACTTTTTCCCAACATCACTCTTCGTCTGATGAAACACATACACGACATGACTTAATTTTCTCGTCATTAAACATATGCATTGTCATAAACAACAGGTTCTATGCAGAATCGGAGAGGAAAGGAATATGTGGAAAACACTGATAAGGAGAAGGGACAGGATGATAGGACATCTGCTAAGACATGAGGGAATGACTTCCACGGTACTAGAGGGAGCTGTAGAGGGCAAAAACTGTAGAGGAAGACAGAGATTGGAATACGTCAAGCAAATAATTGAGGACGTAGGTTGCAAGTGCTACTCTGAGATGAAGAGGTTAGCACAGGAAAGGAATCTGTGGCGGGCTGCATCAAACCAGTCAGTAGACTGATGACAAAAAAAAAAAACATCTTCGTTAGAGGCCGTGTGATCCCGACAATGTGTCATTTCTCCCTGTAAGTGCTAAGTCACAACAACGCGATCGTGCAGCCAGTGCACTCACGCCAGTAAGAGAGAACAAGTCTTCGAGTAGGACGCGACCTCAGCGCCACTGTCGTCACTCCTGCGGAACCACGGAGGGATGGTATAGAAGTCGGTACTGTAGTAACGTAACTGTGGCGCCTTGATTTCTAGTGTATGCAACCCTCAAAATTCCATTCGCTCTCACTCTTTCACCTCTAGACATTGGATCCACACGATATGACGTTTGTTACTATGACATAAAATAGTGCACTTTCCAGTATAATAGGGGAAGTTTTCGGAAAACGTAAAGTTGAATGGAAATTTGTGGTAAGGTCTTATGGCACCAAACAGCTGAGGTCATCGGTCCCTAATCGTACACACTACTTAATCTAACTTAAACTACACTCCTGGAAATTGAAATAAGAACACCGTGAATTCATTGTCCCAGGAAGGGGAAACTTTATTGACACATTCCTGGGGTCAGATACATCACATGATCACATTGACAGAACCACAGGCACATAGACACAGGCAACAGAGCATGCACAATGTCGGCACTTGTACAGTGTATATCCACCTTTCGCAGCGATGCAGGCTGCTATTCTCCGATGGAGACGATCGTAGAGATGCTGGATGTAGTCCTGTGGAACGGCTTGCCATGCCATTTCCACCTGGCGCCTCAGTTGGACCAGCGTTCGTGCTGGACGTGCAGACCGCGTGAGACGACGCTTCATCCAGTCCCAAACATGCTCAATGGGGGACAGATCCGGAGATCTTGCTGGCCAGGGTAGTTGACTTACACCTTCTAGAGCACGTTGGGTGGCACGGGATACATGCGGACGTGCATTGTCCTGTTGGAACAGCAAGTTCCCTTGCCGGTCTAGGAATGGTAGAACGATGGGTTCGATGACGGTTTGGATGTACCGTGCACTATTCAGTGTCCCCTCGACGATCACCAGTGGTGTACGGCCAGTGTAGGAGATCGCTCCCCACACCATGATGCCGGGTGTTGGCCCTGTGTGCCTCGGTCGTATGCAGTCCTGATTGTGGCGCTCACCTGCACGGCGCCAAACACGCATACGACCATCAATGGCACCAAGGCAGAAGCGACTCTCATCGCTGAAGAGGACACGTCTCCATTCGTCCCTCCATTCACGCCTGTCGCGACACCACTGGAGGCGGGCTGCACGATGTTGGGGCGTGAGCGGAAGACGGCCTAACGGTGTGCGGGTCCGTAGCCCAGCTTCATGGAGACGGTTGCGAATGGTCCTCGCCGATACCCCAGGAGCAACAGTGTCCCTAATTTGCTGGGAAGTAGCGGTGCGGTCCCCTACGGCACTGCGTAGGATCCTACGGTCTTGGCGTGCATCCGTGCGTCCCTGCGGTCCGGTCCCAGGTCGACGGGCACGTGCACCTTCCGCCGACCACTGGCGACAACATCGATGTGCTGTGGAGTCCTCACGCCCCACGTGTTGAGCAATTCGGCGGTACGTCCACCCGGCCTCCCGCATGCCCACTATACGCCCTCGCTCAAAGTCCGTCAACTGCACATACGGTTCACGTCCACGCTGTCGCGGCATGCTACCAGTGTTAAAGACTGCGATGGAGCTCCGTATGCCACGGCAAACTGGCTGACACTGACGGCGGCGGTGCACAAATGCTGCGCAGCTAGCGCCATTCGACGGCCACCACCGCGGTTCCTGGTGTGTCCGCTGTGCCGTGCGTGTGATCATTGCTTGTACAGCCCTCTCGCAGTGTCCGGAGCAAGTATGGAAGGTCTGACACACCGGTGTCAATGTGTTCTTTTTTCCATTTCCAGGAGTGTATTTTACACTGTGGACAACACACACACCCATGCCCGAGGGACGATTCCAACATCCAACGGGAGAGCAGCGCGGACCGTGGCAAGGCCCTCAGACCGCGCGGCTATAAGGTTGAAATTGGATTTCAGACAAAAGACACGATTGTTTCCCGTCTACAGCACATGCATGCATGTCCGAAGGACACTACATAGGCATTGCAATATCGTATTTATCCGCGAACACGAGGCAGCGACTTTCAGTTAAAATTCCCTCCCCAGTACGAGAATTACAATTTAATGTGTTTACGAGTACAGGTTGTGGCGCAGGAACGGCGACGCACGGAAGTTTTGGTCTGGCAGTGAGTCGTGCACTGAACAGTCCGGCTTTCGCAGCCGTGCAGTGCGGACGTGCTGTGTGTTTCCGCCTGCAGAGCGCGTGCTCTCTGTTCTTTGCTTTCAGCGGCCGTCACTTACGTGTCGCTTAATTGTACTAGAAACATGGGAGCCGTTTTCGAATCCATACTGCGTGTTATCTTCTGTACTGATCACACCGACCAAAGGCTTTGGCAGAGGCAATGTCGGCGCAGTCACTGTCGACCACGCAGGCTTGGGCACGCGCACCATACGGGTCTTCGAGCTCCTGGAAGAACACCTTGTCCCGAAGACGTATGGCACTGCACACGGTCGTACTGCCAAACTCTAGGCGCAGTTGCAAACGTACGGAAGACCACCAACGATATCCGTTACCGCGGGCCGTCTTATATACAAATCAGCGGGTGCCACGCGGTTTTTACATACGACGGCTAATCCGACCCTGTTCCAGACGCGGCAAAGAAGCACACCTGAGGTCTGTGTATCTTCAGCAGCGCATCACCAAACTGCCAGCCGCTACCGTGGAGACTCCGAGTACGAAGATGGTTTTACCGATAACGTCTTCGGTGTCCCTTTGAGTTGCCACGGATAACACCGGGGTCGGCGCGTCATACTCACAGACTGACGCTACTGCGGCGCCACGACCGAGAGCGACGACAGTCGATCCCCTCCCGACCGATGACATGTTGGACGCCACATCGCTCATCGTCCTAGCGACGGCCTTCATCCTGCACCGCAGCGACTCCCTCCCACATGAAAACAACGTACACATAAATGGTGCCCCTCGGAACGAGGCAACACATTCTCCCCCACCCCCACCCCCTCCGTGACTCTTTAGAAGCCGTCCGACCCGACGAGGCTTCGGAGAACATACACGACGATAAGAATGACGTCAACGCGACGCCAGATCTAGCTGAACTGTTACCTACTCCGCCGGCTCTACCATGTGCCCCTGTACCAATGAACTCCACCGTTACGACTGCCACAGAGAAGTCCTCCGCTCCTATGGACGAGGTGGAACATATGGACGCCACAACGGCGTGGAGTGACGACGTCGACGTGTACCCGAACAACACGCTGGGGACGGAGTTAGACCTAGGTACGCCGACGCCATCGACATCATGTGATGAACGGCACTGCTCGTGGCGCCACTTCTTACCACCCGCTGATGGAGTTCCCCTCCACAGTGTGGCTCCACTCCGAACGTACCGAATAGCAACAATCAACCCTAACAACATTTGATCCCGACTAAAAATTCAATTGCTGAGAGACATGATATGGACATCGGACGTCGACAACTCACTTATGCAGGAAGTACACTCGGCCACACTTCCGGACGTCTCGTGGTATATCACTTACCCCCCCCCCTCTCACCCCTGCTGGTGACCACCTCGGAGCCTGTGTGTTGTTCTTAGCATAAGTTAGTTTACGTAGTGTGTGAGTCTAGGGACCGATGACCTCAGCAGTTTGGTCTCTTAAGAATTCACACACATTTGAACATTTTTGAACCACTTCGGACTTGGCGTAGCCATCTACGCCTGCGAAGGCATCCCGGTAGCTGACGTCACATACCTTCCGCCAGAAGCATGACGATCACCATCACAGGGTTGCGTATCGTCAACATTTACGCCCCATCAGGCTCCATACGCAGCCATGACAAGAACACTCTTCTACTCAGAAGAAATCGCCCCTTTATTTCTCGAGCGCTGTGACCATTATTTCCTTGGAGGTGATTTTAATTGTGTCCTGCGCTCTAAGGATCAAATGACCTACTGCAACACCTGTCAGTAACTGCGCCTGGTTGTCCGTGATCTGTTGCCCGCGATACTTGGGAAGTTCGCCACGGTCACACACGTGGACGAACTTACTAGACGGGTCACCCCGCGAGCCGCCTTGATAGGCATTACGTCTCTCGGGAACATACACGTACACTCCAAGGTGTAGAAGCTTGGCTCTTAGCCTTTTCGGGCCACTGTGCCTACATTTCCAATATTCTTTTCCCTCAACAAGTGGTCTGGTGCAGTCGTGCACTGTGGAATTTAAACACGTCCCACCTCCAACATTCCGAATGTCTTCTGCGCGTTACAGAGGCATTGGCCACCTGTGAACGTTGCTTGCCTTAGTACTGCACAACCTTTGTTTGGTGGCTGAATTGTGCCAAACCTCCCATTCGACATATCTTGACTCTGTACGGCAGGGAAGTAGCTGCGTGGCGGCAGCACACTACCGACTATTTCTACGCCGATCTCCGCGACGTTGACGCCCAGCTGGCCACTCCTGAAATGCAGAGGGAACGTAGCAAGATTAAGGCACAAATCGCGGCACTCACACGCCGTAAACTGCGGGGGCGGTGGTGAGGACCAGACGTCAAGATTGAGCAGAACAGGAATACCCCACCATGCATCACATCGCCTCAGACGGGAAACGACGACGACAACGACTCATCACCGAGATCCACACCTGTCGCGTCCAGCGCCTCACTTGTCTTGCCCAAATTGTCAATGCTTTCGTAGATCAGTGCCACAGAATGCACACAAACGTATTGAGGCGATTGTGTTACCACACGTCACATGCGACCTCTCCGGCGACGAAGTGGACGAGATGCCTACGGTGGTTACGAGCGACGAAGTTCTCGATACGACCAACAAACGTGCTATAAATAAGTCGCGAGGCGTCGACGCATTGTCGATACAATTTCATCGCGCCTTTCTTGCGCTAATCGTGTCGCGGTAGACGGCATTGTTTTATGAACTGTCGACGACGGACAACGCTGTACGGTCAGCCTTTGTCAAGGGTGTTAAGATACTCATCCAGAAACCGACACCGGGAGTGACGATCGCATATTACCGCCCTCTCGCTCTGCTTAGCGCATGCGATGCGTTGCCGCAAGATACTCCCTCAAATTCCGTCCCAGGAACACACAACTCCAGGTAATATACAAACGGCCACAGGGGACTGTCGCGTTTTAATCGCAGTGGCAGCGGTATGCATAGTCCTCGCCGCCGTTGTTGCCATTGTAGTCCGGGAGCAAGCTGACATATCTGAGGACTAAAAACAAGAAAGCTACGATTCTGTGCTACAATTTATTTGGTATTACTAGTAAACGAAGTGAACCTCAGGTTTCGCATTTGCGGTAAGTGTAGCCGCGGTAACCTCCCACAAACGCATAACAGTGATAAAAAACGATATGAAGAAAACTAGGACTTTGTTGATACGATTATTACGTTGCACACAAACGAAAAAGGTAGTCAGCTGACTTTGTTTTGCGGTATTGTACGTCAGCTTCACACGTAACCGGCCGGGGTGGCCGAGCGGTTCTAGGCGATTCAGTCTGGAACCGCGTGACCGTTACGGTCGCAGGTTCGAATCCTGCCTCGGGCATGGATGTGTGTGATGCCATAGGTTAGTTAGGTTTAAGTAGTTCTAAGTTATAGGGGACTGATGACCTCAGAAGTTAAGTCCCATGGTGCTCAGAGACATTTGAACCATTTTTTCACAGGTAAACTTGGGAAAAATATGCACTGAGTAAAATACTAAGAAAGCTGAAATTAGGCTAAGTGGTAGTTAACTTTAACAGTTTGATAAAAGAATAGTTCACTAAGTTTTTCGCTGTGAAAAAGTACATAGCTGACTGAAAGATACGGCGCTTTACTATGCGCATGGGCGCACGTTATTTTTCCTTGCATTAGTTGAGAACGTCTCCGCTGCGAAAAGCTGAGGGGGCCATCTTTTTCGGGTAAGTGCTATAGATAAGTACAGTTTTACGAAGTTTCAGCTCTCTTGGTTTCCTACATCTATAAATTTTTATTAATACGGCAAGTGGGTCTGTGTGCGCAGACGCGTTGCATCCATGTCACTGCATCAGCTGTTTCTCTCCTGGGCTCAATTATTCCCATGAGTATATTAAAATACGTAATTACATTTAATTATTTATTAAAATAGAATTTATTTACAAATACAAACGAGGAATGAAACATATAGTTTAATATGCCCCGTCATCGCCCCCAAATTTCAGGTCGCCTTCATGATCGCTTCAATCTACGTCGATCATCTGTTCCTCATCACCTGCAACCAAATACAATAATAACAGATTATTGCGTAAAAATCACTCGCATAAAATGTTTTTATACTTTCAATACATAACAATGCGTGAACACAATGTTTAAATAGGTTAGGATATTATTTATAACAGTCGTAATCGTTATAATGCAACATGTTTTTAAATGTTCTTAATTTTTAATGAAACACGATACTCAAAAAATTACACTTAAATAAGGAAATATTGGTAGAGAGAGGAAAAATTCTTATCTGCAGTGCTTCGTTTCTCTTCCTTATGGTAATAGCCCCAAGAAAGAGGATGGCTGTTCACTGTCGAACCATCTACATAAAAATTTGCTGTAGCGTTCTTTTGAGCCGTAATGAGTCGGCTGCAATTCAGCTGGAACAGCGAGATGTGCAGAGACCTAAATATTAATCATATAAGTCGTTCGTGACAAATGTTGCTGCAGATCGATATTTCAAGGCGGCAGAGCTGACTCATCAATATTTATTCTCGGCTCACGATTTATTTCGTCGTTTTGCAGGATGTTGTACGTTTTTAAAAAGACAGCGTCTCTTGCCTCGTTAAGATTGCAATTTTTTTTTAAATCGAAAAGTCGACAAACATAATCTACAGTTGTTTTAAACGTACTCTTCAACACCCTGTCAGGTACATTACTTAAGTTAATGAAATTATCAACGTACACTACCGAGTTTTGTAATAACTGGTATTCAATGGCTCTACCCTTTCTCGAAAAAGGAACGATTATAGTCGCATCCACTAAACGCATGGGAAGTCGGCAGTGCTGTGCACATTTAAGGGCCAAATGTTTCATATAATTGGCTGATATTAATAAAGGGTTGTTTCTTGGTGACAACAACTTCCAGTGATGTTTCGTCTTACGATTACACCGATCCGCCGTCTCTTTCAACTGTCAGCCAAAATCGCAGCGAAATATTTTTTCATTAAACTGTTACCGTTAACTATCACTTAGCCAGTACTGGCTAAGTGATAGTATCCTAGTATCATTGTAATTAGTGCATATTTTTCTCAAGTTTACGCGTGCAATTGACGTATAATAACCCACAACAAAATCAATTGACTTCTTTTTTCTGTTTGTTTACAACATAATGAACGTATCAACAAAGTCTCAGCTTCCTTCATATGGTTTTATTATTATTATTATTATTATTATTATTATTATGCGTGTATAGTAGGCTGCCGCGGTTACACCCACCGCTACTATGAAAGCTGACGTTCGCTTCGATTATTAGCAACACGAAATGAACTATAGCAAGAAGTCTCAGCTTTCCATAAATAATTAATTAACAACGGTAGCTGGTTCTCAGACTACTGATTTTGACAGCACACGATAAGATGCGGCATCGTTTTATATTCTCCGTAATGGGCTGGTTGGGATTTCCACGCTTCTTTATTGTTATCATCCGGTGCCTGTACGACAGCGCCGAATCCCTGATTCAGGTCAGTGACCGTGTGGTGGGACCAGTCACCATACGCCGCTCCATAAGGCAAAATTTCCCACTTTCGCCATTACTCTATGCCGTAACGCTGGTACCACTCATTGCAAGCCTGACGACTGGTCACGTTGCGACAGCTCACTTTTCGTTGTGCGTATGTAAACGACCTCCTCCTCTTAGTCCGCTCGCGGACCGAAACACAGATGGTACTCGATTTGACATCAACGTACGGAACTGCCGCAGCCAGTTACACGAATGTGGCTAAATCCTCGGCGATGCCCATTGGACGCGGACTCTCACACGAGGACTTAGCATCCCTCCCGTGCGTAGAAAACCTACGATACCTCGATATAATTTCCCCTCCACCGGGCGCCGCTACGCTGCCATCAGTTTTCGGCGTACTCTGCAACTTACCCACATGGCAGTGCGACAAAATCTCTTCCGCCGACTCGATTCCTTAAAACGCGTCGAATACCGTAATCGACGTGTGGCGTCCAAGATGGTTCACAGCCGCTCAGGTGCCCCCACTGTCATCAACTTTTAGACACAGCGTCCAGGTCACGTTCGGATGGTTTCATACGGCCGGTCCGCTCTTTAAGGTCTGTTATGAAACGCTCACCCTTCCACCGCGAGCGGGAGATCTCGGCCTTGCACGCCTCCTTAACGCACTTCTTGCTCGACATTGTTATACACACGTCCATATCCTCTCCTATACGAGTACGCCACATCACGCTCCTTCTGGGGCACATTTCTGACTTCATCGTCGACCTCAGTTGTGCTCACTTTCACTTACCAAGCACGAGGCTTTCTCGAACCAAAGGTTTCTACATCCCACTACTGCTCTGCGTATCCAACAACAACGTCCAACTCAAACATCCACCGACGCAGTGGCCCACGGTTTGACTTCATGTCCACCACCCATTCCTTCCCTCTAACGTCCGGACAATATGGTACTATGTCGCATTTGGAAAATTCTCCATAAATCAACGTCTTCACGCAATCGGATTGTCGGGCACTCCGTTTTGTACAATTCGCCAACTCTTAGATGATGATGCCCATCATCTGACTGGTACTGCCCCTAGTAACATCAGAAAACGAGCTCGGTAGTTCGTTGCCTGCTCCCTCCGCGTTCCGCCGGACTCGGCTGATCCATTGACTTTTATCCATCCTGAGGACACTTTTCTCAATCCACCAAAAATCACGCTATTGTATTGGTCAAGGGATAGATGATAACTTATCTGTACACTGATGGCGATACATCACGCCTTAACTACCGGCACTACCTACAAACTGCACGCAATGAAACCGAGCATAGGCTGCGCTATTGCTCGTTCTTCGTCACTTACCTTCGCGTGACATTTAGGTCACCCCCGCTCAGCTGGATGTGCCATATGCGGACAACACTATCTCCCCTCCCTGTTAATGTCTGAGTCTCTCTGCGCTACATTTATATATATCGTACCCTAGAGCGGGGCTGGCAGGAACGCGCCCCTTTCTTTTACCCACTATACCAGGTCAAGCCGGGCACTCCTCCAAGTCTACCGTCCACTCCTCCTCGGTTTCCGTTCTCCTTTCGTGTGGTTCTGCCCGGTGGTCGCGCCGGACATATCGTGGCCAGGCCTATCATGTTGACCGCATCTGTCAAGCAGGGGAAGATTTCAAGTCTTACCAAAGCCCTATCCCTTCTTCCCGTGCTGCCTACACCGACACGCCTATCCCACGTTGTCTGCAACGCCACTCCTCTGACCTTACTTTTAGTTACTATTGTTTACGGATGCAAGTATTTTTATTGGTCCCATATCTTGTTAATAAGGACTTCTGTAAGCCATATTAAAAAAGAAAGAGGAGGAAGGAGCCGCGGACGTCTTGATGCTGATAGACTTGAGTGTAGCGTTTAGTCTAATGTTGGTTCCGCCGGAAGGACGGCCTTTACTTTGTATTCGAGCTTGTACGAATAACAATGTTTTGCTAACCTGCTTCCAACTAAAAAAGAAAGGCAAAGCGGTTAAGGCGACCACTCGCGTAAACTACGAAATCCGGGTTCTTACCCCGGTGCGGCATAAATTTTCGTTTCGTCATTCCCTTATACAGCTGATGGTATTTCATGTATAGTGCGGAAGTGTTACAAAGCACGCCGATAGGACAATTATTGAACCTATTGGGGGAAACGGAGATCTGCACCTATAGAAAACGGAAACCGGGTTACTAAATGAACGTGGATTAGACTTGAAAGCCTACTTTGATGTATTCAGGAATTAACTACTTCGAAGAGCGTCACCAACTGCAGTGGTTCAGTGGGCAGTCGTACACGAGAGACATCGAAGGTACGGAGAATGGGGCTTCTTTCTGCAAGCAACTCCACAGCAAAACAAAGCAATTCACAAAGATGCTGCGTGCGGCGTTAGCTCGATTCTACTGTGAAAACACTCCCGACTTTCCGGACTTTTATTAAATAATATTCGTTTCATTGGCCATCTTCGGATAAGGTTGTGTTTTATTCTCCTTCTCGTCCTGAAATGTTTTCTGTTAATAGTTTCTTTTGTATAATACTTTTATCTAATTTGCACGCAATGTTGTGTAATTTAAATTCTCATGGCAGGAGGTTTCTATTAACAGTCTTTTACCTTTCACATGTTTTATTCAGATTTTAAATACGAACTTTAATTCTACAATTTCTGTTTTACTGTTAGACACCCAGTTTGCCGTACAAAGTCGCTTTAATTACTTACTATGCATATTCTGTTTTAAACTATTGAATTTATTATACTGTTCACTCATGTACCGCAGCCATTGTATCCTCTGTTGGCTTAGTTATCTATACTGCCATACTGTCTGACCCAGGAGGAATGGTCAGTTTCAGGGATATGACAGGAACGTTTATTACATGCAAACTAGTAATCATGGGCTCTAAACTGTATACCTTGAGAGCGATGAGCACTTTTTCTTCTTCGATACTGTGGAACAACTCTCTTCCACTGCAAGCTCCTTGCTTTCCGTATTTTGTGAGGAGGTAGTATGGACCAAACAAGCAAAAACTGTCTAGTGAACAGGATCTCCAGAATACAGACCTTAAGAGCCATGAGCACTTGTTCACCAGAAGAGATGTGTTTTACAGTAGCTAAGATAAACAAAGGCTCATAACGCTCAAGGATTACACTTTAGAGTCCACGTTTACTGGACACTTCTTTTTGCTTTGGTCCATATTACCACCTCTCAAAGTAAGTAAAGCAAGGAGTTTGCAGTAGAAGAGTATCGCAGATGAAGCATTTCTCGTAGCTCTTAAAGTATACATTTTAGAGCCCATTTCTACTAGACTTTTGGTTTCGAATGACCACTACTCTTATATCCTTGAATACTGACCATTCCTCCTGGGAGCCTGCTATAAAGACAAGACGTTGTTTAACGTTGGTATCAAAAATCTCGATCAATTCTTAACCTTTTTACTGCCAATTTCTACACGATGCTCTAAGAAACATTGGGACGGGCATAGACTATATACAGGGTGAGTCAGGAGGAAACGTACATGCTTTGACGGGTGAGACTATTGGTGATTCTGAACAAAAAACTTATAATAAACATATGCCCTCGTCTCCAGGTAAACCAATGGAAAATAGCTAGGAACGGGAAAGGTACAGGTACAGGTGACTGTAAATTAAGATACTGTTATGTTATGGTTTGTTTAATTGTGTACGTTTCCTCACAGAAGATATTCAAACAGTCCAACGTCAACTTCAGTGCATGCTGCTGCTCTTGTAGACAGGTGTTGTGTTACCGATCGGAGTTCAGTTTTGCATTCCTTTACCTGGGCACAACATGTAAGTTCCTCTCGTGTCCACTCTGCGCTTGCAGACACCGCTCTTCAGCCACCCCCAACAAAGAGTAATCCAATGGGGGTAAGATCGGGTCACCTCGGTGGCCAAGCAATGACTCCACGGCGTGGGTGTAACCGTACGGAATGTGCAGGAGCTCCGTTATGCTGTGTTACCAAAGGGATATCCCAGTCACAAGCGTTACTCTCATGCGACAAGCTGGGTGATATTCCCGTTTCGGTCATCCCCCCCATAAAACCTCAACATGATTAAGGAGATTATTTTTCATGGCTACCTCCTGTTGCAGTCCGATGACAAGCTACTCGGCAGTTTAGAATGTGGGGGTGTTCGCTTCGTCAGGCGCGTCTATAGGAGACCTAAAGATAACAAGATTGCTACTGGCGCTTTCATTTTGGTCTTAGACGGTGATTTGTTACCTCTAAAAGTCAAGGTAATGGTCTACCGACGTAATGTCACACCATACATCCCTCCCCTAATGCGGTGCTGGGAATTCAGGCACATGTCTTCCTGGTGCGACTCCAGCGCCACATGTCGCGACTGCCACGTCCAGTGCATTTGAATACTCCAAGTACCCCTCATCCCACTGCTGTCAACGGTGGAGACCACCACACCCCCTGTTCGCTGGATTAAACGACTCCAAAAGAGAGGGAAATTATGGACAGGATGACTTCCAAAGAGGCTAAAATGAAATATGAAATGTAGCACCCTATTCGATTACTCTAATCTTACGCTGCCGCCCTCATTAGCGACGACATTCTTCTCGTGTAAGCCTTGTACAGTGGGCCCTCAGGGCCACCCGATTCCATCCCCGCCCCCCTCCCCCTTAGTCGTTGGGAGCACTTCTTCTTCCACCTCCCCAAACTCCTGAGAGATCAGTCCCCACACCCCAGACGGATAAGCAACAGCCTCCTGTTGTTCCTCTCGAATGGAAGGGGTCCCTTGGGACTCTCCTTTACAAGGTCTCCATAAGTGCCAATGTGCACATTATACAGAGGGTGAAAGAATCACATGCTGCTGGTCAATAGGCTTCACGCTCTTCCTCTGTCCCTGATACTACTTTAGGGAAGCCCTCCGAGGAAGCCCCTAAAGAGCAGCGAGAGGGCAAACCGATGGAGAAGAAATCGGTTAAGAAATATGAGACTCCGATGGCCGCCACACCACCCTTCCGTAACAGTTCCACGTCTGAGGAGGAGGTGGAGATTTCAGCATTCCCCGAGGACCTAGATCTTGCTGACGCTTAAGACGCAATGGTCCTGGTTATCTGCACTCTATCGGTGGCGGCAGGTGACCCTGAGTCGTAAACTGCCATTTCGATCCTTTCATGCCTTCCCAGGCGACTGCCAGCGTCACCCTATAGTGGAACAGCGGCGGATTTTTCTCCCACCTGGCAGAGTTACAACAAATTTTAAGCATTACACCTACTTTTTGCGTGGCCCTTCAGGAAACCTGGTTTCTCGCAATGTGAACGCCACCATTCGTGGCTATTGGGGGTACTACAAAAACCATACTGACTGTAATAAAATGTCAGATGGAGTCTGTATCTATGCCCTTACCTCTGTCTGTATCGAACCTGTGGCTCTTCAAACACCTTTCGAAGTTGTGGCTGTCAGGGTGAGGACAATGCAGGAAATCACCATCTGTAACATCTAACTTCCTCCAGATGGTGAAGTGCTGCACCATGTATCGGCTGCACTAATTTCCCAATTCCTCTCCACCTTTTCTACCTCTGGGTCTTTTTAACGCCCATAACCCTTTGTGTGGTGCAACCAAGATTACTGGGCAAGGAAAAGATGTTGAGGATCTACTAAAACAACTTGAACTTTGCCTCCTAAATACATATGCCCCCACCCATTTCAGTGTGGTACGTGACACATACTTGGCCTTTGATCCCTCGGTTTGCAGCCCTGGCCTTCTCCCGTCTATCTTTTGGAGAGCTCACGACGACTTGTGTTGAAGTGAGCACTTTCCACTGTTCCTATCTCTCCCCCAGTATCACTCACCTGGACGCTTGCGCAGATGTACTCTTACCAAGGCTGGCTGGGATGCTTTCACCTCCGCTACCACTGCTGAATCTTTGCTGCATGGCAACATCGATGAGGTGATCCAGACCATCACTAATACCGTTGTTGGCGCAGATGAATCGACAGTCTCATGTTTCTCTGGTTGGCCCCCGTGTAAATCAATGTCTTGGTGGTTGCCAGAAATCACAGGGGCCATTGGAGACTCTAGGTACGTCTTCCAACATCTGAAGTGCCACCCGTCCATGGAGCACCTCATCGCATTCAAACAGCACCCTGCCCAAGTCTGTCAACTCGTCAAACGTTGGAAGCAGCAGTGTTGGAACACTTGTTTTGGAAGAAGTTCAGACTCCTTTGCAGATAGCAGACACCTGCAGGTATACCTGCAATTGCCGCACATGGAGCTGTATATGCCGATCCAGACGTAATTTCAAAGCTTCTTGCCGAGGATTATGCTCGCACCACTGTGTCTGAGAATTACTGCACTGCCTTTCATCTCTTAAAACAGCAGAGGCAACGAGAGCACCTATCTATTGCTCCACGCCACCCTGAGCCATATATTGCTCCATTCAGTGAGTGGAAATTTCTCAGTGTCCTTGCCAGTTGTCCCAACACATGCCCTGGACCAGACCACATTCATTTCCAAATGATCGGACATCTGTCAGTGGATTACTAGCGCTACCTCCCTGCTGTCTTCAACTGCATCTGGAACGATGGCGAATCCCGTCGCATTGGAGAGAAAGTATCATCGTTCCAGTGCTAAAACCTGATATGAACCCGCTAGATGTGGATAACTATCATCCTTTCAGCCTCACCACAGTTCTGTGCAAGGTGCTCAAACGTATGGTGAGCCGGCAGTTGTATTGGCTCCTTGAGTCTCGAGGTCTTCTGGCTCTGTCCCGGGCAGTTTTCGCCAAGGACGCTCCACCACTGACAACTAGGTTCACCTGAAGTCTGCCATCCAAACAGCCTTTTCCCGGAGCTAACACCTTATTGCCGTCTGTTACGACCTGACGATGTCTTAGCCACGTCAACTGAGGTGCTGATCGCCTTACGTTGCTGCAACTGTACGAAGCCATTATGCAGTCCCATCTTGACTATGGGCGCCTGATGTATGGTTCAACCTCGCTCTCAGCATTACGTCTGCTGGACCATACACACAACTGTGTTTTATTTGCGACGGGAGCTTTCCAAACGAGCCCATTGAACAGCCTCCTCGTGGAAGCTGGCATTCCTCCATTGCTGATAACGCGACGACAACTGCTTGCGAATTATACCACCCTCATTCATAGTTCGACTCTCCATCCAAATTACTGTCTCAGCGATCCATCTCCCGCAACAGCGGCTCTGTTTTGGGGATTCCGATTGAAGTCCGTGTCCAGTCGCTTCTTACTGATCTCGACACTTTCCCTCTACCACCTTTCATGTAGGTCCACTCACATACACCTCCATGGTGTCCACAGCTTCGTCTGGGCTTGTCGCAAGGCTCAAAAGTCTCATTTCTATGTGAAGCCGTTTGCTGGCAATTTTTCTCTTTTCTTGGCGAGTTGTAGTGCTCAGAAATAGTCTACACCGATGGCTCGATGGTCAACGGTCCGTTGGCTTTGTTTACGCTCACGTTGGACATACTGAACAGTGCTCCTTACTGGATGGTTGCACTTTTTTCACTGCAGAGTTGGTAGCCTTCTCTCGCTTTCTTGAAGATGTCTGCTCTTGCATAGGTGAGTCCTTCGTCATCTGTGGTGACTCCTTAAGCAGCCTACAACCTCTAGAGCAGTGCTTCCCTCTGTAAGTAGGCTGTTTATGTTTTCTTTATGTAAGTAGGCTGTTTATGTTTTATTATCGGCAACGTTACATAGCGCTCTGTATGAAAATCACTGGCTGTGCTGTGTGCAGCCTGTGGCTAGTTTGCATTGTTGTCTGCCATTGTAGTGTTAGGCAGCGGCAGCTGGATATGAACAGCGCGTAGCGTTGCGCAGTTGGAGGTGAGCCACCAGCAGTGGTGGATGTGGGGAGAGAGATGGCGGAGTTTTGTAATTTGTCATGAACTTCTATATCTATATTATGACTATTAAGGTAAATACATTGTTTGTTCTCTATTAATATCTTTCATTTGTTAACTATCTCTATCAGTAGTTACTGCCTTCCGTAGTTTGAATCTTTTATTTAGCTGGCAGTAGTGGCGCTCGCTGTATTGCAGTAGCTTGAGTAACGAAGATTTTTGTGAGGTAAGTGATTTGCGAAACGTATAGGTTAATGGTAGTAAGGGCCATTCTTTTGTAGAGATCTTTGAAAGTCAGATTGCGTTGCGTTAAATAATATTGTGTGTCAGGTTAAGCACAGTCGTGAACAATTGTTCTAAGGGGACGTTTCATATGTCGACCCTTAGCCGAGGATACCTCACTGGAATATTCTGATTTTTTTCTTGTAGTTTGTGTATTTAGTGTAGCTTTTGTTTATTGCTAGCGCGTAATTGTAGAGAGAATCTCCTTTGTAGTTGTAGTCTTTCATTGTTGTACTGTAAAACAGTTGTGGCATGCATGTAGATTTGCACCAAGTATTTCGCAGCTACAATTAACTAGATATTATTTTCAGTGCTATGTTAATGTGTTCTCTTATTTTTGCTCATCAAATTGTGTTTTTCTGTGTTATCGTGTGAAATATTGTCACAATAATGGCGTGTGAAAAGCGTAACACTAGGCTCCAAAGTAAACTGAGAAATAATAGTGACGACGAGTGTAGCTTATCAGCACCACTGTGTAGTGAATTAACAGACGTTCCAAGTAGTAATTTGGTAATTGTACATAGGGAAATGGAGCGGGCTGCAAACAATGGTGTAGACTGTGAAACAATTAGTGAACAGGGAAGCATTATCGATCGATCGGTCGGCAACAGCTCCCCTCAGGAATCCGAAATGACAGAACACAATATTGCAAATACTGTAGACTTAGGTTTTGGGTCCTCACCGTTTTCTCAAATATGTCAAGACACATTTTCTGCTTGTCAAAATGTGAATGTTGCTGGTGCAAATGCACTGCCGAAAAGCGTAGAGGAACAGATTCCAGACACTAATGCATTGTTATTATAATTAATGCAACAAATGGAACAGAATCTTCAAAAGTTAGTCACAGTGGAACAAAATCTTCGGAAGTTAGACACCACACTTGAACAAACACGTGAAGATTTAACTACTGAGTTACATAACTTTGAATCGAAATGTCAAAAAGTCTGTAATGACGTAAAAACACAAATTTGTGAGCATTTTCAGCCTATTTTTTCGCGGCATGAAAATGCATTACAGAATCACGAAGCAGCCATAAAAGAGCTGCAAACCATTGTTCATGAAAATCATGAGACCTTGTGGGCTAAAATTGAATCAGTTGCATCTACTGATTCGGTTACGCAACTGGCAAAAACTCAGGAAAACTTAAAGAACACAGTAGATTCGATTTCAACACAAATGGACACTCTGAAACTTGGTTCAGAGAAACACACTGAGGAAATGTGTTGACTATCGGAGAAAGTAGACGAACTTTCGGATCAGGTCACTAACTTATCTACAAAGGTAGATGATGATCTGAATGACACAAGACCCGTAGCCTTCACTGACACAAAAGAGTATGAACAAATAAGAAAATTCAAACAAAATCAAAATCAAATCAATACACAGTACAAAAGAGAAATCCGGGAAGTACAAGATCAGTTGACGCAGGTGATACAAGAATTACATATTTCAGAGCACACTCGCGCTCCAACATGGGAAGAGGAACTTAGAAATACAGAAAAGCCACAAAATAATAACACAGGGCATTTCGGTAATTATGAAAGAAATTGGCAAGGTACACCGAATTTTGAGATGGAACCGCCGACACGACGTAACAATGACCGATATGCTACTCGCCGACACGATGATTTTGACTATAAGCTGTTCATTACTACACGTAAATTCAAAACGTTTAAGAATTCTGACAACGACTATTAATCCACAAGCGTGGCTCCATCAATTCTCTCATTGTTTCCCTCCTAACTGGTCATTGGAGCACAGGTTAGAATTTATGTGTGGCTACTTGGAGAATGAACCAGCTGTAAGAATGCGATCGGTCATTCACGATTGCCACAGTGAAGGAGAATTTTACCATGCCTTCCTCTCAGCATATTGGTCTCAAGCCACACAAGACTGAGTAAAACATGGCGTCATAATGATGAAACATTTCGAACAATCTGAATTTTCCAGTCTTGTGAAATATTTTGAAGACATGTTGCACAAGAATCAGTACCTGTCAAACCCATACAGCCCCTCAGAACTCATCCGCATTTGCTTAATCAAACTGCCTGAACATTTACGACATATTATTTTAGCAGGACGTTGCAAAGACGACATTGAAGCTTTCAGGGACTCTTACAAGAATTAGAAATTGACACAGACAGTCGCGGGATGCGAAAACGGGAAAACAATCACTACAGGGCACATCCGTCACAATTCTGTGACGACAGAAATAATAACTGGACACAACAAGGCTATTCTCACAACACAAATCGTGACCAAAACAGACATCACCCGTATGACAACCACTGGCAGAGTAATAGTTACAGAGAGAGATCGCATTACCGTAGTAATGAATATGACAGAGATAAACATAGAAACAGACAATATGGTAATCAGAACTATTATTATCAAGGGAGACAGAATAATTTCATACGCAACAGTTCAGCGCGAAGTTACGATTCAGGGAGAAATTCTCCACCACGTGACCGACACGAAAGAAACTGTGTAAACTACCGACAAAACGACAGACCTGAATTCCATCAGAACTGGCGAGATTTAAACAGAGCAGAGCCCTCTCGGCAAGGCGAATTTGTAGAAGTTAGGCCTCCTAATCCCAGTAACGACGCGCGTCAACAAAGAAACAGACAATGACTCACATCGCAGGCAGCCACTTGCGCCCGCTGGCTCAGGGAAAAATAACATTGACGCTAACCTTGAGCAAAATTCCAGTATTCTTTACGGACGAATACTGCATGATAATTGCATTCAAGTTGAAACTCGCATACTGAGAAGAGCAAAGGGTTACACCACATTTCACATGTAAAACCGTTTATTGAAAGATAATCTGCTTTTTAACTTTGTCTTTGCCATAAAATGTTTCACTTCACGTTACTAGTATGCTTTAGAAACTGTTACCATGCAACAATGTTTAAAGTTAAATATCCAGTCAAGAACCAAGAGAACGTATTTAAACCGAAATTACGAATGCATTGTTATTGCGAACAGATGACACAGTGTAATTGTGTGTGTACATTCTTGCTTGTTAGTTGCACGATTAGAACATTTACCAGTACTGCTAATGAGATTTTAATGCAACATTGTGGTTTACTTGAAAATACATTTGGGATTTAAAGTACTTTCTGTGAGATTAAAGATGACTTAGTATTTGGTTTCTTTGACAGCTGCACGGTTATATTACGACACTACTAATGTGTGACACAATTTACAATGTTGCTTTTGTGGTGTATCTGTTTTATATCTGCACAGTCTTTCTGAATTCTTCTGGAAAGCAAAACATGTTTTATTAGTAACTTTTGTGGTATAACCACAAGGAGACAGCCTTTTCCATACCACAACAGTACGTTACAGCACAGTACTTTCATCATCACGGCAATAAGCGTAATAACTAAGATATCTATACGCATAGCATTTCACTTTTGTTTATCATGAGGTCAGTACATTGACTTCTGCAGAACTTAGCTTTTGGAGGACGATAACTACGACACTTCCACAGAGAGGATCTTACAGCAAGACGCACATTTAGCGCTACAGGACACGTATTTGAGTGATTAATTTTGTACTTAAAACATTTATTTTTAAAGATTTTTGAATTACAAAGAAAGTTTTCCGTGATACATTTCATTCCATTGCTGTAATCTGTAACACCTGAGGGTATAATTACATTAATCCTCAGGGGGGTACACGCCTGCTTTGTGTACCATGTGTTTGGCAAGCACAAGGAGCCCTAGCCAATATGGTATCTGCTTATACAACTTTACACATCGGTACCATATTTCTCTAATACATAAATTACACAGCTATCTGATCATTTAACTGAGAGAGTCAAACTTTTTTATTACGTCAGTGACACATGTTTACGCAATTACAGAGTTGGATTACTTCACACTTACGGTATTGTATTTTGTCTGTACTTTGTGAACTGTTCATATTTTTTCGGAACCATTGTGATACTATGAGACCTTTGAATGACATATTTGGTATGAGATCACGATTTTTAAAGTACGTTTGGGGCAGATGACACTTTTGACATGAGGAGAGAATTTTTTTAATTATTGGAGGAAGCTACGATGATTGTGAGAGTTGACTGAGGTGTTATGATGTTATTTTTAAGACGACGATGTGTATTATGCTGTTGAGGTATGTTTATGATCAATAAGCTAATGCTATATGAGTTATTTGATTATGCTACGTACGTTATGATGAAATGTTGAAGAAGTGTTGACGAATAAGGTAAGGAATAATGAGTAGTGTTTAGGGACTCTTGACTTGTGAAAAAGGATGTTGGAAACCAAGAATCGTACTTTAAGAGTTATGAAATGTGTGTAAATGCGTGAATGTATCACAATGCCGGCGAAAATTTTTTGGACACTGTTATATTCATAAGATTTTGTTTCTACACATTTGCAACACAAATTCTTGACCTGTGAAATATTTTTATATGGGACTGTCACTGTAGCAAACTGGTGTCGTAAATATTTCGGTAAGAAAGCCAAGTGAACTTGACGTAATGAGTCTTGAGCGGCCAGCTGTGCGTTGCCTGGAAAAAAGCCATTAGTGCCTTTCGGAAGCACAGGTAGAAAAAAAAGGGAGGCTATTCTCCTCGCTATTGACATTTACTTGTTGCTAGCATACTGTGGAGCTCGTAATTTATGATATTTACTGAAATGCCTAATGAAACGATGAGAAACATTTCACGGCAATTGTCTTGCTAGTTGAGAAAAATGCCATATGGCTTGCTTTATGTATTTATTTACACATTTTGTTTAATATCAAGTTTCTAGCTGCACTGCAGCATTGGTTAAAATAAAATTTAATATATGTACTAATATAGTTATTTTATGCCTACAGATCCAGTCAATAAGAAATTTATGATCTACTTCCAAGAAAACGAGAGCAAATAAATAGACATTTCCCTTCACAGGAATAGCATAATTAATTTTTTTTAATGAATTGGTAACTTTTTTGCAGAGTAACTTTTTTGCAGAGTAAGTTTTTGTGATGCATCATTCTAGTGTTAAGATGTGACATAGGTATTAAACATGACCATTTTTACTGTAATATTTTTTTTGCTTGAGCTTTGTCATGTATAGATATAAGTTTTATATTTTTTATATTTGCTGCTGCTGTTTGCCAGGCAAATGCTACTGAATTTTAAATTGTGTTACTCTGTTAAACTAGTTTTACTACTGACTTATTTTTCTTGTTACTGCACATTGGCTCATATTAGTTGTAATGTTGCATTGCTTGGTAATTTAGATTTACTGTAGCTTGCTTTGCAATTTTCCATTTCTTTTGCATTGCTGTTTGTGTTAATATGTTATGTGCTGTTGCATTGCCTCGTCCCTTAGTTTAGCATCTGAGCTCAGTAGATTTAAGTTAGCTTAAGATGGGGTAGGCTATATAAGAGACGAGTTGTGATGAATGGAAACAAATGCATTGAGAAGCTATAAGAAAATGGTTTGGCCAAAAAAAAAAGTAGTGTACCATGGAGAAAAACTATTTGACAGAGGATGTGAACAGAATACAGAATGCAGGCTTAGATAGGACTTTTTGGGAATAATGATGAACGAAGGGAGATCTCCATGCAAAATACTGCAGTAAAACAAACCCTGTCTTTTCCCTTTTGTGTCATCCCTCTATATGTTTGTGTACCCTTGTGTATTTGTGTTTTTCCTGTCTTTATGTGTTTAGCTGATGAGAGCTACGTTGTAGAATTTTTCTAATACTATGTTATTTACTTTGTAAAGATGTTTAGACATTATTTATTCTTTTTTGTTGCTCACATGTGAAGGTGATGTTTCAAAAGTTCTTCTGATCTTTATGTATGTACTTATGTCATAATTCCTGTAACACTGATGTATATGTATATTTATATTCTGTTGTAAAGCCTGTACTACAAATGTTATCTGTATTGTTATGTTCTGTAATGATGTATGTTGTACCTTTGTAATTGTATTCTCATGTTATAATATTGTACTTGACACTAGTTAATCAAATTAAGTAACTTGTAAGCATTCATTTCACTGCACACATTTCTGTTGGTCATAGTATATGGACAATATGTGAGAAGTAGGGACTGTTAGTGTTTGCACGTGTGTTAATAATTCAGCAAGGGACTGGATAACAGCATTGCTGGTTCTAAGGACAATTCCACAAACTTTGTGAGTGCACAAGTGGTGGTTATGGACTTGCTATATTATCCGCAAGACTATTCAATGGTGATTGTGCACCTGCACAGTCACAACAGATGGCTGCTGGCCATCTCTACAAGGACTACAGTGGGTCTGCATCTTTGTTGACTCACCAGTATCATTATTTCTACAAGGACTGCAGTGGGTCTGCACCTCTGGTGGCCCACCAATACCGTAATCTCTATCAGGACTACAGTGGGTCTACTCTGTGATGACCTACCTACCAATCTTCTTCAAACCGTCGAATGACTCTGCTGTGGGTTTGCTCTGTTCTGGCCCATTACCTGTCTGCATGTCAAGAGTCAGCACTGTCTTTCCGTTGGAAGGACAACATTACTTGTTCAAGACTGCATGGAAATCCACTACTTCCGTGTGCATTGTTTTTTACTGCTCAGACTTAGAAAAAAAAACACTGAAATTTTACTGTGATGAACAATCTGGACTGTCTTTATGGACTGTGAGAAAATTTTAGCTTTTGACCAACATTGTATTAATAAGTGTGTGCATTTGATATCTTTGTTATTGTAATTATGAAAAATTTTATCATATCATTATTGGCCACTGACCAAAAATATTTTGTAAAATTTTTTGTGGGGAGCATGGGGGCTATGTAAGTAGGCTGTTTATGTTTTCTTTATGTAAGTAGGCTGTTTATGTTTTATTATCGGCAACGTTACATAGCGCTCTGTATGAAAATCACTGGCTGTGCTGTGTGCAGCCTGTGGCTAGTTTGCATTGTTGTCTGCCATTGTAGTGTTAGGCAGCGGCAGCTGGATGCGACCAGCGCGTAGCGTTGCGCAGTTGGGGGTGAGCCGCCAGCAGTGGTGGATGTGGGGAGAGAGATGGCGGAGTTTTGTAATTTGTCATGAACTGCTATATCTATATTATGACTATTAAGGTAAATACATTGTTTGTTCTCTATTAATATCTTTCATTTGCTAACTATCCCTATCAGTAGTTAGTGCCTTCCGTAGTTTGAATCTTTTATTTAGCTGGCAGTAGTGGCGCTCGCTATATTGCAGTAGCTTGAGTAACGAAGATTTTTGTGAGGTAAGTGATTTGTGAAACGTATAGGTTAATGTTAGTAAGGGCCATTCTTTTGTAGAGATTTTTGAAAGTCAGATTGCGTTGCGTTAAATAATATTGTGTGTCAGGTTAAGCACAGTCGTGAACAATTGTTCTAAGGGGACGTTTCACCTCGCCATCCTTTGGTAATGGCTCTCCAGAAGTCTCTTTATGCTCTTGGAAACAGTGGTCGTTCAGTGTCCTTCGTTTGGGCCCCAGGACAAGTCGGAATCCCTGGCGGAGAAATTGGTGAAAGGCTGGCAAAACAAGCTACCGGTCAGCCAACTCTGGAGATAGGCCCACTGGAGACTGATCTCCCATTGGACTTATGTCGTAAAGTTTTTGGGATCGAAGATACAGAATGGCGCCCCCACAGTACGCCAAATAAACTATGTGTTATCAAGGAGACGACGAATGTGTGGCGGTCATCCGTGTGAACCACTCGCAGGGACTCTGGTGCCTTTTGCCAGCTCCATGTCAGCCATACATGGCTGACCCATGGACACCTCCTCTGTCGTGAGGACCCACCAGTGCTGCTGTGGTTCCCACTTGACTGTCTCCCACATCTTGTTGGACTGCCCAATTTTACCCGCTCTGTGACGGACGTTTCACCTGTTTACCACTTTCAATGGCTGATGTAGTTTTACTTTTTATTCGTGAGGTTTTTTTTTATCACACAATCTAAGGGTGGGCGTCTGGCCTTCTCTCCCATGCCTCCACCCTCCCTCCATTTTAACTCTTCTTCACTCTTTCTTTGCTGTTTTTTCGCCTTGTGTTCGTCTTTTTCCTATCTGTGTTCCTCTAGCCGTATCTTTTAGGTTCAAATGGCTCTGAGCACTATGGGACTTAACTTCTGAGGTCATCAGACCTTTTTGGGAAATGGGTTTACTTCGCGACCTGTTTGAATGTGGAAAAAGGGATTGCTGGCCCTGTAGTTTCGTCCCTCTCTCTCCAACCCAACCCAACCAACCCACTGTTTTACCTATTAATTTGGAGCCCAGTGGTAGCCCTGTTACCATCCTGTTTAACAGGGCGTCCATCTGAAAACACACTTTTCGCGAAGCATCAAATGTCTCATCACTGCCAGCTGTTATGCATTGCTACTTTTTGAGGAAGCACGATATTCCACTTCATAATTTTATGCTGAAGGTAACTATGACCATATCTGCATTCTGCAATTCACGGAGTCATAGTCCTACTTGGAAGTAGGAGCGGATTTTGAAGCATCCGCGCGGTCGCTTGCCATATATAAATTTACCGCACTATCAAGTCGTCAATGCGTAACCTTAAGACTGCCATGTACCAAACGTTACTCCAGAATCCTCTGCCGAATCGTACAAATGTGTCCAAACTCAATTCTTTCCCAAATTCCTCTTTGCTCCTCAAGAGACACTCTGCGACCTATGACGAGACCAGCGCCCCATCGCTCGCGCCAGTGAGAACTTGCGTCCCCCACCATAACGCACAAACCTACTTGAGATTTGAAAGAGACACTTCGTGTCGAGTTATCAGAGGATTCGGGTATCAAGTTTGGCACAAGATTGTCTTCATGTAACACATTGGGGAACTGTTAATGAGGTAAAGTTTTCATACGGCATGGTGAATCGCTGAAATTCCTTTATACTTTTTATGTAGTTTTGCGCAGTCCTCTGTGGCATCCATTGCTTTTATTTATTTCTCTGAATCATGCATTGTAAACCAGAGTTTTCCAAAGACTTCCAGTTCCATGATGTTTGTAGGCTTTTCAGATTGATTCACTGGCAGTGTTGCCTTCACCTATACTGCGTGGGCATTGAGCTTACGTAAATAATACACGAATTAGCGGATAAACGCTGTCATGTGTAACATCGTTACACTAAGTGCTAGTTTAACAAACGTAGTCTATTTTGATGTCATGCTCTTTGATAGTAAACAGCTGTTAGCACTAGTGTCTGCATGACAGTTGCAGTGTCAACACGGAGCACTACACTTGGGGAGAACTGCGAGACGTGCACTTAGGTCATTGTGCGCCTGAAGGCAATAGTCGAAGGAGGATGTGCCTTCAACATGATGGGTCCCCAGCGCAATCAGGTGGAACGCAACGTCGGATGCAGCGATGTCCTGCTGAATACTGAACCTGAGCCGCTGGTACAGTACGCAATCAGATTCGTGCAATGTTGGTGTTTTAGGACAGCTTCTGCCCTGGACTGGAGCTGGGTTGGCAGGCCGCTAGACTACCTACCAGTGCTGGCTGCTGCGCTGACTTCAGTGCTGGAAGCTGGAGTTCATCATGTGTGGCTACGGATAGCTGATCTTCTCGTAAGGCAGCGAGGGTAAGAACACTAGAACAATTTCACAAAAAAGATGTTACCACGCCATAACCATAGAAACGAGTAAAAACGAAATGAACGGCATCAATCCCATTGATCTGTGCTTTGTAAGTCATCCTGTACATAATTTCACTCTCCTTTTGGAGTGCCGTTTAATCCAGCGAACAGGGGGTGTGGTGGTCTCCACCGTTGACAGCAGTGGGATGAGGGGTACTTGGAGTATTCAAATGCACTGGACGTGGCAGTCGCGACATGTGGCGCTGGAGTCGCACCAGGAAGACATGCGCCTGAATTCCCAGCACCGCATTAGGGGAGGGATGTATGGTGTGACATTACGTCGGTAGACCATTACCTTGACTTTTAGAGGTAACAAATCACCGTCTAAGACCAAAATGAAAGCGCCAGTAGCAATCTTGTTATCTTTAGGTCTCCTATAGACGCGCCTGACGAAGCGAACACCCCCACATTCTAAACTGCCGAGTAGCTTGTCATCGGACTGCAACAGGAGGTAGCCATGAAAAATAATCTCCTTAATCATGTTGAGGTTTTATGGGGGGGATGACCGAAACGGGAATATCACCCAGCTTGTCGCATGAGAGTAACGCTTGTGACTGGGATATCCCTTTGGTAACACAGCATAACGGAGCTCCTGCACATTCCGTACGGCTACACCCACGCCGTGGAGTCATTGCTTGGCCACCGAGGTGACCCGATCTTACCCCCATTGGATTACTCTTTGTTGGGGGTGGCTGACGAGCGGTGTCTGCAAGCGCAGAGTGGACACGAGAGGAACTTACATGTTGTGCCCAGGTAAAGGAATGCAAAACTGAACTCCGATCGGTGACACAACACCTGTCTACAAGAGCAGCAGCATGCACTGAAGTTGACTTTGGACTGTTTGAACATCTTCTGTGAGAAAACGTACACAATTAAACAAACCATAACATAACAGTATCTTAATTTACAGTCACCTGTACCTGTACCTTTCCCGTTCCTAGCTATTTTCCATTGGTTTACCTGGAGACGAGAGCATATGTTTATTATAAGTTTTTTGTTCAGAATCACCAATAGTCTTACCCGTCAAAGCATGTACGTTTCCTCCTGACTCACCCTGTATATAGTCTATGCCCGTCCCAATGTTTCTTAGAGCATCGTGTAAAAACTGGAAGTAAAAAGGTTAAGAACTGATCGAGATTTTTGATACCTACGTTAAACATCGTCTTGTCTTTATAGCAGGCTCCCAGGAGGAATGGTCAGTATTCAAGGATATAAGAGTAGTGATCATTCGAAACAAAAAGTCTAGTAGAAATGGGCTCTAAAATGTATACTTTAAGAGCTACGAGCAATGCTTCATCTCAGATACTCCTCTACTGCAAGCTCCTTGCTTTACTTACTTTGAGAGGTGGTAATATGGACCAAAGCAAAAAGAAGTGTCCAGTAAACATGGACATTGCGTGCAAATTAGATAAAAGTATTATACAAAAGAAACTACTATCAGAAAACATTTCAGGACGAGAAGGAGAATAAAACACAACCTTATCCGAAGATGGCCAATGAAACGAATATTATTTAATAAAAGTCCGGAAAGTCGAGAGTGTTTTCACAGTAGAATCGAGCTAACGCCGCTCGCAGCATCTTTGTGAATTGCTTTGTTTTGCTGTCTAGCTGCTTGCAGAAAGAAGCCCCATTCTCCGTATCTTCGATGTCTCTCGTGTACGGCTGCCCACTGAACCACTGCAGTTGGTGACGCTCTTCGAAGTAGTTAATTCCTGAATACATCAAAGTAGGCTTTCAAGTCTAATCCACGTTCATTTAGTAACCCGGTTTCCGTTTTCTATAGGTGCAGATCTCCGTTTCCCCCAATAGGTTCAATAATTGTCCTATCGGCGTGCTTTGTAACACTTCCGCACTATACATGAAATACCATCAGCTGTATAAGGGAATGACGAAACGAAAATTTATGCCGCACCGGGGTAAGAACCCGGATTTCGTAGTTTACGCGAGTGGTCGCCTTAACCGCTTTGCCTTTCTTTTTTAGTTGGAAGCAGGTTAGCAAAACACTGTTATTCGTACAAGCTCGAATACAAAGTAAAGGCCGTCCTTCCGGCGGAACCAACATTAGACTAAACGCTACACTCAAGTCTATCAGCATCAAGACGTCCGCGGCTCCTTCCTCCTTTTTCTTTTCTAATATGGCTTACAGAAGTCCTTATTAACAAGATATGGGACCAATAAAAATACTTGCATCCGTAAACAATAGTAACTAAAAGTAAGCTCAGAGGAGTGACGCTACAGACAACGTGGGAAAGGTGTGTCGGTGTAGGCAGCACGGGAAGAAGGGATAGGGCTTTGGTAAGACTTGAAATCTTCCCCTGCTTGACAGATGCGGTCAACATGATAGGCCTGGCCACGATATGTCCGGCGCGACCACCGGGCAGAACCACACGAAAGGAGAACGGAAACCGAGGAGGAGTGGACGGTAGACTTGGAGGAGTGCCCGGCTTGACCTGGTATAGTGGGTAAAAGAAAGGAGCGCGTTCCTGCCAGCCCCGCTCTAGGGTACGATATATATAAATGTAGCGCAGAGAGTCTCAGACATTAACAGGGAGAGCAGATAGTGTTGTCCGCATATGGCACATCCAGCTGAGCTGTATTTACCTCAATAGTGTTCAAAAGTCATAATGTATATAGCAGTTCATGATATCCAGTATGACAAATTTCGAAACTCCGCCATCTCTCTCCTCACATCCACTACTGCTGGCGGCTCACCTCCAACTGCTCAACGCTACGCGCTGTTCACATCCATCTGCCCAACACTACAATGGCAGACAACAATGCAAACTAGCCACAGACTGCACACAGCACAGCCAGTGATTTTCATACAGAGAGCGCTACGTGGCGGCGGCGTTACCAATATAAGATTCTAAACAGCCTACATATAAGAACCTAAACAGCCTACTTACATAGCCCCCATGCTCCTCACAAAAAATTTTACAAATTGTTTCGGGCACTGGCCAAAGCATATTTGTTAAAATTTTTTCACAATTACAATAATAAATATATCAAATGCACACACTTATTGATACAATGTTGGTCAAAAGCTAAAATTTTCTCACAGTCCATAAAGACAACAATTCCGCGTGGCAAGTGGTGACTATTTCCACTTTTATGGTGAACATTGATTTTGAACATTTACTACAAACTTTTATTTGAGTAATTTTAGTCAGGGCGAAAGACATTCTGGTAGGAACGTACCGTAGAGGTCTCTGAACTGCTAAATGTGCTGATAGAACAGAAAGACTTGCTTTCAGTTGCCTACAGTGAATTTCCAAGTGTTGTATGTTAGAAACTTTACGCCATACAATTTTGAATGGAACTTTATAGTTTTATTTAAAACCATAGTCCTGATCCCGCAAACAAATGTGACAACAGAAAATTTTGTGAAGAGGTGAACAAAAGATGTTCTGACAGCCCAATACTAACTTTGCTAACCTAGAAAATGGAGTAAGCTTTGTTAGTTGTAGAAGTACCACTGTACAGCATGTGGCTTCAGTTGACGCAGGTTTTATTGAATGTCGACAATTCCTTTGGTTTGATCCAGATAAACAGATCCACCCTCTTGATTTTTGGAATGAATTGGAAGATGTTTTGCTTAATGTCTGCTCAGAAACGGAGAAAATTTCCTTTAGAAGAAGTCATTTGCAGGAGATGCTTTGCGATGGTCGGCTGATGTAATAATAAAATGTAAATCTTTGTCCGACTGGTGCCGGCGGAGGTTCGAGTCCTCCCTCTGGCATGGGTGTGTGTGTGTTTGTCCTTAGGATAATTTAAGTTAAGTAGTGTGTAAGCTTAGGGACTGATGACCTTAGCAGTTGAGTCCCATAGGATTTCACACACATTTTTTTAAACTTTGTCTAAATTTAAATCTGTATTTCTTAATGAATACTGGTCACGCGATAAACAAAATGATGTTTTAAGAGAATTTAGGAGTGGTAAAAAGTTTTCCCCAGGACGTGAATCAGTAAAAGATTTCTCTAGGAAGGGGGTTTCACGACTGTCATATTTGATAGAAAAGATGAAACAGGATATGGTTATTCTGGGTTCAGAAGGTAAGCTACCTTGGTACGAGCAGAAAAAAAAATTATTTCTGCCCCTAGAGATAATGTATATAAATTCATTGAATACCTAGAGTGGGTGGAAAGAATAGCTGCTGCGGAGGAGCAGATGCAGCATGATAGCAGATCATCTGACAATCACGAACAAAACAGAAATCGAGACAATGGGAACCTGAATGTTAGGAGTGTGGAAGTTAGAAACACAAGAACAAATTATCAGAATCAAGGCCGTGGTTGAGGAAAGGGGGGGGAGGGAGACAGTCACCACGCTTTCGTAACAATTATAATGACGAAAGCAGAAATGTAAACACAGCGTCATTGAGACCAGTAGGAGGACAAAATGCTACTATATCTAGTGCTGTAGCAAATGAACACAACAGGCCGCGTTTGGGAAACTAAATTCTGTCTATGAGGAAACTGGCGCTCAACAGGCGGTAATAATATTACAGCCAGTAACAAATACACAAACAACAGTCAGCCAACATACACAGACAGAACACAGGGATGATGAAATAGGAGCAGAAAGTACCAATGTCGTGTTAAACCACTCTAATAACATATTGGGCAGTATTTTGGATACGCTGAAGAAATGGGTCAAAGAAGAACATAGATACACTGTACACGATAGGGAAGAAGTGGTTAACTGGTTTGAGTCTAATATGGACGAAGATGAGGTAAAAGCTTACATTTTCGATAATGTAGGCAATCTAAAAGCTAAAATTAAGATAGCGGATGTAGAATCAGTATTGCAATGTTTCTATGTAAATTTTGGTAAATGATTTTGTGGAAGTCTTGTATAGTATATTTTCTATGTGTATATAAGTAGGGTTATTTTGTACGTGTAGTAATAAGGAGTCTCTAAAAATCAGTTTTAGTTAAAAGAGGTAAACTAAATTATTACATCTCTTACTTGTTTCTTTTTGGATATTTAATTTTGTTCAAAAATAGACTCTTTCACAAAAATTAAAAACGGGGTGGTGAAGCAAAGAAAGCGCTGCATCGTGTGTGAGATACAGAGGCGAAGAGTGTGCTCGGACTTACCCAGTTGACTGCTAGTAGCGCCACGTCACCGTACCGCGTCTGCGCGTAGCACGCAAGTATTGCACCACAATTAAATATGAAATTAGAAGTCAAAATTTATGTTTAACACTTTCTCAAAATATAGTTTAGTGTTATAATGATACAAATACCAAGTCCTTATGTTCTAGACCTACGTAAAAATCCCGTTTTAAGAGAAAAATAAATGGCGCCTAATAATGAAGCTAGAAAGTCAGAATTTGGTCAGAAGTTGCGGTTAGAGCTCATAAGTGGTGCAGGTTTCCAAAGCCATGTAACAAAAATTAATACCGGAATCCACTTTTTTAAGAAGAACGAGAGGCGCTAAATAATGGACTTAGAAACATGAATATTTGTTTTATCTTTCAGTTAACCCTAAAAAATATTAACTGAGAGCCCACGATAAGTTATCTCTTGTAGTTTTCGAGTAATTAAGTAAAATCCAATTTTGTAACTAAAGTATACCCTATCGTAGTATATTAAGTACCGGTAATTTTAATGATAATAGAATTTTGGTTAAAGTGAATAATAAAATATGTTGTTGTTGTTGTTGTGGTCTTCAGTCCCGAGACTGGTTTGATGCAGCTCTCCATGCTACTCTATCCTGTGCAAGCTTCTTCATCTCCCAGTATCTACTGCAACCTACATCCTTCTGAATCTGCTTAGTGTATTCATCTCTTGGTCTCCCTCTACGATTTTTACCCTCCACACTGCCCTCAAATGCTAAATTTGTGATCCCTTGATGCCTCAAAACATGTCCTACCAACCGATCCCTTCTTCTAGTCAAGTTGTGCCACAAACTTCTCTTCTCCCCAGTCCTATTCAATACCTCCTCATTAGTTACGTGATCTACCCATCTGATCTTCAGCATTCTTCTGTAGCACCACATTTCGAAAGCTTCTATTCTCTTCTTGTCCAAACTAGTTACCGTCCATGTTTCACTTCCATACATGGCTACACTCCATACAAATACTTTCAGAAACGACTTCCTGACACTTAAATCTATACTCGATGTTAACAAAGTCCTCTTCTTGAGAAACGCTTTCCTTGCCATTGCCAGTCTACATTTTATATCCTCTCTACTTCGACCATCATCGGTTATTTTACTCCCTAAATAGCAAAAGTCCTTTACTACTTTAAGTTTCTCATTTCCTAATCTAATTCCCTCAGCATCACCCGACTTAATTTGACTACATTCCATTATCCTCGTTTTGATTTTGTTGATGTTCATCTTATATCCTCCTTTCAAGACACTGTCCATTCCGTTCAACTGCTCTTCCAAGTCCTTTGCTGTCTCTGACAGAATTACAATGTCATCGGCAAACCTCAAAGTTTTTACTTCTTCTCCATGAATTTTAATACCTACTCCGAATTTTTCTTTTGTTTCCTTTACTGCTTGCTCAATATACAGATTGAATAACATCGGGGAGAGGCTACAACCCTGTCTTACTCCTTTCCCAACCACTGCTTCCCTTTCATGCCCCTCGATTCTTATAACTGCCATCTGGTTTCTGTACAAACTGTAAATAGCCATTCGCTCCCTGTATTTTACCCCTGCCACCTTCAGAATTTGAAAGAGAGTATTCCAGTCAACATTGTCAAAAGCTTTCTCTAAATCTACAAATGCTAGAAACGTAGGTTTGCCTTTCCTTAATCTTTCTTCTAAGATAAGTCGTAAGGTCAGTATTGCCTCACGTGTTCCAACATTTCTACGGCATCCAAACTGATCTTCCCCGAGGTCGGCTTCTACCAGTTTTTCCATTCGTCTGTAAAGAATTCGCGTTAGTATTTTGCAGCTGTGACTTATTAAACTGATAGTTCGGTAATTTTCACATCTGTCAACACCTGCTTTCTTTGGGATTGGAATTATTATATTCTTCTTGAAGTCTGAGGGTATTTCGCCTGTCTCATACATCGTGCTCACCAGATGGTAGAGTTTTGTCATGACTGGCTCTCCCGAGGCCATCAGTAGTTCAAATGGAATGTTGTCTACTCCCGGGGCCTTGTTTCGACTCAGGTCTTTCAGTGCTCTGTCAAACTCTTCACGCAGTATCTTATCTCCCATTTCGTCTTCATCTACATCCTCTTCCATTTCCATAATATTGTCCTCAAGTACATCGCCCTTGTATAAACCCTCTATATACTCCTTCCACCTTTCTGCCTTCCCTTCTTTGCTTAGAACTGGGTTGCCATCTGAGCTCTTGACATTCATACAAGTGGTTCTCTTCTTTCCAAAGGTCTCTTTAATTTTCCTGTAGGCAGTATCTATTTTACCCCTAGTGAGACAAGCCTCTACATCCTTACATTTGTCCTCTAGCCATCCCTGCTTAGCAATTTTGCACTTTCTGTCGATATCATTTTTGAGACGTTTGTATTCCTTTTTGTCTGCTTCATTTGCTGCATTTTTATATTTTCTCCTTTCATCAATTAAATTCAATATTTCTTCTGTTACCCAAGGTTTTCTGTTAGCCCTCGTCTTTTTACCTACTTGATCCTCTGCTGCCTTCACTACTTCATCCCTCAGAGCTACCCATTCTTCTTCTACTGTATTTCTTTCCCCCATTCCTGTCAATTGTTCCCTTATGCTCTCCCTGAAACTCTCTACAACCTCTGGTTCTTTCAGTTTATCCAGGTCCCATCCCCTTAAATTCCCACCTTTTTGCAGTTTCTTCAGTTTCAATCTGCAGTTCATAACCAATAGATTGTGGTCAGAATCCACATCTGCCCCAGGAAATGTCTTACAATTTAAAACCTGGTTCCTAAATCTCTGTCTTACCATTATATAATCTATCTTATACCTTTTAGTATCTCAAGGATGCTTCCAGGTATACAACCTTCTTTTATGATTCTTGAACCAAGTGTTGGCTATGATTAAGTTATGCTCTGTGCAAAATTCTACAAGGCGGCTTCCTCTTTCATTCCTTCCCCCCAATCCATATTCACCTACTACGTTTCCTTCTCTCCCTTTTCCTACTGACGAATTCCAGTCACCCATGACTATTAAATTTTCGTCTCCCTTCACTACCTGAATAATTTCTTTTATCTCGTCATACATTTCATCTATTTCTTCATCATCTGCAGAGCTAGTTGGCATATAAACTTGTACTACTGTAGTAGGCATGGGCTTTGTGTCTATCTTGGCCACAATAATGCGTTCACTATGCTGTTTGTAGTAGCTAACCCGCACTCCTATTTTTTTATTCATTATTAAACCTACTCCTGCATTACCCCTATTTGATTTTGTATTTATAACCCTGTAATCACCTGACCAAAAGTCTTGTTCCTCCTGCCACCGAACTTCACTAATTCCCACTATATCTAACTTTAACCTATCCATTTCCCTTTTTAAATTTTCTAACCTACCTGCCCGATTAAGGGATCTGACATTCCACGTTCCAATCCGTAGAACGCCAGTTTTCTTTCTCCTGATAACGACGTCCTCCTGAGTAGTCCCCGCCCGGAGACCCGAATGGGGGACTATTTTACCTCCGGAATATTTTACCCAAGAGGACGCCATCATCATTTAATCATACAGTAGAGCTGCATGTCCTCGGGAAAAATTACGGCTGTAGTTTCCCCTTGCTTTCAGCCGTTCGCAGTACCAGCACAGCAAGGCCGTTTTGGTTAATGTTACAAGGCCAGATCAGTCAATCATCCAGACTGTTGCCCCTGCAACTACTGAAAAGGCTGCTGCCCCTCTTCAGGAACCACATGTTTGTCTGGCCTCTCAACAGGTACCCCCTCCGTTGTGGTTGCACCTACGGTACGGCCATCTGTATCGCTGAGGCACGCAAGCCTCCCCACCAACGGCAAGGTCCATGGTTCATGGGGCGGAATAAAATATACCAAATGATAAAGCTATACCAAATTTGAGAGTTTTAGTATTAATAACTGCTGACATAATTTCTAGTATAGATATGGTTCAGAGAAAGAGCTACCATTAGTTCCACTATAAAAATTCTAGAAGGCAAAGTGTTCATTATAGCGAGCTGAAACTTTCAGTGATTTCAAACAACTTCACTGAATACAAATAAAAATTAAGAGGTTTCTGAAAATATCTGTAACTATATTATTAAAGTTTATGTGCCTGAGAAAGCGGTCCTTCGGCAGCTCATGCAGTATGTTCAAATGTTCAAATGTGTGTGAAAGTGTGAAATCTTACGGGACTTACCTGGTAAGGTCATCAGTCCCTACACACACACACACACACACACACACACACACGCACACACACACACACACACACACACACACACACACACACACACACATGCCCATGCCCGAGGGAGGACTCGAGCATTCGCCGGGACCAGCCGCACAGTCCAAGACTGCAGCGCTTTAGACCGCTATGCTAATTCATGCAGTTAGCTGTAGACAACGGATGTTCCCTCGGCACCTATACGGGGTGGTCCATTGATAGTGATCTGGCCAAGTATCTCACGAAATAAGCATCAAACGAAAAAACTACAAAGAACGAAACTCGTCTAGCTTGAAGGGGGAAACTAGATGGCACTACGGTTGGCTCGCTAGATGGAGCTGCCATAGGTCAAACGGATACCTACAGCGTTCTTTTTAAATAGGAATCCTCATTTTTGTTACATATTCGTGTAGAACGTAAAGAAATATGAATGGTTTAGTTGGACAACTTTTTTCCGCTTTGTGATAGATGGCGCTGTAATAGTCACAAACATATGGCGCACAATTTTAGACGAACAGTTGGTAACAGGTGGATTTTTTAAAATACAGAAAGTAGCTACGTTTGAACATTTTATTTCGGTTGTTCCAATGTGATACATGTACCTTTGTGAACTCATTTCTGAGAACGCATGCTGTTACAGTGTGATTACCTGTAAATACCACATTAATGCAATAAATGCTCAAAATGATGTTCGTCATCCTCAATGCATTTGGCAATACGTGTAACGACATTCCTCTCAACATCGAGTAGTTCGCCTTCCGTAATATTCGCACATGCACTGACAATGCGCTGACGCATGTGGTCAGGCGTTGTCTGTGGATCACGAAAGCAAATATCGTTCAACTTTTCCCACAGAAGGAAATCCGGGGACGTCAGATCCGGTGAACGTACGGGCCATGGTATGGTGCTTCGAAGACCAATCCACCTGTCATGAAATGTGCTATTCAATACCGCTTCAACCGCACGCGAGCTATGTGCCGGACATCCATCATGTTGGAAGTACATCGCCATTCTGTCATGCAGTGAAACATCTAGTAGTAACATCGGTGGAACATTACGTAGGAAATCATCATACATTGCACCATTTAGATTGCTTTCGATAAAAATGGGGGCGAATTATCCTTCCTCCCATAATGCCGCACCATCATTAACCCGCCAAGGTCACTAATGTTCCACTTGTCGCAGCCATCGTGGATTATCCGTTGCCCAATAGTGCATATTATGCCGGTTTACGTTACCGCTGTTGGTGAATGACGCTTTGTCGCTAAATAGGACGCGTGTAAAAAATCTGTCATCGTCCCGTAATTCCTCTTGTGCCCAGTGCCAGAACAATACACGACGTTCAAAGTCGTCGCCATGCATTTCCTGGTGCATAGAAATATGGTACGGGTGCAATCGATGTTGATGTAGTATTCTCAACATCGACGTCCTGAGATTCCCGATTCTCGCGCAATTGGTCTGCTATCGATGTGCGGATTAGCCGCGACAGCAGCTTAAACACCTACTCGGGCATCATCATTTGTTGCAGGTCGTGGCTGACGTTTCACATGTGGCTGAACACTTCCTGTTTCCTTAAATAACGTAACTATCCGGCGAACGGTCAGGACACTTGGATGATACCGTCCAGGATGCCGAGTCGCATATATAGCACACGCCCGTTGAGCATTTTGATCACAATAGCCATACATCAACACGATATCGACCTTTTCCGCAATTGGTAAACGGTCCATTTTAACACGGGTAATTTATCACGAAGCAAATACCATCCCCTTTGGCAGAATGTTACGTGACACCACGTACTTATACGTTTGTGACTATTACAGCGCCATCTATCACAAAGCGATAAGAGTGGTCCAACTAAAACATTCATATTTCTTTACGTTCTACACGAATATGGTGAGAGGCACCCACATGCCTTGCTCATACTGTGGCATCAAGCAGTCAAGCCTGCAAGATGAGAGGTCTGAGAAGCGAGTGGACTCATTCTTATTTATCGAGTAACATGAACTTGTAATGGTCGCCTAGTCGTAGATATAGCTAATTACTATAATCGCACTATTTAACTCCCATTTACGGAGTTTGTTAGCACTTGATGTTAGGTTGGCGCCATTAAACTGCATTGTGTTGTGGTAATCGCTGCTACTTGCTGGATCGCTGCCGTGTCTCGATGCTGATGCTGGCTCTAAATCTGGTTGTCTAGGGTTAAAAACATGAGGTCCCGTGTTTTTTATGTGCTTTTGATGATAAAGAACGAGCGAAACCAACAAGTATGTAAACTTCAAATATTTATTACTCTGGTGGTCATCTTAATTCCAATGTCCACCAAAGACCATGACACAACACAAAGTAGTACTTCCGTTACATGTTCTTTGCATTGTTTATCCACCTCAAACAGTAACACACAAACACACTGTACCAAAGTGACGTTCTGACTGCCTCCCGACCCTTCTTGCTGCTTGTATTTATAACATTGTCAAAGAACTACTAAAAAGAGATATAGTTTATAAGTCACATGTACATCTGTTATCATAATTTGTGCAGAAAAGTTATTAATTTGCATCGAGTGACATAATTTAACATGTTATTAAAATGACAGACAGATTTGTTGACTTGACAAAATAATTCTTTGTTACAAAAAGGCCGTTTTTTAGAAGTTTGTCAACTGACTTTTCTAATTTGTATAAATAAGTGAATGACATGAATTATTAAGAATTACATTGGTTTTCGTCTAAAATAGGATTGATTTCGTGAATACTGAGTGAAACCGCTCCTAGTGAACAAATAGGTTTCACTGGGTGAATTTTATTTAAGGAGATCCAAAATACCTAAGTTGGCCACTATTTTTCGTATTTCATATTAATTATTTAAGATGAACTTAGTGTTTTTACATGATGACATTTGCTGTATCAGTGATCAAGTGATATAAACTTTTGTGTGGGTCAGTTACTCAGTATAATTTAATGGGTTGACTGTTTATGCAGACATGTTATGCAATCATTGTTAACATACACAATAACTTTTCTATAATCATAAATACTCGTTAAACTGGTTGAATTTGGAGGGTATCGCATACTTCGGTACAGTAAAGCCTTTAATATGTTCTGTTACAAACTCTAGTACTCACAATTAAGTTACATGTTATTCTCCTGTTTGAATATTACGCAACGAGTACGGAAACGCATATCTGACTATTAGTAATTTACACAACTCTGACTGTTCACTACGCACTGGCAATACCACATTTTCTTTCTTATTTAACGGCTTTGATCAACATGTGGCCATCGCACTGAATATGAATGGCGCACACATTATAAATTCTGGGTATCATGACAACATACTATTCGAAGGAAAAGGCCACAAATCTTTTTCTTTTCACTATCTTATTTACTCCGATAAATTCTATAACCTAAACACACAAACTCTATAACCTACAACAATAACACATGAGAAATTCCGCCCAAAGGGAATGACTTTACATTGGTGATTCTCTATTTTATGGTCTTGTATTTATTTAACGCTACAGTGCACTTTCTGGATAGGATGGTGGAAATTTTTCTATATCTCACACTTCGACTCTCACACCCATCATTACGAAAATTTCCTCCAGACCGAGCGGTACAAAAAGGAACATGCATAACCCACTGCCTCTGAAACTGTCTTGTTACTCTCCCATGCCAACCACACATACTTAAATTTCATGAAATACATCACACTGGCAACATACAATACAAAGAATAGTCACAATGTTATAATCACATCACTTTCCGCTTTCGCACTTCAATTAGTATTTATCCCAGTTTCACACGACATTGCCCCACTTCGTAACTTTTCTTTCCTACTATGAACCCTGGAGGATATATGCACATCTTCCTGTGCAATGCAAGCCAAGTGGCGTTGCTGGATAGACGGCTGATTCACCTTGCTTCTCTCTGAATATTATAGTTTGAATCAAGCGTCACACGGAAACATAACACGCAATGTAATATTAAGAACATATTCATCACACACGCGAGTCCTCAACTGATACCATGGACGAGTACTTCTCTTTATCCTTTGTCTCATACACAGATTGAGACTCACACAGTACTCACCACGTGGAAGTACTCGTCTCTAATTTCAAGTCCTGCACACGCCATTTCTTAAATATTTCCAACTTATAGTACACACGCTAGTAATTCAGCTTAACTTAAGCACTCGGAAGTATTTCAACTTATTACTACACGTGGTTTCCTTGTGACCATTGGTCACTTCCGAAGATTACTATGATCCCCTTAATATTACCTGCGTGACATTTAATTCTCCCCACAAAAGTTCCTGAAATAGAGAAATTATTATTCCAAACTACTCTTAAGTATTTCACATGCATACCATGTCTTCACTCTTTTGTCTTTACGGAGCACACCTAAGACAGGTCTTACCAACACTAGATCCAGCGGCAGAGTGCTGAAACATGGCCGTTCTTCAGGTCATATCGCACCTCCGTCGAGGTGGGGGAAGACCATGCTACCCATTGGTCAGCCACATTTCCGGCGCTCAAAGCTCCGGTAAATTTCATCTCTTTGGTTCCACCAAAGGTGATCAAAAGATCGTCTCAAAGATGACCATATATTGCACATTCACTATCTGCGGTTAGCAGACGAACATACATTCATTTATTTCACAGATCTCACCAAACTGGATGTAGGGATTTATTTTGTGGGAGTGCACATGTGATCAATTAAATAAATAAATTGTCATTGTTTCCCACACTGGTATCCGGCTTCGCTGTATTAATTGAAATTGAGTTATTATTAGAAAAAAATATGTTGTACTGACAAGAATACCGAAGAATGTTGTACCTATTTTCAAAGTCGGGCGGTACTTTACCCTTTCAATGGAACAATAAATGAGGGTTCCTATTTTTAAAAAACGCAGTTGATATCCGTTTGACCTATGGCAGCCGGCCGCGGTGGTCTTGCGGTTCTAGGCGCTCAGTCCGGAACCGGTGACTGCTACGGTCGCAGTTTCGAATCCTGCCTCGGGCATGGATGTGTGTGATGTCCTTAGGTTAGTTAGGTTTAAGTAGTTCTAAGTTCTAGGGGACTTATGACCACAGATGTTAAGTCCCATAGTGCTCAGAGCCATTTGAACCATTTGACCTATGGCAGCGCCATCTGGCGGGGCAACCATAGAACCATCTGCTTTCGCCCTTCAAGCTAGACGAGTTTCGTTCTTTGTAGTTTTTTCGTTTGAAGCTTATTTCGTGAGATATTTGGCCAGGTCACGATCAATGGACCACCCTGTATAAATGCAGCACGAGAGGCAGTATAAGACCAACTACCACCGCACCAGTCACCGCACGCTCGCCTCGCGCACGGAGCATTGCTTGCTGCTTCCCTGTTGCTGCCCACGCTACCGACATGGCCGGAAGTGGTAGATTGCGGCCACACTGGAATTCCTGGCCGAAGTGGACGGGAAGGTCCGCGACCGCAAACAGCGCCCGAAGAACCGAATAGCTCGGCAGTGCTTCAAGTGTCAACAGATGGGGCATATTGCTAAGGTGTGCAGGGCGCAGTAGCGTGCCTGAGGTGTGCTGAGACGCAAGCCACGCGGCGTGGCTGCGAGGTGTGGCGGCGCTCGTGACCTGCCCCTCCCCCCGTCCACTCCAATGCGGCGGAGGGGAGCCGCCCTGCTGTCCCTCCTGATTGGGAGGGCATAAGACGAGGGGACACTCAGAGACAATCCCACTTGCTGCGGCGGCGGCTGCACTTTTGCCGCTCGCTATGGGGCCCAGCGTGCAAGCGGTGTTGCAGAATGCCACCGCGTCCCTTCGTGATGGGAAATACCTGCATCACGGAAATCCCTATCCCTTCACCCTACCAGACAGGCCATAACCGCCCCTTCCTCACCAGCCCTACGGCCCAGTCAGGCATAATGCTGCCCTACGCGCTCTGGTCTCGAGGAAAGACTTGAATCTCATTAATAAACACCCCGTCTTCACGCCCTCCGACTGGGAACCTATCTTTGTGGTCTCAGCCGTAGACGGATCGGCAGGGGCCTCCCTCTCGGGTCGGTGCGAAACTCGTCCACCCGACCCACACAAATCTCCTGTTTCTGACCTACTCGACGAGGGTGTGTGTGTGCGTGTGCGTGTGTGTGTGTGTGTGTGTGTGTGTGTGTGTGTGCGTGTGTTCCTACGTCAGTCACCTATCTTCAGAGACCTAGATATATATTGTCTATTAGGACATTCCTATCAGTAAGGTTCCCCACTCTCATATCAGTTAGGCTAGCAGGCAAAGCACAATAAATGCTAATACTGCACCCTCAGTGCCTGACGATGGCACGTCATGTTAGCAAGAGAAACAGCAGCAGTAAGACCCTGAGGCCGGACCAATTCGGCTTCAGGAATCCCCACTTGACAACACAACAACTCCTCCGCGTCGTTGAATGCATAACACACGGATACAATGCAAACAAAGCAGTTGGGGCGGTGTTCCTGGATATCATAAAGGCGTTCGATCATCTGTGGCACAACGGCCTCATGCGCAAACTCAATGACGCAGAGTTCCCCGACAGACTCATACGTCTCATACACTCATCTCACGGACAGGAGTTTCTATACCGACGCAGAGGGCAAACAATCGACACGCCATTGTATTCAGCCTGGAGTACTCCAAGGAAGCATCCTAGAGCCCTTACTGTTTAATCTCTACATTAATGACCTCCCAGCTACACGCAGCACGACGCTGGCAATCTTCGCGGATGTCACTGCCATTCTCGCGCAAGATTGGAAGCCATCTAAACATTAACACTCGACTACAGACTTCACTCAGAGCGGCAGAGCCTTGGCTGGTGAAATTGCGTGTTAGAGTAAACGTCGACAAGTGCGAAGCCGTTCTGTTCACTAGAAGACCGAAACTACTGCGCAAACAACACTGCAATCCAATAACACTACATGCACGCTCAATACCTCGGTGTCTGTCTGGACCGGAAACTACTCTGGAGGGGAGGGGGGGGGACACCACATTCAACACGTGACCAACAAAGCAAACTCGAGACTAACAACTCTACCCTATGCTTAACAGGCGTAGCACACTGAATAGGAGGGTGTCCAGGTCCATGTACACCACACTTATCAGACCTCTGACGACGTATGCTGCTCCCGACTGCGGATCGCTGCGCCCGCACGCCTGCGCCGTCTGCAGCTCATACAGAACAAAGTACCCAGAATCATAAGCAACGCTCTGTGCTACACACGCACCGCGGATCTTCACCGGCTAGATACCATCTTCCAGGTATTCCAAAAACTCTCCACACTACTGTACAGAAACACGAGCCACTCGCGTAACCCGTTTATCCTTTCTCTGGGTAACTACGACCACAACCATAGATGGAAACATAATAGACCAAAGACACTATCAGCAAGAAGCTAAACATCTTCGGTCCATAAGACGCTAACACGACAGTACTGGCGAGCCCCTGCAACACAGCTACTACTGGCAATCCTAGATGGTCGACCCACCGGAAAAGAGGCAGTCGCATGGAAACCGTACTGTACACATCACACGAACCAGCCACACACCCCCTACTCTGTAAGCTGATCTATGACCGATCACCCACTAATGTATGGCGAACTTGAACTGTTGCAGGGATGCAGCAGCTGCAGGAGGCCCTACAACGAGCACCCAAAACGACAAAGGTAACGATGCACGACACCTCATACCTCACCTTGCATCCACTGTCGCAGCTAGCAAGCCGCTACTACCCGTCCTACTGTCGCAGAGGTTTTTTCCCCTTGACGCTTGCCTTGGCACTTTTTCCTCCGCCCTTACAAACCGCTACCCTTCGATCGCTTTCGTCCACTTTCTGTCTCCTGATGGACCATTTCAATGAGTAATGTTACGCAGACGCATGGACAACATCACAGCCCGCATCCTGTGACTCACGATTTGAAAACTGACATGTTATACGGAGGTGACAGAGAACTTTTGGTTTGGTCACCACGTTGGTGTGGGAGTGGAGGGGCCCCATCCTATATTAAAACAAGCAGTAGTAAGGTTCACTTCGCACTCAGCCACGGTATGATCAACGTCTGTCAAACGTAGGATCCCGGTCTGCCTCAGATGACGTCAGAACCCAACTGTTACAAAGTTCGTATTTCGCGGTAAAAGCGGATAGTGGTCTCGCGGGGACAGTACACCGTCCTGGATTGCTTACAATGCCCCAAGTAACTGATAGATAGCCGTCCATGTGAAGTACAATTCCGCGTGGCAAGTGGTGACTTAATTTCCACTTCTATGGCGAGCATTGATTTTGATCATTTACTGCAAACTTTTGAGTAATTTTAGTCAGAGCGAAAGAATCTGATAGGAATGTACCGTAGAGGCCGCCTCTGAACTGCTAAATGTGCTGTTAAAATAGAAAGACTTGCTTTCAATTGCCAAAAGTGAATTTCCAAGTGTTGTATGTTAGAAACTTTACGCAATTCAATTTTGATTGGAACTTTATACTTTTATTTAAAATTATAGTCCTCATCCCGCAAACAAATGAGAGAATAGAAACTTTTCTTGCAGTGAGTTGGACCAGAATGTGGGCGTGCAGACTGAAAACTAAGATCAGTATGTTTCCCTTTGCTTTCTGGTTGAGCACAAAATTAGTTGCCAGGCTCGCGTGAGGAAAACGGCGAACAAATTAAATATTAACTTTTACCCGCTGCAACACATATGGTGCTTATCGGCCGCGAAACGGAAAGCAAATCAGTGTGATTTAACAGTGAAAGTGATCGGTAGAACTCAGCGAACTCGGTAGGAACTGGCAGGACACTGAGGTGACATAGGCACAAACTAGTGCGAGGACAGTGTTACGAGTGTGGTGAATAAACAGTGGAGGCCGACCATAGGAACTCGGATCACGACGGAAGGAGGAATGAAGCCGTCACTGAATCGCGGCTGCCACCGGTACCGAAGGCAAAAGAAAACGGTGCGTCATCGCGGAGCTGCGAGACACCTGCAAGCTGCCGCGAGCGCTCACCGATGCCACAGCAAAATCAAAAATGAACATTTTAAATTACAAGATGGATGGTATCCATCATGATATACAAGTCAAAGTAGGGCAACAGTCAACTAAAATGCATAATAATTTAAAATGCGAAATTGACAAGGTTCTTAAATACACTCCTGGAAATTGAAATAAGAACACCGTGAATTCATTGTCCCAGGAAGGGGAAACTATATTGACACATTCCTGGGGTCAGATACATCACATGATCACACTGACAGAACCACAGGCACATAGACACAGGCAACAGAGCATGCACAATGTCGGCACTAGTACAGTGTATATCCACCTTTCGCAGCAATGCAGGCTGCTATTCTCCCATGGAGACGATCGTAGAGATGCTGGATGTAGTCCTGTGGAACGGCTTGCCATGCCATTTCCACCTGGTGCCTCAGTTGGACCAGCGTTCGTGCTGGACGTGCAGACCGCGTGAGACGACGCTTCATCCAGTCCCAAACATGCTCAATGGGGGACAGATCCGGAGATCTTGCTGGCCAGGGTAGTTGACTTACACCTTCTAGAGCACGTTGGGTGGCACGGGATACATGCGGACGTGCATTGTCCTGTTGGAACAGCAAGTTCCCTTGCCGGTCTAGGAATGGTAGAACGATGGGTTCGATGACGGTTTGGATGTACCGTGCACTATTCAGTGTCCCCTCGACGATCACCAGTGGTGTACGGCCAGTGTAGGAGATCGCTCCCCACACCATGATGCCGGGTGTTGGCCCTGTGTGCCTCGGTCGTATGCAGTCCTGATTGTGGCGCTCACCTGCACGGCGCCAAACACGCATACGACCATCATTGGCACCAAGGCAGAAGCGACTCTCATCGCTGAAGACGACACGTCTCCATTCGTCCCTCCATTCACGCCTGTCGCGACACCACTGGAGGCGGGCTGCACGATGTTGGGGCGTGAGCGGAAGACGGCCTAACGGTGTGCGGGACCGTAGCCCAGCTTCATGAAGACGGTTGCGAATGGTCCTCGCCGATACCCCAGGAGCAACAGTCTCCCTAATTTGCTGGGAAGTGGCGGTGCGGTCCCCTACGGCACTGCGTAGGATCCTACGGTCTTGGCGTGCATCCGTGCGTCTCTGCGGTCCGGTCCCAGGTCGACGGGCACGTGCACCTTCCGCCGACCACTGGCGACAACATCGATGTACTGTGGAGACCTCACGCCCCACGTGTTGAGCAATTCGGCGGTACGTCCACCCGGCCTCCCGCATGCCCACTATACGCCCTCGCTCAAAGTCCGTCAACTGCACATACGGTTCACGTCCACGCTGTCGCGGCATGCTACCAGTGTTAAAGACTGCGATGGAGCTCCGTGTGCCACGGCAAACTGGCTGACACTGACGGCGGCGATGCACAAATGCTGCGCAGCTAGCGCCATTCGACGGCCAACACCGCGGTTCCTGGTGTGTCCGCTGTGCCGTGCGTGTGATCATTGCTTGTACAGCCCTCTCGCAGTGTCCGGAGCAAGTATGGTGGGTCTGACACACCGGTGTCAATGTGTTCTTTTTTTCCATTTCCAGGAGTGTATTTCCAAGATGTAGATGAACCTTTGGAAGGGAGGTTGTCAGAAAGAATAGGCAACGAATCCAAACTTTGCTCTAACAGAATAAATGAGATACAGATTAATGTAGATGCATGTCAGAAAAATATTGAAGAAGTGAAAGAAACGTGTAAGGAATTTTGTGAAGAGGTGAACAAAAGATGGTTCAAATGGTTCAAATGGCTCTGAGCGCTATGGGACTTAACTTCTGTGGTCATCAGTCCCCTAGAACTTAGAACTACTTAAACCTAACTAACCTAAGGACACCACACACATCCATGCCCGAGGCAGCATTCGAACCTGCGACCGTAGCAGTCCCGCGGTTCCAGACTGCGCGCCTAGAACCACTAGACCACCGCGGCCGGCGAACAAAAGATGTTCTGACAGGGTAGAAGCAGTTGAGCTACAAGTAGAAGAGCTGAATACTAACTTAGCTAATCTAGAAAATAGAGTAACCTCTGTTAGTTGTAGTAGTACTACTGTACAGAATGTGGCTTCAGTTGACGCAGCTTTTATTGGCTGTCGACAATTCTTACGGTTTGATCCAGATAAACAGAACCACCCTCTTAATTTTTCGAATGACTTTGAAGCTGTTTTACCTAATGCCTGGTCAGAAAGGGAGAAAATTTTCTTTGGAAGAAGTCATTTGTCAGGAGATGCTTTGCGATGATCAGCTGATGTAATGGTAAAATGTAAAACTTTGTCTGAATTTAAATCTGCATTTCTTAACGAGTACTGGTCACATAATAAGCAAAATGATGTTTTAATAGAATTTTGGAGTGGTAAAAAGTTTTCGCCAAGACGTGAATCAGTAAACGATTTCTCTTTGAAGTGGGTTTGACGACGGTCACATTTGACATAAAAGATGAAACTGGGCATGGTTATCCTGGGTTTAGAAGTTAAGCTGGCAGAAAAGAATCATTTCCGCCCCTAGAGATAATGTAGATAAATTCATTGAATAGTCCGTCTCTCTAGATCTGCCGTGTGGTGGCGCTCGGTCTGCAATTACTGACAGTGGTGACACGCGGGTCCGTCGTATACTAACGGACCGCGGCCGATTTAAAAGCTACCACCTAGCAAGTGTTGTGTCCGGCGGTGACACCACAAAAAGATTTCTCTAGGAAGTGGGTTTCACGACTGTCATATTTGATAGAAAAGATGAAACAGGATATGGTTATTCTGGGTTCAGAAGGTAAGCTACCTTGGTACGAGCAGAAAAAAAAATTATTTCTGCCCCTAGAGATAATGTATATAAATTCATTGAATACCTAGAGTGGGTGGAAAGAATAGCTGCTGCGAAGGAGCAGATGCAGCATAATAACAGACCGTCTAACAATCACGTACAAAACAGAAATCGAGACAATGGGAACGTTGGAGTATGGAAGTTAGAAACACAAAAAAAAAAAATTATCAGAATCAACGCAGTGGTAGAGGAAGAGGGGGTAGACAGTCGTCCGCAGCTCATGGTCGTGCGGTAGCGTTCTCGCTTCCCACGCCCGGGTTCCCGGGTTCGATTCCCGGCGGGGTAGGGATTTCCTCTGCCTCGTGATGACTGGGTGTTGTGTGATGTCCTTAGGTTAGTTAGGTTTAAGTAGTTCTAAGTTCTAGGGGACTGATGACCATAGATGTTAAGTCCCATAGTGCTCAGAGCCATTTTTTTGGTAGACAGTCACCACACTTTGGTAACAATTGTTATGACGAAAGCACAAATGTAAACACAGCGTCATTAAGACCAGAAGGAGGACAAAATGCTACCATATCTAATGCTGTAGCAAATGAACACAACAGGCCGCATTTGGGAAATTAAATCCCGTCTACGAGGAAACTGGCGCTCAACAGGTGGTAATAGTAACACAGCTAGTAACAAATACACAAACAACATTTAGCCAACATACACAGACAGAACACAGGGATGATGAAATAGGAGCAGAAAGTACCAGTGATGTGTTAAACCACTCTCATAACAAAGTGGACAGTATTCTGGATACGCTGGAGAAATAGTCAAAGAAGAACCACAATACACTATATATGACAGGGAAGAAGAAGATAACGGGTTTCAGTCTGATATGGCGAAGACGAGGTAAATATTCGTTAATGAGGGCAATCTAAAAGCTAAAGCTGAGACAGCGGATGTAGAATCAGTTTTGGAAAATTTTAGAGAGGAATAGTTGATGAATGAAGGGTTTGAATACAGGAATAGGTAGCGGTGGTCTGCTGTTGGGCCCCACGTTCAGCAATGTTCACTAAACGGTGTGCTCCGAAACAACTGGACCTTGTCGCCTAATCGTGGGTGCATCGTTCTTCAACCACCTATCTTAGATTCTCAAGACAGCAGCATGCGATCAGGCGACCAGCTTCGCCGTTTTGAGATGCTCGTTCTTAGACGCCGGGCCATAACAATCACGCCATAGTACACTGATCAGCAGGAACGTTATGACCACTTACCTAATAACCAGTATGTCCACCTCTGGTAAGGATAACAGCGACGACGCATTGGGGCATGAAAGCAAAGAAGCATTCGTCGGTCACTGGAGGGAGTTGGCACCACATCAGCAAACACAAGTCACCCAATTCCCGTAAATTCCGGGGAGTGGGGCGTTGAACTGTGACGCCACGTTCAGTCGCATCCCAGATGTGTTCGCTCGGTTTCAGATTTGGAGAGTTGAGAGGCCAGCACATCTACAGGAACTCGCCATTGTGTTCCTCGAACTACTCCATCATCCTTGTGACACAGCGCATTATCTTGGTGAAAAACGCCACTGCCGTCGGAAATATGATCGTCACGAAGGGCTGTACATTGTCTGCAACCAGTGTAGGACAGTCCTTGACCGCTATTGTGCCTTGCACGAGCTCCACTGGACCCAAGAATGTTCCCAGAGCATAATGGAGCCGCCGCCAGCTTGTGTCCGTCCCGCCTACAGTGTCAAGGAGCTGTTCCCGTGGAAGACGCCGGATTCGCATGCTCCCATCGGCATGATGAAGAAGGTATCGGGATCCATCAGACCTTGTGAGGTACTGCCACTGCCCCAACCTTCAATGCCGATGGTCACGTGCCCATTTCAGTCGTAGTTGCCGATGTGGTGTCAACATTGGCACATGCATTGGTCGTCAGCTGCGGAGGCCCATAGCTAGGAACGTTCGGTGCACTGTGTGTTCGGACACACTGTTCTCTGTCCAGCATTGATGTCTGATGTTAGTTCCGCCAAGTTTTGCACCTGTCCTGTTTTACCAGTCTGCCCAGCCTAGGACGTGAGGGGTGGTCGCCCAACCCCACGACGTCTGGACGTGGTTTCACCTTGGTTTCGACACTTGCTGAAGACACTCACCAAGGCACTTCTCCAACACCCGACAAGTCGTGCAGTTTCCAAAATGCTAGTGCCGGGCTTCCGGGCCATCACAATCTGTATCGGTAAAACTCAGATAGATCGCGCGCCTTCCCCATTCTACACTGGGACAGCACGCTTACTGATATTACATGCACCATATGTGTGTCTATGATTCTTCGCCAGAAGACTCTGCTATCGCCTGGCGTGGTCATAATGTTCTGGTTGATCAGTGAAGAAGTCTCTTACATCAGGAGATTCCCCCTTTTGCGCTCTGTATAGTCACTAGCATGAGCCCTAGTTCGTGTTGGTCCCTATACAAGGCGTTACAAAAAGGTACGGCCAAGCTTTCAGGAAACATTCCTCACACACAAAGAAAGAAAATATGTTATGTGGACATGTGTCCGGAAACGCTTACTTTCCATGTTACAGCTCATTTTATTACTTCTCTTGAAATCACATTAATCGTGGATGGAAACATACAGCAACAGAACGTACCAGCATGACTTCAAACACTTTGTTACAGGAAATGTTCAAAATGTTCTCCGTTAGCGAGGATACATGCATCCACCCTCCGTCGCATGGAATCCCTGATGCGTTGATGCAGCCCTGGAGAATGGCGTATTGTATCACAGCCGCCCACAATATGAGCACGAAGAGTCTCCACATTTGGTACCGGGGTTGCGTAGACAAGAGCTTTCAAATGCCTCCACAAATGAAAGTCAAGAGGGTTGAGGTCAGGAGAGAGTGGAGGCCATGGAATTGGTCCGCCTCTACCAATCCATCGGTCACCGAATCTGTTGTTGAGAAGCGTACGAACACTTCGACTGAAATGTGCTTGATGCTAGTACTGTAGAGCAATGAGTCGCATGTCAACACAAGCACCGAAGTCAACATTACCTTCCTTCAATTGGGCCAACTGACGGTGAATCGAGGAAGTACAGTACATACTGACGAAACTAAAATGAGCTCTAACATGGAAATTAAGCGTTTCCGGACACATGTCCACATAACATCTTTTCTTTCTTTGTGTGTGAGGAATGTTTTCTGAAAGTTTGGCCGTACCTTTTTGTAACACCTGAGGCGTTACTTTCGTTTGGCCTCAGGTTACAGTAGGAAGTAATTATGCTTTCTATATCGAGATATAAGGTTTTCTTTGATTGCTAGCAGCTTCGGTACTTCGCTGTGTGAAAGGAATATTTGACGCATTTGTTTATTTCTTTTCATCCTTTCACAAAGAGGTCACACGCCGTTTATATGTATACTCCTTGTTCCATCCTGTATGAGTGTGCATGGGTATGAATGGAAGTCAAATGTAGCGGGAGTATGGACCACAGGTAACAGTTTAAGGGTATAGCAGTCATTGCCAACATTACAAGAATAACGGCAGGTAGGCCAGAGCAGCAAGCAAAGATGAAAACAGGCACGAGGGTAGGTTACAAAGCTGGTGCGGGGGTGAGGTGAGGCTCCCCACCACCGCGTCTGAATAGGAACGTTGGTCGGATTTCGGCGCGTGGAGAGCACTGTGGGGCCAGCCATGAGGTGGGAGCACAGCAGCTCGCAGATTTGGTGAGATAGAAATGAGGTAATATGGCTAAAAATTCACGACAGGGTATGCTCATAGCACGCATTCAACATACCTTCATCGGTACAGATAACGGTTTTAATTTATTTGCAATGGTTTTCTCTGAAATGTGTTTGTGAAATTTTGCTTTGTGGTAGTGAGCATGCAACAGGAACCATCAGTTCATGTAGCTATTTCCCGAGTTATAAGCTTCACTTTTAGCTCAATGAGTGCAGATTGCGTATCGGATGGTAGATCGAGAAATTTCTGTCGCGAAATTTAACAATTTTTGGTACTTTCTTTGTGAGTTCAGTTCGCACTTCATTTTGGCGCCAATAGTACATCATTTTTGCCCAGAATCTATTCTCTGATAGAGGTTATCTACCTTCAGCAGTGGCCTACCTTAATTTTCTAGTGGTGTAATTCATGCATGAGGATAAGTGAGTCTTAAAGAATGAGTGACGATTTTCCCGCTAAAGACGGTGTGGCCCACTTATGTATTTTTTGTGTTATTATGAAATTATGTGTCATATATTTTTTGTGTTATTATGAAATTATGTGTCATATATGAAATTATTCGTGAAGAGTTTTCGTTTTGTCATTGTCCTACCCATGAGAGGTAACGCTGATTCAGACATAAGTTTTGTAACTAAAGAAAAATTGTAATGTGTCGGCTTCTAAAGTTTTCATCAAAAATAGAAAATAAATCTATTAAATGAGAGTCAGCATTTCAGTTAACAAATAGTCCCCCAGTCACCTGACACATGAAATGGGTAAGCTGTATCTTATTCAGTACGATTTTCTTAAGTTAATGAAAGACAGAAATAATCTGAAAATGTGAATTTAGATAGGCTACCAGCTGCTATAGGACGGCTTTGAGCTCAACCACCCAAGAACGTGATATCTTAGAGAAACTCGCACCAGTTTCCGTTGCGCATATTTCAAAAATAATTAATTTGTTTATCAAGTTAACAAATAAGGGTCACAATATAGACACCACTTCTTATGGGCCTGGTATATTAGCAGCCAGGACGCAAAGTCGGGTACAATTCTCTAAGATAACGCGGGGAGATGATCACACAGGTTCAATATAAACTAAAAATATTTAAAGAACGAGCATACAGCCAACGAGCAGTCCTATAGCACACCTGTATATTCCTTATCACGTCACCAAGCGGCACTCAATATCGCGGCTGGCAGTGCTCATAACGTTCCTCCTGAGTGTATGTAGTAGGAGCCATACTCGCGGAACTGATCTTGTACACGCATACTCTAAACTCCTTGAAACTGCAAAGCTGACTAGTTGCCCAATTGAATTATACGAGGGCAGTTCAATATGTAATGCAACACATTTTTTTTCTCAGCCAATTTTGGTTGAAAAAACCGGAAATTTCTTGTGGAATATTTTCAAACATTCCCGCTTCGTCTCGTATAGTTTCATTGACTTTCGACAGGTGGCAGCGCTCTACGAAGCTGTTAAAATGGCGTCTGTAACGGATGTGCGTTGCAAACAACGGGCAGTGATCGAGTTTCTTTTGGCGGAAAACCAGGGCATCTCAGATATTCATAGGCGCTTGCAGAATGTCTGCTGTGATCTGGCAGTGGACAAAAGCACGGTGAGTCGTTGGGCAAAGCGTGTGTCATCATCGCCGCAAGGTCAAGCAAGACTGTCCGATCTCCCGCGTGCGGGCCGGCCGTGCACAGCTGTGACTCCTGCAATGGCGGAGCGTGCGAACACACTCGTTCGAGATGATCGACGGATCGCCATCAAACAACTCAGTACTCAACTTGACATCTCTGTTGGTAGTGCTGTCACAATTGTTCACCAGTTAGGATATTCAAAGGTTTGTTCCCTCTGGGTCCCTCGTTGTCTAACCGAACACCATAAAGAGCAAAGGAGAACCATCTGTGCGGAATTGCTTGCTCGTCATGTGGCTGAGGGTGACAATTTCTTGTCAAAGATTGTTACAGGCGATGAAACATGGGTTCATCACTTCGAACCTGAAACAAAACGGCAATCAATGGAGTGGCGCCACACCCACTCCCCTACCAAGAAAAAGTTTAAAGCCATACCCTCAGCCGGTAAAGTCATGGTTACAGTCTTCTGGGACGCTGAAGGGGTTATTCTGTTCGATGTCCTTCCCCATGGTCAAACGATCAACTCTGGTATTGTGCCACTCTTCAGAAATTGAAGAAACGACTTCAGCGTGTTCGTAGGCACAAAAATCTGAACGAACTTCTCCTTCTTCATGACAACGCAAGACCTCACACAAGTCTTCGCACCCGAGAGGAGCTCACAAAACTTCAGTGGACTGTTCTTCCTCATGCACCCTACAGCCCCGATCTCGCACCGTCGAATTTCCATATGTTTGGCCCAATGAAGGACGCAATCCGTGGGAGGCACTACGCGGATGATGAAGAAGTTATTGATGCAGTACGACGTTGGCTCCGACATCGACCAGTGGAATGGTACCGTGCAGGCATACAGGCCCTCATTTCAAGGTGGCGTAAGGCCATAGCATTGAATGGAGATTACGTTGAAAAATAGTGTTGTGTAGCTAAAAGATTGGGGAATATTCTGGTGTATTTCAATGCTGAATAAAACAGCCCCTGTTTCAAAAAAAAAATGTGTTGCATTACTTATTGAACTGCCCTCGTATTAACAAATTTTACAGTTGTTCATTTATTTTTGTATTTTATGATTCTCACTGTTTTATATTGGATATTTAATAACAGCAATTAATTTCTTTGATGATTGTAAGTTTTTTGGTCTTTATGTTTGTACCATTATTCACAACGATATCTTTGTCAAAGGTCTGTGAAACAAACGGCAAGAAAGTGTATTTAGATGCCCTTAGTCAATTTTCTGCTATATTGTGTATGCAGCTTTCCTGTAAGTTTCCTGCAAGCCAGGCTCTATTCATTTTCGCCTCCTTTTTTATTTGCTGTGTACTTTGTCTTTGTCTGATATGGGTTCCATGCTTGGCGTTGGTGGAGCTGTGCCTGGAAAGGCAAACAACCGACTTTTAGTGTCGATGTGGCAGCGAGCCTTTACGTGGCGGTTGAGTTGTAAAGAGTACAATGCGTTTCAGGTTGTTGCGACGATGGTAGCTTGGGAAGCTTATTATTCTGCCACGCTGTGTTACAGAGTGCTCACTAAACTTAGTAGAGAGCTACGTCACTAAGCCGTATTTTCGCTTGTGGCTACAGAATGTACGCAGCCATTACACTGTCAGGTCCTGGAATTTCATTTCGTCTGCACAGCGCATTTGCGTCCTTGCCTTGGAGGAAATAATTAACGACTAGAAGCGTGCATTCCCTTATGTGCATTATATAGCGACCTCTTTATTCGCTGTAAACAATGTATCCGACTGAACTCGTAGCTTCTGCATGATGCTACTTTTCTTGTCATTTCTGTTTCAGACTATAGACGCAGAAGGACGGGAGACAGGAAATAGTGCCATCATAACATAGTGCGAAGCCGAGCCACGAACAACCCTTTGGGTGCCGCAAGCACGTGGATGCTATATTAGAATAGCGAGGAAACTATTCGCATCGTTTACCAGCTTTACTCGTTATTTTTAAGTATACTTACGTGTTTCTATATTTAGAGTGCTGGTAATGATGATGTTTTAGAATAATAATGGTCACCAAAGTCTGCAGCAACTGTACGAGTGAAAAGGATTCGTTGCTTCAGATACACAGGTGACTATTGAATTGAACTGTGTGCGTAAACTAACATGTGTACTGTATCCTATACTTACTGGGAACCATATTTAACGATAGTCCTGAAATAATAAAAGACGCTCAATTTAAACTCAATTTTATTTCATATAAAGCGAGGTTATGGATCTTGATCAGTCTGTCTTAGCCCAACATCACTCATCCTCAATTTCGTTCGTCGCGTTAAGAATATTTTAATTATGTAGCTATTTCACCCGACACTTTTTTGAAAAATGTCTTCCATGTAACAAATTGGTATACACTGTCTCCTATAAGGAAATCCGTTTGCCATGTACTACTACTGCTACTACTACCTGTCATACAAGTATCAGTCCACGATCTCTGAAGAAAGAGCTTCACGAAATTATTTCCTTTTAATATTCAACTTCTATCAAGGATCAAACAATTCTTATAGCTTAAAACTAGTTATTCTTCAAAATGAATCGCTTGCTCGCTCTTCAGGACCGCAGCTCGACCGTCACCCTAGATTAGACCACTATCCGCCGACATGTCTGCCTCGGATTCCCTTTGCACCGACGCCAAACTGCGATGCCCAAGACCTCTAGAACATCAGACGTATGTCAGATGTTACTGACGACCTTCAGCAAGGGTGTTAAATATATCCTTACCCTACACTCACTGAGGGGAGTCTCGGGTTACCGTTGAAATGTAGTTTTGAGTCCAGCCGTAAGAAATAAGAATTGGGTTGAAAATTTCGTAAATGGGGAGGTCATTAGGAACAGTTTACAAACTTGCATTGATCACGAATGAGAAAGGAAGCAGGATACGTCCTTTCCAAAGAAACCATCACAACGTGTGACTTAGAAGATTTAAGGAAACTATCATAACCTAAATACAGACAACAGACGGGAAGTTTGCGACTTACTTACATTATGCAAACACTGTAGAGTCCATGCTTTCGTCTGTCAGCGAGGTCTAATCTTTGGTTATGCAGCATTCTGCAAGTAATACTTAAAATGCAGAACCTTGTCAACCAGTCAGGTGTGTTGGCTCTAAGTTTCGTTGTCAGCCGCTGTGCACACGGAGTCAGCGAGACGCTGATTACGTTGTGCTGCACGCTGACGATTTTATACAGTTCGGGCAATTTTTCTTGTGAATTATTTGAGAGAAGCATTTCCAAATTGCACCTTCAAAGAGTTTTGATGTGGACATTGACTGCTTGTGTTGCATTGTCGCAATTCCATTTTACATGATTTATCAAGGGCAACATTGTATCAATGTGTACAAGGTTAGGTCTCTTTGTTGTGTTGGCGCCATTGTGCTAATAAGCAAAGATCACTACCAGTCTGTCTTTAAGTCTTCTGTGAATACAGCTCGACGTCCGCGTTACCTTCTCAAATTAATATACTGTCCAGTCGCATTAATGTCACCCTCTGTCAAAAGCCTGAATAACTGCAGGTTGCAGCTCGGAAAGCTGCGATACGTGCAAGAAGACAATCAATGAGGTTCTGGAAGGTATCGACAGGGATGTAGCGCCATGCCGGCTCGAGCATCGTGACCAGCTGCGCTAGGTTTTTCGCCTGACGATCCGTGGCGAGTACAATCTGATGAGAGGTGGTCCCAGAGAGTGACCATTAGATTTAAACCAGGGGAGTTTGGTGGCCAGTGGAGAACGCTAAGCTCATCCTGGTACTCTTCGAACTAAGCACGTAAGCTGTGAGCCGTGTGACACGTTGCTTTGTCCACCTGCTATATGCAATTGTGCAGAGGGGGAAAAAAACCTTCGTGTAGGACTGGACATGGTCCCCAAGCATAGATACATACTGCCTATTTGCTTCTGTCTCGGGTTCTTCGGCCGACGTTCGTCTGATGATTTTACTGACTTTTCGCCAGCACGAGTGGCTGGCATTGCCAAAGCTTCGCCCTCCATTGCCGGTGATGGACTAGAGCCGAGCTCGCGGCCGCAGACTATATGTACCTGGCGATCAACGTCCGAGGGTTTCTCTGGCGCGGGCACCACTGCACTAAGAGGACTACCCATAGCAACGCTGTCCAGCTGTTCGTAGAAATTGCCATTCCACGTGAAATAGCTCGTGGTGAGACATGCATGGAAGAGCTTTGTGACGTCTTGCTTGTTCAGAGAAGCTGTAGAAATAAACAAACTCAGGAATAGCTTCAACAAGAAAGAAGAAAGCCTTAAGGTAAACGGATCCTGGCTTCCCGTACTGCAGCGGGTAGCAGGTAGCAAGGTAGCAACAGTAGAACCTCGCCGAAAATAGCCGCGGAGAAGCCCTCGGACGTTGGTGCTCGACGTACACATAGTCTGCGGCAGCGAGATGGCTCCAGTTCACCACTTGCAATCGAGGGTGAAGCTTTGGCAATGCCAGCCACTCGTGCTGGCGAAACGTCAGTAAAATCATCAGACGAACGCTGGCCGAAGAACCCGAGACAGAAGCAAATAGGCAGTTTGTCAACAAGTGGCCACGAAAGCGTTAACAAGATACATACCTGTGTTGGTCCATTGTGCCTTCCACAATGAAGAGATCGCCTCGGGAATGCCTCCAGTCCTGGGTCCTTCGACGATTGTTGCAGGGTGCTTACTTTCAGACGTTTCACGCCGTACGCGCCAGCGGCCGTGTGTCCAGCCGATTGCAAACAGCGATCCATCTAAGGAGTCCACATGTCGCCACTTACTGGACGTGCAATTGCGGCACTGGCGTGGAAATTCCGACCTTCGTCTTCGATGAACATTAGTCAGCGTGGGTGCACGAATTAGGCGCCAACTACGGATGCCCATACGAAGCAACGATTATTGAACTGTCGTTGAGGAGACTCTGTTGGTAGGTTCTCGGCCCATCTGGGCTGTCAGTTTCTCAACAGCTGCATGTCTGTTAACCCATTCACGTCTCCGCAGCCGCCATTCGCCCCTGGCATCGTGGCCTGTGGTGCACTACAGAGGCCTCGGTACTGGTTTTGAATAGCGCCATCTTGCCATACACGCTATACTTTAACCACGGAGGAACGCAAACCCTTCATAAACTTAGCCGTTTCGGGGATGGTTCCACCCTCGGCCTGAAAGTCAATGATTATGCCCTCTTGGACGTCAGATAAATTGCGACACGACTGCACTGTCATCCACGTGCCCCCGACATGCATTTGCCGTCTGTGAGTAGTTGTCGCACCTTGACTTCGAATATAGGTGGTGGTCACACTAACGTGACTGGACCGTGTAGTATTATGGGGATTTGGGAGCATATGGGATTAATTTCCTGCTCTTTGTGAATATGTGGAATTTTAGATCCACGTGGTCCAGTTAAGAATTTCTGAGTCTACTGTTTATGAAACTTTGTGTTTATTTAGAACAATAATTGAAGTTAATTTTAAATATCTCGGGAATTATTTTGCTCCTGAAGTCATGTTTAAGTTTTACAAATATTCATGATGAAGTCTGTATGCGTTCCATTTCGCGTTGTACTCAGTAGTGTCAGGAGTGAAAATAACTTAACGCAAATGATATGCCTTTAGAAGAATTAATACGCGAGCAAACTATCTTTAGCAGGCAGAAAACTTTCCAGTCTCGAATGTAATTTTTCAGCCAATCGTAGTGCGTAACTCGCGAATTGCATTGAACTTCAAGACACGTGCTGTATTCGTGAATAGATCGAAACTTTGTGTTGTATCCTTGTCGACACTGTAGAGTCTTGTACCATAGGAGTCGAGGGACATGATGATGTTTGGTGGCCGGTATCCTCTTTCTACAACACATCTGCACACATGTATTAACAGGGTTCTTTATTTACAACAGGAAGCTACTTATCTTTCAGAGGGTCAACGTGTTGTGGTACAAGCTCTTCAAATAATAGTGCACGTTAGCTCCACTGTCGGTGAAGTACAAGTCTCGCTACAAAACACTACTCCGGTCGCTATACATTCTCGTAGCCGGTGATGTGAACTGACAAACGCCAACTAGGATAGTGACTGAACGGCTAACACTCCGGTCAGCGGCGGCGATCTAAATACTTGCGGTCGAGAGGGCGTTGGCGGCGTGTCGTCATTGGCCTCTCTCCCGATATGCGTACTTAATCCAGCGCCTATCATCGTTGTCGTGTAGGGAGGATGCGAACGACAACGGGGAGGGAGGCAGGACGCTGAACGCAGAGATAAGACTGGAGCCGTGACTGTGGAGGATGGCGAACTGCCGACCGTACCCCACTATGTGGCTTGCGAGGCATCAGGAACGTACCCGGAAAACTGCTGCGAGGGCGAGGGCACACGTCCAGGCCTTGGGGGATGACGGCGACGGCGGCGGCGACGGCGGTCCACGTCCAGCGGCCACGGTGTGGCGAGGCCGCATCGCCCATCCACTCCTCCTGGTGGCACCAGCGGGCGGCTGCTCCGGCGAGGCTGCGAATCTGGGGAAAGAAAAGCAGCAGAATCACGGATCTGGCTCTGATGCAGGGACCTGCAATCGAGACAATGCGTTCCTAGATCACGTCACTTTACCAGCGTCCACGGTTCCCACAAACCCTACAAAGAACGAGATCGCGCGGCGCAAAGTGATACTTGCGGACCACTGGCGGCGCCGGATGCTGCGCTGCGTGTAGCAGCGTCCGTTGGCGGCGGCCACGCACGAGCTCCACTGCTGATGGTCCGTCTCGTCGGTTGGAGCGACAGGAGGCGAGAAAGAGTTGCAGAACCTGTTCGCGTTTGTGGGTGGTGCGAAGATGGCCATCTGTTGCTTCAAAGTGCGTACGAAGCGTTGTGCTTTTCCGTCGGACAGCGGGTGAAACGGAGCACTGGTTATATGACAAATGCCGTTTCGTTCACAAAACTCTTCTAAATCACGTGAAGTGAGCTGTGGTCCGTTGTCCGACATAAGCGCTTCTGGCAAGTATACGCCATTATCCAGTGTCATTTCGAACTACAGTCACACTTTGTTAATCTGAAAGCTTATGCCGACGTCAAAATATCGCCGCAGAACTGAGTTCTGAATACTGTTGAATGAACGAGACCGAGACGTGCGAATGTAATCTAACAACACCTTGAGATCTGTGTCTGCTTCCGTAGCCTGCTCAATTTTTCTGTAGTGCGAGGGAAAGGATTCCAGCAATTCAGAATCCTGCGCATCGATTTGGCAGCAAGATTCGGCATATGCATCAAAATAAGAGTCTGGGCCTATCGGAATGCGAGATAGGGTGTCTGCATTGCCGTGCTGTCCGTAGGCCTGATACTGCGAAAGCAACAAAGAAAGCCCAACAAGTGCCGCCGACCAGCATACCAACGTTCCGCCAATTTAACGACACGGAAGAGGAATCTCTCGAGTACTTGACTCAGTTCCGAGCACATTGTCAGTTTCATCGTGTTGAAGGTACTGTAAAGTTACAATACTTCCTTTCGATTTCGGCGTCCCCAATGTTCAGGTTAATACAGAAACTACACTCCTGGAAATTGAAATAAGAACACCGTGAATTCATTGTCCCAGGAAGGGGAAACTATATTGACACATTCCTGGGGTCAGATACATCACATGATCACACTGACAGAACCACAGGCACATAGACACAGGCAACAGAGCATGCACAATGTCGGCACTAGTACAGTGTATATCCACCTTTCGCAGCAATGCAGGCTGCTATTCTCCCATGGAGACGATCGTAGAGATGCTGGATGTAATCCTGTGGAACGGCTTGCCATGCCATTTCCACCTGGTGCCTCAGTTGGACCAGCGTTCGTGCTGGACGTGCAGACCGCGTGAGACGACGCTTCATCCAGTCCCAAACATGCTCAATGGGGGACAGATCCGGAGATCTTGCTGGCCAGGGTAGTTGACTTACACCTTCTAGAGCACGTTGGGTGGCACGGGATACATGCGGACGTGCATTGTCCTGTTGGAACAGCAAGTTCCCTTGCCGGTCTAGGAATGGTAGAACGATGGGTTCGATGACGGTTTGGACGTACCGTGCACTATTCAGTGTCCCCTCGACGATCACCAGTGGTGTACGGCCAGTGTAGGAGATCGCTCCCCACACCATGATGCCGGGTGTTGGCCCTGTGTGCCTCGGTCGTATGCAGTCCTGATTGTGGCGCTCACCTGCACGGCGCCAAACACGCATACGACCATCATTGGCACCAAGGCAGAAGCGACTCTCATCGCTGAAGACGACACGTCTCCATTCGTCCCTCCATTCACGCCTGTCGCGACACCACTGGAGGCGGGCTGCACGATGTTGAGGCGTGAGCGGAAGACGGCCTAACGGTGTGCGGGACCGTAGCCCAGCTTCATGGAGACGGTTGCTAATGGTCCTCGCCGATACCCCAGGAGCAGCAGTGTCCCTAATTTGCTGGGAAGTGGCGGTGCGGTCCCCTACGGCACTGCGTAGGATCCTACGGTCTTGGAGCGCATCCGTGCGTCGCTGCGGTCCGGTCCCAGGTCGACGGGCACGTGCACCTTCCGCCGACCACTGACGACAACATCGATGTACTGTGGAGACCTCACGCCCCACGTGTTGAGCAATTCGGCGGTACGTCCACCCGGCCTCCCGCATGCCCACTATACGCCCTCGCTCAAAGTCCGTCAACTGCACATACGGTTCACGTCCACGCTGTCGCGGCATGCTACCAGTGTTAAAGACTGCGATGGAGCTCCGTATGCCACGGCAAACTGGCTGACACTGACGGCGGCGGTGCACAAATGCTGCGCAGCTAGCGCCATTCGACGGCCAACACCGCGGTTCCTGGTGTGTCCGCTGTGCCGTGCGTGTGATCATTGCTTGTACAGCCCTCTCGCAGTGTCCGGAGCAAGTATGGTGGGTCTGACACACCGGTGTCAATGTGTTCTTTTTTCCATTTCCAGGAGTGTATTTCCAACGCGTCTCCCGACGAACTCAGCTGTAACGAAGTAATCGCTGCAGTAACTCAGTACCATGACCAGGAAGTTCACGTTGCTGTGCTTGCATAAGCTCTCACGACCACACTTTGTATATCAGTGATTCATTCTTCTTGTCGATAGTTATTAGAGGTACAAAGGGCAGTCACGCGTACACGCGTACACGCGTACACGCTTCTTGCTGTGTACTCTTAGGTGAACCATAAACAGGAACAGTGGCTTTCAATATATTACACCGAGTATGAGATCCTTGATTGTGTTAACACAGAAGTCTCTTTCCAAAATTTACCGAGCTACTGGAGTAAATACATCACCCGAAAATCTATTACTCTTTGGTATCTATAACCAACAAAAAAATCAGAAAGAGAAATCACTTAACGAATTATTAATACAATAGTTATTGACAGAGACATTTGAGTTAGCCAACTTGTTCCAGTAGCAGCAGGACATCGTTCACTGAGGGAACAGCCGTGGGGAGTCGTGTATGTTGTTAGCACACTTATGATGTGTACAACTGTAAGGGAAACGCCGAGATGTTTAAGTGCTTCAATAGCCTCTACATATCAGTTAAAGAACGAATTCCTGCAGGATGGTATCGCAAGAACATTAAGTAGTTTAACAGCGTCCACGCGTCATTTACTAATCGAAACGCTGTGGTGGGAAGTGTAAGCTTTTAATACAACAGTGTTGCATAGAACTATGGAGAAAGACCATAGTTTCCTCTTCTGATTAAATCACCGACCTCGATATCTAAATAAAACGCAGGATTCCTATACATGATCTCACTTTAATTTATTTCAATAGATAACTGGCTTCAGCTTTACAACCGTCTTCTTTTCTATAAGAAGTAAATAAAAACAAATGTATTTCAGAATTTGTGAAACATGAATATTAGCATAGTAAATGAACACGAACCTTTAATGTACCCTCAGAAAACCAGTAATTTTCATAAAGAGTAGTAACGTAGAGGACGCTTGTCCTAATCTGAACTGATCACCGAGACGCACAATAGTCACACATCACGTAGAAGCTACAAATCGTGACGCTACTGGCTCTTGTTCCCCGTGTGTATATAAAAGATACATGATCATTTTCCACAAATTGTAACTTTTCTTATTTCTTAAATACATCTATTGGCTGTGAAGCTGAATCAAATTATATGTAAACCGCCCAGAAAAAAAAAATTGAACCACACAGAATGGAAGTGATTACAAAATCCAGTCAGATTTACAAAGAACTTGTCAGTATGAGCCACTTATCAGTACGACGCTGGCCTGAATGCTTGCACCTATTCGATATGGAAGGATGTAGAATAGTATCCTTTGCAGCCTGAGGCAGGTTGGACCACAAGTGCATCATATCCCGGATACTGGCACTGGAACGGAGTTGACGTCCCACACAGGTTCCATCGGGGACAGATCTGGGATCTTGCTGGCCACAGGAATACATCACAATCGTTCTGACAGTTCATAGAGATATTTGCTATGGGTGCACGAGCGTTTCCCTGTTGAAAAAAGAAGCGATCACAGGAGAAGGACGCAGGACCTGGTGGATGACATCGGAAGTTCACTGAGGCTTTTTGCAGATGATGCTGTGGTGTATCGAGAGGTTGTAACAATGGAAAATTGTACTGAAATGCAGGAGGATCTGCAGCGAATTGACGCATGGTGCAGGGAATGGCAATTGAATCTCAATGTAGACAAGTGTAATGTCCTGCGAATACACAGAAAGATAGATCCTTTATCATTTAGCTACAAAATAGCAGGTCAGCAACTGGAAGCAGTTAATACCATAAATTATCTGGGAGTACGCATTAGGAGTGATTTAAAATGGAATGATCATATAATGTTGATCGCCGGTAAAGCAGATGCCAGACTGAGATTCATTGGAAGAATCCTAAGGAAATGCAATCCGAAAACAAAGGAAGTAGGTTACAGTACGCTTGTTCGCCCACTGCTTGAATACTGCTCAGCAGTGTGGGATCCGTACCAGATAGGGTTGATAGAAGATATAGAGAAGATCCAACGGAGATCAGCGCGCTTCGTTACAGGATCATTCAGTAATCGCGAAAGCGTTACGGAGATGATAGATAAACTCCAGTGGAAGACTCTGCAGGAGAGACGCTCAGTAGCTCGGTACGGGCTTTTGTCAAAGTTTCGAGAACATACCTTCACCGAAGAGTCAAGCAGTATATTGCTCCCTCCTACGTATATCTCGCGAAGAGACCATGAGGATAAAATCAGAGAGATTAGAGCCCACACAGAAGCATACCGACAATCCTTCTTTCCACGAACAATTCGAGACTGGAATAGAAGGGAGAACCGATAGAGGTACTCAAGGTACCCTCCGCCACACACCGTCAGGTGGCTTGCGGAGTATGGATGTAGATGTAGATGTAGATGTCCGTGATGTACCGTTGTGGCGCCGCAATAATTCAATCATCACTAACCGTGAACTGAAATCATATCTAATCGTTCCCCACACCATTGCACCAGAAGAAATCAACGCTGTGCCGCTGCAAAATAATGGAATAAGGAACCTGTCCCGAGGTTCCTGCCATACTCGCCGACGATGGTTCCTCAGGGTAGTGCAGAACCACGATTCATCACTGAACACAAAGCGACGCCATTCATCAGCAATCCGTGTTTCCCAGTCTCGGCACCACTACAAACACAGCCACTTCTGTTGTGATGTTAACGAAAGCCTAAGCATGGGACCTTAATTCCCTAGTCCTGCTGCTTCTGAACTCCGAACGACAGCGTGGGATGACACACAATGTAGCCGGAAGTTCATTACTCGTTCTTGAATGGCAAGAACAGATATGAAAGCGTTATGACATGTTTGTTGCACAATATGGCGGTCATCCTTTGTTGTTATCAGACGTGATCCTTCGGTACACTGACTACGAATGTCTGTCCTCAAGTTACTATGCAATCCAACATCGGGACACTGTCACATTCGAATGTTCCATAAAGCTGAATACTGCACGATTCGTCAGATGCTGGTAACGCTGTCTCAAACGACTACAAGTCATCTCCGTGTCCTTCAGAGCAATCACCCAACATTTGAGACTGTTCACGCCGCTTGTATATCCAGAAGACGTGGTAACAATTTCACACCAAGTCTAATAGCATCAGCTGAATCAACTAATGTGTATGTACAGTATATTTTTAATAGAATAATGATGTATAGAGTCATGCACTGAGTTAGGCCACAGAGTCCAGTAACATCCACACATCGTTTGCTGAACTAACAATTATAGAGTATCATGCATGCTGTTAGTACAATAGTGAAGCACTGAACTATCGACAGACCATCGAGACAGCAAACTTGGTTCAATAGCATTTAGGCACTTTTTACGAAACGAACTGTTGAGGATGGTAATTTAAATTGTGGGTGCCACAAAGACGGGTAAAGCTATAGAAGTAGCTAAGTTGTCATGAACTGAGGTCGTTTAGACTTTTGCAAGAGACTGGTCGCCTCAGTATCTAAAAAAATTGACAGTTCGAAGTTTTGACCTTGTTTTCACTTATTTGCATGCATACCTCCTTTCAGCGTTTCAGCTATTATCAGATCTACAAGGGGAAAATAAAAGCAAATACATATCTGAATTTGCAAAAAAAGAACATGTAGCTGTTAGATACACATCGAAACCAAGAACACTGCTCATCATGAAAGAGCAGCGACGTTGAGAACGAGTTGTTAAACTGAACTGATTAGAAGATGGGGGGGGGGGGGCACTTAAAGAATGAGCGCATGTTACAAATCTTGCAGCTATTGGCGCTTGTTTTCCTGGAATATGTTGGGCTGGTGAATAAGTTCATAGATTTGTTCCATAAGTTTAAAAAACACATCAGATACACATAACAAAGCTTTTAGTCGTCTAACAATATGATCTCTCTTCACTGTTTACAACAATCTGCTAATGATGGGGCAACTTTTCGATTCCGCGACTGTAGAAATCACGTGATTTTCTGACGAAGAACATGTCGAGTCATGATCGGAGCGAATTTCATCCGGTCAGGAAGTTCGTTGAAGGTTATTCTACAGATAAAGGAAAAGGTAAAAACCTGAGGGTGGAAGATCAGGCGAATAAGGTGGGTGAGGAATAACTTTCCAAGCCAACTTCTGTTTACTGTTTTTGTCAGTCCAGTTGAACGCTGACGGGCGTTAGCATCATTTCATGCAGTCTTCCTGGTGATTGTTCTTGGATTTCGTGTGCAAGACGTCTCAGTTTTTGACAATAAATGTCACTAGTGATGGTTGTTGTTGATGTGGTCGTGTAGCCGAGCGGTTCTAGGCGCTTCAGTCCGGAACCGCGCTGCTTCTTCCGTCGCAGGTTCGAATTCAGCCTCCGGCATGGATGTGTGTGATGTCGTTAGGTTAATTAGGTTTAAGTAGTTCTAATCCTAGGGGACTGATGACCTCAGATGTTAAGTCCCATAGTGCTTACAGCCCTTTGAACCATTTGAACTAAATTGGTGATCCCTTGATGTCTCAGAAAATTTCGTACCAACCAATCCCTTCTTATAGTCAAGTTGTGCCACAAATTCCTCTTCTCCCCAGTTCTATTCACTACTTCCTCATTATCTACGTGATCTGTCCATCTAAGCTTCAGCATTCTTCTGGAGCACCACATTTCGAAAGCCTCTATTCTCTTCTTGTGTAAACTATTTGTCGTCCACGTTTCACTTCCATACATGGCTACAATCCATACAAATACTTTCAGAAACGACTTCCTGACATTTAAATCTATACTCGATGTTAGCAAATTTCTCTTCTTCAGAAACTTTTTCATTTCCATTTACGGTCAACATTTTATATCCTCTCTACTTCGACCATCATCAGTTATTTTGCTCCCCAAATAGCAAAACTCATCTACACTACTGGCCATTAAAATTGCTACACCAAGAAGAAACGCAGATGATAAACGTGTATTCATTGGACAAATATTTTATATTAGAACTGACATGTGATTACATTTTCACGCAATTTGGGTGCATAGATCCTGAGAAATCAGTACCCAGAACAACCACCTCTGGCCGTAATAACGACCTTGATACGCCTAGGCATTGAGTCAAACAGGGCTCGGATGGCGTGTACAGATACAGCTGCCCATGCACCTTCAACACGATACCACAGTTCATCAAGAGTAGTGACTGGCTTATTGTGATGAGCCAGTTGCTTGGCCACCATTGACCAGACGTTTACAGTTGGTGAGATATCTGGAGAATGTGCTGGCCAGGACAGCAGTCGAACATTTTCTGTATTCAGAAAGGCCCGTACAGGACCTGCAACATGCGGTCGTGCGTTATCCTGCTGAAATGTAGGGTTTCGCAGGGATCGAATAAAGGGTAGAGCCACGGGTCGTAACACATCTCAAATGTAACGTCCACTGTTCAAAGTGCCGTTAGTGCGAACAAGAGGTTGTAACACTTTCATGCCTTTGTGTTCTTTGACCATTTATTATTGTATATATACTTGCTTTTATCCAGAATGAGATTTTCACTCTGCAGCGGAGCACTTGCCCGCGAAAGGCAAAGGTCCCGAGTTCGAGTCTCGGTCGGGCACACAGTTTTAATCTGCCAGGAAGTTTCATATCAGCGCACACTCCGCTGCAGAGTGAAAATCTCATTCTGGAAACATCCCCCAGGCTGTGGCTAAGCCATGTCTCCACAATATCCTTTCTTTCAGGAGTGCTAGTTCTGCAAGGTTCGCAGGAGAGCTTCTGTAAAGTTTGGAAGGTAGGAGACGAGGTACTGGCAGAAGTAAAGCTGTGAGTACCGGACGTGAGTCGTGCTTCGGTAGCTCCGTGGTAGAGCACTTGCCCGCGAAAGGCAAAGGTCCCGAGTTCGAGTCTCGGTCGGGCACACAGTTTTAATCTGCCAGGAAGTTTCACTTGCTTTTATCTTTATGTAAATTTATATGTACACGATGTATGAATTAATTTGTTTATTTTGCTGTATAATCAATTGTGTATATTATGTAAATATCGCTGAGTAGTCGCTGAGGGAATGTTAGGGAAACGTTAGGTTTTTGTCAACGACCAAGTATCGCTGGAGTAGCGGCGTCTCTGGACGCGGAAGGATGTTACGGCAGAGCGCGCGCTACACGGAGAGAGGACTCTGGTGTGGGACTTGGCGGAGTGCGGCTGCACGGATGGCGCGCACTGTGCTGGAGAGTGATGAGCGTCGGCGGTGGAAATATTGGCTGCAGCAACTGCAAGAACCCGCCACGCCAATATCATTGTCAATAACTCCCGTACTCGCTAATTATTATGGAAAGGAGCCAGCAGCAGTATCGTCGTCAGCAACTTCGTCATGGCGAGAATGGACTAAAGTAAGACTGCTGCATCACAGCTTATTGTCAACTAGTTCTGAACGGCATTACTCAGCTTTGTGGTGTTTTGCGAGTGAATAATTGCCATAGTTTAATCAAAACTGTTTACCCGTGATTCTCCTAAAATCATTCACAAAGTAGGTTCTTGTCCTGTCCTATTGTTACAATAATCCGAGTAACGTTTATGAAAAATTTAAATTGCAGTGCCAGTTAATTTTGCTTATGAACTAAATGAGTCAGTAAGATTAAAGATTTGAACTTAAAGCTTTCAGTAATTTCAGTCTCACTAACTTTATATTTTAACTTTAATCTGAGGCGGTCTAATTGTTGCAAATAGTAAATCAACTAATCAAATTAAAATGATTCCTGGCACTATTAACAAAAGCACTAACTAGAATTAATGAGTGAGTGCAAATATCAGTGATTATTGTAATTTGTTGTTAGTAAAGTTCTGGTTCACATTTTGACTTGCAGTCGTGCTTAAGTATAATAATTACCGTTTGATACAGTAATTATCAATTTCTACTTCCCTGTTCAGAAGTCAATAGAGTTTCTTTTAATTATTTTTTGCCATTTTCCAAAATTCATATGAAAATAGTGAACGTTACTGTGAGGTAGCGCCGTTGTCACTTACAACAGTAAGTAACCATTAATCTAAGTGTTATCTTGTATGTTTTCAAAATTTCAGCTCTATTAGTTAATGATATTTCGAGTGCAAACTATTTTCTTCCTCACTTTATTACGTAAATGTTTCAGTCGTTTTTGCTAACGTGCGTGCAGCCCTCTGTTGCCGCGCGTGTTCGAGTAATTCTTGACATTGACTGTTCGACTCATTAATTCACCTACCGAACAGAAATTTTGCCCAATTGGGCTGGCGACCGTATTTCTTTTAGCTATAATTATTTCAGTAACTCTTATTATTCTGTTCCGATCAACGTGGCACCCCTTCTCTTTGGCACAGTACGTGAATAATAGCACAAACCTTTCGAACAACCATACTAAATTTTACAGTTATTAAGTAGGCGGAATAAGTTGTCCTAGAAGGCATCTTGTTGCTAACCTCCCCCTCATTTATCGACTTTATATTGAATCTTCGGAACGATAGCCTTTTCAGAATTTTATTGCAATTGTTTAGGCACATGCTTACACAGTCATATATTTCTAACGTTGTCAATATAAGGGAAGGGGGACGTTACAAAGTGACCGAGACGTGTAACCAATGGCCCCCCCATACCATCACGCTGGGTGATACGCCAGTATGGCGATGACGAACACACGCTTCCGATGTGCGTTCACCGCGATGTCGCCAAACACGGATGCGACCATCATGATGCTGTAAACAGAACCTTGATTCATCCGAAAAAATGACGTTTTGCCATTCGTGCACCCAGGTTCGTCGTTGAGTACACCATCGCAGGCGGTCCTGCTGTGATGCAGCGTCAAGGGTACCCGCAGCCATGCTCTCCGGGCTGATAGTCCATGCTGCTGCAAACGTCGTCGAACTGTTCGTGCAGATGGTTGTTGTCTTGCAAATGTTCCCATCTGTTGACTCAGGGATCGAGACGTGGCTGCACGATCCGTTACAGCCATGCGGATAAAATGCCTATCATCTCGACTGCTAGTGATACGAGGCCGTTGGGATCCAGCACGACGTTCCGTATTACCCTACTGAACCCACCGATTCCATATTCTACTAACAGTAATTGGATCTCGACGAACGCGAGCAGCAATGTCGCGATACGATAAACCGCAATCGCGATAGCCTACGATCCAACATTTATCAAAGTCGGATACGTGATGGTACGCATTTCTCCTCCTTACACGAGGCATCACAACAACGTTTCACCAGGCAACGCCGGTCAACTGCTGTTTGTGTATGAGAAATCGGTTGGAAACTTTCCTCATGTCAGCACGTTATAGGTGTCGCCACCGGCGCCAACCTTGTGTGAATGCTCTGAAAAGCTAATCATCTGCATTTCACAGCATCTTTTTCCTTTCGGTTAAATTTCGCGTCGGTAGCACGCCATCTTCGTGGTGTAGCAGTTTTAGTGTCCAGTAATGTACTACTTTAAGTGTCTCATTTCCTAATCTAATACCCTTAGCATCACCTGATTTAATTCGACTACATTCCCATATCCTCGTTCTGCTTTTGTTGATGGCCATCTTATATACTCCTTTCAAGACACTGTCTATTCCGTTCAGCTGCTCTTTCAGGTCCGTTGCTGTCTCTGACAGAATTACAATGTCATCGGCAAACCCGAAATTTTTAATTTTTTCTCCATGGATTTTAATTCCTACCCCAAATTTTTCTTTTGTTTCGTTTACTGCTTGCTCATTATACAGGTTGAATAACATTGTGTATTGCCTAAAACCCTGTCTCACTCCCTTCGACTGTTATAACTGCCATATGGTTTCTGTACAAATTCTAAATATCCTTTTGTTACCTGTGTTTGACCCCTGCCACCTTCAGAATTTGAAAGAGGTAGAGGTAGTGATAGTTACACCCCAGGAAAGCAGCTTGTAGTACACCATGCCGTCGCTGTTCCATTAGATGCATAACATTATCTTTTGTGGATGCTCGCAGGCCTTTCTACGGGGAGTTGGTGCTTTGTTTGGGCTCAACCATTCCTTTCTTTTCCTTATGCTAGCACGAAGACACCATTTCACCAGTAACTATACAGATAGGAATGGTTGGTGATGTTTACAGGTCAACTGACGACGAGCAAGCAGACATGCATCTCTGAATGGCCACGTGCTGCTTTTTTTTTTAATTTGGCCTACAGCATGCGGTACCCTTTAATCCGATTTCTGAACCTTCCCCATTGCATGCAAATCTCGCGCGATGATCAAATGATCACACTTCATCACATCTACCAGTTTTCGAGTACAGTAACATGAATCATTATACATTAATTCGTTTAAACGATCTTCACAAAACTCGGAAGGTCTTCCTGAACTTGGAGAGTCAATAATGTCAAACCGACCCCCCTTAAAACAAGAAAACCATGTTGTTGCCGTTATCTGTCCAATGACATAATCCCCACACGTGGTGTAAATGTTTGTGGCTGCCTCCGCTGCTATCACCCCTTTATTGAGCCCAGACGGAAGAATATTTCGGAAATGTTCCGAGTTCTGCAATTAGCACTCCATTTTCTAGCGTCCATAGCTCCATTCACTATCTCCAGTGAGAAAATGGCAACATGTAAACTCAGATGACGACAGCGAACTACAGATAAAAAATAATAACCTTCGATAAATAAACCCATAGCAACCGAAATATCAAGATGGAAAACAAGAACGCTACGAGCTAATGCACCAACCTAATATAACAGGTTGATATTCGTATTTCACAAATTCTGAACCACCTTTTCCTAATTTTTCTCCTAGAGTTCTGATGATGGGTGTTAAGCTAAGCCCGCATCTCGTGGTCGTGCGGTAGCGTTCTCGCTTCCCACGCCCGGGTTCCCGGGTTCGATTCCCGGCGGGGTCAGGGATTTTCTCTGCCTCGTGATGGCTGGGTGTTGTGTGCTGTCCTTAGGTTAATTAGGTTTAAGTAGTTGTAAGTTCTAGGGGACTTATGACCACAGCAGTTGAGTCCCATAGTGCTCAGAGCCATTTGAACCATATTGTTAAGCCAAAAGTAATTACCTGTTCAAAACATCAATAAATAGATTTTAAAAAGCCAGCGAATTTTACAGTGTATTTTATATCCAACTTAGTGCACTGGCATCCTGAGAAAAGTGTAGGGGTTTCCAGCCCGACAGTGGGCGACTCCTACAGTACTAACGAAATCTCCAAAGCAGATTCCTTCTTAACTGGTGCTGATGTTAGTATGCCGGATCGTTGTCCTTAAACTCTTACTGGGGCTGGGCTGGAGCACTTCTAGCCACAAATTTGTAGGGGTCGCCCACTGCCGCGCTGGAAACCCCTTCTGTTTTGTCAGAGTGCAGGCCGAAGACCTGTATGGTGTCGTTAGACTCAATAATACGGTATTCAAGATTATCCCATTTATTAGTAAGAATACAAATCGTTGCCGTGTCTTCTACGAGGGCTGGTGGCAACGTAATCCGGAGAGGAATTCACTGAATCTAACAGCGAACTCAATGTTGCCGAGGACGCTGCATCAGTTCGGAGTCGAAGTCGATGACATCCTGGTGCGGCCATTTGCCGCCCGCTGGCGAGTTAGCCCTGCTCGGAGATGTCGGTGACCGCTACGTGTGTTTGCTTCACACGTCGTTTAGTCGAATACTCAATCCTTCCCAGATCACTGACTGCATTGTGCCATCAGGTGGATCGCAACGTCGGATGCCGTAATGTCTTACTGAATACTGAACCTGGGCCGCTGGTACAGTACGCAATCAGTTTGGCGCACTGCTGGAATTTTAGGACAGCTTCTGCCCTGGACTGGAGCTGGGTTGGTAGACCGCTAGACTACCTACCAGTGCTGGCTCCTGCACTGACTTCAGTGCTGGAAGCTGGAGTTCATCATGTGTGGCTACGGATAGCTGATCTTCTCGTAAGGCAGCAAGTGTAAGAACACTAGAACAATTTCACAAACAAGATGTTACCACGCCATAACCAGAGAAACGAGTAAAAACGACATGAATGGCATCAATCCCATTGATCTGTGCTCTAGGCTAGTGGGGGTTCAAATATGGTTCAAATGGCTCTGAGCACTATGGGACTTAACTTCTGAGGTCATCAGTCCCCTAGAACTTAGAACCTAACTAACCAAAGGACATCACACACAACCATGCCCGAGGCAGCATTCGAACCTGCGACCATAGCGGTCGCGCGGTTTCAGACTCTACTTGAGGTGGAATTTTAATGTCGACGAGGAAAGGTTCCGCCTTACGACGTCATTCGTAATGGCCGAATCGGTTCTTCTTGAGTCGTGAGCGGTGTTTGGTTCCTCTACATTTGCTTGATGAATCTGTTACAGTGTCTTTACTGCTTAGTCAAACCGATGCTAGGCAATGTTGCGTCGTACGTGGTGTTTCTTACATAACATTACGATGGCAATTCTGTCTGTGCTCTTTTGACGATTTTATGCTGAGCTCGCTCACAGTCTCACTCAAGTATCGGGATTACTGTCTTTCTGACCGAGTAACGGTGATAAAATATTTACGCTTCCCCCCTGGCGGCTGATGATACTTCCGCTTGACTGAGAAACGCTCGCTCATCGAACATGGGAACTGCTACTCTCCCATTTCCTTACTAATTTGTCCCGAAACAGTACAACAGTGATACACGGATCTATTGAGTTAGCCAATTTAGTCCATTTTTTCATGCATAATTTACTGAACTAGCTGTTGGGGAGGTCATGTATATTCTTAGTACATTAGTGATACATATAAATATCGAATACCATTACAATAGCCAACTTTGTCGAATAGCATCTAGACATCGTCTGTTGAACGAACTGTTCTGAGGAGTCAAGAGCGTTGTTAGCACTACAATAATGCGTAGAACCACCTGCATGCACCATTGACACACCGAAAATGGTCCAGTAGCATCCATGAATCTGTTACTGATGGAAATGCTGTTGAGGGTGATGTGACGCATAGAGTTGATACAGCAAACTCGGTCCAATAGCGACCAAGCATCGTTTAGTAAAATAACTGCTGTGAAGAGGGGGGGGGGTGAAATTCTACTTTTACTACGGAAATGTTAAGCAAAACTCTAGGGAGAGACCATTGTGATATTCAGCCAGATCCAATAATGTCCTCGTGTGGTTTACTGAAACAATGTTATTATAATGGGCGACCACAAAGTTTCCTTTCGAAAACCGCATAGTCCATAATCGATATGCCAATCAGACCTTGAGTATTGAGGCAATCATTTCACCAACGCACCAGGTTGAAGATATCCGTTTCATAAAACACCATGCCATGCTGCGTGAAGCAGTCCGCAACTCCCAGCTGCACATCCTCGTCCGACAGGAATCGCCGACTCTGCAGCGCCTTTTTTAAGGTCTGCAAGGCGAGATAATCGCAATGGAAGAGATCAGGGCTATAGGATAAGTGATCGAGTGCCTAAGTTTTTGATGAGGCTGCACTCCCAGATCGACGGACGTCTTGTATCGAATCGCGATCAGTACGAGACTTGGGGCACCATTCCACAACGGTGGTTTTAGACAGGCATGCTTCCCCATACACATTCGTCTTTCTCCGATACAGGTCTAATGGTGTTTTGCATTTGGCAACCAAGAAAAGAATAATACCACGTTGGTCCTGTTGGGACACATTTCGTAATAACATCACCATAGTCCATGTTTCGACACTTACCGCACGCACTTCGGAATGACACGAATGCCACACTAACCCCTTGCCTACATGTCGATGCTTATACAGTCGCATCGGATTTGCGCTACATCACATACACGCTGCAGCATCGCCCTCAAAAGGAAGTTTTTTATCTCTCCTTATACAATAGCGCTATATACAAATATCAAGACAGTCAATTGAGAACTCTAACTTAAGCATGAGCTGTTTGCTTTAAAAATATGATGAAGGATCATGTGTTTTGTTATTACAAAAGTGATACATAGATATGTCGGGAGAGCTTTTCGATATGGCGAACTTTCATAGCATGTAAACATCATTTCCTGAATGAACTTGACAGATTGCAGGGCACTCTCACTTCTGATTTGGTGTAGGGAATACGATCTACGGCGGTTTAACTTCATACATTGTGATGAAATGGTGGGCAGCAGTTTATGGTCTTGTTTGCATGCTCTAGGGAAAGAGATATGGTAAGCTTTACCTGCGCTCAAAGGAACAGAGTGTCGACTGAAACGACTGCAGTGAAAGCACAGAGTTGGTGGGGCGACAAAGCGCGTTTTTTTTAGAGAATGGTGAGGATACATTTCCAGACGGGATGTGCCGCGGTCACATTGTGAAGAAACACGTAAAGCTTTGGTGCCAGACGTCCAGGTTTACGGCCAAGCGCCGAAAAGTCGCCAACAGCCCATTGTAGGCCTTGTTAGCGAGCAAGCCGCCAAAAGAAATGTAAACGTTCTGCAAATGTCTGTGAAGAGGAAAACTGGAGCCCAGACGTCCAGACTCTGTTTCAAAACATCTTTTGTCAATGCGAGTTTATGGCCTTTCTTTGCAGACTTTGAAATTGATGCAACAGGGGGAGATAACAAGCTGTTTGTGGAGGGCTGTTCTTCCACCCTGTATTGTGTTAGCAAAAGACATTCTTTTTTAATTTTCTACCAATTAATTTTAAGTCTCTGATTGGTCAAATCGGTTTGCAGTGCAAAGACCATTCACCGAGCTTAGAATGCTGGGCTCCAGCTCGTAATTGGCTTGTGCGAAATTGGGGGAAGTCAAAAAAGAGAAATGTGCTTTTCGAACCGAGCTGAGTAGGAAACACAGAGAAAGGGAGATCGGCACTCTTGTACAAGTCTCTTGTACTGGCGCTTCACTAGTAAAGAACTGCAGGTCTCTACCTAAACGGTGAGACTTGTGTCCTTTGTTAGGGTGCGACTTAGACCCTGTGCCAGTGACCTTCTGAACCTTCAAGGTACTGCTTATATCATCACGGTCACAACGAGTGATGCGTTCGTGTACTTATTTGTCTTGAGTCGGCCGTCTAAACATTTGACGTATTCCGACATGCACAGTCGCGTCACGGGTCCACCTGCACACTGGAATCCGACGGGGATTCAGAGGCTCTTAGGGAAGTACCTGCGTTCTCACTTAACCGAACGCGAGACCGCGTACTTGCATTTTTGTGGAAGGCGCATTTAATAACAGATTGCCGCCGTCCATGACTTCAGTCGCCGAACGCATCGTAGTGTGCCGCCTTGACGAGTAGGATGGTAAAGTATTCGCTGTTGCGACGTCGGGCTATAATATCTATTTCTCAGCACCCTGTTCTTTCGAACCATAGTTTTCCTTTTTTTTTGTGTGGTAGAATATAAATGCTTGGTGGTGGCGTAGTTTGATGCTATAATCCGGATTCACGTGTATGAAGTGAGATAGAGCGAGTAGTGTTCTGGTAAGTGTCGTGTGTCGATCCCCAGGAGATCACTTTGTCCACCACAGATCCCATTTTAGTAAGGCTTTTGTTAAATAAATATTTTTTGTATGATGTTTGTTTAATAATTTTGTTGTCTTGTCTTGTCTAAGAGCACTAAATCGATTGTGAATTAGACTACAACTTCTCCCTGAGTTCTGATTAACAGTTCCTTCGCATTTTCATGGCAGTCTAGATCAGAAACATAAGGAGTAGCTTTTTCATTTGGTGTCCACTGCGTAGGTCTTATACTTCATTAACAGTAATCATCTTTCAAACTTCGCGATAGGTTGTTGACTGCTTGGAGGAGTTCAAATTGAGACGGAAGTAACCAAACGGGTAGTGTTCATCAATTTGGTGATCATTCACCGTGCTAACAGTGTTTATTTTCGGTTCATTATCCATAAGACATAGTCAAGATCGAGGACAGAGATTTGATGTTGTGTCCTTGGAGGAATATGACCGCAGCGCTCATCTGAACTACCTTCTACACGTGCTTCAACCTCCAGAGGATTTAATGGTGGTGGTATATTCTCATAAAAAGAAAGTTAATTGCCCAGTTAATCTAAAATTAGTTTGGACTGAGTTAGAGATAAAATGTATATTAGTTATTCCAAATTGTCCCCTGAATGTAGTCCTTTGATACAGTAAAAATCGTCATCAGACAGCGAAGTTCAGTGTGGGCCCTGGTGAAGAGTAAGACTTGCTTTGTTGTTTGGGTAGCCTTCGTGGCGTAGAACAACAGGCTACCTTCGTTGCTTCGCCTAGGTCGTAAACGTATTACGTAGTCAGCCAGACAGTGCTTACCGTCTTGATGCTTTGGCAACGACTGTCATTTGGAGGGAATGAATGTAGACGATTCAGTTATTTGATGCTGTGGAGGAATTCACAAACCTGTGATAAACAACGGAAAAAAGTTCACGGTAATACTGCTTATACATAGGTTAGAGCTTAAATAGTGACAACACTGCAGTGGAGACGCTACGGCTATGCAATGGAATCTGCTATTGACGTTGATAGCATACGTTGTTGACATACCTACCTTACCTCCGAGCAAATGAACTCTCCCGGCCCACTGAAGCCAACCAAGTGCTGTGTCATGTCTGAGTGCGCCGGCACTTACCCCAGTTCACTGCTAGTAGCGCCACGTCACCTTAACGCTTCTGCATGTAGCGCACATGTATTGCACCACAATTTAATATGAATTTAAAAATCAAAATTTATGTTTAAAACTTTGTTGGGTTATAGTTTAGTGTAATAATGTTCCAAATACCAAGGCTTGATGTTCTAAACTTAATAGTTTACGGAAAGATGCAGATTTAAGAGAAAAATCAGAAGCGTAAATAATGACGCTAGGAAGGCAGAATTTGGTCAGAAGGTGCAGTTAGAAGTTATAAATAAGTGATGCTGGTTTCCAAAACCATAAAACAAAAATAAACGCGAGAATCCACGTTTTTCGGAAAAATCAGAGGCGTTAAATAATGGACTTCGGAACTTGAAAATTTGTTGTATGCTTCAGTACACCCCAAAAATAATAACAGAGAGTCCACGTTAATCTACCTCTTATAGTTTTTGAGTAATTAAATAAAAACTAATTTTGTAACTAAAATGTACCTAAGTGTTGTAGATTAAGTACTTGAAATTTTAATGATAGAGGATTTTGGTTAAACCAGATGATCAAATATATCAAATAATAGAGCTACACCAAGTTTGAGACTTCTAACATAAATAGCAATTGATATAAGTCTTAGCAAAGGTATGGTTCAGAGGTAACAATCTACCGTTAGTTCCACTAAATAAAATCTATTAAGCAAAGTTTTCATGCTAGCGAGCTGAAACATTCTACGTGCTTTAAAACTGCTTATCTGCATACCATCAAAAATTAAGAAGTTTCTGAAGTAGTTGGTAACTATATTATTAAAGATTATGTGCCCGAGATAGCGGTCGTTTGTAGACTGCCACCGTACGCAAATGGACAGAGACAACAGATGTTTTCTCGGCAGTCCACACCGGCACCTTATAAATACAGCCCCTGAAGCAGTAGGAACGTTCACTTCGCTCTCAGACACTGTGAGGTCCACGCCAGTTAAACGACTGAACGCGCTCTGCCTCGGATGACGTCAGAGCCCAGCTGTGACAAGCGCGTATTTGGCAGTGAAAACAGAGGATAGTGAACTCGCGAGGACTGTACACCGCCCTGGATCGTTTAGAATTCGGTAAAATAACTGCTAGTGTGCCGACCGTGTGAAATTCAATTCCACATGGCAAGTGGTGAATTTATTTCCACTTTTATGGCGAGCATTAATTTTTGAGCATTTACTGCGAATTTTCAATTGCGTGATGTTAGTCAGGGCGAAAAAGAATCTGGTAGGAAGTTACCGTAGAGGTCACCTCTGAACTGCTAAAGGTTCTGTTAGATTAGAAAGACTTGTTTTCAATTGAACATAACGCAATTTTAAGTGTTTGTGAGAAACTTTAATTAAATTAAATTTTGATTGGAACTTTGAACTTTTACGGAAGTCATAGTCCTGATCCCGCAAAGAAATGGGTAATAGACACTTTTCTTTCAGTGGGCTGGACCGGCATGCGGCCGTACAGACTGGAAACTAAGGTCAGTATGTTTCCCTTCGCTTTTTGTCTGACCACCAAATTAATTGCCAGGCTCACGTGATGAAAGACGGCATCACAACCAGTGAAGTAACTTGCTCGCCACCCCACATGTGGTGCATCGGCCGGGAAATGAAAGCAAATCAATGTGTTTGAATAGTGAAAGCGATTGGTAGAAATCATTGAACTCGGCAGGCACTAACAGGATACCGAACTGGCATAGACAGGAATTAGTGTGGGAACAGTGTTAGAATTAATCGCTAGTTTGTCGAATTAACAATAAAAGTGAACCGCAGTAACTTGAAAGGCGAAGGAAGGAAGAAAGGCGACAATGCTGGATCGCGGCTGCCGACGGCGCTGAGATCAAAAGAAGACGGTGCGTCAACGCGGAGCTGCGAGGCAGCTGCAAGCGGCGGCGAGCGCTCAGTGGTGTCTAGCCCCCCCTGGAGCTACTGCAGTAGACGATTCCTGCAGCCACAGCTGCTGCTTTTGCCTGAGAGATGGGTCGAACTCGTTCATTCCCGTGAACTACTTCATTCATTTCACTCTTTGCCGTGAAGCGTTCAAATAAAGTAGTTCATTCGTGAAGTACGGAAGCCTGGCGAAGTTGCACAGTTCGCCGCTCAGCCGCGGCTACGCTCGCTTCGCCTCGCTCGTACAATAAAGCTTCGTAATACTTCATAATTTTACCAACAGATGGCCAACTATGCAGTAACGTGCACGAAACGTTTTACGCTCTTACAGTGTCTGACCTAACTTAAATAGAGCATGGTCGAAGGGGACAAAGGAAAGATAAACAGAGAAGCGTGTCACATATAAAGAAGGTATTTCATTTAATCTTGCTCGACATTTTCTCATGAAGCGCCCAAAAAAGTCTTTATCTACCAAGTGAAACATTATTTGTTGTATTCATGAACTGAAAACTAGGGCTACCAACAAAATGCAGTCCAAATTCATGTTCCTTTTAAAATTTAATCCAAAATAGAGTGAGTATGTTTACTACTGTCACAAAGTGTATATATCTGCGTTAAGTAATTATTCAGAAGTTTTCCTGTAGATTTCATTTTTGTTGAGAATAATATAACCCTCCAGATTCAAAACGTAAACTGTCACCTGTAGTCATTGGTACGATTTCAGGTAAAATCCCTCTTTCAGTGTTATTAACAAAACTTTTATTTTCATGTTGGCTGTGCCTGCTCACACAGCCAGCCTCTTCGTTTGTATCTGTAATATTAATTTGTCCGAAAGCGCTGCCAACGGTAGGCACCCAGTAGACGCGAAGTATAACTGAATTACACAAATAGTCATCACGGGTAATGATGTCAGCACTGCAGGAAGCAGCTGACGCTGCCTTGCCCTCGCCCCTCACCACCACAACACCACGCAAACATTGCGTGATGTTAGTCAGGGCGAAAAAGAATCTGGTAGGAAGTTACCGTAGAGGTCGCCTCTGAACTGCTAAAGGTTCTGTTAGATTAGAAAGACTTGTTTTCAATTGAACATAACGCAATTTTAAGTGTTGTTTGTGAGAAACTTTAATTAAAGTAAATCTTGATTGGACTTTTAAACGTTTACTGAAGTCATAGTCTTGATCCCGCAAAGAAATGGGAAATAGACACTTTTCTTCCAGTGGGCTGGACCGGCATGCGGCCGTACAGACTGGAAACTAAGGTCAGTATGTTTCCCTTCGCTTTCTGGCTGTTGCCAGGCTCACGTGATTAAAGACGGCATCAAAACTTTAAACCAGTGAGGTAACTTACTCGCCGCCCCACACCACGTCACCGACGAGCGCACAAGCGAGGGCAACACGGTCGCTTGTGAGCGAGCCGTCTAACGTAACGGTGTCACTATGTTTTCGAAACAGAAGCAACGGAGTTGGATCAAGACGAATGGGGCAGAGGTCGTACAGCACGAGGGTGTCTTCAAGAGGCGCGCGGGGAATCGGCATTGCCATACAGAACAGTGGCGCGTTGAGTAAAAGCCTTCAACGAAGGTCGGCAACCTGTGGCAGATACGCATCGGGCAGGTCGTCCTAGTTTCTCTGAAAAAGAAGTGCATGCAGTTGCCGCATAAGTGGACAGTGATCGACACCATATGATTCGTGAGCTCGCCCACGAGACCGGATTAGCGCACACGACTGTGCTTCGCATCCTGAATGAACGCCTGGGCATACGAAATTTGCATCACGTTGGGTTCTGCATGATTTGACGAAAATGCAGAAATGGTCCAAGATACTACTCCAGGAGGGTGTAAAATGAATGTGCGAACGGAAATACTGAACGCGAAAATGAAGATTTGGCCCTGTATGACTGCCCCCTGAAGCAGATCATAGGATCTCTTAATGGTGATTATCTCCTCCCTCTTGCACTTTAACATATAAATTACAAACACAAACATACATGAAGGAATAAGGGAACTGGTAACTACCAAATGACAAGGGCTGTTTCCGTTTATACATTTATTGTAGATTATAATCCCTTTATATTAGAAATGTTTATACATCAATGTTCAATGGACATAAAGGGATACAAGTGAATTTCTCAACTAATACCATTGATCAATTGCGCAAATCTGCCCCTTTTATGCCCACGCGATCTAATACAAATAACACGAGACGACGTACCAAACACAAGAAGACACTACTTTCAACGATGATCTACAGTGGCCTGCAGCCTCAGTGGAAATAAAATTTACGTGATCACAGCTGTTTAGCTTTATAAGCCTAATAAGCCGAAGCAGTTAGCAATATCTCCGTATGTACTGCGTCCGGTGCGTGCTCGTACACGTCTGTGACGACGGAACAACTCCAGCCACAAAATATATAAAAAAAACTCATTCAGACACTAGGACGGCACAAGACGGTCCTCTGACTAATATAATATAATACTGTCTTCTCCTCTGTGTTCTACAGAAGAGAAACGCGAACTCCCGGCCACAAGGACGGAGTTCAGATAACGTCTCAACGTGATTATAGGCAGAAGAAGTGCTCTCAATCACTGAACGCTGCGTACTCAACGACCACTGCCAACCCGGAGGCGAAGTTCAGAATCGTATAAGTTCACAACAGCACAGTGCCTAACCGTTCTAACTATAAAATCTTCTGAGAGCAAAGACAGCAAGTCCATCCGTACCCACAATAGCTGATACTGAGCGACCGTCCAACATGGGCTCTCAAAATGGAAGACTTCTTCTCCCACCGCTGGCTTCCCAGAAAAGCTCGGCTCTCCTACCTCGTAACTCATAAGGCGAATCATATTCTCGAAACCACCGAATATTCCCCCTATTTACAGATTCTTCCGAACGCCAACCAACCATATTTTAGTCTTATGTCGGCCAGCACAGAAAGTTTGCGAGGAAATACTTTTACTCATGTAATGGTATGCTTCTCAGAGAAAAATTCCTCGGAAATAACCCAGCCTGCGATTTCTGAGGTAACGCTTCCTCGTTCCTTCCTGCTGCATCCGACATTTTCAGAGTTTCCGAAGTATTACCCAGTTATCCTTCAAGCCCCACTACCAGCCGGTCGCCGCTGTATTGTGCTTCCGCGCTCAGGTGCCCAAATCGTCCTTCTTGGCACTTCCTGTGTGAAGCAGGACCAACACATCTGTGTGGACTTTTCCACCCAGGGCTTAAGTTACGCCTGACATTTCATATCCAGTGGCCTTCCAACCTCTACTAGTATAGGCAATCATTCATTACGCTGTTTTGATAATAAAGACACGCCGTCACCTTTCATGCAATAACCGTTAGCAATTACTTACAAGGTGTACGTGACAATGTCAGTCTTCTTTAAATATTCATATATACGATGTACAGCCTCCGGTTGGTACCTAATTCCGGTTGTAAATCACGGCAAAGTATGTAGATGAGTGCTTGTAAAGGTGCGAAATTATAGCCACCTTACAATGGATGCGTTACGACGACGCTACCGAGCGAGGTTGCGCAGTGGTTAGACACTGGACTCGCATTCGGGAGGACGACGGTTCAATCCCGCGTCCGGCCATCCTGATTTAGGTTTTCCGTGATTTCCCTAAATCGCTCCAGGCAAATTCCGGGATGGTTCCTTTCAAATGGCACGGCCGACTTGCTTCCCCGTCCTTCCCTAATCCGATGAGACCGATGACCTCGCTGTCTGGTCTCCTTCCCCCAAAACCAACCAACCAACCAACGACGACGCTAAGAAACGCGAAGGAGAGTTTTCTTACGTCGTATCGTAATACTGGATGAGACATGGGCCAGATCGTACGAGCCAAAACTGAAACGCCAATCCAACGAATGGAGTCATTATGGGTCGCCGCGAAAGTCGACAGTGCGTCAGAGCCCCAGTATGGTGAAAGTTATGGTGATTCTCGTGTACGACTGTGATGGTGTTATCCTAATGCATTACGTTCCTCCACGACAGACCGTCAGTGCAGAGTATTACTGTCAGTTTTTGGAGCATCGCCGGCGACCAGCTTTGCGAAAGAAGCGGCGACACTTTCTGCGCAACCCACCCATAATTTTGCATGACCATGCTCTGGCGCATACGGCGACTGCTGTGGTTGCTCTGTTCGGTAAATGGGACTGGCAAGTACTGTACCATCTACCGTGCTCCCAGGACTTAAGTCATCTGATTTGATTCGGAAGATGAAGGAACCACTTCGTGTTATTCGCTCCAGAACTGTTTCAGAGATTCGATAGGCAGTAGACCGCTCCATTCGCACCACCAACAAAACAGGCTCTGCTAACGGTATACTACGTCTTCCACATCGCTGGTAACGGGTTCTACACAACGCTGATGACTACTTTGAAGGACAGTATCAGGTACAAACATGCAACTCTTTTGTATCGGTTGTGAATAAATAGTTGCCACTATTTAAGTTCCAACCCTCGTATATGCAGGTTTCTTAATTGTCCATTGTTTCCTTTTCTGTATTTTCTGAGACACCAGTTGTTCCTTTTCTTTTTTTTCATTTTTGCAGACTAAGCGGAAATAATATACATTATTTCACATATTTATGGAGCCATTAATATTAATATATCCATTTCATTGGATATGTATTCTCTACCATCATTATATTTCCATTGGACAACCAAAAATATCACACTTGGTGGTTTTCACTGGTCCCCATATATCTTGTCACACAGCGAACATGGGCTGACTCTGGGACTTGGCCTAAATGGCACCCCACAGTGTCACGTATCCCGGTACCTCGTGAGATTGAAAGCAACTGTACGAGCACATAAAAAGCAGTTTTTCAGTCTTTGCACCACTTTGAAGAGCGTAAACTCATTCGTAAAGCAGATGAATGATGTAAAAAGTTGTGAGAAGAAGACTGAATGGAAGAAATGATCAGCTGCATGACATGTGAAATGTGGTTTCATGCTATGTATGCAGGGATGAGAAAAGGAGGAAAAAAGTTATACTGCTATGCCTACAGATAGTGACGTAACAATTAAAATATGGAACATTTTATAAAACTTAGATTAGTACATATATTTAAAATCAGGGAAATTATTTGTAAGGGTGATACAATTTATGCACCCGTGGTACAAATTGGGAAACCAAATTTCTAAATGTAACCACTTGCAAATGTTTAGATAATTAAGTGTAGTGTGTCCATTTTTCCAGGATTTCCAGTTTTTAAATAAGATACTAACAACAACATCCTGCAGTTGGGGGTGGCGTTGTTCAAATAATTCTGTAACTTACTGTTGAGGCTATAATACGTAATGTTTCGAAACTGGTACAATTTAGGGTGCTCTCCCCTACTTCATTAGAGATAACTGCATTATCTCAGAAAGAGTGACGACATCACTATTAATACTGTCAGTCGGATGACTGATATACAACATGATCAGCATGAGTCTTATTACACTTTCCGAGGAGACGTCTGAAATTACTGCGACTTCTGTCAATGACCCTCCACCCAACATAACATGCTGCGTTCTCCCGACTAAGATATCCTCTCTCCAGTCGTATAGAAGATAATACGCTGCGTCCTCCATACAAAAAAGCCCTCATTTCAGTCATATGTTTTATTTGATACCCCATATCATCGTACTTTTGTTAATAAACGTTGAAGTTGTACCTAGACAAATACTATTCAGGTATCAAGATTTATTGCATCTATCTGACTGCCTTGTTCCATGGTTTTCCGGATGCCATGTGAGAAAACCGCGACTTAGGTTTATAATGATCGATGTTTTCGGAATCCATGTTGTCTGGCATGGGTCATTCTCTTCGAGATATGTTCTAAGAATCTAAAAGAGATTGAAGAGAATGGTACTGGATGGTAGTTTTGTGTTTTACTTCTGATACCTTTTTTGTAGGCGGGCGTGAACTGTGCATTATTCTAACTACTGGACAAGTATTTCATTGCACCCTCGCGCCTTGTTTAATTTACGTGATTTCAGCTGTTTGTCAACGCTTGTGACGATAGGTTATAAATCACTCACCTTTGCAGTGGTGCGAGATTTATACTCGGACAGTCCATCTGTATCTCTCTTTGTAATGGAATAATTAAAATGAAGTTCAGCATTTCTGCTTTTGCTTTGCTGCCCTCAATTTCGGTTCGTTTGTTACCTGCGAGCGTGTAGACACTAAGTTTGGTGGCTCTGACAATCTTTACATACAATACGTTAAAGGGCATCGGAATCAACGGGTCACCGGGAGTAGCCTCGGCAAGTCAAGAGTTCAGTAACGGAGTAGCCTCAGCAAGTCAGAGTTCAGTAACATAACAAGAAAAACCTTAGTATTCGTGAAAATTTCTCGGGTATTCAGTCAGGTAGCGTCGTCCAAAAGGCGCGATGTTTCGGCAAGCCGACTTCTTGCCATCTTCAGGCGTTCTTGGTGTCTGATTGATCTCTGATGGATGTCTGCTTTATATAATCTCCACCCCTCGGGCGCTTCCGAGCGGTCCGCTACCGGTGGTGGGGGAAGGGCGGCGCTGGGTGGTGGGGGAAGCGCGGCGCTGGGTGGTGGGGGAAGCGCGGCGCCGGGTGGTGGGGGAAGCGCGGCGCTGGGTGGTGGGGGAAGCGCCGCGCCCCGCGACACATCGTGGGCCGCAGTCCTTCCGCGGAACTCTGCCGTCGTGGTGACAATGCTTCTTCATCTTCAGATGTCCTGACAGGAGCGGATTTCCGTGTAGACTGTCGTTGTGTTTTAATCATGCTTAAGCTGGATCCCAGGCTTTGCTTAACTGGAAACCGCTGTCTTTATTTATTAGTTCGTCATGCAGCCGGATCTCCACTGCCTCTTTGAGGAGACAATCCCATAAGGTGTTCGATTGCTGTTACACGTTTGTGCCATCGTAGTTCATGTGATGTCCATGTGATATGCAGCGCTCTGCCACGGCGGACTTGGTCGGCTGTACGTTGTCTGTGTGGCGTTTATGTTCACTTCATCTCTCCTGTACCGCCGGATGGTTTGGCCTATATACATTTTCCCGCACTGGCAAGGGATGCTGTAAACTCCCGGTTTCCGGAGTCCTACGTCGTCCTTGACTGATCCTAATAATGTTTTCGTTTTGGATGGAAGGCGAAACACGCACTTGACATTATTTTTTCTGAGTATTCTGCCGATCTTTGCCGATTTGTTCCCGAAATATGGTATGATCGCTGTCGCAACCGGTTTGTCTTCGTCCTCGGAAGGCTGCGGTCTCGGCTTTTCGGTCTTAAGGTCCGTTTTATCTGCCGGTTGTTGTAACCGTTCGTGTGGAACACGGCCTGCAAGTGCTGCAATTCAGCCGCTAGGCTGTCACAGTCCGAGATTTCGCGTGCTCTATGCACCAGTGTGTATGTGTCGGTTTACGGTAGACGCTACGTCCTAGTGTGCCATCTGGTCTTCGCTTGACGAGCACACCCAGAAATGGAAGCTGGTTGTTTTCTTCTACCTCCATCGTGAACTTGATATTCTGTTGCAGCCCTTCCCCCACCACCGGCCGCGGACCGCTCGGAAGCGTCCAGACCGTGTGCGAGAGAGGGGTGATGATTATATAAAGTAGGCTTCCATCAGAGAACTATCAGATACCAAGAATGCCTGAAGATGGCAAAAAGTCAGCTTGCCAAAATATCGCGCCTTTTGGACGACGCTACCTGGCTGAATACCCAAGAAATTTTCAAGATTTCTGTACGCCGGGAAAACCTCAGATCACACACCTTAGTATTCATGCTGCTACTGTTCTGCAGACTCAGTAATCAGCTTTTGACAATCTTAGCCCTTCTGCTAGACTGTAATTGAATTAATTAATTACTACAATATTATTATTTTCAGAAGTCAGAGCCATCCCATACGGCTAACAGCAAATTTTCCCAGTAGGTTTATAAAATTTGTTACAAGTGCCCCTCGTTGATTTACAGACTAAAAGTAATCACATATAATGTGGAAAACTGACTGCATTTCCTCGAAATGAATTGTTTTTTACATTACATTACATTAGACGTAGCCCATGGATCCCACGAAGAGTGGTCTCTGCCATGTAACGTCAAAGATGCACATTCATTTAATTTAAGTCCAAAACAGTGAAATGACCGCATATAACTGTGTTGCAGTTCTATTTCTAAACGTACATTAACCTAAAACGTTAACTCTAAGAGGTTGTGTTTAGATACTTTCAGTGGAGTGGGATAAGTTGCCGGATAGGAAGTGCTTTAATTCAGTCTTAAGCTTCACTAGATTATCTACAGGACGTTTAATGTGCTCTGGTAAGTTGCTGAATGCACGTGTCTATCTCCTTTCTGTGCTAATGTTAATCCCATGAGTTATTTGTAAAGACTCGTTTTCATCGTATTGTTATACTGACATTTTCACTATTTTTAAGAGAAACAGAAAATGTTTTAGACACTAACAAAAGTTTTGCATCACCCACTCATTTCAAAATTCATGGCATACAAAACAAAAACTGACTCTCAGACATGCCTATATATTGATTTGCAATATGTTCAGATCACCAAATAAGAAAAGAAAACTTTTGTGTAAAATCAAAATCGTCTGTCTCTCATGGAAAGTTTTCCACAGCACTCTTGAGGAACTTCAGTATGTGGTGGATCGTCCACTTGCTCAAATACAGACTTGAATCCGCCATGGCATACAATCGTTGAGATCTTCGAGCCACGCCCGGTCCACATTGTGCCACTCTACGAGTCTACGAAAGTCACATAGAGTGCATGATTGTTGTTGAGTTCCAAAAATATCTCGTTTTAATCGATACCACTCATGTTCGATTGGGTTCACGTTCGGGGAACAGCAGGCCAGTCGATTTTGGTGATCGTTGCATGGTCAAAGAATATCTTCACGAGAACAGTACGACTAGGACACAACCTGTCATTCACCAACATGAAACTGTCATCAAAATATTGTTGATGCAGTCCCATTGTTGAGTGCAGAATCTCGCCACCGTACCGTAGAGCACTGAGACTGCCCTCGACAACCACGAGAGGTATACTGTGGCCGCGTGTAATGCCACCCCAGAACGTCATTCCACCTCTGCCTTGTTGCACATGTTGACACAGTGTTGGAGACGTTTGATATTACCGGACTGTCTCCAAACACCCTTTAGGGATACAAACAGTTCCGAAATTCGTTCGTAAGCAACATCTGACGTCAATCCTGCGTTGTTCAATTGCATGATATCTTGCCCTTCTGTAACCGAGTCCATGGTTTTGCTATGTACGACTTGGTGCTCGTCATGGTGGTTAGTAATGGCGATTCACATGATGCAGTCCTCTGCTAACAGTTTGATACGATACGTGATGTCCTGCAGCCTCTTCGAACCCCGAATTCAGTTCCGGAGCATTCAGACCACGGTTCCTTTGACTCGAAATTTGTAGATATCGGTCGTCGTATGCAACTGTCGAACGTGTACGGGGTGTCTGATGTAGTTACACAACACTGCCTGTAAACTGGAACCCACTGCAAGTCTGCACCACATCACTTTCACTCCGATGGACACGTTGAGTCACTTTCCTCAATGAGAAGCGTTCTGTGCGTAAGGTGATGATGCGGACACTATTGATCATTGGTCACGATTGTCCTTTGTGGCTTGATGGATGTTCACTCTGCTGCTCCACAGACGACCTTAGTGCATCCTCACTGGTGCTATGCTTTAGACTGATATGCTGCAATCCATCCACTGCGCTGTTCAACCTGTACGTAGCATTCATGGTAATCGTGTGTGCATTTACGTACATCCACAGGGGTGACCATCCGATCGGTACGAGAACAATTACAGTAGTAACATGTGCACGACATATGGGGGTGAGGCAAAATTTTTGTTGATGTGCCTCCTAGAGCATGAAAGAAAAAGAAAAAAAAAATCTGTTGTAATATATCCTATAATCGAATCTCTGTCCTTTTACACAGACATATTATAGATTTACTGTTCAGTTACAGTAAAGACCAGAAAATATTTCGCTGTTCAGCTGCTTATGCAGTTTATATGTAGCTCATTGCATTGCTTTTCATTCCTGAAAAAGTTTTCGTCTCTTTTTGGAATGTGTCCAGGATACAAACAAGACCATTTTTGCAAAATATTTCAACTAAAATCTCTTTGCGGGTTCTCAACATAATCAGGACTTCATTCGCATCATCTACATCTTCACTCTGCAAACCATGTGGAGTTCATGGAAAAGTGTACTTCCCTCTGTACCACTAGTTAGCGCTTCTTCCCATTCCATTCACGTGTGGTGTGCGGAGAGAATGGTTGTTAAAACGAGTCTTGTCTTCGCGATTCCTACAGCAGTGACATGTTGGGAGTTGCAAGATATGCCTAGAGTCTTCCGTTAAGTCTGGTCCTTCAAACTTTGTAACTAAGTTTTCACGTATCACTCTGCGTCTATCTTCAAGCGTATGCAAGTTCAGTTACTTCAGCATCTCCGTGACGCTTGCACATGAATCAAGCAAACCTGTGACCGTTCGTGCTACCCTTTATTGTTTATGATCCTTATCTCCCGTTGGTTCTATTTGATATAGGTACCATACACATGAGCAATATTCTGTAATAGGTCACATTTCTATTTTGTTAGCAATACCTTTTGTAGATAGGGTGCATTACGGGAGGATCCTACCAATGAAGCGAACTCTCTTACCAGGTTTCCCTTCGACCTAGAGTAAATGATCGTCTGATGTGATATTCCGACAAACAGTTACACCCAGATACTAGTATGAGTTTCTGTTGTGACTCACTGATATTGTGGTCATAGGATGCTAGAGTTCTTCGTTTTGTGAAGTGCTTAATTTTTCATACGTTTACCCCACTTTGAAATATTTTCAAGATCTGACAGTATACTTCTAGATACTTTCAGTCACCACTTCATTATATACTGAAGCGCCAAAGAAACTGGTATCGAGATACGTCTCAAATACAGAGATATGTAAACAGGCAGAATACGGCTCTGCGGTCGACAACGCCTACATAAGACAACAAGTGTCTGGTGCAATTGTTAGATCGGTTACTGCTGCTACAATGGCAGGCTATCAAGATTTAAGTGAGTTTGAACTTGGTGTTATAGTCGGCGCACGAGCTATAGGACACACCATCTCCGAGATAGGGATGAAGTGGGCATTTTAACGTACGACCATTTTACGAGTGTACCGTGAATATAAGGAATCCGGTAAAATATCAAATCTGTGACATCACTGAGGCCGGAAAAAGATCCTGCAAAAACGGTATCAACGACGACTGAAGAGAATCGTTCCACGTGACAGAAGTGGAACCCTTCCGCAAATTGTTGCAGATTTCAGTGCTGGGCCATCAACAAGTGTCGGCGTTCGAAACATTGAGCGAAACATATTCTATATGGGCTTTAGAAGCCGATGGCCCACTCCTGTACACTTGATGACAGCACGACACAAAGCCTTTACGCCTCGCCTGGGCCCGTCAACACCGACATTGGACTGTTGATGACTGGAAACATGTTTCCTGGTCGGATGAGTCAGGTTTGAAATTGCATCGAGTGGATGGACGTGTACGGGTATCGAGACAACCTCACGAATCCATGGACCCTGAATGTCAGCAGGGAATTGTTCAAGCTAGTGGAGGCTCTGTAATGGTGTGGGCTGTGTGCAGTTGATGCGTCTAGATACGACTCTGACAGCTGTCTGATCATCTGCATCCATTCATGTCCATTGTGCATTCCAACAGACTTGGCCAATAGCAGCAGGACATAGGGACATCCCACACTTCCAGAATTTCTACAAAGTGGCTCCAGGAACAGTCTTCTGAGTTTATACACTTCCGCTGCCCACCGAACTCCCCAGACATGAACATGATTGAACATATATGTGATGTCTTACAGCGTGCTGTTCGGAAGAGACCTCCACCCCTCACACTCTTACGGCTTTATGGACAGCCCTGCAGGATTTCATGGTGTAAATGCCCTCCAACACTACTTCAGACATTAATCTAGTCCATGCCACGTCATGTTGCGGCACTTCTGCGTGCTCAGGGGAGGGGGGAGGGGGGGCTACACGATATTGGGCAGGTGTACCAGTTTCTTTGGTTCTCCAGTGTAGATAACTGCTTCAATCTACAAAAAGGCTGAGGCTACTCTCAATAGCGTCTGTGAAGTCATTAATATACAGCAGGAACCTCAGCACAGTTCGCTCAGGTGCGCATGACATTACTTTTATATCTGCTGACGACTCCCCATCCAAGATAACATGCTGCGTCCTGGGCAGCAAGCAATCCTCAACAGTCACGGTATCTCAGCTAATACGCAATACTGTCGTACTTTTACTGTAAAGTCAGAAAATACTGCATTTGCCTAACTATTTTGCTCCATGGCTTTTAAGACGTCATGTGAGAAAAGTGTGTGTTGGTTTCCTTGATAGATGTTTTTTGGAATCCCTGCTGATTTTCAAGGAGGAGGTCATTTTGGTCAATATACTTCCTTTCATTTGGTCTCAGAATATGTGCTAGGATTCTACAACAGGTGGAAGGAAAGTTATAGGACGTCAGTTTCGTGGATCACTTCTACTGTTTGTGGTTTCTTCTAACTACTGAACACAGTTCTTTGTTGGAGGGGTGTACGTTGTAATATGGTTAACATACGAGCTAACTCCGTCGCAGATTCTTTGTGGGGTTTGATAGGGGTTCATCGCCACTGACATTAATATTTGTGTCATTAATCTTTCAAGTGGTGTGAGAAATAACCTGAAGAAAGAATCCTTTGTAAAGCAGCATTTGCTAATGGAATTCAGCATTTCTACCTTTGCTTTGCTACTCTCAACTGCAGGTCTTTCCATGATGGTCTGGACACACTAACTTTGGTGCCACTAACAGCCTTAAGAAATCAGCAGAAATCTTTGAACTTTGTGAGAGATCTTTCAGTATAGTTGTGCTACGATTCGAAGGCTTCATGCATTGCCCCTTGGCATCTAAGGGCGTTTCATCTAACATTTATCTGCCTATGGCCCCGTGCTTTGTTTTAGACTCATTACGCAGTAGTATTTGTTTCTTTAGGAGTTTATTTGCAGAGACTGTATACCATGGAGGATCCTTCCCATCATGAACTGTTTCTAACAGGGTGGAATGGTAAACTACTCTTCCAATCTTGAGCCACAGGTCTTCTCCATGCTCCTGTCCAGTGTCCAGAGCTAAACGTTTCAAGCTCCTGATTGAGATAGAAAACTACTGTCTAATTAATGTATTCAATACATAAGTTTTTCTACTTGTTTTAGCTGCCCTTTGTCATTTGGTAATCACTGACGCTACAATTCCAGCATGGTGTGCGACATCAGTTTCAAAATAGACATTCTAAAAGACATCAGGTGTCTACGTTTTCTTTCGATTCAATATATTCCCGTCACGAGTGGACTTCCGTACTATCTGTTCAAGGTAGTTTTCAGTGAAGCGATTTAGTATTGTCTCGCAGGACATCTTGCCACGCCTACTTCTTACATACTTGTTACCAGGCCAGTTGATGTTGGATAATTAAAGTGAGTAGAAAGGGCACGGCCGACTTCCTTCCCCGTCAGTCCCTGATCCGATGAGACTGATGACCTCGCTGTCTGGTCTCCTCCCCCAAACGATACAATCCAGTGAGGACTGTTTTTAGGAAACGTACATACGTACTAGCGACCTGAATTTTTCTCTAAAGCTTAGGTTACATCTGGCGTTGAGTCTGGCGAGCGATAAAATTTAGCTATACTTGTTTTGTAAATAAAAAGAGCCATTTCTTGCTGAGATTTAATTTATGTCTCCCAGATGCACTGCGCCTATTATTTTAAAGCTTCCTCAGTTGGATGTATAGTGATACAGTTTTGTTTTGATATGTGATAGTTGCATATTATAAAACAGTTCACGTTTATTTTTTACGTAAATAAGTGATTACTTGCAGTTCTTCGCGTTTTTGGTTGGCATCTACGTTCCCTCTCATCTGATCACATGCTGGAGGTCGCACTGTAACTTCACTTACGAAACATAAGCACGTTTTCATATGCGAACCTTTTTTCTCCACAATTTCCATATTTTTTGTCCTTATTGCTGTGGAGTGCTATTAGTCTTCCGTCACTAATTGTAGATATTTGTAACTACTGTGAGTTCACATTCTGTTTGGTTTATTTACGTATGTGCTGTCAACCTAACGAAGTACATGATTAAAACGAACATCTGTTCTTTTCTGTTTTATTTTTGTAACTGTGTATTGTCTGTGCGTGCCTGCGTGTGTAAGAGAGAGAAAGAATGTGCACATTTTCGAGAGACAGCGCATGAAGATAGCATAGACAACAGAGAATTCTATCCAAAAATACAACTCAAAACATACAAAAGACAGAGGCGTATACCAGAAAGCAGGTATGTATCAATTACAGTGTAACATTTGCGATGGAAGATACATAGAACAAGTAGGCAGAACATTTGATGTCAGATACAAAGAGCCTGGAAGTATGGGACAAAACTCCACATCTGCAGAACATCTAAAAGAAAACAATCAAAATCACCCTCAAGATAGTGAGATATGAAAATAAGTAGAAGCAATAATGAAAAAACCTCCTACGCCTGCAAGAAAATTACCACATACAGAAAACCACAGCAGATAAGGAAACCCTATTGGAAAATCAAGTACACATATCAAATAACTCATTGTTTACACTAGTAGATAAAATAATAGAGTAACTCACCAATAGATGATTATTGTCATAAAATAATAATACAATCCAACCCCTTCCCACTCACTTGCCCACGTAACTCTCCACAAAACATTCAAATCAAACTCAAATCAATTCAATACCAGAACTCATTAGCAGCTATTACATTCGTATTCAGTATTCTACAGCCACCTACACAGACACACACACACACACACACACACACACACACACACACACACACTCACACACATACAAAACACATACACATTCTCTCTTTCTCTCTTTATATACACACACGAAATACTAATCCATATGTATACCCGTCTTTTCTCTCTCGCTCTTACACACACCACACAAATAATAATCCATGTGTAGACTCGCTCTTTCTCTCCCTCTTACACACACACACACACACACACACACACATACACATACAGAGAGAGACAGAGAGACAGAGAGAGAGAGAGAGAGATAAACATAACAGAAATGAATATAAATTAATTTTCATCAAATACTTCGTTAGGATGGCACCGTGTACATAAACAAACCAGACAGGGTGATACAGAAACTGAACTCATAATCGTTAGTTTAATTACAGTTTTCGATCAAATATCTACAACTTGTGACAGAAGACTAATAGTGCTGCAAAGCAATAAAGGCAAACAATATGAAAATTGTGAAGCAAAAAGTTTGGAAGATGGAAGCGTGCTTATGTTTCATAAGTGAAGTTATACCTCTATCATGTGAGATGAGAGAAACTGTAGATGCCAACAAAAAACGCGAAGAACTCTTAAGTAATCACATATTTACGTAAAAAAACGACACGCAAATTATTTTTTAATCTACTAATATCACAAATCAAAACAAAACTCTATCTACATCTACAGCCATACTCCCCAAGCCACCTGACGGTGTGTGGCGGAGGGTACCTTGAATACCTCTGTCAGTTCTCCCTTCGATTACAGTCTCGTATTGTTCGTGGAAAGAAATATTGTCGGTATGCCTCTGTGTGGGCTCTAATCTCTCTGATTTTATCCTCATGGTCTCTTCGCGATATATACTTAGGAGGGAGCAATGTACTGCTTGACTCCTCGTTGCAGGTATGTTCTCAAAACATCAACAAAAGCCCGTACCGAGGTACTGAGCGTCTCTCTTACAGAGTCTTCCACTGGAGTTTATCTATCATCTCCGTAACGCTTTCGCGATTTGTAAATGATCCTGTAACGAAGCGCGCTGCTCTCTGTTTGATCTTCTCTATCTCTTCTGTCAACCCTACCTGCTACGAATCCCAAACCGGTGAGCAGTATTCAAGCAATGGGCGGACAAGTGTAGTGTAACCTACTTACTTTGTTTACGGACTGCATTTCCTAAGGATTCTTCGAATGAATCTCAGTCTGGCATTTGCTTTACCGATGATTAATTTTATATGGTCATTCCATTTGAAATCACTCCTAACGGCTACTCCCAGATAATTTGTGCAATTAACTGCTTCCAGTTGCTGACCTGCTATATTGTAGCTAAACGAAAAAGGATCTTTCTTTCTGTGTATTCGCAGCACATTACACTTTTCCACATTGTGATTCAATTGCCATTCCCTGCACCATGCGTCAATTCGTTGCAGATCCTCCTGCATTTCAGTACAATTTTCCATTGGTACATCCTCTCGATATACTACAGCATCATCCGCAAAAAGCCTCAGTGAACTTCCGATGTTATCCACAAGGTCATTTACATATATTGTGACTAGCAACAGTCCTACGACACTCCCTTGTGGCACACCTGAAATCACACCTACTTCGGAAGACTTCTCTCCATTGAGAATGACATGCTGCGTTCTGTTATCTAGGAACTCCTCAATCGAATCACACAATTGGTCTAATAGTCCATATGCTCCTACTTTTTTCATTAAACGCCTGTAGGGAACTGTATCAAACGCTTTGCGGAAGCCAAGAAACACGGCATCTACCAGGGAACCCATGTCTATGGCCCTCTGAGTCTCGTGGACGAATAGCACGAGCTGGGTTTCACACGATCGTCTCTTTCGAAACCCATGCTGATTCCTACAGAGTAGATTTCTAGTCTCCAGAAAAGTCATTATACTCGAACATAATACGTGTTCCAAAATTGTGCAACTGAGTGACATTAGAGATATAGGTGTATAGTTCTGCACATCTGTTCGACGTCCCTTCTTGAAAACGGGGATGATCTGTGCCCTTTTCCAATCTTTTGGAGCGCTATGCTCTTCTAGAGACCTACGGTACACCGCTGCAAGAAGAGGGGCAAGTTCCTTCGCGTACTCTGTGTAAAATCAAACTGTTATCCCATCAGATCCAGAGACCTTTCCTCTTTTGAGCGATTTTCATTGTTTTTCTATCCCTCTGTCATCTATTTCGATATCTACCATTATGTCATCTGCGTGACAATCTAAAGAAGGAACTACAGTGCAGTCTTCCTCTGTGAAACAGCTTTGTAAAAAGACATTTAGTATTTCGGCCTTTAGTCTGTCATCCTCTGTTTCAGTACCATTTTGGCCACAGAGTGTCTGGAAATTTTGTTTTGATCCACCTACCGTTTTGACGTATGACTAAAATTTCTGCAAAGTCAGTATATAGAACTTTATTTTCGAATTCGTTGAACGCCTCTCGCATAGCCCTCCTCACACTACATTTCGCTTCGTGTAATTTGTGTTTGTCTGCAAGGCTTTGGCTATGTTTATGTTTGCTTTGAAGTTCCCTTTGCTTCCGTAGCTGTTTTCTAACTCGGTTGTTGTACCACGGTGGCTCTTTTCCATCTCTTACGATCTTGCTTGGCACATACTCATCTAATCCATACTGTACGATGGTTTTGAACTTTGTCCAGTGATCCTCAACACTATCTGTACTTGAGATAAAACTTTTGTGTTGAGCCGTCAAGTACTCTGAAATCTGTTTTTTTTTTTCACTTTTGCTAAATACAAAAATCTTACTATCTTTTTTAATATTTCTATTTACGGCTTTAATTACCGATACTGTAACCGCTTTATGGTCGCTGATTCCCTGTTCTGCGTTAACTGTTTCAAATAGTTCGAGTCTGTTTGTCACCAGAAGGTCTGATATGTTATAGCCACAAGTCGGATCTCTGTTTAACTGTAGGCCCCACTGAAGATGCCTTAAAGTAAAAAGTGAAACTCATCTGGTAGAATTAAAATACACTGCAGCAAGAAAAGGTGGCTTTATTTACAAAAAAAGTATTTATGTGCTTACTGCCGATGATGCCCACGCAAACAAACTTGTTATTCACGAGATGCCAAGCATTTTTATGTGGTCTACACTAGAAATTCAGAAGACTTCACCTGAACGTTCACAAAACGATACCACACAGGAAATTCAACACCATATGCAAATGTAACGATTTTGTACATAAATGTCAATCCAAAGATTAAAACCAGTTCACCCAGTGCTCAAAAATCAATGCATGCTGCCCACAAATCCCTATACTCTACAAAACAAAATCTAAAATACGAGTTATATAAGAAAGAAAAATGCAACTTGCAAACACCGTTCATAATATCGCAGCTCTACCGCAACCGCTCAACAAGATCGAAAATCACACAAAGTCTGCTATACAGAGAATGGAAACAGTTCATAGAGCAAAGATTTGTCAACTCCAAAACCTCCACTCGCAACACAATAACTCTAAACACAAACAACAAAAATATACACACAAATTCAAACCAAGATTAGTGAACTTTACAGACAAACAAATAAACAGCAAAGAAAGACAAATGTTGGAAAAAGAATGAAAATGCAATGTAAATTCTAAAATAGATGAAGATTAGGCAGAAAATCTGATTATATAAGTAGGAAGTGTATTGATAAGGGAAGATAGGAGAGAAAACCGTAATGTCAACATTGGATTAACTAGTGAACTAGTAAAAAAAAAAAAAGAAAGAAACCCGTAAGATAATAACCAACATGAAAACAAATCAACACAGGAACAATTTTAACACTCAGGATAATTAGGAAAAAACTTAAAAATGAAAAACTCATCTTCTCAAAAGCATACAAGGGGAATGCAGTCGTACCTATAGACAATGAACAATACATTAAAAAAACAAGAATTTTTCTCACAAAATAACATTACAAAATTAAAATCAGACACAACAAACAGTTTACAGACAAAGTAAAAAACACTCTGAAAAATATAGGGGTCATACTGGGTAAGATGGATAGAAGAAAACTGACACAGATTAATCACACTAAACTTGTCCTCAGAAGCCAACCAAAGATCCACAAACTAAATCTTCTGAGGCCGAATCTGGATTTCAGAAAATCACCCACTTACAATCTTCTTGAATACATGTTACAATCTTACTGTCTGAAAATTTCAAAGTATAGAAGAAAGAACCACTGAAAACATTACACAGCTAATACAACAAATAAAACACATAAAGATCCCAGACACAGCAACACTCCTCTCATCTGATACAGAAAGCATTTACTCCAACATATCAGTACTAGGAAAAATAGATATCATAGATAAAAACCTGAACACACATAGTCTACTCCCTGATGAATAGACTAATGAAATCCTGACATTAATGAAGCTCATAGCACAAAAAATTACTTCAGATTCAATAATAAATCTTATTTACAAGAAGATGAATTACCAATGGGGTCCTTAGTTTCAGGAGCTTTAGTATATATTTTTATAAACCACTCTGAGTAGAACATTTTCACAAAAAAATATTAGCAAAGGAATATAACATACTATATTGGTTCAGGTATATGGATGACATCCTCTGCTTAGTAGACAAACCACAAACAAGCTGATCTCTCAAAGGCTTTTGATTGTGTAAATCATGAAATTCTGCTAGACAAGCTCAAGTATTGTGGCATGAGTGGGACAGTGCACAAATGGTTTAATTCGTACCTAACTGGAAGAGTGTAGAAAGTTGAAATAAGTAGTTCTCGTAACATGCAAAGATCAGCACATTCCTCAAACTGGGGAACTATCAAGAATGGGGTTCCACAAGGGTCAGTCTTGGGTCCTTTGTTGTTCTTATTATATATAAATGACTTGCCATTCTATATTCATGAAGAGGCAAAGTTAGTTCTCTTTGCTGATGATACAAGTATAGTAATCACACCTGTGAAACAAGAATTATCTGATGAAATTGTCAATACTGTCTTTCAGAAAATTACTACGTGGTTCCTTGTAAACGGACTCTCACTGAATTTTGATAAGACACAGTACATACAGTTCCGTACAGTGAATGGTATGACGCCATTAATAAATATAGACCTTAATCAGAAGCATATAGCTAAGGTAGAATATTCCAAATTTTTAGGTATGTCCATTGATGAGAGATTAAATTGGAAGAAACACATTGATGATCTGCTGAAACGTTTGAGTTCAGCTACTTATGCAATAAGGGTCATTGCAAATTTTGGTGATAAACATCTTAGTAAATTAGCTTACTACGCCTATTTTCACTCATTGCTTTCATATGGCATCATATTTTGGGGTAATTCATCACTGAGGAATAAAGTATTTATTGCACAAAAGCGTGTAATCAGAATAATAGCTGGAGTCCACCCAAGATCATCCTGCAGACATTTATTTAAGGATCTAGGGATATTCACAGTAGCTTCTCAGTATATATACTCTCTTATGAAATTTGTTATTAACAACCAAACCCAATTCAAAAGTAATAGCAGTGTGCATAACTACAATACTAGGAGAAAGGACGATCTTCACTATTCAAGATTAAATCTAACTTTGGCACAGAAAGGGGTGAATTATACTGACACTAAAGTCTTTGGTCACTTACCAAATAGTATCAAAAGTCTGACAGATAACCAACAAGTATTTAAGAAGAAATTAAAAGAATTTCTGAATGACAACTCCTTCTACTCCATAGAGGAATTTTTAGATATAAATTAAGAAAAAAAATTATTAAAAAATAAAAAAAATAAAAATAAAGAAAAAATAAAGAAAAATAAAAAAACACACAAAAAAATAAAGTTGCTATATTAACTTAAGTATGTTGTTAAATTAACCTAATTATGTCATGTATTGGAAAATTCGACTCGTTCCACATCATTACGAAATATCGTATTCATGATCCATGGAACTAGTATTAATCTAATCTAATCTCTAATCTAATCTAATCAACTCATTGTTTACACTAATAGATTAAGTAATAGAGTAACACTCCAACAGAGGATTATAACCAAATTATTATAATACCACCCAACCTCTTTCACTCACTTGTCCATGAATGCCTTCACAAAACATTTAAAACAAAACTCAAATCTAAATTTAAAATCTTCTGGGCTGTTAGGCCGCGTCACATTTCCTCTAAAATAATAAACGTTTCGACCCCTTTGCTTGGGTCTTCTTCAGGATCTTCCGGTGTCGGCTACTGTTTCGGTGTCAACAGCGCCAAATACACCACTTCTATTTCCTATTAGTCTGCTACAAATCAGCTTTCTGGACCTAGTATAATTTAAGCTCAATTGCTTTTTAGGAGAGCTTGAAAATCCGGCATTTTGTTGCGAATAATTCAGTAACTGATGACTAGCATTTTAATACTCTGGCTTTGTCAGACATTTCTTTGGAGCTTACACTAATACTTGGGAGTCTTCTACAGCTATCATTATCTGGATTTGATGTAGTTGCCTAATCTAAGAAACCTTTGTGTGCTATCTGGGTAGCTGTCTCTGATGTTAAGTGCACATATAGCGTGATCCTACGTTTCTCAACTCAATGTCAAAGTCTCAGCCTTGCCTACAACTTTTTAAGTATCTGGTTCAAGCCTTCCTCCACACTACTCAGACCCAGGGGCTCAGATCAGTTCTGAGAACAATGCTGCAGCTTGTTAACGTAACTGAACTTCCGTTACCAACCTTGTCTGCCAACAGCTGAAATGATCTAAGTATGAACTTGGAGCACAAACGACAGATGTCGTGCATCACATTCCTCACTTGGTTGCACCGTGTTCCCTCAACGGCTGCCTGAATAGCCTCTTCAGTTTGTTGAATGACGCCTCCAAGACTACACATTGCGTGCACATGGTGATCGTTGACATCTCATGCTACATTTCTAAAATAGTTACCATTAATTGGCGTACGTTTTAACAGCCGACTATTACTAAACCCTTACTATTTTGCGTTTGCCTCCCTTTGGCGAGAGGCAAAGCATTTCTGAAGAGGTGTATTGCACCTCACTGGCTCGGTTTTAGTTTCAGTGGAAGACAGTGGTTATGGGGATGAACGTAATAATTTGATATTTTCCTGGACTCCCTCTCTCCCGTAAAGGGCCCCGGGAACTAACTCATAGCACACCATTCGCAGTCATGAGGGCGAGTGGTAACATATCCTGTGCTTCCTGTCAAGGAGAGTGTGTGCACGGGAAAGGACAGTTATTGGGGTACCTTTGGTATCTCTAGTACACGTCCCTTGGTAGCTCTTCCAACATACCTGTTTTCAGCAGCTCCACATCTTTTGACAGCAGTCAAGGTAATTTTCAACTGCTTTCGAACATCAACTAACTCATCCTGTACCCGAGAACAAATTCCACACTGGGGCTACATTGTGACTGGTGCAGTGTTTTACAGAAGAGAGAAAAATGACATTAAATTAAACTTTCTTGTCCTTGTTTTTAATTCTGTGTCTCTTTGATTATGTAGAATAAAGACATTTCTGAAAGGGAGGGAAAACTAAATACCATACAATATAATGGTTACAGCACATGCTTCAGTATTGGAGAGTATTTTACTTCCAGGGTAATGTACCTAGGAACACATGATGTTTCCTGGACGGTGTTTCAAGCGAGTGAACATTTTTAGTCCTACATATTTAAGTGCTGTGTAGTACGATGGAGCTTTTCTGATGATATTCTTAATTCCTTAGTTATTGAATTTTATGGTGAGTAAAATTCAGTATATTTTTAAAATTAGTTAGATAAAGTGTGGACAGTCGAAGCGTACATTTACAATATTGCATCATCTTGTACCTTGAAAGGGGAGGTCTTCTAGCATGGTGCATGTGATATTTGTTCATGAACTGAGTTTCTGTAATGTCTTAACAAGTTTATCTGTGTTGAAAAATGGGAATGTTTCTTGGTTTCCGACAGTTTCCATTTCATGTTGTATTTAACTTGTAACTGGTTTTGATAATACATGTGCTTAATTTTATTACGCTTGCTGATTACTGATGTATAGTAGGGTAGTAATGTAACAGATAGATGATTTAATACAGCACTGACAAGATTTTCTCGATTGCAACACTTTTAAATTTATGTAAAATGTTTGCACTCGGTATATGGTCTTGGAACATAATTTCAAATTTCAAGAAACCTTGCTTTTCCAGAGTAACTTTTTTTAATTTCAGGAAAAGACTGCATCACACAAAAATTCAATGCTATCATTTAAAAATGGATTAAGAAAATACCTTAAGCTACTATCACAGAACTGGCTAGAGCGTAAAGACTGAAAAATATTCCAAGATACAACACTCTTACCCAACTGCAGCTTACATCGCCCTTTTACTTCGAAGTATGCTCTGCATGACAGTCATAGCTTCCGCGACACATAACTTCCGGAAATTTTCAAAAATACACGATCACATGACGTTTGAGGCGACGAGTTTTTTGCAGTAGTATACTGTTACTAAAATTGCATTAACCATCAGCTTACAGTACAGCTGATGCTGTAGCAAGAAATACGTTTTTCTTGGCACTCGACGTTCTGAAAAACGCACTCAGTAATTTTGGTACAATGAACATGTTTATATTTTACGAAAAGTTTGTGAACGGAGTACTGAAAGAACATTTATTCTACAAACGCGATTTTATTCGGAGATAAAGAAAATATTTTGATACGGAAGAGCAGCGTCTGAGTTATTAAGAAGTTCGGTGCAGTGACTACAGTAGTCAAGGAATACAGAAAACGTTTTCACGGTCACTGCATTGCCTGTTCCTTCGAACATGGATGAATGTCTGAAGAAACATTGCGTCGTACCTATTAATAACACAGGCACTCTATTTCATATTTATTCGCCAATACGAAGTCCTCGACTCAGAATAAATGTGTTCTTCCTGAACAGGAATATACCTTACGTACGAGTGCAGGTTGTGACACAAAGGTGACCTCATATTGGAGTTTGGGTGTGGCCGTGATTCGCGCACGGAAATCCAGTTTCGGATCCCGGTAAGTTCTGTCAGATCCAGTCTGCTTCGCTCGAGTGCACAGCGCTCTTCGCTTTATATTCTCTTTGAGTGAGAAACACGCGTGGCCGGAGCACTGAAAGAGTACTGTCCAGTTAACCCTCACTCTGTTTAACTGGTGGCTGTAATATGAGTATAGCAGTCCTTTGCTTAAACTTTCTTCTGGTGTGTGTGTATCTGTCAGGATAAGTAATAAATGCGAGTTTTCTGACTAACGGAGATTCAGTTAATAAATAAGATATGTTTGACTCTCAGTAATGTGCTAAGATTAGCACATTACTTTCGTAGAAAACATCACAAAATAACCTTCGGTAAGGATCACATACACGTTGAGGTACAGCGTGCTATATCTTAATCTCACGTTAAAAGCATAATGTAAAGTGAAACGTGACTTAAAACACTGTAGAAAAATACCGAGATGTTCAGCCGCAGCAGTAGCTGTGGACGTACAAGCAAGAGGCATACGCTCTTGACCTAATGAAAATGCTAGAAATTCAACAAACATGCGATTATCTAGTTAACAACCATAGTAATATAAATAACATTTAACTATTTTTGCGTGTCTTGATGAGTGAAGGTGAACAATAGTTGCTCGAAATGGGCTGTAAACAAATCAGTGCTGTTGCTATTGTGCTCCTGGGCCCATTGAATGATTTCATTAAGCCGTCCACGCGAGTCTCCACTGCGCAAACCTTTTCGTGTCTACGCCTAGTTGAACCTCTCTCTCTCTCTCTCTATCTGCAGTGTCTCGCCCCCCTCCCTCTCCCCTTCCCCCATATCTTCCTCCAGTACCAAACGGACTTTCCTTCATTTCTCAGGTTGTATCACATCAAGCGGTCTCTTCCTTTACCCAAGTTGTGCCATGATTTTCATTTTTCACTCATTACATTTAGTACCACTTCATTAATTGTCCGATTTACGTATCTAATCTTCAGCTTTTGCTGTAGCACCACATTACTGAAGATTCTATTCACTTCTTTTCTGTACTGCTTGCTATCCACGTTTCTCTTCCTTACAAACTTACACTCCAAAGAAATACATTCAGAAGAGAAGAAATGTATTCACTATTGCCAATACGATTAGACTTCAGCTGTACAATTCACTAGCGACGTATGAAAGTTTGGGCCCGACCAGGATTTGAACACGTATTTCTCGCTTTACGCGAGCGGTGCCGTATCCGAGCACGCGTCACGGGCCGATCCAAACATCCGTCCACATCCTGCGCTCGCATAGTTGCTGTGATTCCCGCATAGAGAGAGACTTACTTCATTATCGTGCATGCGTGCATGCATCTTGGAAGGATATTGCATAGTGCACTGTAAAACAAAGACACAGTAAAATTGTATTACATGCCTAGACAGGGCGAGACAGAAATGAAATATAATAAGATGAAACACCTAAAACCGTCCGTACAAAGTTATTTATTTATGGCTACCAGTTTTGGTGCTTCAGTGCACCATCTTCAGGCCTTATGTGTCCGCGGGTCCGGGCTGGGGGAGGGGGGGGGGGGTCGTTGTTACTGTACTGCCATCAGAAATAGTTTATGGTACTCCAACTATCAAAAATAGTTGATGATGGTAACGCAACTATGAACTATCAAAAATTGTTCGTGGTTGGAGATATAATATCGTTGTTAAAGATACTTGTAGCATTCACGTAATGGTGGTTATTTATATTGCATCTTCTGTTATTCATTGTTTTTATGTCGTTCTGAGGGTAGTCAGTGAAAACCAGTTACAGATGATGGCCACTGATGAATCGTGTAAACGGATGCTGATAACCCTCTCCCCCCCCCCCTCCCTCCCAAGCGTCAGTTAAGGCCTGGAGATGGTGCAGTGAAACATCGAAACTGATAGTCGTGTAATGAATAACATCGTAAGGAAGGCTGTAGGTGTTCCATTTTATTACATAAGAGAACAGCCGAAGTCTCTCAGACTTCCAGTCACAAGGATGGACATACAGAAACGTAATAAAATAAGTATCTGCGGAATCGCAGCAAATGTGTGAGTGCAGGACTTGGACACACGGTGACGTTTGTGTGTTTGGGTCGGCCCGGTAAGCGTGCTCAGATAGCCGAAATAGTTTGCCTTCAGCAGGGCAGCAGTGCGGACGTGCTGTTTGTGTCCTCGCAGCGGAGTGTTTGTTTACTCAGAACTCGACCATTTCGCGCTCCCTGGCTGAATCATATAGACCAGAATGGCGTATCAATACAGAAAATCGACGCACATATTTACTTTCCGAAACGAATTTGCACGGCCAAAAGCATTCGAAGTCGAACGACTGTTACAAAAAGAGGTGAAGATTCCGGCGGCCGACATCATCGGTATACATCTATCCACTGTAATCAGTATAGTCTATGTGAAGATCATCAACAATGCAACATGTAAACGGATCCTTCGGGAAAGAAAACAGAGCCTCCGCTTCTGCCACGCTGGTGGCAATGTGGGTACTGTGGACGTCAATCGTACTGGTTTGGGACTTCGCACATTCGAGACCTTTGAACTTTTATTTGAACTCCCAGCAGAAGAAGTCAAGTCGGCTCTTCACCCCTGCGGTAAGGTATATGGCACATACCCTGTCCTGAACGGAGTCAGACAGGTCGGAATTGAGGTTAAAAAACATGTCCCCTCGTGTCTGTATATCGTCGGTTGCCGTGTCATCGTCATTTACTACGGACATCCAGGAACATGTTCCGGATGTGGGATGGAGGGTGACCTCCGATCCGAGTGCCTCCGACGCCGGATCACGCAACTGTAGCCTGAGGGCACGGCGCCACCGTCGCAGCCGACACTGCTTGCCGTGACTTACGTTCCCGCCCTCACGACTGCTGCAGCTTCACCACTGCATCCGACACTCCCCGGTGACTCAGTGCAGCATCCTGCAATGCGGCGGGAAGACGAAACTCCCGTCTTACGTGTCGCGGACTCCACCCCAACAGCGCCGCCCCCGTCGGCGAATAACGATTTCCATCACGATAAAATGGTGATAGATTCATTGATCGTGCCAACTACGGCCTTTGTGCCAGAGTGTCGTGAGTCGCTGCCTCCGTCTGACACAGAAGGCATACAAGAAAGCAACGATTCCCAAAGCTCCGTAAGCGGAGGTGCAGAGTAACTTGAGAACGCGTTGAGGGCCAGCCGCCGGAAGACGAGGACTCGACCCGCCGAGGCGATGCTCCCACAGAGGCAGCCGTCGCAGTCTGCAGGAGGCTGCATCGTCAGTGGTGCCGGCACTTTAGGAACGGTTCCGACCAATGTGTCGGGGTGACGGAGCAGCTCGACACTCAATACCGAATCGATAACTTGGCACCCACAGTTCGACAACAGGCTTATCGTGGCGTCACAATTAACCTTAATACGACTGGAACAGTGGTGGTCCATCTGTTGCGAGAGATGCTACGTGCGTCGGATCTTGACTTTGCTTTATTGCAAGAAGCGCGCCTGGCGTCTCTACCCGACTTCTACGACACCTGGTGATCAGACTGGCAATGGTAGTGAGTGGCGGTATTCCTGTCGAAGAAGTTACTTACCTCCTCTCAGCCAGGGCACTGGCAATCAAAGCGCTGGGTACACGTACAATTAATGTGTATGCTCCAACGGGAACCGACAAACGCAGCTAAAGATCGCAGTTCTACGCAAAGGACATCACCCCTCTCTTTCTTTGTCTCTACGATCACTATATCTTCGGCGGCGATTTTAATTGTGTGCTCCACCCCAAATACCAGGAGCCACACTTTTCGATTTGTCAAGAATTTCAGACATTAGTGCGAGACCTGCATTTCGTCGCCGCTTGGGAGAAAATGCGAGTTGTCCGCCCCAGGCACACATTGTTTACTAGTTACTCAGCTAGTCGTCTCGATCGGATCTATGTCTCACACGATCTTGCGCCGGAAGTGTCGAACGCCGAATGGTGGCCAATTGCCTTCTCCGACCACAGCACCTTCGTATACACGGTCACCCTCCAGCAAAATCGTGTATGGCGCAGCGGTGGTATATGGAAGATAAATGTGGCAGATCTCCAGGACCGAAATTCGCGTCAGATTATTGCCGCCGCGTTGGAGGATTGCGAAACACGTCTTTCACGATACCCTTCGTCGTTGGCACGATGGAAGGAATGTGCAAAACCAGCGTTCCGGCGGCTGCTAATACAATATGGAAAGCACATAGCAGCCCGGAATCGTCACAGTTTGGACAGTTTTTACACGATGCTTCGCGTCCCAACCGCCGCCACCTGACCAACATATGGCAAGCCGCCGAATTAAAGCCAATATATTGCCTCTTACGTGGCGAAAATTAGAAGGGATCATCGTGCGGTCGCGTCGTCAAGACCGAGCGTTCGGTGAAATCCCATCTATGCACCACAAAATGCTTGATAGCCGTTGACGCCTAATCGTGGACCTCACTTTGCCGGATAGTCGATCCTTAACCACCGAGGCAACCATTTTGCAAGCCTTTGCAGACCATTATCGACATTTCTACCAGGAGAAGAATAGAGAGGATGGAGACGGTAGCGACATTTTGCAGACTCGTCGCTTTTAGTGGAGATTAAGCAGGACGACAAGGAGGGCGCCCTGCACTTAACCAGTCGCCCGATCAGGATGGCCTGCCGGTCGAATTCTGTCGGGCTTTCCGCACCCTGATCGTGCCACATTGGATCGCCATGTACCGAGAGCTGATGTCCCCCGGCTTTTGCGTGCTACCTGCCTCCGTCTAAGGATTACTCATCCCGATACCCAAGCTATCCAGAGGTGGGTCGATTGAGGACTACCACCCGATTACAATGTTAAATTCGGACTTATAAGATGTTTGCCGGGCTCCTGGCAGCGGGCATAAAGAAGGTCCTGCCACTAATCCTTTCAACGGAGGAAACGGCACAAGGAGGAGAGTCCAGTATGCAAACGGCCACTGGTGAATGTAAGGATTAGATAGCTCTCGCCATATCCTGTCGCCTCCGAGCTGCTGTGATCTCAATTGACTTCGACCACGCTTTTGACAGAATGCACCACAAGTTTCTTATGTCCGATCTATCACGCATTAGTTTCCCATCTGACTTCCTCGACGTAATTTTGCACCTGTTACGCTGAGCATCATCCATTGTACTGGTAAAGGGACGTATGAGGTGTCCCTTGCCAATCCAGCGTTCGGTTCGACAAGGATGTCAAATGGTTGGTTCAAATGGCTCTGAGCACTATGGGACTCAACTGCTGTGGTCATAAGTCCCCTAGAACTTAGAACTACTTAAACCTAACTAACCTAAGGACAGCACACAACACCCAGCCATCACGAGGCAGAGAAAATCCCTGACCCCGCCGGGAATCGAACCCAGGAACCCGGGCGTGGGAAGCGAGAACGCTACCGCACGACCACGAGATGCGGGCAAACAAGGATGTCCACACTCCACGATTCTTTATGCGATCATAGAGGGCTGAAACGCAGACTTTCGGGGTTTACGATGAGGGGTCATATCTTCCATTGCAGAGTGTATGCTGATGTCCTTCTACTGCTGTTTCGATTAAGTGACGAGGTGCGATCCCTGCTCGAATGGATTAAGCGATATGGATTGGCAACGAGAAGCTGCACGAATGTAGCCAAGTCGGCGGCGAATCATATCGGAAGGGGCCTCCGGGAGGGCTGAGTGGCGCCCTCCCACAGGTGTATTTGGCTCTTTCGTATACACGAGATGTGCGTCGCATGGCTACCGTGTCTACTGCTGGCGATACGCACTGAAGTCTACCAGAACCTACTTCGTTTCGTGTATCTCATACAGCGTCTCCAGTATCTTAACCTTTATGTGGCAAGCAAGTTCATACACATGGCGCAGCTTCTCCTACTACCGACAGCGATGGCACGCAGACTACAGGCGTCATTTGGATATTAACTAACTGCTGGGTTGCTATTTAAAGTCCGCTACGACACCCTCACCCTCCCTCCCTATGAGGGTGCCTGGGACTTATAAAAGAACGAGCACGGGCTGCAGGCTTATATTTGTGCACAATGGCGAGACTGTGACCCGTCAACATACTTCACTTACGCGCAGTCTATTGGAAGATCTGATGCCGCCAGCCGTCCTGCCACCTGCGCACTTCGCTCCCTCTCTCTTCCGTATCTCAGCATTCATACTCGTATACGTGCACCCTGATCTACCTGCCACTCGAACTCCGAAGGCGAGAGACATCTGTCTTTGCTGCTGAGATCCATCCCTCGCCGTGTAATGGGGAGTAAAAGCCCGGCTGCACTACGACCTGGGCGGTCCAGCGACCCTCCCCCCTATACGTGTACGAGCAACCTGGAACCGTGCAGTAAACCGTAAATATGTGATGCAACAAAGGTTGCACGCTATTAGGCTGACGGATTCTCCCCACTACCCACAGTGCCGCCTCACGGACGCTGAAGAACATCGTTTCACATGTGGAACAGCGTTTGACGTATGGATGCTAGTACAGAAGATCCTCGCCTGTTACCTTTTCTCTCTAGCCTCACTCGATAGAGCCGAGCCACCTCCTACGCCCAGAGGATAGTTATTTCCCGACCGTGAAGACTCATGCTAACACATGATTTAAAGGCATGTCCATTTATTACTTATTCTGTGATGATGAGAAGATGGTTCTTGACTATTGGCAATATCTCCGAGATCTTCATAGCACACTTGAGCACACTCCTCGCTACCGACAACTCTTCTCAAATTATTGGCGCAGTGTCTTCATAAATCCCCTCACAGTTGGTATGTATCGGGCAGAACAAGTTCCCCGTAGTGGATCGAGACACGAGGCGAAACAGTTATCGACTTGGTACGAACGAACATTGTACGCAGATGGGAAGCGCGAGTGGAATGGCATGCTGGATTTTGTTTTTCCATCGTTTTTTGTTTCCTTTTACCGTGTGGTCATTGTTCAAACAACACAACTATAAGAATTTCCATTCTCTTATTCGTTATTAGATGTTTTGAGTTCATCCGTGTGTTGAAAGGTAGACGCATGAGGTAAATATGGTTTAAAAAAATTCATGTTGAGATGATTTATGTTGTTAAAAATAATAAAAAAAAGCAGCAGATGTAACCAATCGCGTAAATCGGGAATTAAAAAAACTGTTAAAGGGATCGTTCACGTGAAACGGAAAATCTGGGTTGGAGTACCAAAAATTTTAAAAAAAACGCAAAAAAGTTGATAAAGCAACAGCTCGCATAAAGCAGGAAATCCGGGTTCGAATCCCGGTAGAGCCCAAACAACAAACTGTGCTGCCCCGAAATTTAACCGTATTCACAACAGCCAATACATTTCTTCTGTTTCATACAGCTAAAGATAGTAACAGTTGTCTTTTTTTTTAAGATTTACATGCATGTCTGAAGGACGTTGCATAGTGCTTCCGTAAAACATAGACACTGCAAAATAGTACATTCAGAAGAGTCTTCCTAGCAATTACATTTATATTGGATATCAAAATACTTCTCTTTTTCAGAAATGGTTTTCTTGTTGTTGCCAGTCTGTATTTTATATCCTCTCTGTGTCGATCAATAGTAATTTTCTGCCGAAATAGCGAAACTTACCCATTACATGTAGTGTCTCATTCCCTAACCTAATTCCCTCTGCATCGTATGATTTAGTGCGACTACACTTCATTACCATTGTTATACTTTTTTGATGTTCACCTTATAACCTTATTTCAGGACACTATCCATTCTGTTCAACAGAACATAATGTTGTATGTTACAGAATTGCAATGTCGTCGCCAAAATAAATCGTAGGAAAGCTATCAGGTTGCAAGAAAATTTATTGATACCACCACGAAACGGCGGTTACAGATTTGCGGTTAACTATATACAGAATGAACAACACCCGAAAGTTTTTCGGTGCAGTTCTGGTTCACATTGTATAATGAACAATTAACAGGCTCACAAGGAAAATTCTACATTTGATCACATGAAAAGCCACATCACTGATTAGCAAAAATTAGTGAAAACCTAAATGAAATTGGCATTCACGGAGAAATCATTCAAACTAAAGGAAAATTGACAATCATAATTCACAAACACGAATGTACCGAGACGTTTACTGGACGAAATCAAGATGGGCAGAAGAACGTAGAAAGGATCACAATGAACGAATGAAGACGTACTGATAAGAAAAGTAGAAAAAACTGCTAAAAGCTCAAATAGGCTCCTTAGTTAGGTACAACGAATCAAAATACAAATTGTGCAGACTGGGGAAGTGTGGGCCTTTTTATTTATTTTCTTTCAGGTTGTATGTTAAATATTTCCATTTATTTTTTTATATGGAAACATTGGCACATTGTTTCAGCACGTTTACAACAAAGTCTATTCATAAAAAAATATTTCGTACAGTAATACCACCTGGGCCAACCTGCCCCACCCACGGGTCATGTTGACACAGTACTTGGAGCAAGTTGGCTCATATGATATTATCATTTATCTTAGTTACGATTTTGGTTATTTAATTTGCAATACATCGACTTTAATACTCACAGTTTACTTTAATACAAATTCCTACTGGTTTATGATATAAACAACAATAATAAATTGTGGTTTCATTATTCTAATAACAATGTATACCTTCTTCCAACGTTTTATTTGATGGGTGTTACTGTGTGATTCAGCTTCACTGCAGCATTTCGTTTTTAAAAATAGGGTCTTACACAGAACATCCAGACTTTTCTTTAAAGCGTTTTCTTTTCTGTCTGTGAAAGCTTATTATCGACATTATCACATCGAAACACATCTTTCCCTGGAGTGTCTGTCTGTGTTGCTTTCTTTCTTCGTTACGATTTCTCAAATGGCCTGGCTTCTCCAAGCGTTACGAAGCACGATTGGTCACGAGTTACACAGTTTAACTTAACAGCCATTGTTACTGACAGCATAGGTCTACCATTGTGTTCTTGAGCTGTTGAAGGGCTAGCTTCAGCAATTAAACCACAACCAATAGTATTACAATCAGGTCTATCTGTTATGTACGAAGGCATAGGTGAAAATAAAAAAAAGTCGACAACAATGAGTCAAATATCGCTTAGATGTTACCGGTTTAAAATCAGTGCAGGGCACAATATTTGCTTACGTAAAAATTGCATTGAATATACCTAGAATTTGACTACTTTGGACCCAGTAAATTTAATAACAGTATTTACTTACGAGAAGACAGCGTTGCAGGATAGCCATGTGCGCTACGTGCTCCTATTTAAGTGGGCCATCGCGTCCCATCGCCAAATTGTAATTATGGTAGTTCGTATACGAAAACGCATTAGACATTTGTCTCTGTATAGAGTGTCAAAATAAGTATTAATCCATGGCCTTTCATTATTGAACTTACTTGTTTAGTAAGAGCTTTGTCTTGGAGTACACAACAAAATATCTTGAGCGAGCAAAATTTGCTTTCAGTAACAAGAAAACATAAAATACGTGCTCTTTCTCGTTAGACAGTCTGAATGCGCTGACACGTTTGTGGAAAGACAACGGTGTTCTCGCTGTCAACCTCCTTTGTCGGTGGCATATTCTGACGGCATTTTAACGAAATAATAGCAATGGACCATTGTGTCCCTGTAGCCAATGTGCCCCAATTTTCCATTCACCATTCCGAAATGAGTGAACCAATGAATAATAATAATACCTCCTTTGTCACATTGGAGAACATATAAGGATCTGAAACAAGACAATATGCTACATATCGTCTAGTGGACAGAGTTAAAGTGCAAAGATTACAAATGGCGGACCAGAATGAAGTAGCCGCGAACGCCCATCACTTCCTGGTGTACATGATACAACCAGCATCGTGACACAGACAGTTTCCGAGCTTTTCTGATCATAATCTAAAATGTAATATTGGGCAGTAGCAACTTCAACAACCGTGGCTCTTGTTTGCAATTTGGTTCACTACATATTATTCCATCAACTCTGGAACGTGAAGAGCGTAAAAATCACCAGCCACCAAAACGCTGTGACGATACTGTAACCTCTTCAACAATTAAGGCAAAAATGTTTTTTCAACAATTAAGGCAAAAACGTTTTCGTAAATTTAATTGTGCGTAGAACTGTGCAAGAATATTATAATCACATGTTATTATGCAATCTCTTGAATAATTGTAGATATTCAGAGTATTTCGTAAATTCTTTCTCTAGCTGTCACTCACTGAATCCCGTTTCCTGGTCATACATTTCAAAAAAAAAGTTTCTATGTAAATTTATGCGATTTAAAACATCGTGTCTGTATCAAAGTCTTACAACAAAGCTTGTTTGTCTTAAGTTCTATAAAACTATGTTCTCCCTTAAGGAGCTGTTATTGTCTAAATTAATTACACTGGTCGGACTGAATTTGACGTAAAGCAACATCACAGTTATTATGTAATTAATTTCAGTAATTACGTAATTCAAAAGCTTTGAAGATGGTTGCCATTGTGCAGTGTACAACTTACACAGTCTGCTTCCATCTTGTCTCTAAGTAAAATACAATTTGACACAAGATAATTAACTTTATTTCAGTAAAAGTAAAATTATTTCTGAAACTTTAAATTTAAATCGGTCCTTGAGAGCTGCCGACCAAATCTTCCTTGCATAACACTGTTTGCAGTGAGATTGTCGTACGGTAAGGTAATACCAATTCTCTTTCAGTCTTCAGACTGCATGCTGCTATGTTCAGAAGAAACGCAAGTTGTAACACAACTCACAAGGGAATAGTTCATTCCGACACGTCAAAACATATCCTGAAATCTTTCACGTGGGAAGAATACACCGCAAGAAATACACTTTCGGAGTTTTAACTACTAAGGAGCATTGCAAGTGGTTTTTTGTTTGTTTTTAATGGTAACGTTAATCATATTTGCCGTACGAAGAGCCGCTTGTAGTAGCGGTTTGTACAGCCCTTCCTGCCGAGTACGCAAATCGACGAATAGGCAGATGCAGCTGTGACAAGATACATAGCGCAGTGTAGTGCGAAGTTCAAAGTGCTCACACTCCAATTTTAAGCATTTAAACCAAACCAAAACACCACAAATCATTAACAGTTTGAATAACTTGCAGTTCATAACGACAGCTAAACCGTAGGAGATATAATTGTTACACATTCGACTAACATAGGGAAAAAAATCAAGGCAGTGTATGGAGTTGCATTACAGACTTTAATTTATAGACATGAATTATTTTATAACAATTCCTTATTCTTACGATAATTTATATAACGTATATTTTACTAACAAAGAAACAGTTCCATGTTTATTCCTTGAAGTCGTCATAAAAATGCGAAATGTCTTTTGACTAACGAAACCAAATATTTTCCTTATGCCAGGTGCACCTAATAAAAGAAAAATTAATGCACTCAGGTACTTCACAGTAATTAGTAGTTGTAGACAGACAAAACTTGGATGGAGATGGAAATGGTAGTGGCATTGTTCTGTAAATTATCTTGGGTACCAGGCATACTTGATCAAATTCGTAAAACGTGGCTATGCAAAATGACAGTGCACAAATGTCTGAAGTTTAATAATAGACTGTATTCGAACATTAGTAGAGCAACAAAGACAACATAACAATATGGCGTCTAATTCCAATGTTACCAATAACAAAATACTATCAGAATCTAAGATGGATCGTAACAGGCAGTGGGTGCATAAGCTGAGATACCTCTAGAGTTAACTAGCAGGTATCGTTAACAATGAACATTTGTGGCAAGAATCGATTTTCAAAAATTTGAAGCGAAGCAATGCAGCTTCATATTAAAAGAACGATTGAATCACTAATCTATAAACAGGAAAATTTAGAACAGGATCGAACGTTGGAAGTAGGAGAGCAATCTTCCGATTCCGCAGTTTTGGAATTGTAGAAAAACTTGGCTTGTAACGTGACCACTTTTGATAGTAATATGGGTGTGCTACATACGGATCTCACTACTCAGATGAAAACTGAAATTCATAACTTGTATACTAATACTTGTAAACTGGAAAGATTTGTATTTAAATAAGACATATTCTTATTTCCTTCTTTGTGATACAGATCTTTAGGCAAGATAGAAACGAATTTATTTGTTTTCAGCACACGAAGTCAAGGATAACTGAACTCAAGAAGTCCACGGGTTCCGTAAGGTAAAACGTGACTGTAGTTCAAAATCAAGTTCCTAGTATTAACAATAGGCTCAACTCCGAGATGCTGAGAATCGAAAATAGTGTAGAGGCAATGTTAGAACTTAAATTACAGGAAATTTTTCCTCTACTGTAAACTGAAATTACAGACAAAGCAAATGTAGATATTGTAGAATTGAAAAATATTTCCACGACTGTTCGAAACAGTGTAGGTATGTCCTTAAAGCAAGAGACACTAGGAAGTACCGTCACCGAATTACGTAATGAAGTTGAATCATTTCGTGTACCAAAGGTTGTATGTTGCCCCATATCTTAAGTAAGGGAGAAACGTAGGATCCTAAAAAGAAGCAAGGGGGTTGCACGGATTTCATAACGAACTGTGAAAGGTAACAAGAAAAATTAACATTAACTATTGATGTTGTGGTTGGTATTGGGAAAAGGTTGGACTTAACACAGATACAATGGAGATGAAATTCTCTGAATTGAAAGACCTATTTCTCTAAGAGTTTTTGTCGACTCAAAAAGAAGATAACTTTTCGTGCGACGTCGTAGCCGCCAACCGTGGTAGTGGGAATTTTAGGAATAATAGCGCGCAGGACGAAAAGGTAAACTAAGTGCAGCACAGATCGACGGCCTAACAGGCGTGGAAAGACGTAATTAGTCCAAGAACAGGCAGAGGGAAAAGTACTCTAAGCGAGAAGATATGGACGGGAGTGGGAGGCACGGTCGTGCTGAAAACAAGTTTCGAAAGAGAAACGATAACATGATAACCACAAAAATACAGGCATCTGATATAAATGGAGAACTGATCGCACATAAGGCACATCAGACTACTAATGATCGAGTGGAATGGAGGACAGGAAGACGAAGAGAAGTATGGGGTCAGGAAGAAGATATGATTCTTGAGTTTCTCCCGGCGTATTTGATAATCAAAATATCCACGGGTATGCTGCCGGTCTATAGTGTCCAACGGGCACAATATTTCGGCGATCAAACATGTCGCCATCATCAGGTGAACTGACGGACTGAGCTCCTGTGAACGTGCCGGCACGGAGATCCGTACGCTATGGCTGCTCAGAGGGAACTGGGTTCGGTCGCGGCGGCGGCCGATTTAAATACCCTCCGCCCGCGGCGCGCTCCCTCCGCCGTCCGCGCCCAGCGCCACGGTCGCGCGGTGGAACAGATTGCGACGGCGTCTGAGATGACGTCGGTGTGATGGCTCTGTCCGCCGTGGTCGTCACAACTATACGTCTGCTCGATTTACTCTTGATTAACCCGATCGCTGGTTCCCAAGCCTTGCTAAGATTATAGCCACAGTCCCGGTTTATGAGGTCGTCATTGGTGCGAATTTCGATGGCCTCTCTAACAACGCTGTCCCAATATCTCGACGTCTGTACCAGAATCCTCGTGCGGTCATACTCCATGGCGTGATTTTCCGACAAACAATGTTCAGCGACGCCGACTTGCTCGGATACATCAGTCGAGTGTGCCTCTGGTGTTCACGGCATCGATCCTCGACGGTACGCATCGTCTGACCAATATACGACTTGCCACATTGACACGGAATCTGGTACACGCCGGCCTTCCTCAAACCGAGGTCATCTTTGGCGCTCCCCACCAGTGCACGAGTTTTATTTGGAGGACAAAACACAGTTCCGACCCGGTGTTTCTTCAGAATGCGGGCGATTTTCCCCGAGAGTGCGCCTGTGTATGGAATAAATGCAGTGCCTACCTCCTCCCTCGTGACTTCATCCATCTCAACAAGTTGTGCTGCAGTGGTTGGGCGGAGAGCACGTTGAATCTGCCACTCTGAGTACCCAGACTTCCTTACACATCTAAACTCCATACACCCCAACATCAAATTCACTATGGAGACTGAAACGGAGGGTAAATTACCTTTCCTTGACGTCTTGGTCAAGAGAAGGGCTGACGGCACCCTAGGTCATGGGGTGTATCGGAAGGCTACGCACACTGATCTGTATTTGCATGCAGACAGCTGCCACCACCCTTCACAGAGGAATGGGGTACTTAAAACTCTAGTACATAGGGCGCGCACTATCTCTGACGCAGAGAGTCTACCCCAGGAATTGGAACATCTGAGAACTGTATTTCGAAAAAAAAATGGGTACTCAGAGTGGCAGATTCAACGTGCTCTCCGCCCAACCACTGCAGCACAACTTGTTGAGATGGATGAAGTCACGAGGGAGGAGGTAGGCACTGCATTTATTCCATACACAGGCGTACTCTCGGGGAAAATCGCCCGCATTCTGAAGAAACACCGGGTCGGAACTGTGTTTTGTCCTCCAAATAAAACTCGTGCACTGGTGGGGAGCGCCAAAGATGACCTCGGTTTGAGGAAGGCCGGCGTGTACCAGATTCCGTGTCAATGTGGCAAGTCGTATATTGGTCAGACGATGCGTACCGTCGAGGATCGATGCCGTGAACACCAGAGGCACACTCGACTGATGTATCCGAGCAAGTCGGCGGTCGCTGAACATTGTTTGTCGGAAAATCACGCCATGGAGTATGACCGCACGAGGATTCTGGTACAGACGTCGAGATATTGGGACAGCGTTGTTAGAGAGGCCATCGAAATTCGCACCAATGACGACCTCATAAACCCGGACTGTGGCTATAATCTTAGCAAGGCTTGGGAACCAGCGATCGGGTTAATCAAGAGTAAATCGAGCAGACGTATAGTTGTGACGACCACGGCGGACAGAGCCATCACACCGACGTCATCTCAGACGCCGTCGCAATCTGTTCCACCGCGCGACCGTGGCGCTGGGCGCGGACGGCGGAGGGAGCGCGCCGCGGGCGGAGGGTATTTAAATCGGCCGCCGCCGCGACCGAACCCAGTTCCCTCTGAGCAGCCATAGCGTACGGATCTCCGTGCCGGCACGTTCACAGGAGCTCAGTCCGTCAGTTCACCTGATGATGGCGACATGTTTGATCGCCGAAATATTGTGCCCGTTGGACACTATAGACCGGCAGCATACCCGTGGATATTTTGATTAGGAAGAAGATAAATCGGAAGTTCCAAGTGAGGTGCATGTTGTTGCAGAAGGTCCCAATTAATGCAGGCAAATCGATGAGTTGAGTGATGCTACTTAGTTTAGGGAACTCAGTCAAATACGTGATTGGTTGTGAGATATGAAAATCGAGGAAAATATGAGAAGTAGAGACCTGAAAGAGGCTGTAGCAGTAGTAGTTTGAAAGGGAGGCAGGAAGAGGTCATTGCACACCGATGCATGCGCAAGTAGATTTTCACGAGGTTATTCCACTCTCACAGTTCGAACAGCGACTTGGATTTAATGCTCCCAAAAGAAGATAACTTTCGAAGGAGAAGATGAACGTGATCAGAAGGTGAAAATAGGAGAAAGCCCTTCCGACTGGACTGAGTGCTCAGTATAGGTAGAAGTACATACTTATGTATCCATTGAAGTGAGACAATAAGAACCCGAAAGTACATTTTCTGAAGTTTTGATAAATTTTGAAAATAGGATTTTAATGCCGGTTGAAAATGAGGAAGATATGTACGATTCCGATGGATTTTTGGTAGAGGATAACGAGAATTATGATAAAATATACAGAATGTCAGCGAAATTCTTAGCTTCAGTTCAGAATAAAAGAAAATAAAACCAAGATTCATCGAGAAAGTTATGCAGATGCTAGCAGTAGCTATAATGAGTTTTATTTCCTCTACAAAATATGTGTAATGAAATTAGCGATAACCTATATGACTCAGACAATAGCGAAGAAGTAGACAATAACAGGTGTACAGCGCTGTCTGAAGACGCCGTAAACCAAGTTACTGAACCAAAAAATAACCTCGAAGTGATACAACTCTAAGAGAATGAGGTGCACAAAGTGGATCGTAAAAATGAAGTGAATGATAAACAGAGAAACAAGGTAGTTCAAATGAAGCAGGTTAAGAGGAGGAGGTAGTCTCCAGATAAACAAAGAAATGTAAGAATATGAGGGACTTCTCAGCAAGACTTTTCTACAGCAAAGCATTTATTGTGCGAAACTGAAGGAAACAGACATTGGATACGTGAACTCGAACTTTATGGAAATGAGTATCTCTGTAGCCAGCATCGCCTGGGTATGTATTTATTAGTCCATCGCCCCCGTCCCCTTCTCCTCCCTCGCCCCCTTTCTACCCACCTCCTCCACCCCTCTTTCTTCCCACCTCCTCCACCCCTTACTCTCTGTCCATCTCCTCCTCTCTCAATCCACCTGCTCCTGCCCCCTTTGTGTATTTGCTTCTTCGCTTTCTCCCCACTTGCTCCCACCCACATTCTATGCATTATCAGTGTGGGATCCGTACTAGGTCGGGTTGGCAGAGGAGATAGAGAAGACCCGTGTGTGTGTTTTGGGGCTTATGGGCGCTCAACGTCGAGGTCATCAGCGCCCTCACACACATTAAAGGGAACGAATGTGTGCAGACCTAATAAAACTGAAGCACACACGCAAAGAAAGCAGGAAAAGAAGGAAAATTCTACATAAGAAAGTAAAAGGAAACGGAAAACGTTGCAACAAGAATGCCACAGTAAATTGTCATTGGCTGGCCACTTACATAAAATATGGGCGAGCTTGTCACACAGTGAGCAAATTAAGACCCTCTCCCTAAAATCTTTGTAAAAACATTTGACACGGCACAGAACTTTACACTTTAACGACATTCGTCCGAATGTTGCCTAAAAGAGATGGCAGGTCAGCTGGCAAGTCATCCGCGGCCCGCTGGTCAGAAAATAAAACGCAATCCAATAAAACGTGACGCACAGTGACCTGGACGCCACAAGCACCACACATTGGAGGTTCCTCCCGCCGGAGCAGGAAGCCACGCGTCATAGGGCTGTGGCCTATCCGAAGCCAAGTGAGGAGAACCTTGTCCCGTCAACGGGGCTGAAAGGAAGTACACCACACACGCGTTGTGGGCTTCACTATACGGAGTTTATTGTCAGTCACTTCCAGCCTCTCATCCTCCCACCGACGCATGACATGTGAGCTCAACAGCGAGGTGAGTGAGTGCAGGGGTATAGCACACTGAGATACTTGTGGATCGAGACACGCCTCCTCGGCTGCGAGATCTGCCCTTTCATTTCCAGCAATGCCGACATGCCCCGTAACCCAGCAGAAAGCCACCACCTTCCCCAATCGCTGTCGTTGGAGGAGGGCATCCTGGATGGTCTGGACTATTTTATCTGCTGGATACAAACGTTGCAATGAGTGAAGGGCACTTAGTGAACCGGAACAGACAAGAAATTTAGGACAGGAAGAATGTCTCATCTGCTCCAGTGCCCGCAAGATCGCAGACAATTCTGCATCAAAGACAGTAAAAGTCTGAGGCAGTCGGACCTTGAGCACACGATGCGGAAAAACAACAGTGCAACCAACGGAACCCCCTTGTTTCGATCCATCGGTAAAAACAGCCACATAGGCGTGGTGCTCAGATAAAATGGCAGAAAATGCTGCATTAAAAACGGTGGCCAGAGTGCAATCTCTCTTGTACTGAAATAAATCGAAAATCACTCTGGGCCTCTTCAGTAGCCAGGGTGGCAGGCGGTTACAACCCAGGATTTGGGGTTGTACAGACTCCACACTGATGGACTATAGCACACGTTGCACACGGATCCCAAATGGCAACGTAGCCCAGGGGCGGTGGGAAAAAAGGCGGTCCGGAGGTGGATGAGCAACAAAATGGTGAGCAGGCAAGGTGGGAGCTGCAAGAAACTTACAAGCCTGGCTCACCAGCAGGAGCTGCCGCCGGATGGTAAGTGGCAGATCCCCAGCCTCGGCACAGACGCTGGGTATGGGACTGGTCCGATAAGCACCCGTGGCCAGTCGTATCCCAGAATGGTGGACAGCGTCAAGGATCTGCAAATAAGACAGCCTCGCTAACCCATACACTGTGCACCCATAGTCCAGCCGTGAACGCACAAAAGCTCGATAAAACTGAAGGAGACGCGCCCTGTCCGCTCCCCAAGACCTGTGGCTGAGGCACTTGACGATGTTCAGGGCCTTCAGGGGTTCTCGCTTTCAAGTCGCGTAGGTGTGGCAGCCATGACAACCTGGAGTCAAAAATTAGGCCCAGAAACCGCACTGTGTCTCTAAAATGTAGGACAGTATCCGCCATATGCAAGGCAGGCAAAGTAAAAAGACGACGAGAACGATTAAAATGAACACAAACACACTTATCGGCAGAAAACCGAAAACCCGTCTTTGCAGCCCACTCCTCTAACCGCCGCACTCTTAGCGGCAACTGACGGCTGACGGTTGCAACACTGGAGGAGGAACAGAAAACAGCAAAGTCGCCCACAAATAAGGAGCACTGTACTGGACTCCTCACTGTAGACGTTATACTGTTGATGGGTATGGCAAAGAGGGTAACGCTTAAAACACTGCCTTGGGGGACACCGTTCTCTTGCTCAAAGCGATCAGTGTGTCACCAACTCGGGTCCGAAAAAACCGCTGAGACAGGAAAGACCGAATGAAAATGGGGAGACG